>NC_063440.1:18347292-19027298 GCF_020379485.1 Brassica napus
TCACAGAAAGAGAATAAAAGAAAGTAGAACCACTATACGAGAGCCTCTGACTTAGAAAGAGAACTTTGTGAGAAGATGATTGCACAGTACATGCCTGAACCATGATAGGCTGGGCCTACCAAGCACCGTCACAGTCTCTCTACACTCGTTTTCCTCGCTAAAATCACATAATTTAAATTTCCGTGTCCTTTCTTTTATGTTGATTGCAAATATTTGTTTATTATCTTTACTTTTTAACCCATATATATTTATATTTTTGGGTAAAATGTTAAGTTTATTAAGTGTTTCGAATATTTAATAGAAATTCATAATTACAAAACATATAGAAACAAAAATTAAACTAAAAAAAAAAAAAAAAAAAAAAAAAATTAAACTAGAAACAACAAATAACAGAAAAAAACACGACAAATACCACATGAACTAATAAATGCAACTACGATGCAATGCCAAAACTGAAGAAAGAGGATAGCAAGAATAAAACATTCTTTTCGTGGAACATGAAAAGATTTCGGTTGATACGGGAACCTAAATTTGGTAAATATCTGCATTCTGAACCAACGTAGAAGAATTCCCTTACAACCACATCGCTATAGTGGAACAGTGACTCGGCTCTCATATGGCAAGTCGGATTTTCGCCGTTAGTGAGACTCACCGCGTCCATTGTAATGAGATGCACAATAACTCTGTATCCAAAAACAGAAAACATGTGAATGACATCACTCCACTCTCTAACCCATATTTTGTTTCATATTATTCTAAAATTACTTATATTACAATAAAAATTAGAAAACAGATTCTACACTTTCTAATATAGAACATTAATTAGTCTTTAGTCAAATTATACAAATGGACTTCCACGCCTACTTGCAATTTGGAACGTTTTAAGTTTTACAACCAAGATAAAATATAGAGGGGCCTATGAGAGGGAACCTTCTGAACAAGACAGAAGTTGCCAACTGTCGGTAGAAAAATAGTGTAATATTCAATGGAATAAAATCAATTTATTTCCGTTGCCTCCTCCTCTCGTTTCGTGCTATGTAGTTTTAGAAGTGAATGTCCAGTAAAGTCGAGCCCTTTAGTAACAAATGCTATATGTAAAATGCTATAGAATATTGCAATCGCATTATTATAATACTATTGATAAATATATTGTTAACGATACACAGTATATGGTAACCTAAAGAAACCTAACATCCTCAGTTCCTCGCGCGCTATCATACTTTCTCATAGTATATTACAAGTCGATGGTAGAGATTATGCTGTATAAAAGACAAAAGACCAAAAAACAGTAAGAGGAGAGTCTGTTGTGGCTTTGGACAACCCACCAAAAAAGGTGGAGTGTTGAAGTATTTGATCGAAAAAAGAAAAGATAAAAGGGATTAAGCCCGAAAATATAACATTACATATTCTGGATAAAAGAAGTTGATTTCATCGTAGTATTAGTTGATATATAATAACAACAATTAAAAGTTTTTGAAGAAGTTGACAAAAAAAAAGTTTTTGAAGAACAATTTTCCTCTTTACATTCATTCTTCATGTATTTTTTTACCTGCTTAAACAAAAAAAAAAAATACTTATTTCATCTTAGGGGCACGTGAAGATGAGAACACTCTTCACATGGAGTCACGTGGACTTACTTTTTTCTCACTGGTACTGATACAATATTTTTAGCTTCAGAACTTTTATATGGATATAGGCCAATAATTGAGATTGTCGGCTCGTATCAAATCACTAATTTATCGGCCGAACAACTCCTTTGGCACAGATAAATATTATTGGTAAATAATAAACTACATCAGTCTGATTTGTTTCAATATTATAAAAATGTATGATGAAAATATATATCGCTTAATAACATCCGCCATCTTAACAGTTTACCAAAAAAAAAACAAACAAACATCTGCCGTAAACTCTTGTGAGGATAAACTACTTTTTTAATAGTTTCAGAAAAAAACTACTTTTCATTCTTTTCAATTAAGATTTTTAAACGATAACTATCTAAAAAATTAAAGTACTGTATAATGCATAAAGTTACTAAAAACAAGCAAAATGAACTAAACAAACGAAACAAAACAATAATTAATTACCTTGTTGAATGATTTAACTTTTTGTTCAAATGAAATTATTTGATCAATGGAAATAATGTTTGTGAGATACAGAGACACTTCAACACGTTGTGGGACGCTTATTCTGTGGTTGTTCAATCAATGTAGTATGTATATACGATTTGTCTTTTATGAAGTTAATTCCAGAGAATTTTTTTTAGCATATGTAAGTACATATCTAACCACAGTAAAAATAGTAATGTTCAAAGCCTTACAACGTTACAAACTATATATACGCTTTAAACTTGCAAATATATATATATATATATATATATATATATATATATTGTTATAACATACAGTTCATCATTTGGTCTGTCGGTCTCACATCAAAGACCGTAACCAGATCGGTGTATAACTATCTAATCATATCTTGGAATGCATAAGTATGATGTGCTATCTCATTCGCCATCCTGTTTTATTTGATATGCCTATAAAGATATCAAAATATGAGACTAAAGCTCTAGTTTATTGTCGATAAAGCTGAAGTTCGGAGCATGTTGAATAATCTTGGTCAGACTTCGTCGGTTCGTCCCAATCTCTCTTGAAGGATAGCTGAGGTTCGGACCATCTCCTCCGGTTCGTCTTGCCTCAACTCGTCTAACCCGTCCATGTCTTGATCAAGATCCTCATCCGGTTCTTGTCTTCCCATGGTCACTCCTCCTTTTTGCTGAAAGTTAAAGCCCGTGAACTGCCGGACTCGAAGATATGTTGTTGTTGCAATATGTTTTGGTTGTATATTCTCATTTTAATGTACTAATATGCATCCTAAAAAAAAAAATTCTCTTGGAATAGAACATATATACCTAGCCAAAAAAAAATATAACCTGGAAGTGTAGCGATGGTGCAACATGGAAATTGAGCACAAGATACATAGGTATAACTTATAAGTGTGATTTATTTTTAGCAAATATGATAACAATGCTCGCAAGAATTGGTTCCCTCCTTTTATATCATTCATGTGTTATGTACATACGAGAAATTATATAATTATAAGGAACGAATAATATAGAAGCAAGGATCAAGGCTTGAAAGAGACATAAAATGATAAATGATAGGAAAAAAATATACACAAAAGAGGGCATGGGAATTTATAGAACCAAAGTGCAATGCACTTCGGGTCGTCGGTCGACCCATCTCCTTGATTGTCTCCACCTATTTTCCATTTCCCCACTACATAAGTATTATTAATTATTCCATACTTTTTAAAATAGTAGAAAAATCATCACTAGTAGATCAAGAAATATTAGCAAAGCTGTTTCGTACTAAACTCATGAATAAATAAACAAAATTCTATATTCATATAAAGCCTTGTTTTAGTTTTCTTAATTTTGTAGTTTCTGAAGAGCATACACCGGATCCATCATCCATTTGATTTTTTCTTTCTTTTCATCCATCCATTTGATTTTTTAGTTGTCTTTTTGGAGTTTTTGTAAACTAAACGAGCAAATATCATTTCATTTATATAGTTTCCGCTTCCTTACTTTCTTAGATTCATACTCTAATCTGTAAGTATAATCGGAAGTCACTATGAAAGAGATGCAAATCATAGTTGCTTCCTTACATCAACTATGTAAATCATCGATCAAAGTGGGATTTTACATACTTTTAAAATTATATTATGGTTGTATTTCGTATAAATATGCACTAATTTAGATTGGATAATCAACCCCCGCAAGCCAGACTTTTGTAGCACATGCATGTTCAAAGAAAACGTAGACATATTTATTAAAGTCGATAATAAAATTAAAAAAAAAAGTGATGGGGTCAGGTCAGTCTCGGTGCATGATAACTCTATACACGTTCTCTACCACTTCACTATCTCTCTATTAAAGCCTTCAACCAGTGAGCACTTACTGAGTGAGCGAATCTGAGTTAAAAGTCCGAGTTCAAGTGTGTGTGTGACTCGTAGTAATGGACGTCTACGGCCTATCTTCACCAGACTTGCTTCCTATCGACGACCTTCTCGACTTCTCCAAGGACGAAATCTTCTCATCTTCCTCCACCTTCGTTTCATCCGCTACTTCTTCCGCCGCATCTTCTTCGGAAAACCCTTTTAACTTCCCCTCACCCACCTCCACTTCCTTCCACACTTCTCCTCCTCCTCCTCCCCTCACTGATTTCGCCCATGATCTCTGTGTTCCCGTAAGTTCAAAACTCAGTTCCATTGCGCATATTCTCTATCGTCAGGGCCTGTCCTAAAATTTTATGGACTTGAAATAATTACGGAATAAAATACTCAATGATCAATACAGATTTATCTAGAGCGGGACGATTTACTAATCACTAAAAATTTAGAAGCGGAATGATTTATATATAAAACCATTGAAATTTTAGAAATGGAAAAGAATGTCTTGTTATGTACATGATCAGCTCTATCTATAGACTATAGTCTATAGTCACCTTATGGTTTCGAATTTGATTTTTGTTATTATTTCTATTTTTGATGCAGAGTGACGACGCAGCTCATCTAGAATGGTTATCAAGATTCGTGGACGACTCTTTCTCTGATTACCCAGCGAATCCATTAACCATGACCGTCAGGCCTGAGACGTCATTCACGGGAAAACCAAGAAGCCGTCGATCAAGAGCCACAGCACCTTCCGTAACCGGAACATGGGCACCGACGCCAGAAGCAGAGCTTTGTCACTCCGTCGCAAAACGTAGGCCCACCAAGAAACTCGAAGCGGCGGAGGGAGGCGGAGCGAGGAGGTGCACGCACTGCGCGTCAGAGAAAACGCCTCAGTGGAGGACGGGACCGCTCGGGCCTAAAACGCTTTGCAACGCCTGTGGAGTTCGTTGTTGAAGACAGAGCACTAAACGGTACAGTTTTGGCGGCAGATTACAAAGACAAACAGAAGATGGGCCACGAGCTGAAGCCCAAACATCAAACACACTCCAAAGGCCCGGAATTTGAAATCACCGCGGCTCAACGGCTAGCTTCGTGTAATGAAGACAAGAAACTGAAAAGCAAAGTACAAGGACAGAAGACCATGACGATTGCATGTACTGAAGATCATAATGGTCTGAAGCTGTCCAATCGATTTGCAGCCCTTGATATCTAGAGAGCAATGTGATCTTGACATCTGTCCTAAGTCATTAGGTTTCTAGGGTTTTCAGTTTCTTGTATAAATAAGCAAGCTTGTAAACGTTAACATTATCAAGAAATGAATGAAGTTCAGTAAAGCTTAAAGCTTCCTTCTTATCATTCTTGTCAAATCTGAAACCTTTTACATGGTATCAGAGCACCATGGATAACAGATCTATGGAACCATATACTCCACCCTCTCTTAAACTCACAAATGCTGTTACAGTCAAACTCACCGAGAAGAACTACATCTTGTGGAAACGGCAGTTTGAAGCTTTTCTCAACGGACAGAGGTTACTTGGTTTTGTCACCGGATCAACTCCTCAACCACCTCCTACAATACCAGCTCCGACGATAAATGGTACAACAACTCCTGCTCCAAACCCTGACTATGCGCTTTGGTTCCAAACTGACCAAGCTATACAGTCATGGCTTCTTGGTTCGTTCTCCGAAGACGTTCAGAGCTCAGTGGTTCATTGTACCAGTTCATTTGAGATCTGGATGACCCTTGCGAGTCATTTCAACCGACCAACATCGGCCAGGCTGTTTGAGCTGCAGAGAAAACTTCAGACTACCGTCAAACAAGACAGATCTATGGATGACTACCTTCGTGACATCAAAACGATTTGCGACCAACTCACTTCAATAGGGCATCCTGTTGATGAAAGGATGAAGATTTTTGCGGTGTTGTTGGGTCTTGGAAAAGAATATGAGCCAATCAAAACAAGCATTGAAGGTTCTATGGATACTCAGTATCACCCTACTTTCGAAGATGTGGTTCCACGACTGGTTGCATTCGATGATAGACTCAAGAGTTATTCCACAGACACAGCAGTGACGCCACATCTTGCCTTCAACACTGTTCGAGGAAGACCTTTCTTCACCAGAAACAGAGGTAGAAACAGAGGAGGACGCAACTTCTTCTCTACCAGGGGAAGAGGGTTTCCACAGCATCTTTCTTCATCGTCCTCTTCAAGATCTTCAATCTCAGGCGATTCAGAAGCTCGACCTGTCTGTCAGATTTGTGGTAAAGTAGGCCATGCCGCAATGCGATGCTGGCATAGATTTGACAACAGCTACCAAACCGACGAGATGCACAATGCACTGGCGGCCCTGCGTGTATCAGATATGATTGATTCTGGAGGAGGAGAGTGGTTTCCAGATACAGGAGCATCGGCTCACATCACTAACTCCCCACATCATCTTCAGAACGCTCAAGCCTACATGGGATCAGACTCAGTGATGGTTGGAAATGGGGAATATCTTCCCATTACTCACACTGGCGCAGCAAGCATAGCTTCCTCCTCAGGTAATCTTCTACTAAATGACGTATTAGTTTGCCCAGAGATTGCTAAACCATTGCTTTCAGTGTCTAAGTTTACAAAGGACTATCCTTGCGGTTTTGACTTTGATGCTGATAATGTCTGCGTGTATGACAAGGCAACCAAGAGGGTTCTGTTGCAGGGAAGAAACACTAAAGGTCTGTATTCAATAAAGGGTCAAGGCTTTCATGCTTTCTTCAGTACAAGACAGGTTGCTGCGAGTGATGAAGTCTGGCATCGAAGGCTGGGGCACCCTAATCCTCATATTCTCCAGCGTTTAGCTTCTATCAAATCAATTTCCATCAATAAGAGATCAAAGTCACTGTGTGTGTCCTGTCAGATGGCAAAAAGCTCCAGGCTTCCGTTCACTGCGTCTCAGTTTGTTGCTTCGAAGCCACTTGAAAGGATACACTGCGATGTCTGGGGTCCGTCTCCTGTAGCGTCAGTCCAAGGTTTTAGATATTATGTTGTTCTTATTGATAACTACTCTCGGTTCTGTTGGATGTACCCTATGAAGAAGAAATCAGATTTTTACTCTATATTCATTGCCTTTCAATCGCTTGTTCAAAACCAATTCAACACCACCATTTGTACTTTCCAGTGTGATGGTGGTGGGGAGTTTATAAGCAATCAGCTTCTTCTTCATTTACAAACAAGCGGGATCCAACAGCTACTTTCTTGCCCTCACACTCCACAACAAAATGGTTTGGCAGAAAGAAGACACAGATACATTGTTGAACTCGGTTTATCATTGATGTTTCAGAGTAGAGTTCCTCAAGAGTACTGGGTTGAAGCATTCATGACAGCAAACTTTCTGAGCAATATGCTTCCTCATTCAGTGAACTCGGACGCCAGAAGTCCATTTGAGGTGCTTCACAACAAAGTACCTTCATATGACGCACTGAGAATCTTTGGAAGTGCCTGTTTTCCCATGCTTCGTCCTTACACTCAAAACAAACTCGATCCTCGTTCATTGACATGCGTGTTCCTTGGCTACAGCGACAAATACAAGGGTTACAGATGCTTGCTTCCAGTAACAGGAAGGGTCTACATCAGCCGACATGTTATCTTTGATGAAACAAAGTTTCCCTTCGCCGATAAGTATGGTCACTTGCATCCTAAAGCCACAACACCTCTTATGGAAGCCTGGTTGAAAAGCAACATCAGTGCAGTACCAGAGTCTTTGTCAACATCAACTCAAGAAAGCCCTGAGAAGACGAGAGACAAGCTGTGTGTCATTAAACCACAACAGTTTGCTTCAACAAATGATTCAAGCACTGGAAGTTGTTCAGTGTCACGTTCGTCTGAGACAACAGATACTCCTCTGGCCATTACAGAAAGATCCACGAGGTTCTCTCAGAGCAGCTCAGAAAATAGAAGTTCATCATCGTCTCAACCAAGGCAAGAAGAGACTGGATTATCAAGTGCGGTTCGTCCTGTCAATAATCATCAAATGACAACAAGGCTAAAAGCAGGCATCATCAAACCAAATCCAAGATATGCTTTGCTCACGCAAAAGGTATTGTGTCCAAGACCGAGAACAGTTACTGAAGCGCTGCAACATCCGGGGTGGAACAACGCGATGATAGAGGAAATAGGAAACTGTAAGCTCACGAAAACATGGTCTCTAGTTCCTTATACTCCAGATATGCATGTTATTGGTAATGGATGGGTCTATCGAGAGAAGCTGAACGCAGATGGGACGGTGAAACTGCTCAGGGCTCGTCTGGTCGCTCAAGGTTGCAGTCAAGAAGAAGGCATTGACTATCTGGAAACGTATAGTCCAGTAGTCAGAACGGCTACAATCAGGATTGTTCTTCACATTGCAACAGTTTTTCAATGGGATATCAAGCAGATGGATGTAGCAAATGCTTTTCTTCATGGAGACCTCAATGAAACAGTTTACATGAGACAACCTAAAGGATTTGAAGACGCAAGCAAGCCTGATCACGTGTGTTTGTTGCACAAGTCTCTCTACGGATTGAAGCAGTCTCCGAGGGCATGGTTTGATAAATTCAGTACTTATCTGATTGAATTTGGTTTCGTTTGTAGTATCAAGGATCCTTCTCTATTCATCTACAGAAGAGACAAAGATATCATCATGCTTCTGCTATATGTGGACGACATGTTACTAACAGGAAACAGCTCCACAGTACTGAATAAGCTTCTCGAAGAGTTGAACAAGCAGTTTCGCATGAAGGATCTTGGGAGAATGCATTACTTTCTTGGGATTCAAGCAACGTTTCATGCATCTGGAATGTTTCTCTCACAAGAAAGATACGCTAAAGATCTCCTAGCTGTTGCAGGAATGTCTGAGTGCTCGGATGTTTCAACACCTTTGCCATTACAACTGAGCAAAGTTCCTCATCAGGACAAGAAGTTTGAGAATCCGACGTACTTCAGAAGCTTGGCAGGGAAGCTGCAGTATCTGACCTTGACGCGACCTGATCTCCAGTACTCAGTGAACTATGTGTGTCAGAAAATGCATGAGCCAACAGTCTCTGATTTTATGCTTCTCAAAAGAATTCTCCGGTATGTCCAAGGAACACTGGCTTACGGCATCAACATCTTCAAAGATACAGATTTCACCCTGCGTGCCTATAGTGATAGTGATTGGGCTGGATGTCACACCACCAGACGATCAACAGGAGGCTTCTGTACATATCTGGGATCGAACATCATCTCCTGGTCTTCAAAGAAACAACCTACGGTTTCAAAAAGTTCAACAGAGGCAGAGTACAGGTCATTGTCTGAGACAGCTTCAGAGTTGAGTTGGATGTGTTCTATTTTGCGTGAGATCGGCGTACCAATAAGAACCACACCAGCGCTGTATTGTGACAATCTTTCAGCGGTATATCTCACGGCTAACCCAGCATATCACAAACGGTCCAAACACTTCGAGCTGGATTATCATTATGTACGAGAAAGAGTAGCTCTTGGAGCTCTACTTGTGAAGCATATTCCAGCTCGTCTTCAGCTTGCAGATATATTCACAAAGCCTCTGACATTCAAAGCGTTTGATTCACTCAGGTACAAACTTGGTGTGGATTCATCACCCATCCCAAGTTTGAGAGGGGCTGTTGAAGACAGAGCACTAAACGGTACAGTTTTGGCGGCAGATTACAAAGACAAACAGAAGATGGGCCACGAGCTGAAGCCCAAACATCAAACACACTCCAAAGGCCCGGAATTTGAAATCACCGCGGCTCAACGGCTAGCTTCGTGTAATGAAGACAAGAAACTGAAAAGCAAAGTACAAGGACAGAAGACCATGACGATTGCATGTACTGAAGATCATAATGGTCTGAAGCTGTCCAATCGATTTGCAGCCCTTGATATCTAGAGAGCAATGTGATCTTGACATCTGTCCTAAGTCATTAGGTTTCTAGGGTTTTCAGTTTCTTGTATAAATAAGCAAGCTTGTAAACGTTAACATTATCAAGAAATGAATGAAGTTCAGTAAAGCTTAAAGCTTCCTTCTTATCATTCTTGTCAAATCTGAAACCTTTTACATTCGTTTCAAATCAGGGAGGCTTGTGCCGGAGTACAGACCTGCGTCGAGTCCGACGTTTGTGTTGACTCAGCATTCTAACTCTCACCGGAAAGTTATGGAACTCAGGCGACAGAAGGAACAACTTGAATCGGCTGTCCATCTTCTGCCGTTTCAACCGCAATGATTAGCGTTTGCCTTTGGCGTTTTCTTTTGAGGGTTTTTGAAGTTAACGGGTTTGGTGAGGAGTCGTAATCGTAACGGCGATGATCACGTGACCGAGGGAGAGCTAAGTATCAATGGTATTAGTTAATTCAAACTCTGTTAATCACGTCATTAATTTGTTAGTAGTATTCATTTGAATTCTTTTCCTTTTTAATTGGTTTTTAGTTTCTTCTTAAGTTATATCACTAATAAATGCTTTATTGGCTGCATTAAATTTTCTCGCTATCAGTTATAAAAGCCTCTCAACTTCCACAATTGACTCTGCTTTATGTGACTTGCGATATAAATTACATCATAAATGTTACTTGACCTTCATGTATGTATGCATGCTTGAGAAGTTGATTTACATCATGAGAACTCGCGAGGCCATTCGTTTTAATGATTTCTTAAAGAAACTTATCATGGTCAAATGAAAATCAAGTTGATCTTATTTAAATAATAAATTAAATCAGCTTCGCTGTCAAAGACAAAAAACAGAACTAAAGAACATGAATATGAAGTGACTGTACTGAGAAAAAAATGTAAGACATTGCTTGCTTGTTCTTTTACATTTGCTCTTGTCTTGAAAACAGTAGAGCTTGCCCATGACATGAAATGATGAAGAACATCAACGAAAGCAATGAAACCAATGTTCATAATAAGAACAACATTTGGAGAAATTTAAGTTAAAATTATTTTTTACAAGTTGGGTTAAAAATTATTGAGGTTAAAATTTTTTCTTTCATTTTGATCAAAAAAATATATTTTCATATATATTCAGATTTTAAGAAATGTATATGTAGTTTTCTACTCAGGAAACTTGGCTCAATATTAAAGAGAAACATCAACTCTGTTCTTGGCATCCTGCTATGTAGTTCAAGCATTCAACCCCAAAGTACTTGGCATCCTGCTATGTGGTTCAAGCATTCAACCCCAAAGTACGCTTTTGTAACTTGGATGGCGATGCATCATGTGTGTTGTGCCAAGAACCCTTGGAGACCATTGATCACTTATTTTTTAAGTGTCCTTACTCAAGACAAAGACAAGTGTGGGAAACATTAATTAATGAAAGGGATAATGCATCAGTTCACAGTGGAATGGGAAAGTATGGTTAGACTAATTACTGCGAATGTAAATTGAAGCAGAGTAAATATTTCTCGCTACATATTGCAGTCTACAATACATGCTATTTGAATGGAAAGGAATATGAGAAGACATAATGAACTCCCATCACCGAGTGAAGTTCTGATTAAGAGCCTGGATAAAAATATGAGAAATAGATTTACCCTTTTACAGAGGAAGGGGAACAAAGAGTTGATTGGGGAGATGGCTTTCTGGTTTGAATCGAGACAAAGTTTTATTCAAAACTGATGTTGCAAAGATATGATAGAAGAATATAGTTTCATAAACTAAAATTTGAACACCCTTGATGTAACAAGATTTTTTTTTTTGAATTCAATTTAACATTCAATTGAAAAAAGTTATATGTAAATAGGAATTAAACAGTTTTTTGGGTAGTTGGAAGAAAAATTACTATATACTTATATAGCCCACTGCTTGTTGATAAGAAACAACTTGGTATTTATGTCTTTCAATGTATTTCTTGTTATTGTTTATACATTCTATGTAATTTTCATATATCTGAATAAATAAATACAGTTGTTAAAAAAAAGAAACAACTTGGTATGACTATTCAAGCTTGAGGCCAAGCCCATGTATTTTCATTTCCATTTATGGGCCCAGCCTGTTGACTACTTAAAATGCATATGTATCCGTCAACAGCGACATAGCTCCACAACGAAAACTTTTACGTATTTCCACTATTAATCATCCCGACAAAAGTTTGTTTCTCCAAGTGAATACAAATCCCTATACGTGGATTTAAATTAATTAAAAGGTTTAGCATTTTAAAGAGAGGAAACCAATACGTACATGTAACTACCGTAAGTACGTATAGCATTTTAAAAGCATTATCATTTTACATAGGTCGTGACTACGATTTACTAGATGTATCATATATAAATAAGTAAAAGATATCGTAAATGGTCAAATTAACAAAAGATAAGTGCTGATTGGCATCTGATAAGCCATTAGTTAATTTATACGTGTTACCTGTATATATAACATAAACAACTGAAAGTTTATTAATAAAAATTTCGAGTTTAATTGCATCATTTCATATAGTTATCAATTGAAATATATTTTATATTTCGTTTGTAGTGACACATAATTAAACACATCAGAGTCCACCGAAAAAGGAAGAATCCAACGACATATGTGAAAATAATAAGTTTGCAAATATAACAATTTACCAAAAAATAAAAAAAATATTAAGTTTGAAAATATATATACGTCTAAGCATATGAATATACGTCGCCGCGTATAAACACTACGCTCCAACAAAACCAGTGTGTATAGTTTGTTGAAAAGTAGAAAGAACATAACTTCTTGTCATTCTAATTAATATGGTGTAGGGATATCACAGACATACATGTTAATATTTACATAAGAAGACAATGACGTATAAATGTAAAAACTGCTTTCCCCAACGTTTGGTTTTGTTTGTTTGCTTTCAGCAATCATTCCTACTACAATACTTCATTTTATATATTCATTTTTAGATGTTAAAGAAAAATATAAGTGTGTATATCAAATTTATATATGGATGGGTTAGTTTCGTAAGGTAGTGGTAGACTGGCAGCTTCTTTTTCGACTTTACATCATTTATATCATCCATATACGACTAAACGAGTAGATAGAATATTGTTTTCTATCGATTTTACTTAACCACACAAAAATAAACAAAGGAAAAAGAACGACGTATATAGTTTCTACATCACTAGATAAACTAGGTATTTCCATAAAGACGATAGTAGCTGTCAGCCTGTCGCACAAAAAAAAAGACGATAGTAGCTTGATCAATAAGGTTGAAAACTCGGTACGTCTCAAGTCAATATATGCATTGCACATGCAATGTATTCTTGATAGCTACAAGTATATTATTACCTACCTATTTAGACGGTGGGATCTTTTTTTTTTTTTTTTTTTTTTTTTTTTTTTTTTTAACAGGAGGTTCAAAGGTGACCCGTAATCCGCACGTGGTTTCCGTTTGCCCAAAGACCCGTAATCCGCACATGGTTTCCGATTGCCAACCATCTAATCCCCCTGGCCCGGAACCAGCCGGCACTAATACCCATTACCCAAGGACCCAGCACCAACGCCGCGATAACTTTAAACTTGGGGAGGGCGTAAAGCATTCCGTGGCCACAGGGGGTATTCGAATCCGGGTCCGTATTGGTGTGTTAACTACCTCAAGACCACTAGCCCACCACCCTGTGGTTAAGACGGTGGGATCTTTTTAAAAATGATGAGCTGATGAGCATTATATAGTGAGATGATTGATGTTCAGTATTATCGTTTTGTACGTAAAATACCATTTAACTGGAATTAAAAAACTTGTATAATTGTATATATCTAACTACATAATTAAGATAAAGCTTGTATGCAACTTTGTTAATGTGTTTTTTTTTTCTTTGAATTATACATGGATATTTTGATTTCCACCAAAGTGGATCCAGACTAACCACATGTTAATATTCCCAAGTTAGTGTTCTTGTTTAATATAAAATATATATACCGTTTTGTCGAAACAGTTTATTTTTTTGTAACAAAGTTCTTATCCAGGCAGTAGCAAGCCCTAATTACTGGCCGAGATTACATAGTTTCAACCATGAAACCAATGACACAAAGATTACATAGTCCCTGAAAAAAACGAATTACGAAACAAAACTTTGCGACCAGGGGTTGCCGAAAATCAGACGGATGACATAAGTCAGTGAATGGTAAGTTCTGGCATCAGGACTGAAATGATCTAATTTGTACTACTTTGGTCTATATATCATCGATTCGACTTCACATAACATAGGTGATTGAGCAACCGTGCGTGTGGGTCGCCTTGTGGTATCGCAAACTAGGCGACCAAGAGTTGACGAGATTCACAAGTGTGACATAAAATACACGGGTCATCAGGTGGGACACATGAAAATTTGTACGTCCGAACAAAGCCTCTCTGTCGCCGAGAGTTTCAACTAAGCTGACTTTCGATTCACCTTCACCAAACTGTCGGCGGCGATGCTAATTTGGTTCATATAGTTTATGGGATTTGTTTATTCGAAGTACTTTGAATTTGGTTACTGAATACATTATTAAAGAAAATGCTTAGCTGTTATATCTGTACGTTAGCTTACAAAAGAGAGACACATAAATCTTCAAGATTATTTTATTTTTAATAAATCAAAAGAGAATTTGCTTGTTTAAGTAGCTTCTTTCCACCTTCCAGAAGACTCCAAAGATCGATGTCGTTTCTCTTTTCCATAACATTCCATTTGAAAAAACTCTTGCAGATGTATATAGGGATACATATTTAAATATGTTTTTGGTCTGTTTTTATTTCCGTGTTTCTGAGATTTGTACTTGTTTGTTTGTGTATTTTGTGATATTGCATCTATTTCAGATGAAGTAAAATCTGTACAATTCAATTCATAGTATAAATTTTTGATCGCCTATAATATTTTTTTATGAATCCATTACATTCATTTATTTGTATATAACTATCGATAAATCACATTAAGATAACCTAGACGCACATAATTAATCCCACAAATAAAAAATTGTTTTCTCATAAATTTTTAGTTTATACATAAACTTGTTTTATATATATACATAAGCAAACAATTTACGATTAAAAAGCTTGTCTTTGACCTACCGTGCATTTACGAACTAAATTTTATTGTTAATAGAGTATATAAATAGTTTTGTTCAAAAAAGTATATAATATAATAATTATTACTAGAATACTATTTAACACACACGAAGGTTAAGACAAGAAGAGGAAGGTACCTGATTGACTACATTCGAAGACCTATATAAACCTCAACACACATATCCCATTTCACTTCATCTTCGATTACATCACTACAAAACATCATCTTAACTCTACCTATCAATGGCTGTTTCTAATTCTCTAATTATCTCTCCAAGAGAACTCCGGTCTGATCTATACTCTTACTCCTACCAAGACAACTCCAAGACACCTCTGGTTATCTCTCTACTCTCGTCTCTGATCGACAGAACTTTAACTCGGAACCAGAGGATTAGTCGGAGAGCGTCGCCGGCGTGTTATTCTTCATGCGGCGGTGGCAAAACCCATATCTTTGATTGCCGTGAAATCCCCGACTTGACTATACAATCGTACCTTGAGAGGATTTTCCGGTACACTAAAGCCGGTCCTTCGGTTTACGTGGTGGCTTATGTCTACATTGACCGGTTCTGTCAAATCAATCCCGGTTTTAAAATCAGTCTCACCAATGTACATCGTCTCCTCATCACCACCATCATGATCGCTTCTAAATACGTCGAGGATTTGTAAGTGTTTCGATTTTTCTTAGCTCATTTTACATTTCTGTCCTTTTCCAGAAAATTTTTATTTAAAAAAAAAACTTTTAAAGAAAATATACATTTTGCTTAATTAGATTAATTCTCTAAATTTATTTCCTTCTATGTCTCTCAGGAATTACAGAAATTCATATTTCGCCAAAGTAGGTGGACTGGAGACAGAAGATTTGAACAGATTAGAGTTAGAGTTTCTGTTCTTGATGGGATTCAAGCTACATGTTAATGTGAGTGTGTTCGAGAGTTATTGTTGTCATCTTGAAAGAGAGGTTAGTTTTGGAGGAGGTTATCGGATTGAGAAGGCATTACGTTGCGCGGAAGAAATTAAATCCGGACAAATGATCGTTCAAGATCCTAACCATCATCATCATCAGTTTGCTCGAATCTTGTTGTAGACAAATAAATTTTATTTTTTGTCGCTTTGTACTTGTGATGATGATGTTTTAGTGACAAACTTGTTGGTTAGAGTTTAATAGTGTTTTCTATGGTCTTTGTGCAAATATAAATATAGATGTGTAGAGATGAGCAATGATGTAAGTACGAGCATTGTATTAGATTCAATATCAATTGAGTTTGAGAATAGTGTTTCATTTTTTTTCATCTAAGCAAGAGAATTTGCATGAGAGCTAGAAAAAAGGGTTTAAATCGGAAAATAGCAATGAAAATATTATTTGACTTAAAAGTAATAGAAGCATATTCACAAAATATTATATTAGACAATAACACACATATTTTTCTTCATGTTTTGAAAATATCCAAGTTATTCATTTAGTACATATAACTATATGAATGCTAAAGATAAAATTTGCTGATTTGGTGTTAGAATTTGCTGATGTGGTGTATATAATGATTGATTAATCGGCAGGTTTCAATGATACATTATTATCAATAGTTTTTAAGTTGATATATTATTAAACTTTCTCTTTCTTTTATATTTTTGTCCCACAATTTTTCTTAATTATTATGAGATTTTAGTTTCAGATTAACTGAATCTATCCCATATTCGGATGTAGGAGACCAAGAGAAACTCACAAGTTATCATTGTATCTTTCTTATTCTCATGCGAATAATATTGAAAACATTTTCATTTGAAACTTTCAACAGTAATTGTATAATTTATGTTTATTCTCACAATTATACAATTTAGCAATGACACTGAAATTCTTTAACTAGTTAGACATAGTTTTGAATTAGATTACGTAGAAACTGCATTATGTTAAGAAAACTATTAACAAAAATTTATAAGGGCTTCACTTGATCGTCAGTATAGAAAACTAAGCAATTTTAAAAATTCTGATAATAATGGGAGTTGATGTATGTATCCTGGCACACCATAATTTAAATGAACGTAAATATAACTTTGAAAAGTTAACAAAACCTATTATATGTTTCCCCCATCGTGTATGTTCATAAAGTTAACCTCCACCAATAAATCAAAATAAACTTTCATTGAACGGTTATAGTTCTGTTATTGGTTTTAGTTTCTAAAATAACAAAAGCTCATCATATGTTTTAATAGCCTTTTTAAGATTTGGTTTTGCTAAAATTTAGGATAATGTATTTTTAGTTGAAAATCTAGAAACTATTTAAGTTTGGTTTTTCTCCAACAACAACAAAACAAAACCCTTCATTCTTTCAAGAAACATGGCATTATTTTCAGGCAAATATTTTTGCTTTATCGTTGCTCTCTTTGCAATCTCATTGAAGCCATGTTCTTGCCATAATAATACCCGCTGGAACAGCGCCGGCATCACTTGGTATGGTGACCGAGAAGGTCCTGGCACCACAGGTAATTTTAATTGATCCAGAAAACCTAAAGTTTGAAAACATTTTTCATATTTAAAACCGGTTCTTAAAACATTATTATATATATATAGGAGGGGCTTGTGGATTCGGTGATGCAGTGGCAAAACACCCTTACCAATGTATGGTTTCAGCCGGAGGACCTTCATTATTCAAAGATGGAACGGGTTGTGGGGCATGTTATAGGGTATTTAATATTTATATATAATAAATTAATAATTTACAATTAATCGAATATCATATTGTGACTACACTAATATCGTATACATGTAACGTTTTAGCTTGTATGTGACCATCCATTATGCACCAAAAAGCCGATCAAGGTAATGATAGCAGATGAGTGTGCCGGCTGCACGAAGGAGGCGTTCCATTTTGATCTTAGCGGTAAGGCATTTGGTGCATTGGCCAAACGTGGCAAAGGCGATGAATTACGTAACCTTGGAGAACTCAAGGTTAGGTACAAACGGTACGTATTTTTAATGAAATTTGTAAAAAAATTGGTTGGTTTAATTTAGTTAAGATTGTCGGATAGAAATTAGTTCAATTTGGTTTGGTTCAATAACTTTACACAAACCAATTAAGTTTACTCATGTACATTATGGACGTTGCATGTTTATGTTATGCAGTGCATGTTGCAAACATCCTAAGAGTAAAATAGCTATTCATGTCGACGCCGGAGCAAATCCTTACTACATGTCGTTCGCCGTTAAGTTTGCAAACGGTGATGGAAACTTCGCATGCGTGGAGATTCAACCGGCCGGTGGAAAATACTTGAAAATGGAGGAGATGAGATCCGCCGTTTGGAAACTTAACCCAGGCTGTGCATTGAAAGGTCCGTTCAACGTCCGACTTACCTCTGCCGTGAC
This sequence comes from Brassica napus, assembly GCF_020379485.1. Classification (NCBI taxonomy): domain Eukaryota; kingdom Viridiplantae; phylum Streptophyta; class Magnoliopsida; order Brassicales; family Brassicaceae; genus Brassica; species Brassica napus. The sequence goes on from NC_063440.1 coordinate 18,365,622, forward strand.
CAAAAAAGTGATTGTTGCTAAAGCTGTTATCCCGGAGAATTGGAGTCCCGGTGCTATTTACCATTCTCTCGTTAACTTCGCCACTCCCAAGAAAGACAGTCACAAGAAAAATAAGTGATTGATTTTTGCCCTTCAAACAAATAGTAATGTTTGAAAAAACATGAGGCTGTTGAATTTGCGGTTGATAGTAAATTATTTTGATAATTGTAACATTGGTTTTGTACTTCATATGGGCTAAGAGTTGTAGTTAGATGGCCTACAAAGCCCATGATTTTATAAATATAAACCGGTTTGGTTCATTTTTAATGTGGAACAGAGTCTTTAGACCGGATCGGACCAATCTAGGAGACGCGTCAAGTGGTTTACATAACACAATTAGCAAAAAACTACCACTACCTTTTCACAAGTTTGGTAAATAAAGATCTCAAATTCACTTAGAAAGTCTCTTTGTTGTTAACCACCTAACTATACAAAGATTTTTTTAGGTTAAAAGTTAAAACGCGTTATGAACGGAAAATATACAATGTAATCTTTTGTGTATTACAAAAATATCTAAAATGGTAATGGGTTTGCTCAACTTTATGGCATCTTGACTTATTCTTCTTCCTAACACAACGGTACCTTATTCTAACCAAGACATAGCCAAATTAAAAGGAACACGTCACATGTTGTTCTGGTTTTATCTATCATGATTCTATGCAATTAAGCTTTAAATTCATATGCCATAAACGTATTTTGAATCTGTTGTGAATAACTTGTAAGCTGGTCAAATCACATTGAATTGAGCCTGAATTTTTGGACAACGTTTGGTCCGTCGTTACAACCACAAACCCTTCCTCCCCTAAGACTTTCTAACAACAGCCAACGCCAAAATTCCGAAAATACCCTTAAATGGTTTCACGTAGATTATTTTATATTTAGGCGAAAATTTAAAAACAAGGACCTAAAAATAGGCAAAAGCCAGCTGCGTTGCGTCTGCTATTTCTTGTGAACAGATGACTTTTTAACTATTTTTGTAACACAACTTAAATAGAAGGGTAAATCAGGAAACTTAAGAAAATGTTTGCAGAAACGGGCAAGGCTCGCATGTTACATTGTCCTTCATGCATACGCTTTAATTAGAGCTTTCTCCACTTTCCGTTTTATAGATCAAAATTAAACCAAGTTTTGCTAAACAGTAACAGAGAGATAAATAAACAAATTTAATTTAGTTGTTTTTTATAATCTTCTTGAGCGTGTTGCATACAAATATATATATTTTAAACCTTATTCGTGGGGAGGAATGCTTGTAGATTCCACTTCTCTTCACCTTTTTTTCTTCTCCTCTTCTTCTTCTTCTTGCTCTCCCTATTTGTTATTGAAGATGGAGAGCTACTACAAGTGTAGGTTTTGCTCTAAGAGCTTCTTCAATGGAAGAGCTTTAGGTGGTCACATGAGATCTCACATGCCGAGTCTTCATAAGTTTAGCATTCAAGACGAGGAAGGGGAAAGGGCGAGTCAACTCAATGATGAGACAGAGTCAGATGTTTCTTCGTCTTCCTCTGAAAAAGAAGAGGACAAGAGAAATGGGTTGAGAGATAACAAGCATCCGATGATGGAAGACAATGAAAGCGAGACAGAGTCGTCGAGGAATATTACGAACCCGACACGTAAACGATCCAAGCGAACTCGGAAAATGGAAACGTTCGCGGCCAAGAAGAGGAAGACGAGTCAACTCGGTTACAAGACCGAGCCTGAGTGCGAACCTCCTCAAAGCTCAGCTTCTGACACAACGACGGAGGAAGATCTCGCCTTTTGTCTCATGCTGCTCTCGAGAGACAAATGGAAGAAGAAGAAGAAGAACAAAGCTAGCAGTAACAAAGAAGTAGTTGAAGAGATCGAGACAGAAGCATCAGAAGGTCACAACACATCGAGCAAGAAAGGAAGATTCACGTGCGAGACTTGTGGGAAAGTGTTTAAATCTTATCAAGCATTAGGTGGGCACCGAGCAAGCCACAAGAAGAACAGAGTTTCGAACAAAACAGAGCAAAGAAGCGAAACAGAGTATCCAGAGAAGAGAATCCATGAATGTCCGATATGTCTTAGGGTTTTTGCATCGGGACAAGCACTTGGAGGTCACAAGAGATCTCATGGAATTGGGAACTTGTCTGTAGATCATCATCATCAAGTACGAGTGGATTCAGTGAAACAGAGGACGATAGATCTTAATCTTCCTGCACCAACCGATGAAGAAGAAGTCTCTGTTGTGTTTCAGTAAATACTGAATAAAGGTAACTAATAACAGGCTTTGCGTGATTCGGGTCGTCCAAATTTTCGTAAAGTTTGAATCTTTTTTTTATAATATTGTTGGGGTCGAAGTTGAACTAGAAAAATGTCATTTAAAATGCAAAGGAGGCCACTTTTACATGTTCTAACGCCAATTCTTTTTTTCGTATTGGCCTCACGTCGTGTTGCCTAACCATATCAATCAAAGAACAATCAAATAAGCTTGGTTTATAAACTTCTCATGTATATGTTTATGCTGTATAATATTTTATAATTTTGGGGAGTTCTTACTACTACTTTGTTATTGAAAACTACTAAATAGTGCCCACTTGAGTACTTGACTTGTCTCATGTTTCTTGTATTAGAGTTAGTCAAGGATCTGCAAAGATAAGAATCATTTTCAAGGTCTAAAGATATTATAGTCTTGTAGTAAAGAAGACGTTACTTCGATAAAGCCCTACTTCGAACTTCCAACTTCATATTCAGATTACATCTGTAGTGTACCTATATATCACAAATTTTTGCAACGAAAAAAAAACTCGAATCACTTGCCTATACCAAATTTTGAAAACAAAAGGTTAGGGTTATCTTTGAAATTTATAAAACTTGAAACAATTATAATTTGGAGGCAAAATTATCTATATACTTTTTTTGATGATTTAGAAACCATACATCAAAATTTAAGAGCAAGACCAATAATTCGTTGTCTTTAGGGTCAATCCTGCAAAATGTTTTTATTTTTTCTTTATTTCACAAATTCTTAGTTGATTCTTACTTAGGTTCAGTTCATTTTATAATTGGTTAGTAAAACTGGTATAAAAGACTTGGTTGCATAAGTAGATTTACGTTTGGTCTACCACAAATGTAGAATTATTCTTAGAGTATACTTTATTCTTTACTTATGACTTGAAGCAAAACCCACTAACTTTCACCACCCCCAATAGAATCAGACACATTGTGATTGAGAGTAGTTGTGTACCAAGTAATTGCAAGCTTGACTATTCTCTCACACGATGTCTTAGGTCAGACTAGTTACTTGGGATTTGGTGAGATTAGTCTCCTGAAATAATTTCGTCTGATAATGATCATTTTCCAAATTTTGGAGGCATTACAGTGTTTGGAGTTGGAATGAAAAATCTAGTGTGTGAATTGGAAAAAAAAAACTGTAGTCAAATAGTAAATGATAATCATTTTTCATTAAATGCATCTTCACTATATAAAATTGTGAACCCATTTGATGCCAGCCGTAGGTTCAAAAAGATCATGATACTTACACTAACCTTCACTAAAATTCGCATATGAAAGAATAAAGCAAGAGCACACCCAACGGCCAAACCTTCAACCGAAAGTAAACAAAACAAATACGATTAAAAGTTGAGCTAGTTTGGTCTACTCAACTGATAGCTTACTTCACAAATTTGTCGCTGTTGATTAGACAAGCACTCATGCTTATCGAAGACTAAACCGGGTTAAGACGACCTGAATACATGATCTTGATTTTAGTTTTTACTTTTGTATACTTTTAGATATTTTTTGGATCCGAAATTTGTATATTTTCAGAACTTTTTTGTTCTAATTAACACTCAGACGAAAGTTGGATACCAACAGGGAATGACCTACGTTGCACGTAAGCTTCATCGGACGTCCGCTTCCCGCTTCGGAACCGGAATCGGAACCTTGTGGAAGCTTGCGGAATCTCGCTTCCAAAACGTTTCTAAAATATTCTCTTTAAAAACCTGTTGGAAGCTTACGATTCCGTTTTGGAATCACGCTTCCGTTTTAAAAAAAAAATGCAATGTATATCAATAAAATATAAAACTATAGTTTTAATCTATATAAAATAAAATTAATAGTAATGATTATTAAGTTATAAATATACAAATATCAAAAATAATACTATAAATTTTCTTTATGCATTGGGATTTTTTATTAAAGATATAGCACATATTGAAATATATTGTGTCAATTTTTTATGAAGTATTAAAAATAATTAATATAATATTTGTTTGTAAACTAAATTATGTGTATTTTTACAGTTTTAATATAAAATCATTTTAAAATTATTATAAATGAATAAATGTTTTATTTCAAATTTAAATAATATAATTTTAGTCCTAATTTTTTTAAAAAATTTATATATATATATAGATATAGATATAGATATACGCTTCCAACACGTACCCGATTCTTAATATTTTAAAAAATCTCGCTTCTGCGCTTTCTTACGCTTCTGCTTCCACGTACCCGCTTCCGTTTCCATGTAACATAGGGAATGACAAAGCTAGTTTGTCTAGTTGAGAGTTTAAAAACTGCATAGACTGTAGGGAATCTTAAATTTAGGTTTAGAGTCTATATAGAGTTTAATCTATATGATATATAATTTTATTAAAAACAAACATATATCGTTCGTATATTTTGTTTTTAGCTTTGGTTAACTTGCGAACTTGGGATTTTAGTTGGAATATCATCTTTAGGTTGTACTAAAAAAAAGAAGCTGAATTCAGTATATCATCTTTACGTTGTACTAAAAAAAGAAGCTGAAATAGAAACCTTACGACTTATTATTTTGATAACATTCGAAACAAATATAGGAGACAAATCACATTGAGTGTGGTTTAAAACAATGAAGCACGAAGAATAGATGTTTGGTTGGGCGTGATAAAATTGACTCTCTGACTCGATGCACCTACTTGAGCTTCAATTTTTCTTCATTTAATTTTCTTCTGTACGTAATGTATTCGAGTGCTCCTTTTTGTGATTTCCTAACTTCAGTTTGTTTTATCTAGAGAAACAAAAAATTATAATGACTTGTACTTAACACAAATCTATCAACTAGGTACGTATGAAACTTATGATATACTGCATAACTTAGAAAAAGTGTATGACAGTACGACATCATATTTGGAATACTCAAGTGATAGTAGTGTGGGGCAATTCACTTTGACTCGTTTTATAGTTTTTTTTTTCTTTTTGTAAACTCATACTCGTTTTATAGTTTACACAGTTCATTTATAGTGTCCATTATATTATAATAGAGAAAATCATGTACAGCTATCTGCTTAATGAAATTAAGGGTGGAACCAAGGAAGACAGTTGAGTGAGTCCTTCATGCCACCGGCGATAGCAACTTGCCTTTTTTGCTCCTTAGGAATTCATACTATTATCGATATTAATTTGTAATCGGTTTTCCCTGGTTCCAACGTGCATAGTGTACTTCTGTTGATCGATATAACTTTTATTTTCAACCTCTAGGCAATCCTTTTCCATGTTAATAGTGGATTCTTGAGCCATCATAAAGATCCATCGCAATCTTGTAACGGCAAACCACCTTGTAACTACAAATTATAGAGTATTAATTTAGCACCAAAAAAAATTATAGAGTATTTCTTGTTTTTTAATTCCCGTACTTCATTCTCCTCCTGGTTCGGAGATTAATAAAGATCCTCACATGGCACTGGCAATCACCCGGTTTGGCGTTTGACACTACTTGTCTATGAAGCTTACAAAGTTCTACAAAGTAAACGCACATGCTTGGGTGGTTTATATACTTCGTGGTCGTGGGCATGTCTTTTGGTGGGATCTTGGGGATGCAAATCCATGGGAGTTGCTTTGTTTACATCTAATACAACAAGTCATGAACTAGAATATGTTGCTTCCAAGTAAAGATAGATATCCGTTTAGCTTTGAAGTCATGTCAGAAATTATAAGGATCTTCAACTCTTCATTGCATAGCATTTACTGCTGTTGATAGTAACAAAACCATATTCTTTATATTCATACCACACATTCCTCTCTGCATCAGTTAGGTACAGGTTAAAAAATAAATGCATATGTTATAACCATCTCGACGTATAAAACAACGTAAAGTAGATTGGTCCTATTGTATGTTGCCATTAGGCCTTGCAAAATAACCGGAACTGAAGAACCAAACCGAAACCGAACCAAAATACCTAAAATCGGAACCGGACCAATGCCCTCAAATATCCGAATAGTTTCTATATTTTTATATCCGAAATAACCAAACCGAATCGGAACCGAACGGGTATCCCAATATATAAAAATATTAATTATATATACATATAACATAGCTAAATATATACTTTTAATTTAAAATTCTATTAAAAATATCTGAAAATAGTTGAAGATAACTAAATTACTATAAAATATTCAAACTACCCGAAAATATCCGAAACTATCCGAATAGTTTTATCCGAAATATCCAAAGTAATCTGAAATATTTAAATCTTTTATCTAAATCATTCTACTAATTTAATATTTTACCTTAAATAACCGATATTTTATCCAAATTATCCGAATTATCCGAAATATCCGAACTATTCGAACCTGAACCGGTTCCAAATGAGAATCAGATTTTTTTCGGTTCCTACATTTACTATCTGAACCGAACCGAACCCGAAACTATCCGAACCGAACCGAAAATATATCAAGTAGTAAATGGATCTTTTGGCCCCCTATCCAAACTACCCGAAATCCGAAATACCCGAACCGATACCCGAAATGCTTTCCATAATGCTTCTCTCCTTTAATTAGGTCAGTTATTTAACGCGTTTGCGATGAGATCACGTTTGCGTTTCAAATTAAATAATGATATTGTAGTGAAAAGACGATAATACCCTCAACACGGAACAGGACAAATAGCGATGTCACACTCTTTGATCCTCTCTCTCGATCTCGGTTATCGATCGACGACTGAACCGGAGACGTCGTCACGGGACGATCTAATCGCCGGTAAACTCAAAATCGAATTGAAATCTCCGGCGATCTGATCACGATGAGTAACAGCGAGCTTCTCAACGTGGAGCCTCTCGATCTTCAATTCCCTTGTAAGCCTTATTCGCATCGATTCTCATTGATTCACAAGCTTCCCAGATCTGATCGTCTTCTTTGAATTTGATTGTAGTTGAATTGAGGAAGCAGATCTCATGCTCTCTTTACTTGACCAACAAGACGGACAATCATGTAGCTTTCAAGGTGATGATGAATCTCTTTACAACTTTTAAAAAAAAAAAAAATCTATTGCGTTTGTTTCTTAGGCTTCACGTTTTGTGTGTGTGTGTGTTTTAGGTTAAGACAACGAATCCGAAAAAGTATTGCGTAAGGCCTAACACTGGAGTTGTTCTTCCAAGGTCCACTTGTGAAGTTCTCGGTCCGTTCTCTCATTCTCTCTCTATGCATTGTGTCCTTATGTGTTGTTAACTTTCAAGCTCCTTTGTTTGTGTAGTGACCATGCAAGCTCAAAAGGAAGCTCCTTCGGATATGCAATGCAAGGACAAGTTTCTACTTCAAGGTGTGATTGCTAGTCCTGGTGTCACGGCCAAGGAAGTCACTCCTGAGATGGTACTGATCCATTCACAATCTTGGTTTGTTTTTTTTTTGTTTTTGGCTTCTTAAAGCAGTTTTGTTTGATGAAACTTTGCAGTTTAGCAAAGAGGCTGGGCATTTAGTTGAGGAGACTAAGCTGAGAGTTACGTATGTTGCACCACCACAACCACCGTCACCGGTTCACGAAGGTTCTGAAGAGGGTTCTTCTCCACGGGCTTCTGTTTCTGATAACGGAGGACACGCTTCTGAGTTTTCTGTAAGTATATATAGCAGCCTCTGGCAAGATTATCTCATTTCCTCTTTTACTTGTTGTAGATTTTCTCATCTCATCTCATGTGTTTGATTTTAGTCTCAGAGATTTATAGCAGCGGACAAGGTTGAACCTCAAGAAAACACATCTGAGGTACTTTCACTATTCTTCTTCAACCATTCAAAACTATGTGAAACTATCCGTTGCGGTCTGGTTTTCTTCATTTTCTTGTGTGCAAATGTTAGTGTCCTTTGCTTTTGCTCTGTTAAACAAAACGTTGCCACTAGTTACAATTTGGGAGCTACTTTAATTGGAAAGTTGGCCTTAACAGCTGGTTTATTAGGTCTGGAATCTTTTTTTTTTGTTGATTACTTAAAAGGTTCATTACACTTTAACAAGCCAGCCCATTACTTATTTATCAGTTTCTGGATGCTTTTTTTGCATATTTTTAATCTAAACAAATTCCACTAGCTCGTGTGTGGCACCTGTTACCTAGCAAGTCAAGTGATTCTACAATATACGTATCCATTAAGAGCTTGTGTTTTGTGTGATTTCAGGTAAGGGCTCTCATCACAAAGCTAACCGAGGAAAAACAGTCTGCCATTCAACTAAACAACAAACTTCAAAGAGAACTGGTTAAGAACTTTCACTTGAGTCACTTTTGTTTTTTTTTTATATATCTCAGAACGATAAGGTGACTACTTTGATTATTAGCATTTTCAGTGTTTTTTCATGGTGTTGCGAAGAAGGGGCCTGCTGGTTTTGAGTTTTTTTTTTTTTTTTTTTAACTTTCTCTCTAATTTGACATTCAAGAAAGGCATGAGTTACTTGGGATTTAGGATGAAAGTGGTTGATTTATCTAACCTTGGCATAAATTAAAAGCAAGTCTTAAAATTTACAGGCTTTGATTTAGATGTTGAGTTTGTTTTCTGACAAAGATTTGGTTGATCTGCAGGACCAGTTGAGACGTGACAGTAAGAGAGGCCAAAGTGGTATGCCTTTGATGTACGTTCTTCTGGTCGGACTAATCGGTCTAATTCTGGGATACATTATGAAGAGCACATAACCACCTGAGTTCTTCGTGCCACACAGGAAAGAAGAACAAAGGAAACAGACTATTTCTCTTATCTTTGTATTTGACAATTTCACCTGAAAGGTGTCTCTAGATGATTGATTTGTAGTGAAAATGTCAATAACTCATTTTGCTTTGTTTTTATTTAAACTTTTTATTTTACTTTTGGTACCAATAACATGGTCCGCTTTTTTTTTTTTATTGATCTCAATCTTATCTCAGAGTTTAGCAAAATGTATGTTCTCAGCTCCAAATCTTCAGGAAAAGAAGTGGAAACTTTTTTTGATTCAGAGAATCATGGAAACTAAAAAATGGAGCAAGTGATTACACAAAATGTTGTTTCAAGTTATAATAGTTGGTCTCTTTCAAGGGTAATAGCCGGTGAAGGTGAAGCCTCTGCCGGTGATTTCTCCGGCGCAGTACCAGGCAAAGCATTCAAGACCAAACAAAGCAGCGATTCCAGCATCTTCTACCTTGAGATCGCTTCTGTTCTTCCATAAGTTCTTTGCGTAGTCTAGTTCCTTCCAGAAGGTTTCATAGCGTTTTGGAATGCTAGCAAGACGGGTGTAGAGAAGCTGCTTAGACAACTCTTGGCACTTGTCCACAGTGGCGGGTTCTTGGATAAAGTGTTTGTTCTTCTCAAGCAACTGCCTGTAGTAAGAAGTTCCATGCTTTGCCACAAACTTTGAAGCCTCACATGCCTTTGATTGAACTTGTATCAACTTGGACGCCATCCTTCAGAACCCGAACGCTTTTTGTTTGTGCAGTACAAGTGCGGCGGCGCCGGTGAAGAAGAAGAAGAGTTGATTTTTGCGATTCGAGCTACTACTCACTTTCTCTGAGAAACTGAAACGACGCTTTAAACCTGGATTTTATTTATTTATTTTCTATCTGTTGCAACATATTTTTTTCTGTATCAAACCATTTTATATATTTAAATATATTAATTCTAAAAATATTATACAATTTAAACCAAATCAGAATCAACGATCTGTAACGTTGAGCAAACTACTCATCTCTCGACTTCCTCTCAGCCGCCGAGAAAAAAAAAAAAGTTTAACAGATCTATCTCCGGTCCGGCTACGTCCGGTGTCCGGAGGGTCCCCTCTTCCTCTTTTACTTTCTTTTCTCTTTGCCTTCTCGTTTTTTCCCAAACCCTAAGGCGAGATACTTGATGTTCTGGCTTGTCGAGGTGACTCCGGAGACTTGTGTGGTCAAGGGGCCATCTCACGGCGTTCTTGGAGGAGCAGTGAGTCGTAGGAAGGCGGAATCGAGGCAGGTCGGCTTTTAGGGTTGAGAGGAGTCATCGAATCGATTTTCTGTTTTAGATCTCAGACGCTCCTCTCACGCCAACGGCGAGGGCTTTGTTAGATCTGATTTTCCCTTTTGAGATCTACGACAAAGCCATCTCGACGACGGCACGTGACAACGGCGAGACGTCTCCTCAATGCCGGATCTACCTGTCCCTGCGATGGTGAGACGGCTGGAGGAGTGACTCAACAGACGATGGAAAGAAGCTGTCTTTCTTCGATGTTCGGAGTTGACGCCCGGTGAGAATCATGTCGATGGAGCTAGTAAACAAAGGTGAAGCATTTACGGATGAAGCGACAGAGATCCTCATCTCAGTGTCAATGACAGTGGTGCGGTCATGCCGGTGGTATGGTCTTCGCTTTTCTTGAAGTTGCGATCTAGTATACCCAGTCCCGATGTACTAGTCAAGGTTCATCTTTTAGCTTGGTCATGGTGTTTAAGCTTCAGACTATGAAGCACTATAGTGTCTGTCGGAAGGATTGAAAGTTTGGTCGGAATGCACATATGGTGTGGTGAGAGTTGGTTTAGCAGATTATTCGTAGAGTGGTGGATGCAGTGATTGCTTATCGATTCGGTTCTTAGACAGTGTGGATCTGTCTGTCCGACTGGTAAGGCCTCGTTTTAGTTGGGAAGGTGACTGGTCTTCTATCTCGGAGGAAGTGGACGCGAAGCACGGCGTCACATCCGTATCCAAAGGTTGTATGGATCGAGTAACGATTCTCCCTGTTGGGTTATGAAGTCGCAGTGTTTTGGTTCTTGGACGGTATCGTTTGGCGTGCATGTGCAGCAGCGATAAGTCGTGGTGCAGGAGGTGGAGTTATCGTGTGGCGGGCTATGAGCAGCAGCGGCAATTCCCGATCAGTAGCCTTTATAAAGGTTTTAAATCTGCTAAATTAAATTTTCGATCACTATCGTGTGTTTTAGCTTTTATCCAGTATTAGTGCCGAGTATGGCCTTTTTGTTTTGGTACTTTAAGTTCTCCTTGCGTGGGTTTTAGCTGCCGCCTTCATGTGGGCTTTCGTGTACGGAGTTTGTCTATTCATCTCCTAGTTTATGTTTTAAGTCGCCCTGGTATGGGTTCTAGCAGCCGCTTTCATATGGGCTTTTGTATGTTTCTATGGAATGAAATGAAGTACTTTTCCGGGGAAAAAAAAAAAAAACCAAATCAGAATTTTGAATAAAAAAATAGGAAATATAGTAATAATAAAATGATTCCAAGTGGGAAAAGGAGAAAGGATTTCTTTACATAAAGAAAGCTTGTGTTGGTGTTGATGATAAGAAAGCAAGAGAGCGAATGATGATGAGATGTGATTTAAAGAGAAACAAGTTTAGTAAGAGGATGTCTACCACGGCCAAGGAGGCACCGTCATGGTCGTTTTCGTCACTGCCAGACGATATCATCTTAAACGTCATAGCACGTGTTCCGAGACGGTATCACCCAATTCTCTCTTGCGTGTCGAAGAAGTTACAATCTCTAGTACGTTCCTCTGAGCTTCAGATAACGCGATCTCTCCGGGGAAAAGAGAATCGCTTCTACGTCGGCTTTAGAGAAAAGTATCCTTCGTCGTATCATTGGTTCACTTTCACCGAGAGTCATCATCATTTGGCCTCGATCCGGTTCCCTTCTTTTCTGCTCAAATCTTACTCTACAACTCCTGTTATGGTAGGTACCGATATCTACATTGTGGGCGGCTCGAAAACATGTGGATCCTGGACACTCGGTCTGGAAAGTTGCGTCAGGGTCCAAAGTCGCCTGTGTTCAGACATGGAGCAGCCGTGGGACTAGTTAACGACAAGATTTACATTTTTGGAGGAACTTGTCCACAAAGTTGCTACCATGATATCAAAGCGCAAGCGTTTGATCTAAACACCCAAACTTGGCAACTCGCGCCAAACCCTAGCATGCAAGTGAATAGTAAACATAACTCTGTGGTAACCCCGGCACTAGGCAGAAAAATATATGTGATGGCTGGTACGGACGTCATAGTTTATGACACTAGAGATGGTACATGTGACGAAATTATAAGAGCTGAGGACTTCAACTGTAAAACTATCTGTGTGGTAGACAATGTGCTATACATGTATTACCATGATGTTGGGTTAATGTGGTATGAATCTAAGGCTAAAGAATGGAGAGTGGTTCATGGTCTGAAGTTCAAGGGCTATTCCTCTAGTATCAAAATGGCTGAATACAATGGAAAGTTGGCGTTTTTGTGGCATAGTGTGAACAAGGGAGAGGTTTGGTGTTCAATGATCGCCTTGTATGGGAGTAGTAATGTAGCCATTCGAGGGCTTGTCGAGTGGTCTGACCGTCTACTTTCCGACGTTCCTTTTAGCTACGACATGAAAGATTTCATGGTTTGTACGGATTATTATAAGTAGGGATCTCTTATCTCTTTTTTTTCTTAGTGCTTTTTAGAGGTTTTGTGTTCCTGTAATGAATATTTGTTTCATAACTGAGTTTGTTTTGTTATTAGCATTTTTTTGTTGCTAAAAATGTAAATTGGAAATAAAGGTTGTTTTGACCAAAAAAAAGAAAAGAAATAAAGGTTGAAGTTTACAAAGAGCGATTAACAAAATATAGAGCTTATGGAATTGGTTCCATGGCAAAAGAAATTTAAAAATATGAAAGCAAACACAATCGAAAACTTTATATGTTCATCTTCATAACAAACATGATTAGAAGCATCGATACAATCTTGACGTATCTGAATGAAAGGTCGAGCTGATATACTGGTATATCAAGAGAGACACAGAAACAAAGTGTAACAACAACTAATTTCGCGAGCAAAAAATTGATTCAGCATGTCACATGAACAAAGACAATTCCTCAAAAGCAATATAGAAACATGCTCGTTGACCGTCCTCTAAGTCTGAGCTGGGACACTCCTCTGATGTCACAATCCGACCCTAGACGAGATAACAGTATCCATCAAAGCTTAATAGCAGTCAACTTCCTATTAGGGACAAGTCTCCCACTTTCGTGGATTGACCCATCTATCTTACATACTAGCTAGTTAATGTCCCTTTCAACTTCTGATGTCGGAGACTTGTCTCTAATACTTCCAACACAGCACTCGCCCTCTAAGATGGTTAGACAGAAATAAGATTTGTTTTTTTCAAAAGGTTAAATGATGAGGCTGTTTTCCAAATTTAGAAAGGTAGATAGCGAGTTTTTTTAAAATCTCCTTATTTAAGATATTTTTAAAATTATTTAAATTCATTATAAATATATATATACTAATTCTAAAAGTATTATACTCCATCTGTTTCTTAAAATTACATATTCTAGAGAAAAAAATTGTTTCAAAAAAATCAATCTTTTATATTTTCAATACATGTTTTATTAAATAATTGCAAACTTCAAAAGACTTAATTACACTAGTTATATTTTTATTAGCTTAAGATTATTGAAAAAAAAACCCAAAAAACTATGCAAATTTAATGTGTTTTATTAAAATGTGTGAAAAATCTAGAATATGTAACTTTAAGGAACAGAGGACGTACAATTTAAATCAATCATAATTTTGAATAGAAAATACGAAATATAGTAGTTATAAAAGGATTCCAAGTGAGAAAAGGATAAAGGATTTCTTCAAAGAGAAACAAGGTTTGTAAGAGGATGTCTACCACGGTCAACGAGGCACCGTCATGGTCGTTTCCGTCATCTTAAACGTCTACGGTCTTAGCACGTGTTCCTAGACGGTATCACCCAATTCTCTCTTGCGTGTAGAAGAAGTTACCATCTCTAGTACGTTCCTTTGAGCTTCAGGTAACGCGATCTCTCCGGGGGAAAAGAGGATCGCTTCTACGTTGGCTTTAGAGAAACGTATCCTTCTTACGAAACCTGGGATGAGTCGTCGTATCATTGGTTCACTTTCACTGAGACTGAGAGTCATAATCGTTTGGCCTCGATCCCGTTCCCTTCTTCTCCGCCTCGAGCCTTACTCTACAACTCCTATTGTGGTGGGTACTGATATCTACATTGTGGTCGGCTCGGAGAAACATACGGATCCTGAACACTCGGTCTGGAAAGTTGCGTACTGGAAAGTTGCTTCATGGTCCAAAGTCGCCTGTGTTGAGACTTAGATGAAGCAGCCGTGGGGACGAGTTAACGACAAGATTTACATTTTTGGAGGAACTTGTCGAAAAAGTTACTACGAGGATATCCAAGCGCAAGCGTTTGACCTAAACACGCAAACTTGGCAACTCGCGCCCAACCCTAGTGCGAAAGTGAACTGTATAAATAAGTCTGTGGTAACCCCAGCATTAGGCAGAAAAATATATGTGATGGGTGGTAAGGACGTCATAGTTTATGACACTAGAGATGGTACATGTGGCCAAATTATAAGAGCTGAGGACTTCAACAGTCAAACTATCTGTGTGGTAGCAGGACAACGTGCTATACATGCATTACCATGATGTTGGGTTAATGTGGTATGAATCTAAGGCTAAAGAATGGAGAAGTTCAAGGGTTATGTCTCTAGTATCAAAATGGCTGAATACAATGGAAAGTTGGCGTTTTTGTGGCATAGTGTGAACAATGGAGAGGTTTGGCGCTCAATGATCGCATTTGTATGGGAGTAGTAACGTAGCCATTCGAGGGCTTGTCGAGTGGTCTGGCCGTCTACTTTCCGACGTTCCTTCTAACTACTACATGAAAGATTTTATGGTTCGTACAGATTATTATAAGTAATCCCTTGTCTTTTTTTTTTCTTAGTGCTTTTAGAGGTTGTGTGTTCAGGCAGTGAATAGTTATTTCATAACTGAGTTTGTTTTGTTCTTAGCCTTTGACTTTGTGAGCTCCTTTCCGTTTTTATAATTTTGACTTTATATTTTAGAAAGTTGCTCGAGGAGGTACAAAATCTTCTCCATATCCATTCTCAGACCAGATTGGTTCAACTGTAATGATGATTCGGATCTAAATGAATATGCAGGTGAAGAGCAGCTACTATTTGGCAAGCTTAGTGGACATCAATGGTGATATATTCGCCCTGGCTATTGCTTGACCTCTGAGAACCACCAACGGGAACGAGGAAACATTCGATTTTTACGATTTGTTGTAACCTTTCTAAGGATTTTTGTGATGAATCAACAATAGACATCAGTTTCAATGGCATTTCTTTTAAGTTTTTCAAGTAACAAAATAAGCAGATGTCCACATAACGCCAACTATGTAGTTCTTTAACACAGCACTGAAGCTATTATATAGAAATGATTCAATGCTGTCTTAACTACGAGAAGAAAATAAAGAAGCCGTGTACAATCTCAGGAACAGTATATGAGATGCAACGAACAGAGAAAAACAGAGGATATGCTGAATCAGGAGTCGTATCCCTCGGAGACAACTAAGAGAAAGTTGAAGGCATATGTTATAACCAACCAATTCAAAGAGCATCCGGTAGGGAAAGCAATGCAGCTTTAAGACCATTATCTGATATCAGCATACGAACTTAAGAGAACAAAAACAAAAACTAATATATTAATCAGCCATACACTAATAAACTCTCAGAACAATTGAATGGCAAACAAACCCAAAATAGCTAAACAAAGGTGAATGTGACAAAGTATTCACCTTTGCTTTGTAGCGAGATCGATGAGCATGAAATGATCGATTTTCCAGAATGTTTTTGTCCCATATCTTGAGTTTCTCAGAGGAGAAGAATGAACAGTTCTTGCACTAATCGATCACTTTCCCAAGGATGTTGCTTGTAATGTTCACTAGGGGCACTTCTATACAAGGGCAATCGACGAAATCATCAAGAATACATGATATAAATTTTGATATATATATATATATCGCTTTATGTTAAATTCAGAAATATTAAGTTTGAAAGATTATATTATATTACTTGGATAAAATACTAATTTATTCAGGAATTTTAACAAATACTAATTTTATGTCATAAGAAACTGATATAGTTTAGTTGTTGTAAACAATTAATCAACAATATTAGATTAATTTCAAGACATTTTAGAATATAATAGAAGAGATCTCATAAACATTCTCAAGACATTTGTATGGTTATTTGCTTTTCTATAAAATGTAATATATTACATAATAAAGTGAAGGCTCTAATCAAAATATATCTTCAAATTCAGATTATTTGAAGAAATTTTAAGATATAGCTTCATATTCGTATTCTGATAAAGATGAAATCATGTAAAACTGCGATCAAATACAATATTATTTTATTATAACAAACTATAAATGCCTATTTAGACCCATTTAGTTAAATGGGTAGTTTTGCTAAGACTCATTTATTAAATGAGTTATACTTAAAATTAGTGGAGACCATGTTAACTTATTTAACTTAATATAATTAATTTTTTTTAAGAAAATGTGATTGTATAGTTTTGATGGAAAACCCATTTTATGGTTTGGTGGAAAATTTTGATTACGCAGAAAACTCGATTTTTATGGTTTTGGCGGAAAAACTCGATTTTTATGATTTTGATGGAAAAACTCAATTTTTACGGTTTTGGCAGAAAAACTCGATTTTACGGTTTTGGCCGGAAAACTTGATTTTACGGTTTTAACCGGAAAACTCAGTTTTTACAGTTTTTATGGGCCATACATAATATCTTACCATGATGGAATATCTAAAGACCATTTGAAAAGAAGGAAAATGTAACTGAAAAATTGCGAAAGTCATACAGAATCACTAAACTCTTAGCCTCAATCAGCGGTCAAGGTAACACCCTCTAATGAGATTCAACGGTCAAAATTTTCGACCACTACACGTAATATTCTAGCTTTAGTTACCATTCTTGGTTTTATTTCAAGCTCTGATGTTAATAACATTGTCTGATTTGTTTAGGTATGTGATCCTTGGAGATGGTTGCCAGATGAAGAGTATTTCAAATGAAGCTCCTTCTCTAGCTGGTCACTGAGGACTTGGGAAGCTCATCGCTTTCTATGATGACAGTCGCATCTCCATTGATGGAGACACTGAGATGCCTTTACTGAGAACGTTGACCAGCGTTTCGAAGCTTTTGGATGGCATGTTATCTGTGTGAAGAATGGTAACACTGAGTATGATGAGATCTGTGCTGCTATTAAAGAAGCTAAATCTGTTACAGAAAAGCCTACATTGATTAAGGTAATTAACTACAACAATGTCTTAGACATCAGACATATTGAATATTGATTTTAACATCTTGCTTGTGTCCCAGGTTACTACTACAATTGTTTATGGATCCCCCAACAAGGCGAACTCATACAGTGTCTATGGAGCTGCACTTGGCGAGAAGGAAGTTGAAGCTACCAGAAACAACCTTGGATGGCCTTATGAGCCATTCCAGGTACCTGATGAAGTTAAAGGGTAAATTTAACCTAAACTAAACGTCATGTGTTTGCTTTGATGAGATGGCTCAATGTATGCTTTGCACTTTTCTAGCCACTGGAGCCGTCACACACCTAAAGGCAGTGCCCTTGAATCTAACTGGAATGCAACGTTAGCATATGAAAAGAAGTATCCAGAGGAAGCTGCAGAGTTGAAATGTGAATTACCTGCTGGCTGGGAGAAGGCACTACCAGTAAGTTAAACTCTCATCTTACAATCCAGTTGCTATATTCTAGATATGTAGGTTTACAACATCTTTGTCTTTTTACAGACATACACACCAGAGTCTCCAGGAGATGCCACCAGAAACCTCTCACAGCAATGTCAGCAATGTCTCAACGCCCTAGCTAAAGTTGTTCCCGGCTTCCTCGGTGGAAGTGCTGACCTCGCATCCTCCAACATGACACTACTATAAGCCTTTGGCGACTACCAAAAAGCCACACCTTAAGAAATAAACCTTAGGTTTGGTGTCAGGGAGCACGGAATGGGAGCTATCTGCAACAGCATTGCACTTCACAGCCCCGGTCTTATCCCTTACTGTGCAACTTTCTTTGTCTTCACTGACTACATGAGAGGTGCCATGAGAATCTCGGCCTTGTCTGAATCTGGTGTCATCTATGTGATGACTCATGACTCCATTGGTCTTGGAGAAGATGGACCAACTCATCAGCCTATTGAACACATAGCTAGTTTCCGTGCAATGCCGAACACTCTTATGTTTTGTCCTGCTGATGGAAACGAAACGGCCGGTGCGTACAAGATCGTTGTCACCAAGCGGAAGACACCATCTATCTTAGCTCTGTCTAGACAAAAGCTTCCTGAGCTTCCAGGTACGTCCATCGAAGGAGTTGAAAAGGGTGGATACACAATCTCTGACAACTCATCAGGGAACAAACCTGATGTGATCTTGATTGGAACTGGCTCCGAGCTAGAGATTGCTGCACAGGCGGCTGAGGTGCTTAGGAAAGAAGGGAAGACCGTGAGAGTTGTGTCTTTTGTCTGCTGGGAGCTGTTTGAGGAGCAAACGGATGAGTACAAGGAGAGTGTTTTGCCGTCTGGTGTGACAGCTAGAGTTAGTATTGAAGCAGCTTCGACTTTTGGATGGGGGAAGATTGTTGGAGGCAGAGGAAAGTCTATTGGTATTAATTCGTTTGGGGCTAGTGCACCAGCGCCTTTGCTGTACAAAGAGTTTGGTATTATTGTTGAAGCTGTTGTTGATGCGGCGAAGTCACTCTTCTGAGAGAGTTGAAAGATCAGAACATCCTCTTATATAAGGGTTTGATTTGGAAGTAAAGCGACTCACAACATTGTCTCACTATAAGACATTCTTGTTTTCGTTCTTTTCTTTTTTTGTTACTTGTAACTCGAGTAAACATAGGTTTTGGGTTTGGGGAGAGATGAAAAGTAGAAGACAATGTAAACCACCTCTCAATGATAATTCCTGTTTTGTTGTTAAATGCTTACACTTTACAGCTATTCCTTCGTAGGTAACAGACACAAACATTGGTTAGTACTAGTGACTGCATGTGGACAAGAATGAATGATTGTATCTGGTTCTTCTTAAGGTATATCATCATCATCTACGTTTGGGTCCCATATTTGTCAAATGAATGGTGAGGATCCACCTCGAGACATATCATAATATCCATATCCTAAAAACAAGAGAAGAAAGCTACGTTTGTCTATTTTTCAATCTGTCATCATGACAGACAACACAAGTAGGACACACTAGTTTCGAATATCCCCAGAGATTATATTATGCTACGAGAATAAGCAAAGCATATTCACTATTCTCCATCATGGCAACTAGTAACAAGATGGCTGTGTTCAGAGAAAGGTGGCTAGTGTAGTTTCGTCTTGACAACTATCTGAGCCTGCCTATTTTGTTAAATGGTGAACATCATGCTACATAACAATCCATTAAGGCACAACCATACTAAAGCGAGGAATGTTATGAATGAACATTAGCCAAACTAAATGATCACAAGAACAAAGAGGTTTCATTAAATTCAAAATCGCATTGTAAGTTGTAACACATCAAAAACTAGAGAAATGAGATACAAAGTCCATTGCAATGACATGGTCGCTCATTAAGGACTTTGACCTACTCTATGCTTTTCCTTAAGCCACAAGAGTGCTTGCGGTGGTGGACTCACTGCAAAAACAAGAAGAAATGAGAATAAAAAATCCTAAGTAATTGATAATCACTGAACTTTCAATATTAAGAGTACTTACTACTTCCAGACAGGTGGGAGCTTCTTGGTCTTCTTGTAGTAACGAGCAAGACGGTGGATTCTGCTCTCCACGAGAATCAACCTGAACTTGGAATCCTTGTCTTTCCTGTTCCTCTCAAGGTGCTTGCGGATAGCAACTGCTTTCTTGATCAGGTGATACAAATCCTCTGGGATCTCAGGAGCAAGACCTTGAGGAAATTACAGATAAACTCTTAGCTGCCGTAAATGCTTAATAATTGAAAACAAAACAAAAAGACTTGAAGGAGAGATAGAAAAGTACCATGAGCTTTCAAGATTCTCAAGATCTTGTTTCCGGTTACACTCTTCACTTGTGGGATTCCGTGAGAGTCACGAAGGATAACACCAATTTGAGATGGAGTCAAACCCTTCTTCGCAAACTTGCAGATGGACTCATCAACCTATTGTACACCAAAACAAGCGTCAATAGGTATTAAAAGTAAACACATTCCACTCAAAGCAGTATCAAGCAAAACCTCACGTGGGAAGAGAACAGTAAACACATTACTATTAACGAGTTAATAACTTCATATTAGATTTTTTCTAAAGTTAGTGAATCTCTTCAATGCTCATCAATGAATTGCAATATCACATTACTTCTACAACACGCATCCTAAATGTAGATGATACTAATCTTCAAAAGTTCACAACATTTCAAACAAATCGATATATGAAATGCAAACAGAAACATATCGAATCTTACATCCTGGGAGGTTGTCTTGAGCCAACTTGGAGGTGATCGCTTGTACGGCAAAGCAGAAGCTGAGATTCCCTTACTACAGAACACACAAAAAAACAGTTACGAAGAATGTAAGAGAACCACTTTTCAAACAATGCTCGGTCGAATAAAATGAAGAAACAAGCTGACGAACCCTTTAGAGTGGAGACGGCCCATGACGACGGCGGTGGACGGAGTGTACTTTCTCTGAAGATGGTTCTTCCTCGGTTTTTTTCCGGCGGCGACTGTGGTAAAGAGTAACAAAAACCCTAGTTGCTAATATATAAGTAGTCTCTTAAGGTCTTTGCTACATAACTCAGGCCTTTTACAGGCCCATTAATAAGTAAGCCTTCTAAAACAGGCCTATTAAAGAGGAAACTCCCTGCGATAAGGTACTGCGCGGCATGTATAAGCCAAGCCCCCAAGTAAACAACCTTCTTTGCATTGCCTTTGACTTTTATTATTTGTCAACCAGCATTGCCTTTGACTATTTGTCATACTGCATATAAGTTTCAATCTTTTTATGAACTTCACAAATTTTTGCCAGGGAACTCTTCTTTCTGGATTAAAAATCAATACTGAAAAAAAGAATGTAAATGTGTGGCTAGCATCTATATTGATTTTTGATAAACTATAAACTTTGAGAAGATTTTTTGTTACTAATATAACTACAAAAGAAGTTTTAAATCATAAACAGAACATGAAAAGAAGCTATTTAAAATAGAACCTATTTGAGAAGATACTGAAGATGAACTCTATAGAAGTTTTATAGAGCTAGGAAATCTAATAATGTTATAAAACCTCTTGAAAAGAACTTTGTCATAAAGGAAACTTCAAGCATGAGTTGATAACTGCAATACATCCAAGCCAATAACATAGTTCAAGATAACCGAGGGGACCTAATGTTGAGATGCGAATAAGAAAAACGAACAGAGTTGTGTCCCCAACACTCATATGCCTGCTTAGTCTTTCCTCAAGTCCATGACTTCGGTCCTGATGCCATCGGCCTTAAGAATCATGATCTCAAGCTTGTCTCCCTATTACAAGTAATAAACCCACAAAGCATAAGCCAAATCAACAAACAAGGTAATGTCTTCAATAGGTAATATTTTGAATGGTGATATGGGAAAACTTACAGTGTAGATATCCCTCTCAGTGGCAGATGCGAATACGGTCTTGACCAAGTCAACTGCTTCAGGTTCGGAAAGGGGTGTGATGGCATCCTACACAGGCAGAGAAGACAAAACATAAGCAACTGAAATGATTCATTATGTGATTAAATTTGCTTAAAGGCCAATCACAAACCTGTGCAGGTAGCAGAAGAGGGCTGGGACTCTTGAGTTGATTGTCAAGGAAAGGCATGATTAGAGTGGAACCAGAACCTTGAGCACTGTATCCAACCTTCTCATACGAACCAACAGCATCATACGTGAAAACACATCCTTTACCCTGCTCGTCAAGCCCGCTTAGAACATTAAAGGCATAGTAAGGAAAAAAGCGCTTGAAGTAAAGCGTGTTGGAGAGAAGCTGAGCCATTGCTGGACAGCTCATCTGCTTGTTATGCTGATGCTGATAAACCTGAAGAACACCAAACACACAAAGAAAACACACTATTACTACGCAAAGTCAATCTTTTTTTAAAAAGATTGATCACACAAATCTCACCAAGTGCCTTGATTTCAAAACTTTCTGCAACGCTTTGACATCAGCCTGAAAGCCAGAGGAAGAGAGCACAGCTTTGTCTGCTCTGTAGTATAGAGATTAAAAGACAGCAACTTTGCATACTCAGTAAACAAAAATGATTAATTTTGCAAGAAACCCAGTACGATCAATTCTCCATCTTAGATCTACGAATCATCGATTGCAAAAAAAGAACTCAGATTTTTCTTATACAGAAACTCTAATAATCTACAACAAAGCCTGGAGCTATCGCCAGCACTAGATTACCTCCCCTGAAGATCGTAAGCAAAGGTACTTACAGTTTATGGATTTTGGAGTAATCGCGAGTGAGAATGCTGTAACCGGTTGACATTCGAGTATCGGCGGCGATAACGCAGTAATCCGATCCAGCGATTGCTACACATGTTCTGAAGTTAAACACACACAGAGATCAATTCAAAGCAGTGAATCGCAATTACAAACGCTCAATTAGAGTATCGATAAAAGGGTCACAGGATCCGTTACCCTCCATTGTTATCGTAAGGAGACCAGTTCGCGTGCTGCTTCGTCATGGAGCTTCTTCGTCTTCAGAAAAAAAAAAGGATGCTTTGTTAGCAAAGAGGAAGAAGAGGAGATTGGAGCTTAAGGAGATCTCTCTCTCACTCTGGCTTTGTAAACACGAAAGCAGACGAAGACAAAAGCTGGGCTCTTAATTATTGGGCTTTACAATGGGCCTTTGATACGATAATGGGCTTTTTAATTGGCCTTTTATGAGCTGTTTCTTCTTCGATGGTCTCTCTCTGTCGCACTCACTCGTAAAGCTTCTTCGCCCATTTTCAATTCAAGGTGGGTTGCCTCGAAAACCAATTCTCTCTCACTCGATTTCGTGCGCTCAAGTTCTATGCTTTAGCTTCCCTTACTTGGTGCTTGCTACTACTAATCTTGGCATTTTTCTGGAATTTGGGGATTTAGGGTTTCTCGGTGTGTGGGTGTGTGAGTGAAGATAATGGAAGCACTTGTTGTTGATGCGGGCTCGAAGCTTCTGAAAGCGGGAGCAGCGATTCCTGATCAGTCTCCTGCAATGATAATCCCATCTCAGATGAAACGAATGGTTGATGATGCGCCTGAGAACCCCACCACAGTTTTTGAAGACGTCACTCTTGATCCTATTGAAAGGGGTTTTATTAGAGACTGGGACGCTATGGAGGATCTGTTGCGGTACGTTGTGTACACTGGGCTTGGATGGGAAGAGGGAAACGAAGGAAATATACTCTTCACAGATCCACTCTGCACTCCTAAGGTCTCTTGTATCTCAACCCCTTTGTTCTTAGTTGTAAAGATGAGAACTTTGATTTCTTTTTCATCCTCTTTTTATCGGAACAAGTTGTATCTCAATAGGGTTTTTCCAATTCCATCATATTCTTGTTCCATTGGGTGGTTAGAAGGACGCATTTAGTGTTTATAGTAAATGTAGCTAATTTGTTTATGTAAATGATTGTTTTGGGGTGCAGGCTATTAGGGAGCAGTTGGTACAGTTGATGTTTGAAACGTTCAATGTTTCTGGATTCTATGCGTCAGAGCAAGCAGTGTTGTCCCTTTATGCCGTTGGAAGGATCTCTGGTTGCACTGTTGATATTGGTCATGGCAAGATAGGTATTATCTGATCTTACTCTTTGGTTTCGCTTTGTTATAATCTAATCTTACTTTTTGTGTCTTGTCGCATTGTCATATCTCCATCTGTAGATATAGGAGTTGTTGTTTCCCTTTACTAACCTTTTTTACATGCTCTGAAACGTTTAGTTAAACCAATGATTTTTTGTCCTGTAAGCTGTAGTAGATTGGAGGTTCCTTATGTATGTAGCTGGTTATATAGGATTTTTTAACCAGCTGCTTATGTATGGATTGGTGATTAATCTCTCAAATTGTTGTTAACTCTCTTCCGGTTTGCACCCAGATATTGCCCCAGTTCTTGAAGGTGCTGTGCAGCACATTGCCTCGAAACGGTTCGAGCTCGGTGGAACCGACCTGACAAAACTATTCGCCCAAGAGCTTGGAAAATCCAACCCTTCTGTGAATCTCAGCATGTCTGATGTTGAAACACTGAAGGAACAGTATGCAAACTGCGCCGAGGACGAGACTGCTTACGAGAAAACCCAAAACTGTGAAATCGAGCAGCATACACTTCCTGATGGACAGGTTTGTGTGACTACAAATCAACAGTCTTACAATTTGTGTTTCCTTGTAATAACAGAATGGTGGTCTTCTAGGTGATAAACATTGGGAGAGAGAGATACTCTGTTGGTGAAGCTTTGTTTCAGCCATCAATACTGGGACTCGAGGAGCACGGAATAGTTGAACAGCTTGTCCGGATTATCTCCACGGTATCATCCGAGAACCATAGGCAACTCTTGGAGAACACTGTACTTTGTGGTGGTACAACCTCCATGACAGGTAACAACAACTATAACTTAGTACACTTTGTGCATGTTGATATTGAAAAACTTAATGAGTTGTGGTGTACTTCGTCATTGGCAGGATTCGAAGGAAGGTTTCAGAAAGAAGCAAGCTTGTGCTCATCTGCCATTAGGCCAACGCTGGTGAAACCTCCTGAATATATGAGTGAGAATTTGGGATTGTACTCGGCTTGGATAGGAGGAGCAATACTAGCCAAGGTGGTGTTTCCGCAGAATCAGCATGTTACTAAAGCTGACTACGACGAGACTGGGCCATCCGTAGTTCACAGGAAATGTTTCTGATCCTGAAACAACCAAAACGTTTGTACTTGTTGTTGTAGCTGAGGATTGTTCTTTTTTATTTTTCTGTGTTTGAACACATCCCACTAAATCTATGTACTTCGCAGCTTACATGATTTGAAGATTTGGACCATATTAAGTACTAATAGCCTAATAAGTACTTCAGTATTAGGAAATATAAACAAACGATCGTTGACAAGTTCAAACCATAAATCCAGTTGTGTACTAAACAACTTGTTCATCCATTCTCTTCTCCATAGCCATGAATGCAGGAGTAAACAACTGAAGCTGCTTGGATCGCAGGTGCAGAGATCTGAACCGCCATTTTTCTGTTTCTTCGTTGGTTTTAGGCGACTTTGTTGTGTAAGCATCATCGTGATCTTGTGGGAAGTTCAAGATGTTGGAAGTTACAAGTGATAGACTTTCTAAGCACTGGAGACGACTAGGAAACTCTGAGTTCCTCCTTTCTGCACATTGACACAACTCCCTTCTAGCGTAAATCACTTTATCTTGGTCTCTATAAAGTAAACTACACTCTTGTGTTATTATTACGTACATGAAGTTTAGGGCTGGCACAAATACTGGTTAGTTGTCTTATGCTGTTACTTGATACGTAATCTTCTCGATTTTCAAGTACAAGTCAACTATCGTTGAGTTTTGCTATTTGTAAGTATAAGGTAAGTAATAAGTATCACAAAAAATTAGCAACTCGCCTTGATATTATCCATTACTTATTTTACAACTGAAAAATTATAACTAAATCATAAAAACCAAAATTCTAAATATATAATTCTTTGTTGTAAAAAGTAAACAATACTTTCATATCGAAATATATGTATTTTGTTTCTTTTTCTTTTTTATTACAGGTGCAAATATTGTATTTGGAGTAATTCTCGTATTTTTATCAAATCGAATAAACAAAAGAAATTTTCATAATTTTTTCTGATAGAATATTTTCTACCAAGCAATTTTTATAAACTTGGAAATATATCCAAATAATTTATAATTATTTGTAAATAGTAAGAAATCAAACAAGGAAAATAATTTGCAAGTAACATGTGTTTAGACAAATACGCCAGATAACAAGTACATGTTTTCGACAAGTCAACTACAAATCCAAAAATTCATTACTATTTCAAATTCAAGTAGCCTCGCCTTGCGCTCACCCAAGCCTGCATGGCACCAGCAAGAAAGACTTTTCGGTTCATGGCATTTAACATGCCTTAAGTGACTTTCAACCGGTAGGTGCTTATCAATGCATAGACCAAGTGTAGACACAATACTTCTATCAAATCAAATTAGATTTTATATTTCATGTTTGAATATTGTATCGCATCCATCCTTTTTATACTTTGTTCTTTTCTGCAATCAAGCTAATACCGAGATTTTGACGTATTATTTTTTAAAATATCCGATATCAACTACCTAAGACAATTAATAAAATAAAACATCTAGAAATGATTAATTTTCGTGCCAGAAGGTAACATGTGTTGCATGCTAAGTCCATACAAAAGCAGTCAAACATAAAAAAACAAACAATAGAGACTGGATAAGATTAAAAACTTTATAAAACCTTATTAGATTAAGACTGGAGTTTTATTAGCATAGCTTTTTCTTGTGCGTTTGTGCTATGTAATTGTTCTACAGTAAATGTCTAAAGCCTAACCCTTTGTATAATAGGTTTCAAAAGATAT
The DNA here is from genome assembly GCF_020379485.1 of Brassica napus. Classification (NCBI taxonomy): domain Eukaryota; kingdom Viridiplantae; phylum Streptophyta; class Magnoliopsida; order Brassicales; family Brassicaceae; genus Brassica; species Brassica napus. Next base: position 18,392,285 of record NC_063440.1, read on the forward strand.
ACAACTCTTCCCCTTACATTATAGTAAGGTAAATGATGTGGATAGTAAGGTAAATGATGTGGATTAAGGATAACAAATGATAAATTAATTTAGTTTCCAATAACATATTAGATTTGTTCGTTATTTTTCTTTTAGTACAGATAAAAATAAAATACACTAAAAATATATAAACATGTGTTCTTCGGACAGTTGCTCAAAAAAGAAAAAGAAAAAGTGTTCTTCGGACATAGCACTTATCAGTATTGTCAGTTCAGACCGGACCGGAGCTTAAAATACCAAATCATTGGAAAAAAAAAAAAAAAGACACAGACTACTCGTCGTCTTCGTCTCCATCTCCTTCTCCTTCATCCCCCCCCCGATGAATCCTCACAAAACCGAAGAAGATCTATTCCACCACCACGATCTCCCCCCACCAGACATACTCCCCCAATCACAACCCTCCCTTCACCACCACCACAACCCCGAAGACTCTGACCCCACCTTCTCCCTCCAAGAGTTCGTCCTCTTCCGCTCCTCCCCCTCCCACTCCTCCGACTCACAATACGACTCCCCATCTCACCCCACCCCCAAAACCACTCCTTTACCAAACCCTATGGCTCCACACGAACTCAAAGATTCCAACTTCATCAACCCAGAGCCTCACATCTCATCTCAATTCTACACATTCAACTCCGCCTCCCACTCCCTCATGACCCTCTGCCTCCGCCAAAACCGCCTCGCCACCCCCTCCGAGATCCGCGTCGCAACTCCAAAGCCCGTCCTCGAGTCGTGGCGCTCCGTCTGGAAAGACCGTAACGAGGACACCGCCTACCTCACGGCGTGGAAACGCATCCAAGACAAGCTCGCCGTCGTCTCCGGCAGCAATGAGTTCCTCTGCTTCAAAAACAACGCTCAGCAACAGCTCGTCTCGCACGTTAGCCAGTGGCAGGACATAGTCATGAGTTACCATCGCGGCGACGGCGACTTGAAACACTTAGGGGTTAGAGAGACCATAGAGAGAATCAAACAGGTTTGGACCGTTGGTGCGAAGCTATATGGAATCCCCGAGAGCTTTATCAAGGTTTGTGTAGCGGCGTGTGGTGTTTGCAACTCCGTTACTGGTGGCTCAGCCTCGAGGAGGAATAAACGGCGTCGTTTTGAGTATACGGAGACTTTTGATGTACCTGCTAAAGATGTTCCGGATAGGTTGCAGGAGTTAGCTTCTAAGCATAAGGTTGTACTTTGTATTAGGCAGAAGTATATTAGGTGTAAGCCGTTTATGGCTGAGGTTAAGGATTACGCTTGTCATAGAGCTGGAGAGCCTGCTTTGAAGAAGTCCAGGGTTCTGAAGAGGGAGCCTTATCAGTCAAAGAGATGCGGTTGCGGGTTTAGGATTCGAGCTATTGTCCCCATTGCTAACTACAACGAAAAGGATAAAAGTTTTGTGTATCATGAAGAAGGAACAGCTGTTTTTAAGCTTTACGCTGTTCATTCAGGGCATGAGCCTGGGGCGATGGATGGGAACGCGAGGATTATGCATCGGCTTGTTGGTCATAAGGGTTTTTTGATGGAGCAAGATGTTGTCTATGGTGTGAGGGAAGATTTGGATAGCGAAGATGTTGGTAGTGGTGGGGGTATGCGGTTTACTGTCTTGCATCAGGTGCAGGAGCTAAGGGTTGAACTCGGAGCTTTAGAAGGAAAGATTGGGAAGGTTTCACGAGAGGTGTTGGGTTCAGTGTCCGGAGAGCTGTTTGAGATGCTCAACAAGATGAGGAGTCTCGGTGACGAGGGAACACCGAATGAAATACTTGTTAGAGATAACGATTTAGCTCATTGGAGTGCAGAGCTTGTTGAAGATGATGAAGAGAGTTTTGGGAGGAGCCTTGATGATGTTGTTGTTCCTCCTTGGGAACAGATAAGGCCACCAAGTCCGAAAGATATCTTGTCTGAAACATGTAAGCCTGAGGAGAAATGGTTGAAGTGCAGTGACTTTGACGAGAAGAGCATTCTGAGTTGTGAAGATTCTAAGCTAACGAAAACGATGAGGGACAGTGAAGGTATAGTATCAGACGTAGGTTTAGTTGGATTACAAGTTGATAGCTTCTATCAAGAGAACTCCAAATGGTATGATTCTCCTTGTGAAGACAATGGGTTCATCAGACACGGGGAGATTTTGTAGAGACACAGTAAAGTTTCTAACACGCTATCTCACACATCTTCTTATGCATGAGTCCTTAACTTATAACTAGGGATCAGATTGTATATTTTATGTAGTCAGATAACACAATGTTTCAGGGGTTATTTCGTTAGCTTGTATGTTGTAGCTCTGTAAGGGTTGGTTTCTATGTGGGTGTGGTTATGTAAAGTGAAACCCAGATTGTTTCTCTGCGTATATAACATTGTTATTCAACTTAACAAGGAGTTGTAACCTGTGAAATTTTCACTTTTGATTAATGTGGAATGATCTTCTTTGGCTCCCTAATCATTTGTGTGTATATAACCCATGTATGTATCTTTTAAGATTCCATTTCATTTCACCAGAGAAATTGGAAAAAAGAAGAAGATAATGGCGAAATATAATCATTGATATGTATTATTAACACTTGGTGCATAGATAAAATTAGGTCTCTAGCGAGGGTACAAGACAAGTGGTACAAACGTGATCAAGAAGATCACTAAAGGAAGGAGGATGAAACAGGGGAGAGTTCTGGATGAAGCAGAGAGAAGAGAACATTGTTTTCTTCGTGGAGGACAAGAGCTCTCTTCTTTAGAGCCTCGTTCTCTCGTATGATACTTTGATTCTTTAGGAAGAGCTTCATGTTTCTCATCTCCATCTCCTTCTTTTCCCTAAGTATTCTTCTCCTCCTGCGTCGAAAGAAAGGAATAAAAAGAAACAAAGTTAATTATAATTCAGAGCGCTAAGACAGAGTCAAATGTGTCTGAATCTGAACCTGGTGAGATTAAGGACACGAAGATGGGTTTGTGTCTTAACGTTACGTTTGGTGTGGCATGAAGCTGATCTCATCGTGGGTGTGCGTGTGTCTGGGAATGATTCTGATGATCTCAGGCACATTTTCTTATGGTTATATAAAAGAACTTAGTAAAACACAATGTAAAAGTTAGCTTTATATAGAAATAGATAGCACTTGTGTTTTGTAAGAGAGAGAGAGGAGAAGAAGAAGTGTTTTGAAGGTAATGATGGTAAAAGGAAACTCATGATTATAGAGGGACCAGGGATGCATGGGTTAAGGACGAAGATGATGAAGAAGAAGACCAAAACATACTCTCTTTCTCTCTCTCTAGAGTCTCTACTTCTTGTTCTTGATTGAATATGTACCTCAAACAGCACAAGAAACAGTTGAGGTACATACCAAAAAGACCATAACAATAGACAAATCATTCCATTTCACGCTTATCTTTTACTTGTATTGTAATCGACAAAGAGAAAAGTTACATAAATATTTCCTATATAAAATCTAATAATGTGATATGAATAGAGAATAAACAAACATAATTGATGACGGTAAGGACTAGGACCACTAACAATTCTTGAGCTGTTATATTTTCAAGATGAAACCAAAATATACAAAAATAAAGAATGGAACAAGTCAACATCCAGAATTATTAGCATGCTTCAAAATGATCAAAGCTGTTATCATTCAATATCTATAGTATCTACTCTTTCTAGCTATTCTTAGAGTAAGCATATTGTCTACCCACAAGAGATGATAAGTCTTCTTCAAACCATGCATCAAACATAAACTAAATGTTATAAAAGCATGGGAACAAGTATCATAAATGGCAAAAGATCTACCATAGACTAGGGGGAATCTCTTGCGTTGGTACTGGTTATAATGATGAGTTTTGTTTCATAGGAGCGGTCCAAATAAGAATCACCACGCCCCCTTCATTTATTTCAAGATGGTACCTTACATGATTCATCTTGATACTGAAATCATATAATCTTCTTATAACTTGGACCAAGAAAGTGTGTCGGTGAAGTGGGAATAACAAGTTCGTTACATTAAGCCCATTGGACTATTGAAATATAATTGATGCGCCATTTTAGGCCTTTATCCGACTCCGATCGGATTCTTGGTTTATTTTGATTTTCTTTTTAGTAATACAAAAATTAGCTAGAATAGATCTCAACGTTCCAACAGTACACCAGTACTACAAAGCCACAAACTCACAAATGAAAATGAAAGCTAAACAGAATATAATACCAAAAAAAACAACAAAGTGGAGCGACAGTCTGCGTAATATAATAAGAAGTTGCAAGAGATTTTCTATAGGAATAGGGATGTGGCCGCAAGAGTGACCATTGCGGTGAAGTACGCATGGGTATTCACGTGAAACGCTGCGTTTTTTGCACGGATGTTCTCTGAACTTGTTGGCGAGTCTGACGGAGCTTCTTCCGAAGGTTCATCAACAGGAGGTGCCGGTGGAGAAGCTGCGACCGGTGACGGTTCTTTCCTTGGAGACGGTGACTTAGTAGGAGTCGGAGACAGAGACTTAGCCGACGGCGTTGGTGTCGGTGTGCTCACTGGTTCGGGCGCCGGAGATGGAGATTTTCCGAAGAGCTCTATGGGGAGGAGGACTTTATCCACCTTGAATACTACAAGGGGTGTCTCATCAACCACTGTGTCAGCAACTCTCGACGGACCAACGCCAGTGTGAAGGATAACTTCGTCACCGGAAGTTGACGTCGTTAAATCATATTTTCCGGCACCGTTAGTGGCTAGCGTGGAGATTACATTTTTGTTGATCTTCAATGAGCCTTTGGGTTTGTATTCCGCTAGGGCGTGATACTCTAGGAGCGAGACCACCTCAGCTTGTGTGAGCTTCGTCAGATCTGGTGCACTTTCGGCTTTGAAACCTTCGTCGGACGGTGCAAAAACGGTCAAACCTTTTTCGACCGTGGATTCGTAGGTTTTAACCACACCGCTCGAGAGAAGCATACTAGCAAATATCTTACAACCAGCTTTCTCAAGAAGTTCGGTCATGTTGTTGGAGGGAGCTGGTGCGGTTAAGATTCCTGGAGCGATGATCGGAGCGTTGATCTCAAGAACGGATATGTTGTAAGGTATTTGTTTGACGGATTTGGTATAGTTGGAGTCGAGCTTCGAACCAGGAGCAGCCGAGCCAAACCCGACTTTGCCTCCTTTGAGATCAGTGACGTTGACGAACCCTAGGTTTCCGGCAGCTCGACCGGTTGTTTGGTAAAGCGTGGTGGTGAGTGTGGTGCCTTGAGAGATCTTGTGGAGCTTAAGGGGATCGTAGTAATCAAGGAGGACGAGGAGGCTGAGAGCAGTTTTGACGACGGAGAGTGGATGTTTTCCGGCGAGGGAAGACATCGCATCATTGTTGAGGACAAGGATGGTTATGGTAGTGCGGCTGTTGATCTCGTCGTTGAGCTTTGTTTGGGAAAGGTAGCTGTTGAAGGAGGAATATTCCGGCGATTCGGAGAGAATTTGTGTGATGTTATGGCCGGAGACGGTGTAAATGACGGCGAAGAGAGATAGAGTCAATGCAAGGAGACACAAAACTCGTGATGCCGCCATTGAGTGGAAGTGTAGCTAGACTGTGTGTGAGAAGACACGAGTTTAAAACAAGTGAGAAGAGTTTAAACGTTACACTTAACAATGGTTGGATTGAGAACACTTGGCTTTGATAAAAAGAGCATGAAAATCACGTAAAATAGGCTTCATGCATGCTTCCTTTCTCTGGTTCGTCTACCAATTGCATACGTTACATTAACTTTTCTGTCATGATATATCTGATAATAATTAATAAGTATCAAAGGCAATTTGAACAAAGTACAAACTAAGAAGAATGATGAGTGTAACCAACAAAAACACTGACCATTTCCCAAAAATAAGACTAGACCTGACACCACTAACTCCAAGAGACCCAGTCACTCAGAGACCAAGTCCAAGGTTGCATACGTTACAAACTCTGTTCGTTTGGTTGCCGCTGGTTTCAGCGTCAGCGGCAGCGTCATCGTCAGCAGTGGCGGCAGTGTCAATGAGAACAGTTGTTGTTTATTTCGCAGACGCTGACGCTGCCGCTGACGCTGACGCTGCTGCTGATGCCGCCGCTGCTGCCGCTGACGCTGCTGCATACTATATCGCTACCGCAGGTTTTATCGGCGTCAGCCGCAGGACGCGGCGTTCGGACGCAGCTTCCTGCGTCAACGAAACGAACAAGAGTTGACGCAGAATGTTGACGCTGCCGCTGCCGCCGGTACCTGTGGCAACCAAACGAACAGCCCTACAGTCTCATTACTTTTTTCGATCTCACCATAATCTTTTGATACCAGTGATATATAATAAATTTAATAAATAAAACTATTTTATATAAACGATTCTACAGCCGGCGATTCTATCATCATATCATATGAAAATACATTTTGATTGCATCGCTCCGAGCCGTCTTGATACACCTTTGCACGAAGACTTTTTGTAACCATTTTTTTCTATGATCTGCATAATCTATGTTTTTTGGGTTTGAACCACATACCTCTTGGTGTAAAAACATTAATGAATCCACAATAAAATTATGGAAGCCGTTAAAAAAAGTTATGTATTTTATTAAGTTAAAACGGCAAAAGATATTTTTTATATCGCACAGTTTAAATTAATTACATCAAAAATAAGGGTACCCTCATTCTAACCAAGAAGAAGCTGAATGGGACGAAGAGGCTGCACGTGTAAGCACACACGGGCCACGTGTCACATACTCTTCACCTTCACATGATTTCTATTGGGCCTGTCTTAAGCCCAAACTTCGTAAACCGGTCTCAAACAAAAAGTCAACGACAAAGAAAAAACTTCCGCCGCATATTCTCAGATCGGATCCTTCGCGCTAGATAGAGAGAGAGAGACAGAGAGATGCAGAGGGACGTGTCGAGCTGCAACACATACAACTATGGAGACGCTCACTACTGGGACGCTCGTTACGTGCAAGACGCGCTTTCCTTCGACTGGTACCAGCGCTACTCTTCTCTCCGCCCTTTCGTCCGAAACTTCGTCCCTACTTCTTCACGAGTCCTCATGGTTGGCTGTGGCAATTCCCGTAAATATCTCATTCTTCCTCTTACCATTGATTGAAGTTAACTTTTGAGTGTTCCAAGTTAAAACCTTTTGAGCTCTTTTTTGGTGCAGTTATGTCGGAGGATATGGTCAAGGACGGATACGAGGACATAGTGAATGTTGACATATCTTCAGTGGCTATTGAGATGATGCAAACCAAATATGCTTCTGTTCCTCAGCTCAAGTGTACAACACTTTACATCTCTAGTTATAGTTACTTTATTGAACGTCTATGTAAAAGCAGACGCTTTATTGATCTGCTTCTGTTACCAAACAGATATGCAGATGGATGTTAGAGATATGAGTTACTTTGCGGACGATTCCTTTGACACTGTCATTGATAAAGGTGAGTCCTTAGTTCCTCTGCTCTGTTTGGTTGTTTTGATGGAGAAAGCTTATAGGTGATTCTTTTCTTTCAGGAACCCTTGATTCATTGATGGTAGGGAGTGTATCTTGAATCTACTCTCATCCTTTGTTTTACGGTATTACATGTCTCCATGCGTATGTTTTTTTAAGCTTTTTTTTTTTTTGTGTGGTGGTGGCCGTGTGTGTACTTCCAGTGTGGGAATGATGCTCCTCTAAGTGCTTCGAGAATGTTGGGTGAAGTTAGCAGGTTATTTAGTTAGTTAGCACCATCTAATGTCATCCTTGCTCCTGGATCATCATCATATAGATCCTGCCACTGTTAATTATTGGATTTAATTTTTTTTAACATTGCCCATATATTTATTAACCGACAAAGCTCTTTTCTTTTTTCTCATTTATGCAGGCTGATTAAACCTGGAGGGACCTATTTTTTGGTATGTTAACTTTCACTTGCTATGTCTGGAACCGTTCTTGTCCATTGTTACTGGAAACCTTAAACATTGACTTGTGCGTACTATGTTAGATAACGTATGGTGATCCCAAAGTGAGAATGCCTCATTTGAATCCTTCTGCTTACAACTGGAAGATCTCCTTATACATCATACGTAAGCCTCCACTTTTAGCTACTTACTACGAAACTGCACACACTGCTTAAGCCTTTTTTCATTCATGTAGCGAGACCAGGATTTAAAAAGCCAGGAGACTGCAGCTCGTCATCGAAGTCGTGTCTGGAAGCTATACCATTGACAAGTGAAGGAATGTTGCCGCACGATTATGTTCTGGAGGATCCTGATTCCCATTTTATCTACATATGCAATAAGACGGATGAAGAAGTAGCTCAAATACCCTCGTACCCATTAATGGATGATGTTCTGTAGTGATGCTTGTGGAGGCTATAAAGACACAATGCAACATAGTGCAATGAGTGTTGTCTTCTTGATCTCCCCCACCATCTGTTGTTGTATTTTGTATTTTCTCTTTTGATCTATATGCCATTTGTAACTCTTAAAGTTTATATACTCCCTCAGTTTCTTTTATACGAATAAACATCTTACTGCTTCTCCAAATTGACTCTTATAAGTCTATTGTAAAAGTTATGCAAAGTGAAATCATTATATTACAAATAAAAGATTCGAACAAAACCTCTCTAAATCAGTGACCTTGTTATCTCTTAAAAGTTAAAACATTGTGCTGCCTAATAGGGTGCTTGATTAGTTTACTAAACTAAAGGGGGAGATTTGAGAAAATAGTAAAATACGAGGAGCTAATAGTAAAAATGTTCGGAAGATGGAATTAAATACAAGTTGGATTCGAAAAGAAGCGTTTTCTCTGGCCTCGCTCTCTCTCTCTCTCTGGCCTACCAGACTTGAATGCGCTCTTGACCAATCCCGTGAAGATAAAACTAACTACTGCCGACGCTTCGATCTTTGTGTGGCGGTAAGGTATCCCCGATTGCGTTTTTTGTCGTTTAGCGACTCAATTTCTAGGGTTAATTCGAGCTCCTGATCGACCAACTGAGTTTTATTCGGTAACTTTTTGGTTGTAGGTAGGAGGAAGATGGGGTTGATATCTGGGATTCTGTTCGGGATTATCTTCGGCGTAGCTATAATGGCTGGCTGGGCTCGTATGATGACTCACCGCTCCTCCAAGCGTGTCGCCAAGGTTCGATTCAGTTTTTTTCTGATTCATCGAGACATTGATCAACGATTTTCAAATCTGGGATCGTGCTAAGAATCTTATCAGTGTTAGGTTGTGAATCCTAATATAGATAGGTTGTATTGATCACTGGATTAGCTGGAATGCGTAACTTATCACTTATCAGTGTTTCCTCTTGTGAATCTGTTGATTCTACTTACCGACGTTTCACCACTCTGTGTATGGTCTTTGCTTGTTCAGTTTGAGGAGTTAGATCCTTTATCCGTGTATCCTCATGACACGAGTATATGTGTTTCTCTTGGCCTCTGATACTGTATAACTGACTAGTTGTTATACATTTGTTCTTTTGACAGGCAGTTGATATGAAACTTCTAGGCTCGCTTAGCAGAGAAGATTTGATCAAAATCTGTGGTGATAACTTTCCTCAGTGGATATCCTTTCCCGCCTTTGAACAGGTACTTGTCATCAACTTTGTCTGCTTCTTCTTGTATAGTCAATCTTTGAACTTGCGTATTTGGTTGTTCAACATGATTTAGTTTTTTTTTTTCTAGCTTAGATGTTGAATTATTTGCCTTATATTCAACTATGGTTGCTCTTGGGTTGCGTACGTATTATCTTATACGTATATGTTGGAAACTTCTTATACGTTTGTTTTTTCAGGTCAAATGGCTGAATAAACTACTAGGCAAGATGTGGCCGTTTATTGCAGAGGTGAGATTTTAATTTTCTTTTGATACCTTTATTAAGTGTATTCTTTTCCACTGTATATTGTTGAAAGTTGCCTATTATAGTACCCTGAAATTTGGTAACTGTAAATATCCTAATAGGAAGTTTAGTTGTTATAGTCGAAAGTTTTCTTTCTGAAAAATCTGTTGAGATTTAGTTTGTCCTGAATGGAGTCGCAAACATCTAGTTGTTTGGCTGTGGTACACAAGTCTAGTGTTAATTAACGCCTAAGATATGTCCAATTTGTTGGAATGAACGAAAACAATATGCAGCTTGGCCGTCAAAAATTCTGAAGTATCCGTTGTTCTGTTGAATAATTTCCAGGCAGCAACTATGGTAATAAGAGATTCTGTTGAACCACTGCTTGAAGATTACAGACCACCGGGAATTACTTCCCTGAAGTTCAGCAAATTGACTCTGGGTAACGTAGCACCAAAGATTGAAGGTAAAGTTTGGTGGATTACATCATCGTTTGTGATTGTTATTTTTTCTCTTCCACTTTGTTTATTTCAAGCTTGCATTGTCCTACTTTCTATTTTAGATGAGTTACCTTCCAAATGTTAGTGAATCCTTGGGCTTTAAAGAACATCATGCATTTGTCTTATAGGTTAGTTTTTTCGTAAGTCTTAGCACATGCATTATTAATCATTGCTGCAGGTATTCGAGTTCAAAGTTTCAAGGAAGGTCAAGTCACAATGGACGTTGATCTTCGATGGGGTGGTGATCCAAATATCGTTTTAGGTGTTACAGCACTCGTTGCTTCCATACCCATTCAGGTTATTAAAGATATATTTTTGTACTTCTTGTTTGGGTTTTTCTATAGTATAAGATTAAATGATTAATATATCCGTTTGCTTCCCAATATAGATTAATATATCCGTTTGCGCCTTCAGTATTGCTTCCCAATATAGATTAGCTATCTCTACCAACACCTTTTTTCTGGCTGAAACAGTTGAAGGATCTTCAAGTTTTCACAGTTGCACGTGTTATCTTTCAACTTGCGGATGAGATTCCTTGTATATCTGCTGTTGTTGTAGCTCTACTTGCTGAGGTACATTTTTTCCCTTTTGAAAATCCAGAATCAGATGCATATTTATTTATCACTCTCCTATCTGACAGTAACCAACTTTTTTATATGATCTCAACCAGCCAAAACCGAGAATCGATTACACTCTGAAGGCTGTCGGTGGAAGCTTGACGGCAATTCCTGGACTATCTGATATGATCGATGTAAGTTCTTCTCTTGGCTGGTCAAGCAGTTTCCAGATGTTTAATTTGTTTACCCGTTTGCTCTTATGCACAGCTTTATGCTTTTTATTTTGTTAGGACACCGTCGATACTATTGTCCAAGACATGCTTCAGTGGCCTCATAGAATAGTTGTTCCCATCGGTGGTATTCCTGTTGATCTCAGGTACATGCCTGTGTTTCATTTTGGATTTTTCTTCACTTATACTTTTGTCTGCAACTACCAATCTTTTGTCTTTTCTCCTCTTCTGATATTGAACGATTCTCTCTATTTGTTATCTTTCACAGTGATTTAGAACTTAAGCCACAGGGAAAGCTTATAGTGACAGTTGTGAAAGCAACCAACTTGAAGAATAAGGAATTGATTGGAAAATCAGACCCTTACGCAACCATCCACATCCGTCCTGTGTTCAAGTATAAAACAAAGGCAATCGAGAACAACCTGAATCCTGTTTGGGACCAAACCTTTGAATTGATTGCAGAGGACAAAGAAACTCAGTCGCTCACTATAGAGGTTTGCAATCTGCAACAATTATGCTCCGTACTTGTTCAACTTTGTCATGTCAAACATTAATTGTCCTCTAAACTTTTGACAGGTATTTGATAAAGACGTAGGCCAAGACGAGCGTCTAGGACTTGTGAAACTTCCTTTAAGCAGCTTGGAAGTTGGAGTAACAAAGGAAATGGAGCTGAACCTGTTGTCTTCACTTGATACTCTGAAAGTAAAAGATAAGAAAGATAGAGGAAGTATAACCCTAAAGGTACATTACCATGAGTTCAACAAAGAGGAGCAAATGGCTGCGTTAGAGGAAGAGAAGAAAATAATGGAAGAAAGGAAGAGATTGAAGGAAGCAGGAATGATAGGTAGCACAATGGATGCAGTTGGAAGTGGGCTCGGTGCTGGTGTAGGAATGGTTGGGACAGGGATTGGTGCAGGAGTAGGCCTGGTTGGGACTGGGGTGACTTCGGGTGTTGGGATGGTTGGTAGCGGTTTTGGAGCAATGGGTAGTGGATTGAGCAAAGCAGGGAGATTCATGGGTAGAACAATCACAGGTCAGTCTAGTAAGCGTAGTGGCTCATCCACACCTGTGAATAGCGAGACCGATGGTTCAAAACAGCAGTAAGTAAAACTTTGGGTTTAAGCAAACAGATTTGTGATCATAAAAACATTGTTATATCCTCTAGCTAGTCGAGTCATACAATGCGACTTACTGTTTATACTCCTCTCGTGTTTTTCTTTGTTACTTATCTCTATATTTTGAATTCACCTTTTCAATTCTCGTAAGCAATTCAAGACCACATCAAAAGATTATACGCAAGTACATATTATGACAACTGTGTTATTGCGTGCAACTTGTTCAAAAAAAGGCAACACTATAAGCAGAACAGCATTAGACGTTGTGGTATTTTAAACCACTTGATTAAATATCTGTATAGGTTGGTTTGTACTTGGAATGACAAATTACTACAGAAAGGGTGATGTGTCGTCGTGTCGACTTAGTAAACGTTTTAACAATACATCATCTGCTAAGTTTACTAATCTAAAACCTGATCGGCTGAAAGTAGATTATTCATTTAATAGTATCCAGTTCGGTAAAACATCCAAGTGACTTGGGCGGAGAGTCTGCAACTCTGATAAACAACACAAACTTTTCTAATCAAGAATTGTGAAGAAATATCATATAGAAATCTTATTATAAGAGAGATATCATTATTCGCGCATAGAATCATAGGAAGTGCAAATTCTTTGAAAGGAGAAACAGAGATGGAAATATGAATATGAAACAATTATTCTGCAGGCCCTAGAGAACCATCTTCTTCATGCTTCAAGGTGTCTTGACCTTGGGACGTGCAGGGAGCAGCTGTGTAATTACATAAGAAATTATGTGAGATTTTTTTGTATAATTTGCATGAAAGATGTGAAAAGGAATAGAGAAAGTGTTTACCTGATAACAAGAGATAAGCGAGGTGGTGAAACCGAGAGCGCCAGTGACACGAGGAGTAACAGTCTTTGGGGCTAACTGAAGCAGACCAATAGCTACAACAATGTCTATGCTTGATTTAACCAAAGCTAGAGTTCTGTCGTTTGATTTCTGAAGCTTAGCACGATACACCTCATCCTACAATTTTTTTTACAAAGAGAATAAGTTTTTTTTTTTTTTTTTTAAGATAAAAGAAGTAAAATGACAGAGTAGAGTGTCCTTACATGATGCTTTTCATCACCTTTGAATTCCTTTTCCATCTTCTTCATAGATGAAGAGAGCCTACCAATCTCACTAATCTGATACACACATGAAGATCAAGATCAGTATTTACGTTATAACACAAAGACAAAATCAAAATGTGGAGAAGGAGGAGATAGAAACCTCGACTGCTGTTGTACAGACAGATGATCCAAGCCAACAGAAAAGTGATATACGTCCAAGCAACTCAGTTCGTTCTTTGTTCTGTCCATGCAATTGAACAAGTGTCTTTAGTCACTTAGCAGACCAGTATGGATTATTTGTCTTAAAACTACACTCACCTTGTATATGCCGGATCTACCAAGCCAGACGATTTGATCAAGAAACAAGAAAGTAGACAAGAGAGCATTCTTGGACTGAAACAGCCAACCAATAATAACAAACAAAACAAAAAAAGTTAAAAGACAGAACAAAACAAGATATGATGAAAAATTGTTGTAATAGATTTAGCATCTCTTTTGTCACCTTCCCGAGTAAGGCAAGAGGAAGTGGAGTCCCTTTAGGCACAGGGCTAATAAGACCGTGGAAGTCATTGACAAACTGCGAGCACATTAGAACCCATTTTTTCAACTCAGAAAAAAAAAACAGTTTTCAAAATTCAATATAAGATTAAGGCAGTGACAAATTCAAACCTTGAAAAGACGAAAGACTTTTCTAGCCAAGCTAGTGTTTTTGTCAACAATTTGAGCAGTACCAGGCTGACCACCGCTCACGAATTTGGAACCGTACTGTATAGCTCTGCATATCTTATCTCTAGCCTCAGCTTTGTTCAAGTACAGAACTATTAGAGCTAGCTCGGCTCTCGTCAAATCTAACGTTGTCATTCTTCTCTCTACCAAAAAAAAAACACAAGAACGTAAAGATTCAACAAAACTCAGAAACAGATGATTTCATAAGAGATAAAGATTCAATCTTTCGATCCTCGCAAGCCAGAAACATTTCAAGGGACACGTTTGATAAGATTAGAAGCTTACCTTAATGATCTCTATTACACAAATGATATCGATTTAGCTTTCAGAAACGTAAACTCACAAAGATTAACGATAGAAAGTAATCGAATTTTCAAGAGAAGGGATCCAAGTGCCTTAATATATGGAAGATCGTGAGCTGTTCTTGATAATTATGTCAATTATCTTCTTCCTTGTTTACGTCATCTAAAGATAAAAAAGACAGCTTTATGTAATGATCAAACGCGTGTTTGGTCTTCTTTCTATTTATAAACTGATAATAATCTCTTTGATCGCTTTAATTTTAACCGTCGATTCTTCGGTTTAACAATTTGTGGGACCCGCAACGTGTTAAACATTCCGTGTACTTAATCTTATCCCACATGAGACAAACAAGTTTTAGATATAGGCGCTTGTGACATGCGTGGCACGCATACCAATGGAGTTAAATTAGCCGGATCAGTTCACGCCAACTTAAATGGGCCGTGCCTTTAAGCTGAAGCCTTGCTTACTAAAAGACCGAGTGAAGAAAATATTAAGTACTGTTTTACACTATATTTTTATTTATAAGTAAAATAAATCAAATAATAAAAATATTAATCCGGATAAAGCGGAAAACGGATATCTATCCGCGTCCACCCTACCGTATTCTAATATTCTCCATCGTATCACCCAAACGTGGCACGCGTATCGAGGAACTTAAATGGGCCGGGTCAGTCTTTGGTAGTTTAAATGGGCCAGACCTTTTAAGAAGCCTTATAACATTCCAAGACAGGATGAAGATAGCCTTATGTCCAAACAGTCTTCGAATAAGCGAATGTCGGTAAATAACGGCCACATGAAGTATATCAGAGCCGGAGAAGAAAAATGGCGGCTGTGGTGGCTTCTCTTAGTCTTTGCTACTCTGCTCGGCCAAATCTTCTTCTTCGCAGCTTCTCTCGACCCAAACATCGTACAAGTAAGTTGTCTTTAGCATATGTTGTCTTGATTCAGTCAATTAATATTATCTGCAACATACTTGATGGGTTTTGTATAGTTTTGATAACTGATCAATAACACTTGGTGGTAGTGGCTGCAATGAGTGATGATCCAATTCGAGAATGGATACTAACAGAAGGAAAAGCGAGTCAAATCACAAAGATTACATCTGTTGGTGGTGGCTGCATCAATCTTGCTACTCATTATCACACTGATTCTGCTCCTTTCTTCGTTAAAACAAACAGGTAACAAGAAAAAAAAAACAATGTATTTTCTTAGATTATATACAATCAGACGTTTAAATGCTTTATTTTGTTTTAAAAATGGTTTTAGGAGTATTGGACCTGAGATGTTTGAAGGAGAGGCTCTTGGTCTTGAAGCTATGTATGAAACCAAAACCATCCGTGTCCCCAAGCCACACAAAGCAAGTGAATAACTTTTTTTTTTGTTTTTTTAATGTGTAGATAGATCTTTAGTGGTAACGTAGATTCTTGTGTTAAACAGGTTGGGGCATTGCCAACAGGTGGATCTTATATCATCATGGAGTTTATAGAGTTTGGATCAAGAGGCAGCCAGGTGATTGATAAATGATGAAAATACTAACTAATGAGCCAATGTTTAAGTTTCATGGGTTCATGGTTCTCTTTAGTCATCAGGCTGAACTAGGAAGGAAGCTAGCTGAGATGCATAAAGCTGGCAAGTCCTCAAAAGGGTTTGGTTTTGAGGTTGACAACACTATTGGCAGGTGTGGAATCTTTTCCCTTTGAGTGAGTGTTGAGTTTATGTCATGTCACAAACTTATTGTGTGTGTGCCCATGTTTTAGTACCCCACAGATAAACACTTGGTCAACGGATTGGATTGAGTTCTATGGCGAGAAGAGATTAGGTTACCAGCTAAAGTTACTTAGGGATCAATACGGTGACACTGCAATTTACCAGAAAGGTTTTAAACTTTGTCTCTTCTCTGTTGTGGGAAGAGATTAGTATTAGTAACATTTTGAAGGAATATGTGTGTAACAGGTTATACACTGATACAGAACATGGCATCTCTCTTTGAGAATGTTGTCATAGAGCCTTGCTTGTTACATGGTGATCTCTGGAGCGGGAACATCGCATACGACAAGAACAGTGAACCTGTCATTCTTGATCCTGCCTGTTACTGTATAAGCTTTCTTTCATTCATTCATAACTTGTTGATATATCTACCATTTTGTCAAGCACGTTTTGATCTCATACATTCATAGATGGGCATAACGAGGCGGAGTTTGGGATGTCGTGGTGCGCAGGGTTTGGAGAATCTTTCTACAATGCCTATTTCAAGGTTCCACACACACACATACTTAAACCACTTTGATGATGGTTTTTTGTTTATAGTAGTAACATAGTTGTTGTGTTTTTTTTGTTTGACTTGCTCAAGGTGATGCCAAAAGAAGAAGGATTTGAGAAGAGGAGGGATTTGTATTTGCTCTATCACTACTTGAACCATTACAACCTCTTTGGGTCGGGCTATCGATCGTCTGCAATGTCGATCATTGATGGTTATCTACGGATGCTCAGTGCTTAAAATGTATAAGTTGATGAGGGAAGCTGTGCATGTGCACTCTCTTTGATTTCATCCAAATGTAATCCATTTGAAGCATTATTTGTAAAAGGCCTAGCATTTTGATGAATTCTCAACGTTAATGGAACTTCTTGTTTATAAACAAAATTGATAGTTTGAGCGTGATTGGTTAAAGTAACTTATGGCTTCATAGCGAACAACAAAGTTGATATGGCCGAGTTGGTCTAAGGCGCCAGATTAAGGTTCTGGTCCGAAAGGGCGTGGGTTCAAATCCCACTGTCAACAATAAGTTTTTTTAAATCAATCACATCCTTCTGCAATTCTTCACAATTTTGGTTTGTGAAGGTGAAAATGTTAGGTGCAACAATATTTTTAGAAGAAAGCATGAACCACATTTGGTTCAAACTTAAAACACTTTTTTACAATAAACATAATTATGTTTCTAGATGAGAACTTGAATGAAATGGGACTAATCCCTTTGTCAACAATAAACTTCTTTTTATCAATCTCATCGTTCTGCACTTTTTCATTGTGAAGGTGAAAACGTTAGGTGAAACAATCTTTGCAGAAGAAAGCATGAACCACATTTTGTTTAAACACTTTTTGACACTAAACAGAATTATATATATCTAGAAGAGGACTTGAATGAAATTGGAATAACGCACACCGTGCAAGTGTTGTTATCAGGTGTGATTCAATCAATGAGTTTCTGGACAAGAATTAGTGTTTATTACAAAGAAGTATGAAGATCATACTACTGCTTCTTCAAAAAACCTCTACATTTTCTCGTAAGCTCTATTCGTTCTTAACTAATTTACTATTTTTAATTAGTTTCATTGTGAAACAATGGCAATCTCAAGCAAAGAACCTTTAAAATAGTAATAACCATAAAATCCAAACATCAACAAAGGTTTCTTCCTCTAAACTCTCAACTGAGTTGCTTTTTAAAACAGATAACCATGAGATTCATAATATCATAGAACAAAAAAGAAACCGGCCTTCGAGTGATTTGATGATTGCTTCAAGCTTCAAACGAATCTCACTTTTTTCTGAAAGAGCATCCTTCTGTGAGCCTGGCCTTTCCTCCTGTAGGCTGGCACAAAACTGTCTGGCAGTTACCACACACCACAACGGTCTGCGAGTGACTGAAAACAGTAGTGCTGCAATACCACAACAGAGACTCCATAAGTTTACTATCAATGTAATGTAAACAGATAACAAAGATTGAGTAAACCATAATGAGATTCTTACATGTTGAAGCAGCCTTGGCACTTCACATCCTAGAATTAAAGATTTAACAACAAGAACAAGAAACATAATCAAAGATCAACAGTAGATAAACCTTCATGCATATAAGGCAGGGTTCCATCATCAGTCAATCACTACAATTCTAAACATAGTTGTTTCCAAAAGGTTCAAAAGTAAGTACCATGAAGAAAGAGTTGGGAGATTGAACAAGACGCTTGAGCTTGTGCTTCCTCTTCTCAAGCTCTGCTGGTGGGTTAAGCAGATCGATATCGTTTTGTAGAACCTGTTTCATATCAAAGACAATTACATTCAATAACCAGAACATAACTAACTTAGCTCCTAACAAAACAAAACTAACTTAGCTTTAGATCAAATCAGAATATACACAACGGAGAATCATAAGGCTCGAGATTTCACATGTAGATTCTTACATCTATAACTAAACAAACTCAGGAAATGGAACTGAGAGATCAAGCAAGAAGAGCGGGAACTAACCATCTTCGCAAGAATCTCAAGGCACGGTGAAGAGAGTAGCGACGGCAGCAATAAGCGAGAGGGTGTTTTAGGGTTACCTCATCCTCCTCTTATATACCACTATACCACACGACCAGCTAACCTTACTTCCATTTAGGACCCTCGAAATGAGTTAGAAGGTTTCATTCTCTTTTTTTTCTTCTGACAACTATTTTATGAAATATAACATTAACTAGATTTTTGACCCGTGCAACCGCACGGGTGTTTGTTTTCACTTTTCTATACATAAATTATTGTTTTAGAACATAAGTGGTATATATTTTTAATGTTAATCATATACTTAAATATTTATATAACTATTTCAAATACAATAATTTTATAATTTACATGTTATAATTAATTAATTGTTTAAACCTTATGTATTTGTCACTTCTTATTATATATTTATCTTATTGTATTTGCATTTAGTTATTAAGCAAATTAATATATTCATGAGAAAATATATTTAAAAAATATTTTGTATTTAATTTATGCTAAATTCTGACACGTATTTCAAAACTGGATTTCTTTTTTACCAATATTTTTATGCTTATTCATTTTAGATAATTTATTATTGTATCTATAAAAGTGTAAGATATGTTAATTTTTATACATGTATTATATAGTTTGTTAATTTTAAGTCGTTCTATCATCATATTATATTTTAAATAAATAGTTTATATTTATGAAAATAAAATTTATAAATTTATCAATTGAATATAAATTTATCATATTTATTTTAGTCTAATAATTATATTTTAACATGATCATGACTATAAAAGTAGATAAAATAGGATATAATTTATTTATTTTTATTTCTAAACGATAACTTAAAATACATTAAGTTATTGTTTAAATATTACACAGATTTATTAGAATTTTAAATATAATATATATTTATATATTATATTTAAAATGAAAATATATTATGATTAAAGTAGTTACAAATATTTTATATTATTAACTTTAAAGAAATACATGTTAATTTTTATACATGTATTATATAGTTTGATAATGTTAACCCATCTTACCAACATATTAGATTTTATTTTTGAACATAAATATTTTATAATTACGAAAGTAAAATATATAAATATATAAATTTAATACAATTTTATTATATTTAGCTCAATATAATAATTTTAATTTAATATAATTGATTATGATTATATAATAACTAAAATATTATAGATTTTTTTATTTTTCATTTTATATAACTGAATATATTAATGTATAATAATATTTTAAACTAATTTCGAAATTAGTGAAAATATTTAAGTATAATTTCAAAAATGAAGATCTTGTAAAAATCTTTTTAAACAGATTTGTTAGAATTTTAAAATAAATATATTTATATTTAAAATGAAAAGATATAAAAAGATACTATGATTAATATATTTTAAAAATTATATTTATTATTAGTCTGAATTAAAATATAGTATGAATTTCTATGAATAGGTCCATTAGGTCCATTTTTTAAAAAATCACACATGAATCAAGGTTGTGACTTCTGTTTTAATATATAAGATAAGATAGAAAATCCCATAAACAGAATTGATTTGTCTTATGCCATTACTATTTAATTTGAAGAAATTGATAATATCTATACTATTATTTGCGAAATAAATTTTTAGAATCGAGCTCTCACGTTAAAAGTTAGAGCGGTTAATATCTATACTATACTTAATGAATTTTATATACAAAATTTATTATATAATCAAAAACGAATTTTTATCAATAATATTTTTTTAAAGATAATTCTTATGTATTTTGTTGTTATCTTAAAACATATTATTCAATTATAAAATTTAAAAGTAAGATATAAAATAATTTACAATAAATTAAGTGGTTAAAGTCATTGTTACCCTTAATGAATTTTACATATAATTAATTACATAATTAAAAACGAAATTTTATTTATAATATTAGATTTTTTTTAAATAAGATAATTCTTATAAATTGTTTTGTTATCTTAAGTTTTTGTTTTCAATTATAAAAGTTAGGAAAATAACATATAAACAATTTAAAATTTAATATTAATCAACTAAATTTATATAAAGATATTTTTTAAAAATATTTCTAATATGTGAATATTTTCTTTTAAAATTTCTGCACAATAATAAAAATATATATTTTAATTAATTTTTTTGTCACATATATATATATATATATATAATTTGATGTTTGATTTATGTTTGAGAAAAAGACTAGAATAGCACTAAACCAAGTTTTTGTTCCCAAAGTAGCACTCAAGGCTCAAAGTCACAAAAATAGGTTTCATTAAAGAGGTAAATATACACTTATACCCATTGGGTTAATTAATCCAAACCTTAGGGTTTAGAGTTAATGGGTGGGTTTTGGAATTAGGGTTTAAAATTTTATAAAAAATAAATACTAAATTAAAAAATAAAAATTTTAAAAACAGTTTCAAAAAATATTTTTAAATTATAAAAAGAAAATTTGAAAAAAATAAAAAAAATTCAAAAAAAAAAATTCAAAAAAAAATTTATAAAAATTTTGAATCTGAAAACATATAATCTGAAACTATAAAAAAAATTTCTTTTTTTTTATTTTTTTTTTTATTTTTATTTATTTTTGTTTGTTTATTTAATTTTAAACCAAGGGTATTAGAGATATTTTACCCTTTAATGAATGTCATTTTTGTGACTTTCTCCTTCTAGTGCTATTTTTGAGACATAAACTTCAAAAGATGCTATTATTGACAATTGCCCTTTATGTTTTTCAAAATATAAATAATAAGTTATCATGCTGATTTTTGAATTAATAAAAATAAATTAATAAAATATTTTTAAAATGATTAAGCCCGCATGTGTAGGCAAAACACCTAGTGACATACTAACAATAATGAGATGAGGTAAAGCTAATTGTGACATGGACATTTACATTAAATGTTAATTTATATTTTTTGTACGTTTTTAGAATATGACAATAACTTATAAATTATCATTAATATAATTATAAAAAAATATAATAGTACAAATAAAAATATAATAATATTTTTAAAATGTTATTTAATTATATTTTATAATCTTATAATTTTATGCAATTTCTTTAAGAAATATCTACAACTTTCTTTTTAATATCTACAACTTTTAGAAATATTATTTAGTTTTATGTTTTGATAATTATATACCTAACCAAATTTTATCTTAATTTTATAGAATTTGATTTAATATATTTTAACCAAAATAAATAGATAAAAATCTTTCCAATATTATAATTTTAAATACATACAAATTATTAAATGAAAACTTAAATGAAAATTTAACTTATTTTATTGTATTTTTTTAAGTCTATTAAAATTAAACTTTAAAGTCAAATATTGTAAGTAAATAATAAGTCTAAAAAAATTAACAAAATTTGTTTTTAAATATGATTAAAATTTTAAAACTTTTATTTATGTACATGGTGCAAGAAAACACATAGTATACAACTAAATACAAATCTAAAATTAATAGAAAGCATTACAACACATGAAATAAATTTTGAAAAAGCTTTCTTCTTCTCACTATCATATTTTCTAATAGAATAACAAATCTAACTTTCTTAATGCTATTTTTGATGTTGGGATATCATCAATGTGATGCAACTCTAAACTTTTACAATGTTTTTTTGTTGTATTTAGTTTATATATATAGATGTCCATCGTTAAAAAAACTAGTATAATGATTCTTTTAAAATTGAAAGAAAGCCGACTGCAACTAACACCACCCGCTCCCAGAAAAACAAAGAGATCACCAAAGACGAAGCACCTCTGCTGCGGAGCACTCCCCGACACCAAACTGCAGCCCACGATGCTGTATATATCGAAGGGGAGCTAGACAGGTGAAGCAGAAGAAAAACGAGAAAGCCTAACCTAGAAGTAGAGCCCTCTGGACAGGGGTACGCGCCGTCCGGACCGGAGGCAAACAAGCACAAGTGCACTAGCACAAGACGACGATAAGAGAGAGTATCAATTAAGTTTAAGTAAGTCTGAAAAAACACTTGCATAAACGACGATGAAAATCTTAAGTAAATTTGAAAAACACTTGAACAAACGATGATAAAAATAATCTGGATTTACTGCAGATACATTATACTGAAACACAAGTCTGTGTCCCATGAGTTTTAGATGATTATCAAATTTCCGCTATTAAAAGGAGCCAACTAAGTGTGTTAAAAGAAAAAGAAAATTAAAAAGCCCAACTATTATATTGAGATGGGCCTAAACCGGACCGACGTATATTTCTCTAAATACAAAATTAATAATCAGCCCCTCCGATCAGAAGAGAGAAGAAACTCAAAAGGAAGCTCAAAGAACTTCTGAGCAGAGCACAAAAAAAAAAACCCTAAATCTCGACGAATCGATGGAGCGCGACGAAGAATCAAGCGGACCGATGATGGAGGTGTGCACTAACGGAGGAGGCGAAGAAACGTCTAATCGGAGACCTATTATAAGCGGCGAACCTCTCGACATCGAAGCCTACGCGACTTTGTACAAAGGACGAACGAAGATCATGCGATTACTCTTCATCGCAAGCCATTGCGGAGGAAACCAGACGATGCAGCTCGAAGCGCTGAGGATGGCTTACGACGAGATCAAGAAGGGAGAGAACACGCAGTTGTTCAGAGACGTGGTTAATAGGATCAACGGGAGGCTTGGGGATAAGTACAATATGGATTCGGCTTGGTGTGAAAGTGTAGATCGTCGTGCTGAGCAGAAGAAAGGAAGGCTTGAGAACGAGCTCAGTTCGTATCGGGTAAATCCCTTATTGATTTCGTTGATTCTGTTACATTAGATGATGTATGTGGTGTGTATGTGCTGCTTAGTGTTCGTTTGCTCAGAGCTATTCTATTTGATGATACAAACGGTTAAGGAAAGCATCAGAATGAGTTGATGATTCTCTACTGCTGATTGTTTATGTTACTGTTTCGCACCTTATTTGTATAATTAAGTATATTGTGTTGTTTATGTGCTGCTTAGTGTGTACATATTACTATGAGATTGAAGGAAAGCATCAGAATGGGGTTCATTGTTATCTGTTAATGATGATTCTCTACTGCTGGTTTTTATGATGTTGTTTCTTAAATTATATTACTAGGAGATTGAAGTAGTGTTGTTTATGTGCTGCTTAGTGTGTTTGCATAGCTCTTTCTTTATCTAGTGATTTGTCTGCTTGCACAACTGTAGATTCATCTTCTATATGATTATACAAGCGTTTAGGGAAAGCATCGGAATGGGTTCATGGTTATCTGTTAATGATGAATCTCTACTGCTCTGATTATTTATGATACTGTTTCTTAATTCATTACCTAGACTATGAAGTGTGTAGTGTTGTTTATGTGCTGCTTTAGTGTGTGCGTATCCCCTTTTCTTGTGATTTGTTTGCGTGCAGAACTATATATTCATCTTCTATTTGATTACACAAACGTTTAAGGAAAGCATCGGAATGAGTTCATCTGTTAATGATGACTCTTTACTGCTGATTTTTTAATGTTGTTTCTCAATTAATTACTTAGAGAATGAAGTGTGTCGTGTTGTTTATGTTCTGCTTAGTGTGTTTGCATAGCTCTTTTCTGGTAATACGCTTGTTTGATTCTGTAATTGTGTAAATAGTGATTTCATCTTCTGTTTTGATAATACAGACAAATCTGATCAAGGAAAGCATCAGAATGGGTCATAATGACTTTGGTGACTTCTACTATGCTTGTGGTTTGCTCAATGAAGCTTTCAAGAACTATGTTCGAACACGAGACTACTGCACCACGGCTAAGCACATTATTCACATGTGTATGAACGCCATTCTCGTCAGCATCGAGATGGGACAGTTCACTCATGTTTCAAGCTACGTGAACAAGGCAGAGCAGAATCATGAAACCCTTGACCCTATTGTAGCTGCTAAACTCCGATGTGCTTCTGGATTGGCTCACTTGGAGCTGAAGAAGTATAAGCTCGCTGCTCGTAAGGTCTGTCGAATTGTCGTTTTCTAAAGCTCAAGATCTTTTTGATGTCTAATCGTTGAATTTGGATATTGTCTTGTGCAGTTTTTGGATGTCAGTCCAGAACTTGGGAATTCATATAACGAGGTCATTGCTCCTCAAGACGTTGCAACCTATGGAGGACTTTGTGCACTGGCTAGCTTTGATCGATCAGAATTGAAGGCATTTATCCCTTTAAGATTTTTCTCATTAGTTGTCAGTTTTTGGTTTCAGTTTCCCTTGATCCATAACTCACTAATCTTATGTGACAGGCAAAAGTGATTGACAACATCAACTTCCGTGATTTCTTGGAGCTAGTACCCGAAGTGAGGGAACTTATCAACGATTTCTATTCAAGGTAACATGTTTCATGCAAAACTCTTTGTCTTCTCTAACATGTTTCTTACAAACTCTTGTCCATTTTATCAGTATTTATTCTAACCATTGGCTCTGACCAACTCACTGAACTGTGGGTTATGTTGAATTCTATACCGTCTTGCTTATGAAGACTTCTCCAAATTTTTATCTATCACAACGAAATGAACCTTTTTCTCCTATCAAATCTCATGTTTAACTGCCCTTGTTGGCAGCCGCTATGCTTCTTGTCTGGAGTATCTCGGAAGTCTCAGAGCGAATCTGCTGCTGGACATCCATCTTCATGATCACGTCGACACGCTGTATGATCAGATAAGGAAGAAGGCTCTGATCCAGTACACACTGCCATTTGTTTCTGTTGATTTGAGTAGGATGGCTGATGCGTTCAAGACGAGTGTGTCTGGTCTAGAGAAGGAACTGGAAGCCTTGATAACAGACAACCAGATACAGGTTCGTTCTGTTTCAATATAGAAACTTTGTCTTATTACTGTCATTCCAAAACCATTAAACCCTTATTCCGGACAGGCACGAATTGATTCACACAACAAAATCCTCTATGCAAGGCACGCGGATCAGAGGAATGCAACTTTCCAAAAGGTGCTTCAGATGGGTAACGAGTTCGATAGAGATGTCAGGTCAATGATGTTGAGAGCCAACCTTCTTAAACATGAGTATCATGCCAGAGCTGGAAGAAACCATTGAGATGGACTTCATCTGCTTGGCTAACCCGAGAGGCACTGGTCTATTCCAAGGTCAAAAAGATGTTTATGAGAGATTGCTTTGGTTTTAGTTATTTGTTAGATATATGTCTAGACAATCATCTCTGCTCTTTTGTTACTACTGCCTTTGTTTTCTTGACTTTTAATTTCTAAGCTTCTTTGAAGTATCAATCATTGGACTTTGAATCAAATCCTAAGTGTGAATCTGAAAATGCATGGAACTCACATTGAAAGTGAATATTGTCAAACTTCTAAGTACACACTTGGTTCCATGGGGCAGTATCAATTATGAGAACATTTTTTCTACGCATGTGGGGACTCATATCTCATCTCCCCAACTAATATCAGTTTTACTTTGTCAACAACTTAAACTTTGTAAATTATACGATGGTTAGGGCCAGATGTCACTCTACAACTTAGGGCTCTTTCTAATTTACATAGATAATCATAGAAACGGCATGGTCTTTTTTAAATAAGTACAATCTCGAAAACTGCAAAACCAAGATTTGGATGTCGACATGAGGCATCATGTAGACTACTAGTAAGTGTGAAATTTGAATTTCTAGTTTCAAAGAACTTTTGATATTTAATTTTGATAGCTACTTAAGTCATCGCTTGAGGGTACAAGTTGTGTTCTGTAAGCTGTAATAATCTTTATCGTACTAATTTTCGTCTTGTATAATATCATTATCATATGTATTTCTTCTCTATGCATTTCTCTAAGTTGTTTTCTATGTGTATACGTTTAGTGGTTTATCTTTATCTATTTTTGTCCTCCATGGCAGAATATTCAAGGGAGTTTTTCAAGATTTGAACAAAAATAGAAACTGGACACATTACTTTATGTAAACAACCTATTGGTTTTCTATGGTCGATTGGTATTTTGAGTAAGTAAAGGTATTATTCTAAGGTGAAACGGTCCATTATTAATCAAACTATATATATATATATTAAATGATTTTGCCTTTTTTTATAATGGGTCTTAGGTAGCATCGCAATAACTCCATGTATTTACTTAAAACTCACAAACCATAGAGTTATGAATCCACCAAATTTGGAAGATGTGCCATTAAATCTACCCACCCCTGTACTCCATTGAGAACATGTCTTCTATACATGTTTTCTGGTGTTCTAGAATGTATAGTTTATTAATCTCATGTGATTCTAGACCATAAACCACAAAATCACTACGTCTATAACGCGCTGAGATTAATATTTTTGAAAATCTTTTCATATTTTACAATACAATGTTTTCAAAAGTAAATGACATGATATGTCGCACTATGAATTCATGACACATTTGCTCACATATAGACGTGATAACTTCTTGTTCACCATGAATAAAAAGTATAAAACCCATAAAATGTAGTCCAATGCAACAATATCCATCGTGAAGAAACGTGTCGGAAGATCATGAATTTAACAAAATAAAAGAGCTCAAGAAACGAAGCAAATCTGTAGTTAAAAGCCAACAGAAAGCAGTAGGGGGGCAAAACAGTAAGCCGGGATTGAAGTGGACTTTTATAGCAAAAGGTTTATAATGTCAAAGAGTCAAACCCAACTTTTCAAAATGGGTTAAATATATAACTTGTAAGGCTTTCCATGACTCCACATCTACTCATTTCCCGTTTTACCCTTTTTCTATCTTCCTTTTATTGTCGTTTCTGTTGTCTTTTTTTCATTTCTCATTTATTATCTTCTCTCTCTCTATCTTTCTTTTTCGTGGACATGCACCAAAGCGACAAAAGCTTTTTAACAGTTGTTAGGGCTCTCTTCTCCTCTTCTTCATCCATGGCGGATTCCTGCTGATTCTTAAAGTTCCCATCTTTCATTACAACGCTAATCGAATTCTCATGAATTTTAACGGTTATCTCGGCGACGGTTCTTCCGATGTTCCGTACAGTGACCATTTCTCATTCTCCGCCGCAGCCACCATGCCTCACTCTCGTCCCTTCTCCTCTAACGGCCTCTCTCTTGGACTCGTAAGCTCACAAAGCCTATTCTTAATGTCTTCTTGTTGTTGTTGTTCTACTTAGCTTTATTTACAATCTCTGTGTGTTTGGTAGCAAACGAATGGAGTAAACGGAGAGGCTTTCGAGACGAATGTAACTCGTAATAAGAGTAGAGGAGGAGAAGATGTAGAAAGCAGATCTGAGAGTGATAACGCTGAAGCTGTCTCCGGCGACGATCTCGAAACCGGAGATAAACCTCCGAGGAAGAAGAAGAAACGTTACCATCGTCACACTGCTAAACAGATACAAGACCTCGAATCGTAATTATACTCTTTATTCTTCAACCCCTCACAATAACTTCTCTTCTTAACGATGCCTTGATGAATCTTTGCTTTCAGGGTGTTCAAGGAGTGTGCACATCCCGACGAGAAACAGCGCCTTGATCTCAGCCGTAGACTTAACTTAGATCCAAGACAGGTCAAGTTCTGGTTCCAGAACCGCCGTACTCAGATGAAGGTTCGGTCTTAATCTTCTTTTTGTCTCTTGTCTGAAAAAAGTTTGTTTCTTTTTGAGCTGATTTTGTTTTTTTTGTTTTAGACTCAAATCGAACGACATGAGAATGCTTTGTTAAGACAAGAGAACGATAAGCTTCGAGCTGAGAACATGTCGGTACGCGAAGCTATGAGGAACCCTATGTGCAGTAACTGTGGTGGACCAGCTGTTCTCGGCGAGGTCTCCATGGAGGAGCAACACCTACGCATCGAAAACTCGCGTCTCAAAGACGAGTTAGACCGGGTCTGCGCCTTAACCGGTAAATTCCTTGGCCGGTCTCCCTCCGGTTCACATCATGTACCGGACTCATCACTCGTCCTCGGCGTTGGAGTTGGATCCGGTGGTGGTTTCTCTCTCTCCTCTCCCTCGTTGCCTCAAGCTTCTCCGAGATTTGAGATTTCCAATGGTACCGGTTTAGCTACGGTTAACATTCAAGCACCGGTTAGTGATTTTGATCAGAGGTCGAGGTATCTGGACTTGGCTCTTGCGGCTATGGAGGAGCTTGTGAAGATGGCTCAGAGACACGAGCCGCTTTGGGTTCGGAGCTCGGATACTGGGTTTGTAATGCTGAACAAGGAAGAGTACGACACAAGTTTCAGTCGTGTTGTTGGACTGAAGCAAGATGGGTTTGTGTCGGAAGCTTCTAAAGAAACTGGAAACGTTATCATCAATAGCTTAGCACTCGTTGAAACCTTAATGGACTCGGTTAGTAAACTAAACACTTAGTTACCTACCATATACGTTATGTATAACAAAATGTTAACATTAATGATTGTGTTTTGATAGGAACGATGGGCGGAGATGTTTCCATCTATGATCTCAAGAACTTCGACCACAGAGATTATCTCTAGTGGCATGGGAGGGACACGAAACGGTGCACTTCATCTGGTAACTTACACAACAAAACTCTAGTCATGTAATAATCAAATGCGTCTCTCTTTAGTTTTTAAACTTTAGTTTTTGGTTATATTTTAGATGCACGCAGAGCTTCAACTATTGTCTCCACTCGTGCCTGTACGACAAGTCTCGTTCTTGCGGTTCTGTAAGCAGCACGCGGAAGGTGTTTGGGCAGTGGTAGATGTCTCAATTGATTCCATAAGAGAAGGTTCTTCTTCAAGCTGTAGAAGGTTACCGTCTGGTTGCCTCGTACAAGACATGGCCAATGGCTACTCCAAGGTAACACAATAATTTCTTTGGAGCAAAGTTAGAAAATACAATTAATTATAACTATATACGGTATGTGGTGAAGTCTTGACCTTTGGGAGATTTTCCATGTTCTGATTTACCCTAATCTTGTAATGGTTTCACACTTCTCTATGTACCACATGCTAGGTTCTTTGGTTTGTCCTAGAAACTATATAATAAAGGTTTCTTAAGCATAGGGTTTATTAACATTACTTAACTAATATATCATGCAGGTCAAGTAATAGAATACTTTATTGATCAGAAGCATCTAAAATATCTTCGAGTTCTGTGCCCTTGGATCGTGCATCAAACCCAATACTTATTATTTTGATAAAGCTCACATTAAACAAACACTAACATATAGTTTAAGCATATTACAGGTAACGTGGATCGAGCACACAGAGTACGACGAGAATCGCATCCACCGCTTATACCGCCCGTTACTCAGCTGCGGTCTAGCGTTTGGTGCACAGCGTTGGATGGCTGCGTTACAACGTCAATGTGAATGCCTCACTATTCTCATGTCCTCCACTGTTTCACCTTCACGTAGCCCAACACGTAAGCACTCTAAAACGCGCTGTTCATTACAAAAGTAACATAACTTTATTTGTTAATATGTTTCAACGTTTGTTTATATTATGCACAGCCATTAGCTGTAATGGGAGGAAGAGCATGTTGAAGCTAGCAAAGAGGATGACAGATAATTTCTGCGGGGGCGTTTGTGCATCGTCGTTGCAGAAATGGAGCAAACTTAACGTCGGAAACGTCGACGAAGACGTTAGGATTATGACTAGGAAAAGTGTGGACGATCCTGGTGAACCGCCTGGAATCGTTTTAAACGCTGCGACTTCCGTTTGGATGCCCGTTTCTCCGAAGCGGTTGTTTGATTTCTTAGGGAATGAACGGTTGAGATCTGAATGGGATATCTTATCCAACGGTGGGCCCATGCAAGAGATGGCCCATATCGCTAAAGGCCATGACCATTCAAACTCTGTCTCCTTACTCCGCGCCACGGTAAGCTTATCTATACTCATACTCTATGCATTAATTCGGTTTAGTTTGGTTTGGGTTTAGGTATACCGGGTTTTTGTAGGCATTTAATGTTTATCCTATAGTAGCTGTAATGTGAATGGACTTTGTGTTACGTGACCCCAT
This sequence comes from Brassica napus, assembly GCF_020379485.1. Taxonomy (NCBI): domain Eukaryota; kingdom Viridiplantae; phylum Streptophyta; class Magnoliopsida; order Brassicales; family Brassicaceae; genus Brassica; species Brassica napus. The sequence continues at coordinate 18,422,759 of NC_063440.1, forward strand.
AGGATGATGTAGTCATATGAATCTTGTCGCTGTGTGATTAGAAAGTGACAAATCTAACGTTTGGAAGTATGGGGAAGTTGAAAGTCAAATTTATTAAAAGACACTTTTGACCTTTTCTCTGACGGTGACACTATCGACATCACATTATCTTATTTTTTTATTGTTTTTTTGCTTTATGTCTAATCCCAATTTACCCCTGTATTTATTATTATTATTTTGTTTGCAGGCCATTAATGCGAATCAGAGTAGTATGCTGATACTACAGGAGACAAGCATAGACGCTGCAGGAGCCGTTGTGGTGTACGCGCCTGTTGATATACCAGCGATGCAAGCTGTGATGAACGGTGGAGATTCTGCTTACGTGGCACTACTTCCCTCAGGATTCGCCATTCTCCCTAGCGCTCCGCAACTGTCAGAGGAACGTAACGGTAACGGTAGCGGTGGGTGCATGGAGGAAGGAGGGTCGTTGCTGACGGTGGCGTTTCAGATACTGGTGAATAGTTTGCCTACGGCTAAGCTGACGGTGGAATCAGTAGAGACTGTTAATAATCTGATATCGTGTACCGTTCAGAAGATTAAAGCTGCTCTTCATTGTGATAGCAACTGAGGTGAAATGGGACGGTGTGTGTCAGTGTGTGTGGATTGAGTCAAGAACGAACCTCATCTTTGTCAGGACTTCCTGGTGTTATGGTTCGGGTATTTACTCAATATTTAATTTGAAAAAAAAACAAACAACAAAGAACAAAAAGTTTTAGTTTTGGATGCTTTTACTTTGGATTATTGTTGATGAAAATGTAATTTCGTTTTTTATTCAATCAAATAGCGCTTGGTGAAACAGTAAGTTATTGTTAGGAATTTCTTATTATTTCATTTAGAACACTCTCAAACTTCTAAAACTAGTTGTGGATAATATCTGAAATTGTTTTTTTGGTAAAGTATGTTCTGTATTGTGAAAGGAAGGTTGGACCATCTATTCGATCGAGAGACCTTTTATTTAATGTTGAAGCTCATGGACTCTTATTAATTGATAGGAAAGGAACAAACGAAGAATGAAACACGTGAGTGCATGAATATACAGTTGCACTCACACTCATATATCCTCCATGCAGTGCACACAAAAGTACCTCAAGAAATGGACCAACTAGTAAGTTCATATAATTTTTACCTGTTTTTTTGACTAATGGTTTTTACCTGGTTAAGAAATCTGTTTATCTTTTTAACATGTTTACCCCAAAATATCTGTTTATATCAATGTTTTGAAAACCGGACCAGACATTGAATCGACATTATCGCATGGTCGAACGAGAAAGGAAAGTTATCAAAAAGTTTTCACTTTTTTTTTTCTTTTAATAAAAGGAAAGTTACCAAAATATCCTTATCTTTTTCTTCTCATGTGTCAGAACGAAAAACCATACTTTCTACATTTTAAACGATACTAGAATTTCAACAATAAGCCTAAAAATTATTAAAATGAGTTAAAAAAAATCTTTTAGGCGAATTAGGATAAATCACCACGATTTTTCATGTTCATTTAAGTGTCAATTTAACAGGCTCGGCGGCCGAGTTTTTGAACAAGGCCTAATGGTAATCTTTTGGAGTTGTATCTACATTGGTTTTGGATTTGATTCTTTCTAAGAGCTAAATTATTATTTCTTGTCTAATTTGCGTTCGGGGTTGGCCCAAACAGTTAACATAGTAAGCCGTAATAGACTATCGATCCACTCTTAGACATTAGTTAGAAAGATTTCAAATTCGGGTCATGCAATCTGATAACCAATCTACAATGTATATTTTTTCAAAGGATGGCTGCTTCCAAGTCCACCTCCTGGTTGTCGTCGCTTCAAAGACCTCGAGTCAACACGCTACTCTGGACTGTGTTATTCTCCAAAGCTAACCACATCAGCAGATAAAGTAAATTTAGAAAAAGTTGGGCTACTCCTTCACTGACTAACATAGTATGGGCTATAATTGACTCAAGGCCATCACAAACTATATGGGCGAGGAATCAAAAGCCTCTTTAATCAAGATTCCATAATATCTTCTGAATATATTGGAAAAAATTTAAAGGTATGGTTTACTTTTGGACTAGCCGTAGATGTCATTAGATAATGATTTTTTTCTGGCTGAAATTACAAACGGCCGAAAGAAAAGGAGCCATTCCGCGCGCATCGACCACCACCGTTAGATTTACTAAAAGAGCTAACAACAAACGGCCATGATCGCCATATATGATCTTTAATACAGATTTTTTTTTTAGAGTTCTTAACAGAAACCAAGGGTGTGAGAATGATTGGTTCTCCATTGTTAGATCATGGTCGATCTTAAACGAGCAATCTTGCCACCTATTTTCTCTTTAGCTATATCCGCTCCTCCGTAGATATAAATTTTCTATAAATATGTTTATATATAGTCACAGTAATGAATAAAAAATCCATACTTTGTTTTTCTTTGGCAGAGGAGGTAGAGAAGAAGGAGAGAGAAGTTGGCACCTCGTCTCTCTCTTTCTTTCTCTTCTCCGTGAATCATCATCATCATCATCTTCGTGTTTTCTCGTTAAGCCCATTTTGGTTTTTTCTCTGGGGAAAAAACTCTGATCAAAACGATGAATGTGATGCGTAGATTGACGAGTATCGCTTCTGGACGCGGTTTCGTCTCTTCTGATAACGTAAAGATGTTTTTCCTTTACGTACTTTTTGCATGTTGGGGGTTTTTTTTTTTAAAAAAAAGCTTTTCTTATTTAGGTAGGAGAGACCGAGACGCCGAGATCGAAGCCTAACCATATTCGTGAAGAGATAGAAGAGACTACACGAGAAGACTCTGTTTCTAAAACAGAGGATTCTGATTCATTACCAAAAGAGATGGGAATCGGTGATGACGACAAGGATAAGGACGGTGGGATTATCAAGGGGAATGGGACAGAGTCTGGTCGGATCATTACCACCACAAAGAAGGGTCTGAATGATCAAAGAGACAAGGTGGTTTCAGTTATGATTGTTATGTGTTCTTTATTATTTTTTTTTGGGTCAAAATGTTTAAATTTTCTCTTACCATCTTAACTAACTGATCTTTTTATGTGTTCTTTTATTCAGACAATCTCCTACAGAGCTGAACATGTGATTGGCACCGGCTCATTCGGTGTTGTCTTTCAGGTAAAAACTAAACCAAAACAAAATTATCTCAAGGCTAAGATTACTTGTTGTTTGAAAATGTGATTCATGTTTTTTTTCTTAATGATGATAGGCTAAGTGCTTAGAGACAGAAGAAAAAGTAGCAATCAAGAAAGTGTTGCAAGACAAGAGGTACAAGAACAGAGAGCTTCAGATCATGAGAATGCTTGATCATCCTAATGTTGTTGACCTCAAGCATTCTTTCTTCTCCACAACTGAGAAAGATGAGCTTTATCTTAACCTTGTTCTTGAGTATGTACCTGAGACTATATACCGTGCTTCAAGATCTTACACCAAGATGAATCAACACATGCCCTTGATCTATATTCAGCTCTATACATATCAGGTATATAAAAGAACTTGGGATCTTGAACTTTTTTTGTGAATCTTGTTCTCACGTTTGTTGATAAACCAGATTTGCCGCGCAATGAACTATCTACATAGAGTTGTTGGAGTGTGTCACCGTGACATTAAACCTCAGAATCTATTGGTAAGCATAGACCTGAGCATTCAGATTCTGGTTCGGTTGTTCTTGAGGGTAGTAATAATAAATTTTCTGATCTAATGGTGATGCATTTGGCAGGTCAATAATGTTACACATGAGGTGAAGGTATGCGATTTTGGGAGCGCCAAGATGCTGGTAGGTTCTATTGATTTTCACTGCATGTTATAGAAAACATGAGTAGTGACTGAGTAAGTGATGTCTTCTTGGTTTCAGATTCCGGGAGAACCCAATATATCTTACATATGCTCAAGGTATTACAGAGCTCCTGAACTCATATTTGGGGTAACTGAGTACACAACCGCCATCGATATGTGGTCCGTTGGCTGTGTCATGGCTGAACTTTTTCTTGGACATGTAAGACATCTTTTGTTCTGATGGGTTCTTCTAACTGTTAACTTCTTTGACATGAACTCATGCTTTTAATGTCTACAGCCACTGTTCCCTGGAGAGACTAGTGTTGATCAATTGGTTGAGATCATTAAGGTAAAGAAACACATTGTGGTTTTTGTTACCCTTTCCTGTTAGAGATTCTCAGAGTTTGTGTTCTGCAATTTTCTGTGTGAATCAGATTCTGGGGACACCAGCAAGAGAAGAGATCAGAAACATGAATCCTCGTTACAATGATTTTAAGTTCCCTCAGATCAAAGCTCAGCCATGGCACAAGGTTTATACATATAAATAAATATCTAAGTAATTTCAGATAACGGTAATGTTTTGCTTACAACTTTCTATTTTTCAGATTTTCCGGAGACAGGTATCTCCAGAAGCAATGGATCTTGCCTCTAGACTCCTCCAGTACTCACCAAACCTGAGATGCTCAGCGGTAAGATAGACCAATCCCAGTAGATCTCTGAGCATGGCTGCTTTTAACTTCTTTTACTTAAAACTATGGTTTCAGCTTGAAGCATGTGCGCACCCCTTCTTCGATGATCTGAGAGACCCGAGAGCATCCTTGCCTAATGGAAGAGCACTTCCTCCACTGTTCGATTTCACCGCTCAAGGTATTGATGACAACAACACTATGCTTATCTTTTTCTCTTCTTGAACTTTTCTCTGATAAAATGAAATCACTTCCTTTGTAGAACTGGCTGGTGCATCTGTTGAATTGCGTCATCGCTTAATCCCTGAACATGCAAGGAAATAACTTACTTTTGTCTAACGAGACCGCTTCTTCTCTACACAGATGTTGATATCTAAATTCCTTTTTTTTTTGGCATTGTTCTGGTTATGAACCCTCATTGACCTCTGCAACCACCTTGCACTAGCAGTTCCAAAAGTGTATGATTTGTTAAGTTTGTAACTTTGTAGACTCCATTGTTGCAGACAGAAAATGCAGAATTTTCCGAGTTTTTTCTCTTCTTCTTATATGCAAAATGTTTACTAATAGTCTCTCCACAATAACAGTTTACATCTCTAAAGAAATGAAAACAGTTAGAATTTGTTAAGATGATATGCCTGAGGTATACTCTAGATATATACTTCATTGCATTGTGGCAATCCCCACAGACACAGACACGGAGGTTCTTGGTGATCCGAATCGGAGCTCCAGATGGTTCAGCAAGTAGACCAAACGCTACAGCTAGTTTCTCACTATGGTAAGCTAAACCAAAAGCTCCTTTGCCTTCCTTATCCAAGTCATGGAGTGCAAAACTCATATCCGTAAATAACCAGCTAGTTTATCACTATGGTAAGCTAAACCAAAAGCTCCTTAGCATACGTATCCACAAGAGCGTTATTCACCAGCTTGTAAGTTCCATATCTAGTTTTCACTATCAGACAATGCACAAAAGAAGCTATATTCGTTTCTGTTCTAGACGAAGCGAAACAGTTTAAAATGGATGGGATTGTGAAATCATCTATCTTCATGTCTCGCCTATGCATTCTTCCGAACAAGGATAGAGCTTCTTCTTTAAGACCTTCTCTAACACACTCAACAACCATCGAGTTCCAAGAAATCCACATCATCAATTTCTCTTTACTACAAATTATCACCATCTATAATATTGAAAAATTATTCTAGCTTTGATTACGATCGACATATCTGACTTGTATGGCATATATGCTGAAATTTACAGTTTATAGTTCATGCCTTTTTTATCCATTTACGGTTAATTCCGACAATTTTAGAAAGAATGCCCTTAATGATATATTAGATTACCACATTACTCGATTTGTGTTTGAATATTTTTTTAATTGTTGGACTTAGATCAAAATTAGTTAAATAGTTACAACTTTATTTTAAAGATTATGATGTCCACTAGCTGAAATCAGAATTCACATTCTAAGAAAATTGCAATTTATTTTTTATCATGTTTTTATTTAATTTATTTGATAATAGTTTATTAATAACAAATGAAAATTAAGTTTTACAAATAAATGTGCAGAGGCACACTGTGCCTGCTAAGCACTTGCCATATCCATTATACTTGAATGTACACTGATCATCACATTGTTTAGCTTGGCAAATTTCTGTTCCTCTTATATAATCACGACAAGATTCTTGTTCTTGCGACTCCATCACCATCCCTAAAAATAAATATTGAAAACATCTATTAGCATCATTTTTATTTTTTATATGTTAAAAAGGTTATGAAGAAATGAAACACAATGAAATCAAAGATAAAACATAGAAATAATAAATATCTTTAATATAGTTAAGTGTAAAACAAACCTAAAACAAGAACAACCATAAAAATAGCAAGAATTGTGGTTTTAGCCATTTTTGATGATGCAACAAAAAGTGAAAACTTTAAAGTAAAAAACAGTGATGAGATTGTATTGCATCCGTGAATATCTTATATATAACAAATTAGATGTGTAGATATTTTTCAAAAGTACCACAAATTGAAAAAATAAAAATAAATTGAGAGTCAACTTATAATAAATAAGATGAATCATGCAAACAAATCGTGGAAAACAAATAGAAAAAATATTTTGAAATTAATTAAAACCAACAGATCTCCTATATATTAAAAGATGATTATTGTCATTTAATGTTTTCACACTACATTAACCACGTGGTAACTTACATCGATTTCAATTTCAATTTTTAAATATCATTTAAATTAAATTTTTTTATTTATGTACATGGTGCAGGAAAATATCTAGTATTAGTGAAAAAACTAGTTGAAATTATTAATACATGTTCCAGGTATGTTTAACAAGTATAAGTTTCATTACAAAATCATTGTAATCCAGGAGGTAGTCTTTTTTTTTGAACTATCAATTCATTGAAAGAGAAAGCCTTAAGGAGGCATAGAAGAGTTCAAACCATACATAGCAGATTTAGCTAATGAATCAGCTATGCAATTGAGGCTCCTAAAAACATAAGAGAAATTCAGCAATACGAAGAAGTTAGATTCTCGATATCCAAGTTGATTCTGTAAAGGTATACTGGACTTTGATTTGAGATTAATGCGTTGATGAGCACTTGATTATCTGATTTTAGGCAGATTTTGGAGAGTTGACGTGATTTAGCATGCAAGAGAGTTTCCTGGACTGCTGGACAGCAATAGCTTCCGCCATTAGAGGTGACGGCCCATGAGCTTCAGTCGATGATCCTTGTTCTTGTATACATGTGTAAGGATCCATGTAGTGCCAACCACAGCCTGCTAGCTTATATATCCCCAAATCGCCAAGCCGCATCTGTAAACAAAGTAACTGCATCATTCAAGTCCTGGTAATTGGCTCGACTGTGTCATGTGGAGCTAGCAGTTGAGTTTTCTGTGGTTGTGCGTCCTGCCATTCTCGAGCTTGGCCGATGGCTTTAACGATTATGTCCGATGGGGAGAGATCCCGGTTCTCAAAAACCAACGAGTTTCTTGCTGTCCAAACGCACCAGCATACCCAAGCAAAATGATTCACAGAGACACCAGTAGGGGAGAGGCAGATGAGGTTCGATGAACCCTTCAGGGCTTGTTCAAAAGATGATACCGCTAATGGTAGTCTAATGGTTGTGTAAAGAGTTGTTTTTTGATAATCTAAACTAATATTAGCAAGATTATTTTTTAAATAAGAAAGCTCACTTTTTTTAACCAACAAAAAATTTAGTAAGCTCACTTCGGACTTATGAGAAATTATGGATCTAAGATCCGAAACTTCCATAGTAATAAAAATCATCGTAATTTAGATTTTTATTAGTGCCATGCATACAGTCTGCGGCAAAATAATTTTCCCAAGGACAGTGCTATTGGATCATCCAAACTTGTATAACATTGAATCTCTATATTCATAGTGACATTGCAATTTTATTGCTTGTATTGATTATGATGGACACATCTGAATATGGCACATATGCTAAAATTTGCAGTCTATAGTTCATATTATGATGTTAAATAACTGAAATTAGAACTCACATTTGCATAAAATTTGCATTATAATTTTTCAGTCCATTTTATTAAAAGAGTAGTAACAAATATAAACTAAGTTTTACATTTGAAAGTGCAGCCGCAGATTTTGGTTCCATTAAAACACTTGCCAGATCCTTTCCACTTGTCAGTACACCGATCAGCACAATGTTTAGGATCACAAATTCCTGATTCAACAAAATATTCATGACACAATTCTTGTCCTTGTGACTCCATCGTCACCGTTCCTAAATAAGTATTTAAATATATATATTAGTATCATTTCCATTATTTTGTTATAAATCAGAAAGGTTATAAACAAATAAACATTACGAAGCAAAGGAGAAAATATAAAAATACTGAAGTGTAGAACAAACCTAAAACAAGAACAATCATGAAAATAGCAAGAATAGTTGGCTTAGCCATTTCAAATGATACAACAAGAATGAAAAAAAATAAAGAACTGATGTAGTTGCTTTGTATTCGTAAATATCTTAGACATAACAAATAAGATGTATAAATATATATACAAAGTACCGCAAATATTACAAGTAGAAAAAGGAGAATCAACGTTTTTGGTTTTAATTAATTAGAGTCAACTTGTAATTAATTAGATACATGAAACAAAAAAAAAGTCATAACCTAGTAAGGAAAAATATCTTGAATTAACTAAAAATAAAATAAATAAGAACTTAATAAAACATACTCTTTTCGTTTTATATTAAGTGTTGTTTTAATTTTGAAATTTTATTTCATTATACGTGTTGTTTTATATTTTCAATATATATTAAATAAAAATTTCAGCTTTATCTTTATTTTAATCTATTAATTAAAAAATCAAATATATATATATATATATATATATATATATATATATATATAAATGAGGTAATTTTTTTAGACGACACTAATATTAAACAGATGGAGTAATTAATTGTATTTTATTAATAACATGCATTAAACAGATTTTGAAAATTCTTTGAAGTATAAAACAGGAAAGATATTAAAGTTTTAATAATGAAAAATTTAAATGATAACTGATATTGTTAGAATTTTATTTATTAAATGTGAAAATATGCATGTTAATATAGTCATTCACAACTGATTTTAAATTAAAATAGAATTTTTAAATTAAAAAAATATAATATCAAAGTATTGATACTTGATAGTGTTTTTAACCAAAAAAAGAAGAAAAGATTGTTGATTTAACTAGGATGGTTTAAGAATAAGGTGCACAGTCCGTACTTGAGGGCATTAATATAGTTCTTAAATTTATAGTTACATTTTTATAATTTATATTATCTCATGTACACATATCGTTTTATATAACTATTATTAATGCTCCGTTAATTAATTATACACTAGAGTCTAAACCCGCACATCCATGCGGATATATATATTTTTATAAATATATAACTTTGATATTATTCTAAATATCATAAAATATATATGATTTAGATTTTAGTGTTATATATTTTGTAACTCTATAATCTTATTGTTTAGATTTCTTATTTGAAAAACATAGAAAGAAATCAAGAGTAAACTTATAATAAAGAAGATGATTCATACAAACAAATCATGAAAAACAAATAGGAAAAATATCTTGAAATTAATTAAAACTGATAGATTTTATAGTAAGGTAAGTCAATATGTATTCATTATCAGTTGAATTTAAATTCTAATTTCCAAGTTTAATAGTATAAAAGATTCGATTGTTCGTTTAAATAGGATGCTCTAGATAGAAATAACCAATTTGTTAAACTATATAAATTAATAGAAGTTTGACTAAAAAGAATGTCTTTATTTTTATATTTTTTGCCTTCAATACACATATTTTTATGTCAGTTACTGTGATAATTTTAGCCATTCTCCATTTAAAATGAAAAGCATCTAATTTGAAAATGAATTTATTCAAAAACCAAGTTAGAATTTGAATCAAAACTTTCTATCTATTATGTGAGAATCATTTTAATTACACAACCTTACTATCATATTACCAAGCTAAGGTGTCATAATAATAAAACTTACCCTTACTGACTGACAAGCACACGATATTTCAAAATATAATATATTTTCTAGAGAAATTCCTAGTATTGCCATTAAGAATATTATATTCTACAACCCAATAACATATATTATACCCTCAGTTCAAAGCTACGCTAAACGTTATATGTGCGGCCGGATAGGACCTAGCGCGTAATCAATTAATCAGAGATTTATGGAGATTAATCGAAGAGTTATTTTAGGGTTTCTAAATAAATATATGATTATATATTAAATAAGTTTAAGTATCATGTCTTTGATGCATTGTGTAGTGGTCTTTGTTGAGCTTAATTAGCCTGCCCAACACGGATTTGACTGTCACGTTGAACATTTTGGACAATAATTTTAGAATTAGGTTAAATGAAATGGTAATTGACAAAATTGCCCTCGTCTTCCACCTTCTTCATGCAAAATCTGCAGCTGTTTTGTAATTATTATTTTTTGCGATTTCAGTCTTTTTCATATTAATTTTGTAAGTTTTGGTCTAAATAATACAAAAAAACTATAACTTAGAATGTGATATCAAATTTAAAATCTATAAAGCAATGAACTTATAAATTTTGGTGATTAACTGAGCAAATAGTATCAAATCGCGGTGGTGACCAGCTGACTTATGGTTTTCCGGCGAGTACGCGGCCGTGCAGAACACGTTTTTAGAACAATGGATTATACCAAACTGTGATGATATTAGTTTCATTTAACCGTTGATTTTAAATTAAAATTCCTAAATTTTATAGATATAACATAAAAGTTGGAAAATAAAATTAACAAAAAAAGAAAAGATTGTTGATTTAACTAGGATGGTTCAAGAACGAGGTTGTTTGATCTACACTGCTTTACTTCTCTAGCACACTTAACAACCATCGAATTCCAAGAAACCACATCACCAACTTCCATATCTTGTAACATAGTACTTGCAGTTTTAAAGTATATGCATTTAGCATACATAGCAATCACTGCAGTTTGAACAAATATATTGGTCTTATAAACCACTCTTAATTATGAAGCCATACGTAAGTTTCTGGAATTCAACATGTGCATCACTCTCTATTGAGCCAATAACTTAATAACGCATAAGATAATTTTAATTGATATTAGATATTTTATACAAATTAATTGGTATTAGATATTTTTATGAATTTTGTACTACACTTTTACATTTTCATCATCTATAATATTGAAAAAGTTATTTTTTTTATTATGATCGACATATCTGACTTATATATATGGCATATATGCTGAAATTTGCGGTTTATAATTCCCGTCTTTTTTGATGCATCTAGCGGTTGATTCTGACGATCCTAAAAAGAATGCATTTAAAGCTATATTAGATTATCATATTAATAGATTCGGGTTTGAAATACTTTTTGACTAATATTTAGGGTAGCTAGACGTCGGTTACCGGACTAACGTGCTAACTGTCGGGACTTAGATCCAAACTGGTTAAACAGCAAAAAAAATAATTTAAAGAGTCTGAAAAACTAATTTACGTCATGTTGTGCTTCAAATATGACATTGCCACTAACATACCATTAGTTACTAGTTGTGTATGATTCATGTTTTGTTATGATGTCCAATAGCTGAAATCAGAATTCACGTTCTAAGAAAATTGCGATATTCTTTTTCACACATTTTTATTTAAAAATATTTGATGATAGTTTATTAGTAACAAATAAAAATTAAGTTTTACAAATATAAGTGCAGACGCACATTGTGTCTAAGCACCTGCCATGTCCATTATACTTGCGTACACACTGATCATTACATGGTTTAGCTTCGCAAAGTGCTGATCCTTTAGAATAATCAGTACACATTTCTTGTCCTTGTGACTCCATCACCGTCCCTAAAAATAAACATTGAAAACATGTATTACCATCATCTTTATTTTGTTATATGTAAAAAGGTCATGAAGAAATTAAACATTATCAAATCAAAGATAAAACATAGAAATAATATTTACTATAGTTAAGTGTAAAACAAACCTAAAACAAGAACAACCATGAAAATAGCAAGAATTGTGGTTTTAGCCATTTTTGATGATGCAACAAAAAGCGAAAAATTTAAAATAAAGAACAGTGATGAGGTTGTATTGCATCCATGAATATCTTATATATAACAAATTAGATTTGTAGATATTTTTCAAAAGTACCACAAATTGAAAAACATAGAAAGAAATCAAGAGTAAACTTATAATAAAGAAGATGACTCATACAAACAAATCATGAAAAACAAATAGGAAAAATATCTTGAAATTAATTAAAACTGATAGATTTTATAGTAAGGTAAGTCAATATGTATTCATTATCAGTTGAATTTAAATTCTAATTTCCAAGTTTAATAGTATAAAAGATTCGATTGTTGGTTTAAATAGGATGCTCTAGATAGAAATAACCAATTTGTTAAACTATATAAATTAATAGAAGTTTGACTAAAAAGAATATCTTTATTGTTATATTTTTGATTGTCTTCTATACACATATTTTTATGTCAGTTACTGTGATAATTTTAGCCATTCTCCATTTAAAATGAAAAGCATCTAATTTGAAAACTAATTTATTCAACAACCAAGTTAGAATTTGAATCAAAACTTTCTATCTATTTTGTGAGAATCAATTTAATTACACAACCTTACTAGCATATTACCAAGCTAAGGTGTCATAATAATAAAACTTACCCTTACTGATTGACGTGGCACTAGCAACGATTTTTCAAAATATAATATATTTTCTAGAGAAATTCCAAGTATTGCGATTAAGAATATTATATTCTACAATCCAATAACATATATTATACTCTCAGTTCGAAACTACACCAGGCGTTATGTGTGCGGCTGGGTAGGACCTAGCGCGTAATCAATTAATCAGAGATTATACGGAGATTAATTGGAGTTATTTTAGGATTTCTAAATAAGTATATGATTATATATTAAATAAGATTAAGTATCACATCTTGGATCCGTGGTGTAGTAGCCTTTGTTGAGCTTAATTAGCCTACCCAACACGGTCACATTGAACATTTTGGACAATATTTTTTAGAATTATATTAAATAAAATGGTAATTGACAAAATTACCCTCGTCTTCCACCTTCTTCATGCGAAACCTGTAGCTGTTTTCTATTATTTTTTTTTTTTTTAGTTTCAGTCTATTTCGTATTAATTTCGTAAGTTTTGGTTTAAATAATACAAATCGTAACTTAGAATGTGATATCAAATTTAAAATCTATAAAGCAATGAACTTATAAATTTTGGTGATTAACTGAGCAAATAGTATCAAATCGCGGTGGTGACCAGCTGACTTACGGTTTTCCAGCGAGTACGCGGCCGTGCAGAACACGTTTTTAGAACAATGGATTATACCAAACTGTGATGATATTAGTTTCATTTAACCGTTGATTTTAAATTAAAATTCCTAAATTTTATAGATATAACATAAAAGTTGGAAAATAAAATTAACAAAAAAAAGAAAAGATTGTTGATTTAACTAGGATGGTTCAAGAACGAGGTTGTTTGATCTACACTGCTTTACTTCTCTAGCACACTTAACAACCATCGAATTCCAAGAAACCACATCACCAACTTCCATATCTTGTAACATAGTACTTGCAGTTTTAAAGTATATGCATTTAGCATACATAGCAATCACTGCAGTTTGAACAAATATATTGGCCTTATAAACCACTCTTAATTATGAAGCCATACGTAAGTTTCTGGAATTCAACATGTGCATCACTCTCTATTGAGCCAATAACTTAATAACGCATAAGATAATTTTAATTATACAAATTAATTGGTATTAGATATTTTTATGAATTTTGTACTACACTTTTACATTTTCATCATCTATAATATTGAAAAAGTTATTTTTTTTATTATGATCGACATATCTGACTTATATATATGGCATATATGCTGAAATTTGCGGTTTATAATTCCCGTCTTTTTTGATGCATCTAGCGGTTGATTCTGACGATCCTAAAAAGAATGCATTTAAAGCTATATTAGATTATCATATTAATAGATTCGGGTTTGAAATACTTTTTGACTAATATTTAGGGTAGCTAGACGTCGGTTACCGGACTAACGTGCTAACTGTCGGGACTTAGATCCAAACTGGTTAAACAGCAAAAAAAATAATTTAAAGAGTCTGAAAAACTAATTTACGTCATGTTGTGCTTCAAATATGACATTGCCACTAACATACCATTAGTTACTAGTTGTGTATGATTCATGTTTTGTTATGATGTCCAATAGCTGAAATCAGAATTCACGTTCTAAGAAAATTGCGATATTCTTTTTCACACATTTTTATTTAAAAATATTTGATGATAGTTTATTAGTAACAAATAAAAATTAAGTTTTACAAATATAAGTGCAGACGCACATTGTGTCTAAGCACCTGCCATGTCCATTATACTTGCGTACACACTGATCATTACATGGTTTAGCTTCGCAAAGTGCTGATCCTTTAGAATAATCAGTACACATTTCTTGTCCTTGTGACTCCATCACCGTCCCTAAAAATAAACATTGAAAACATGTATTACCATCATCTTTATTTTGTTATATGTAAAAAGGTCATGAAGAAATTAAACATTATCAAATCAAAGATAAAACATAGAAATAATATTTACTATAGTTAAGTGTAAAACAAACCTAAAACAAGAACAACCATGAAAATAGCAAGAATTGTGGTTTTAGCCATTTTTGATGATGCAACAAAAAGCGAAAAATTTAAAATAAAGAACAGTGATGAGGTTGTATTGCATCCATGAATATCTTATATATAACAAATTAGATTTGTAGATATTTTTCAAAAGTACCACAAATTGAAAAACATAGAAAGAAATCAAGAGTAAACTTATAATAAAGAAGATGACTCATACAAACAAATCATGAAAAACAAATAGGAAAAATATCTTGAAATTAATTAAAACTGATAGATTTTATAGTAAGGTAAGTCAATATGTATTCATTATCAGTTGAATTTAAATTCTAATTTCCAAGTTTAATAGTATAAAAGATTCGATTGTTGGTTTAAATAGGATGCTCTAGATAGAAATAACCAATTTGTTAAACTATATAAATTAATAGACGTTTGACTAAAAAGAATATCTTTATTGTTATATTTTTGATTGTCTTCTATACACATACTTTTATGTCAGTTTCTGTGATAATTTTAGCCATTCTCCATTTAAAATGAAAAGCATCTAATTTGAAAACTAATTTATTCAACAACCAAGTTAGAATTTGAATCAAAACTTTCTATCTATTTTGTGAGAATCAATTTAATTACACAACCTTACTAGCATATTACCAAGCTAAGGTGTCATAATAATAAAACTTACCCTTACTGATTGACGTGGCACTAGCAACGATTTTTCAAAATATAATATATTTTATAGAGAAATTCCTAGTATTGCGATTAAGAATATTATATTCTACAACCCAATAACATATATTATACTCTCAGTTCGAAACTACACCAGGCGTTATGTGTGCGGCTGGGTAGGACCTAGCGCGTAATCAATTAATCAGAGATTATACGGAGATTAATTGGAGTTATTTTAGGGTTTCTAAATAAGTATATGATTATATATTAAATAAGATTAAGTATCACGTCTTGGATCCATGGTGTAGTGGCCTTTGTTGAGCTTAATTAGCCTACCCAACACGGTCACATTGAACATTTTGGACAATATTTTAGAATTATGTTAAATAAAATGGTAATTGACAAAATTGCCCTCGTTTTCCACCTTCTTCATGCGAAACCTGTAGCTGTTTTCTATTTTTTTTTTTTTTGAGTTTCAGTCTTTTTCGTATTAATTTTGTAAGTTTTGGTTTAAATAATACAAATCGTAACTTAGAATGTGATATCAAGTTTAAAATCTATAAAGCAATGAACTTATAAATTTTGGTGATTAACTGAGCAAATAGTATCAAATCGCGGTGGTGACCAGCTGACTCACGGTTTTCCGGCGAGTATGCGGCCGCGGAGAACGCATTTTAGAACATGGATTATACTAAACTCTGGTTATATTAGTTTCATTTGACCGTTGATTTTAAATTAAAGTTCCTAAATTTTACAGATATAACATAAAAGTTGAAAAAAAAAATTAAAAAAAAAAATAAAAGATTGTTGATTTAACTAGGATCGTTCAAGAACGAGGTTGTTTGATCTACACTGCTTTACTTATAAACCTAAGTTAAGATCCACACCTTGCGCGAGATAAATATTATTTAAATTGTTTTTATGTATTATATATTTTTACATATTATAAAATTATATATATATATAATATTAAAAAATTCAATACATATTGTGTTTATTATTAAATTGATGCAAACACATAAATAAATTTTATTAATCTGAACAATCACTTTTTTATTTTATATGGTCTATAATTAAATTTAAATGAGATTAACACATATATATAGTATATTGTTAATATTGATATTTATTAAATAATTTTGTCTACTTATACTGTTTTTTAATCATTTGTTTAATAATTTATAAATTAAAAAAAATTCAAAGCAAAATTTCAAAATTAAAATATATTAATATTTTATATGGTATAGTTTAATTTAAACTATATTAATATATATATATAATCTTAATATTTATTAAATGAGATTTCATACTTATATGATTTTGTAATTATTTGTATCTTGTAATAATAATTTTAAGTGAAACTTTTAAGAGTTTTAGTAATTTATAGTCATTTTCAAAAAAACTAAATATAACATATACGGAAAAGTCTAAATTTTATTATATGGTTAATGTGGTTTTTTAATTTATTTTAGTAAGTTAAAATTGAAAAAATGATAGAGGATACGTTAGTTTTTATCAAATCTTTGTTATTCAAAATCATTAATTGTCATATATATTTTTGCGACATTAGAAAATTCCTTAATTTTTGTTTATGGAAAAAGTGAAGAACATTAATAATTAATTTATGGTTAGTTTAATAAAAGGTTATTATATATGTAGATGAAGCAACCTAATTCTGTATAGATTCTAAGAGCATCATTAGTGGTTAGGTACTCTCTTAGGTCTCTCATCATTAATTTTGTTATTAATTGATTTTAAAAACATTAAATGACAAAAACAAAAATGAACTAATGATAGAGTGACAACAATTAAAAAAGTCTCTCCAACTTCACCGATCGTTTCTTCTACATGAATCGTCTCTCTCTCTTTTCCTTACCTTTTCTAATATTGTCATTATTGTTATTGTCAGAAACTGTCTAACAGCCCCTCACTGCGGCTCTAAGAATCATTGTGGTAATGACAGATAACTATCCCAAATACTGTAATGTTTCTCTTTTAATATACAAGAGATTTCTAAAAAAATATATGTTTTTTATGGTTTATTTTGTTCTTTCATTTCACAAAGAAAGGACATGGATTAATCTTATGACTCATGTTCTTCATCTGCTTCAGGACCTGCATCAGAAGTTTCATCTTCTGTGAGGTTTTGGTTTGGTTGGGTTTTGTCTTCCTCAGGTGTACGCAGTGGTGGACCCACGTTAAGAATTATGGAATCATCTGACACCCCAAATATATTATAAATATAATTTGGCAAGCTAAAATTGTTATTTGACACTAGCGTATTTGGTTAGGAAGTTTGGTACTGAACCCATAAACCCGGGATCAAAGCCCCTCAGTGACCCCTTTTCTTAATATTTTTGTTATTTAAAATTTTACCTATACTATGACTCCACATAAAAAAAATTCTGGGTTCGCTCCTGAATGTACGTCGGTGGTTAACAGCGGTTTGGAGGACATGATTGTAGTTACCTTTCTCGAGAAAAAGCTGACTGAAATGGACCTTACAATAAAGGATGCTATTGAGTCTGTGTATATAATAGAAAAGTTGACTAAACATAGTTGACATCGTCTAAATCGATGTGTAAAATCTACAAATTTTAAAAGTATGTGTATTTAATAGAAAACAAAAATTAGTTTGTGTATTAAACGGGGATCCAAAAATAGTTCGTGTATTTTATTAGCAAATAAAAAATAGTTTTTGTATTTTTTTTAAAAAAAGTTCAAAATTTAAACATGTTTTAGTTAAATACTAACGCCGTCATTACTGTCGTTAAACATAGTTAAAGTTGTCTAAAACTATGTATAAAACCTGTGAATTTCAAAAGTTTGTGTATTTAATAGGTAACGAAGTATTAAACGGAAATTAAAAATAGTTCATATATTTTATTAACAAATGAAAATTAGTGCGTGTATTTTTAAGGAATTTTAGTAAAGAAAAGATGAAGGGTCATGTTTATAAATAACTGACAAAAGAGTGAGAAAGTCTGAAAAAAGAGGAAAATCCATTCGTCACTTTCTATTTCCTCTGTAACTAACTTTCCCGAGAAAATTTTCTGTTACTCTTCGCCGCTCGCGCTTTCTCTCCGTCGGTTTGTGAATAAACAAATCTGAACTCTCGATTCGTTTCTTTCTCTGCTCCGTTCTCTGGCTGGCCGGTTTGTGGTTTTATTTGAACACTCCGATCTCGCCCTGAGTTCCACGATCAGCTTCTTAGAACCCTAGGGTTTTGAACGAGCAATTAGGTTTCTAGGTTACGGCGGTTCTCATTTTCCTTGTAGAGGCTTGAGTTTTTTTATAGATTTCGAGATCGAGATAGAGATAGAGATTGTGATGAATAACAACAGAGGAAGATATCCACCGGGGAATGGAACGGGACGTGGAGCTCCGCCGCATCCTGATTATCAGCCGTATGGTCAACAACCGCAGAACCATCAGCAGTTTCAGCAGCAGCAACAGTGGAGACGCGCTCAGCTTCCTGGAAACGCTAATGAGGTCCAGAACACGACGTCGTCTCAACCTCCCGTATCTAGCAACGATCATAAGTAAGCCTTCGTTTCCTGGAAAGGTTATTTAATGAATTGATTGGATTAGAAGGCGAAGCTGATATCTCTCTTGTGCTGAATAGATTCAGCGGCTCCGTTACTCTCAGTGGCGGCAAAGATTGGAAGGCAACGTTGAAGCTCCCGCCTCCTGATACTCGTTACCAGACAGCGGTATAGCTTCCTTCTTCTGAGTTTTGGTTTAATAAGTTTTGGTCTCTTTCTGTATGTGTATGTGAACCTTCTTGTATTCAATATTGTCTGCAGGATGTGACAGCTACAAAAGGAAATGAATTCGAAGATTACTTTCTGAAAAGGGATTTGCTAAAGGGAATATACGAGAAGGGTTTTGAGAAGCCATCTCCTATTCAAGAAGAGAGCATTCCCATTGCTTTGACCGGTAGTGATATTCTTGCTAGAGCCAAAAACGGCACAGGGAAGACTGGTGCTTTCTGCATTCCACTTCTTGAGAAAATTGATCCTAATACCAATGTTATTCAAGGTTTGCTGGTTACCGTCTGGAACTCCTTCTCTATTTGTGAACAAATAGAGTTACTTTCTGTTCTGACTGGTGTTTGTTTTTTATACAGCCATGATTCTAGTTCCAACGCGAGAGCTGGCTCTTCAGACTTCGCAGGTTTGCAAGGAGCTTTCCAAGTACTTGAACATCCAGGTTATGGTCACCACTGGTGGTACCAGTTTGAGAGATGATATCATGCGGTTACACCAACCTGTACATCTGCTCGTTGGAACTCCTGGAAGAATACTGGATCTTACTAAAAAGGGAGTGTGTGTTTTGAAAGACTGCACGATGCTTGTGATGGATGAGGTGAGCTCTTGTACTATATCTTCGTTTTGTGGTTTATTGCTAAAAGCGTGATGGAAAAAACTGTAGAATTACTGCTAAAAACAAGGTTTCTGATTGATTGCATCCTACTCTATATAAATGCATTGCTATACTTACCACTTTCTGTAGTCAGTTTTAAAGTTTTAAATAGAAGTTTTTTTATTGTGCCATAAGCTTCAAAGTTTTTAACTGATTACAAACTATCTTACCAGGCCGACAAGCTTTTGTCTGCAGAGTTCCAACCTTCTCTAGAGGAATTGATACAGTTTCTGCCAGAGAATCGTCAGCTTCTGATGTTTTCGGCTACATTTCCTGTCACTGTGAAGGCTTTTAAGGATCGGCATCTGCGGAAACCATACGTTATCAATCTCATGGATCAACTCACGCTAATGGGAGTCACACAATATTACGCTTTTGTTGAGGAGAGACAGAAGGTTCACTGCCTCAACACACTTTTCTCTAAGGTCAGATGTCTAAAACAATCCCCCGTAACCAGATAACTCTCTGCTACTCGGATTTGGATTATCTAAGCTGGTTGTCGTTTTTAATTGCAGCTGCAAATAAACCAATCGATAATCTTTTGCAACTCTGTTAATCGCGTGGAACTGTTGGCTAAGAAAATAACAGAGCTCGGTTATTCGTGCTTCTATATTCATGCGAAGATGGTTCAAGACCATAGGAACAGAGTGTTCCATGAGTTCCGCAATGGTGCTTGCAGAAATCTCGTTTGCACTGGTATGCTTTCTCGAACATGTACTTTCAACAATGATCAAGTGTAGATGATGCTGATACTGAAAAAATGACTGGTGCAGATCTGTTTACTCGTGGAATTGACATTCAAGCTGTGAATGTAGTGATTAACTTTGATTTTCCGAGGACATCTGAGTCGTATCTACACAGGGTAGGTCGAAAAAAATCACTTTTTCGATCTAGCTTCTTTAGTACAACAACCTCGCTTTTTATTAATTCATGCTGTGAAAATGTTCAGGTGGGCCGATCAGGACGGTTTGGACACCTTGGGTTGGCTGTGAATTTGGTAACATACGAGGACCGTTTCAAAATGTCAGTCGCTCTTCCTCTCCAATGTTCTTACGGTGTCGTTTTTTTTTTTCGTTTTTGTTATAGTTTTCTCAGGCATTTATCATATGTTTTGAAAACAGGTGTCAGACTGAGCAAGAACTTGGCACTGAAATCAAACCAATTCCTTCTCAGATCGATCAAGCCATCTACTGTCAATAAACCTGTTACCGCACGAGAAATGTTACCACCCCACGAGTCACAGTGTTGATGAAAATGGTGAGGCAATTTTTCTTCTTCTTAGCTCTTGGCAAATCAACATTGATTGCATCTGAAGACCTATGTGCCGCATTGTTCAGGTGTTTCTCAAGCTATAGTAGGAGGTGAGGGAACTGATGCTTGGCGGTTTATGTAAAGACGACTCGTTACAGATATGAACCAGTGTGGTTTGGTTTCTAATCTTTCTCTAGACTTTGTTTCGTGGTTCTAATGAAATGGGTTAACGTTGCTCATTTATCTTTGACTCGAGAAATAATAAAGACAACATAAGACTCCTACTTTTTTCCCTGTTGGGGTTTTTTTTTTATTTTTTTTTTGCAACTTCCCTGTTGGGTTTTATACTTTTATCTAGTGAAAGCTGTACTTATTTTTTTCCCTAGTGTTATCCGTTGAGAATTTAGTTTTCAAGATATTTTTTGTTTTTGGTTTACTTGTTTTTACAATATAACTCATGTGATTCAGATTCATGTGGAGATGTCTCGTTATTTGATGAATAGATAAGTCGCATTTAATTCTTTCATGTAAATAAATATGTATGAAATACTACATGTTTGTATGAAACTACGGCTTTGACTTGTAGCTGACCACATTCATGGAGATAATAAATGGAACCCCACCTTGTCTGCAAGGTCATGACCAAACAGTATCTTCTTTTTCTTTGACTCTTTGCGATCCCTAAGCTTAGACAACTTGACGGTGTCGACTTTCTGCTGGCCCATTGTGGATTCTGTAAATTTTAGTAGTAATAAACAACTAGTAATAGTAAGAAGCTCAAGCACATATAACTTAGTTATCACACAAAAATTACATAATAGTAAAGAAAGAATATGTATATATATATGGCCATTGTTCAATGTTCACTATTATTTATTAACATCATGAGCGTTTTCATTTTTTTACGTTATACTCCTTGTTTGTCGCATCAAACTTCTTTTCCTTGGGCTCTAAAGTCTACAAGAGTCAAGACTACAAGTCCCTGTCGTCTCCATTACTTCCACTTCTGCTCCTTTCTTTACTAACTTTAATTATTTTTCTAAGAAAAATGACAATACATGTTGCTCTCGTCTTTGTTTTCCCGGCTAAAAAGGATGTCACGTTTTATCCGCTTTTAATGCTCTTTTTCATTTCCTGTTTCTTGCAAATAGAAATCCTGAGAAATCCCTAGCCCACTTCTTTACTTTGCCTTAGCTGTATTCTACAACCCTGACGAGTCGGCTACTTACGAGGGTTGTATATTACTCTTTCTCTCTGTTTCATATCAAGTATTTATTGTAGAAAAAAAATTTGTTACAAAATAAGTGTCGTGTTCGATTTTCAATGTAAAATTTATTAATTTTATTCAGCTATTTATTTTTCTATTGGGTAAAATATGGTTAAGTATATATGTAATTATGTTTTTATATAGAAAATATACAAAATTAATTATTTTCTTAATCTATGTGCACAAATCTAAAATGACACTTAAAATAAAACGGAAAGAATAGTATTCACACCTTCATTTTTTTTTTTTGCTAAAATTCACACCTTCAATGTTATCAATCAAAATCTCAAAGCTCTACTTGCATCTTGACAAAAAAATGTTTTGTTTTTATGAACAATCTGCTGTTGCTGTCACAAACATTGAATACACAATGTCATAAATGTTGTACAAAAATTGCGTGTAATAAATGGCCAGGGCCGGCTCGAAGCTCGCTGATCATCCTTATTTGCTTCTCTATTCCCACACACATAATCGTTTTTATTTCGCTTTTCTTATACCTCATTTTATTTATATCATCTATATATAAAGAACCAGACTTTTGTTTCATCTTTACGACATTAAAAACCAGACCAGAAGCACATTAATAGTTTTACCTTTTTCTCAAAAATTCTCACTTTGATCCTATCTTCCCCTTTTTCACTTGGAGGTCTGTCTGTCTCTTCTATGAATTTACAACTTTTACTATACGATCATGAAAAGTTTTCATTCTCTGTGTTTCGTCTTCTTCTTTTTAAGCTTCAGAACTTATAAAGGGTTTTCGTTATTTTGTTAGCGAGGTGAGCAAAATGGGAAGAAAGCCTTGCTGTGACAAGAAAGGTTTAAAGAAAGGTCCATGGACTCCTGAAGAAGATGAGATTCTTGTTGAATATATCAAGCAAAACAGCCATGGAAGCTGGAGATTACTTCCAAAGAAAGCTGGTAAATCTCACATTCTTCCCTCTTTCGGTCTTTTGTTTGATTCTCGAGACAGTTTAAAAAAAACATAGTTTCCAGCTTATTCCTTCAGCCTCAAGTAACTACTAGGGTTCTTGATAGTTTTTTTGGGCTTATTTGCCAAATAACCAAAAAAATGGAAAATTAGATTTTGGGAGAGAGAGAGTAGAGAGATAGGAAGAGAAAGTAGGAGAGAGGGGAGAGTTTTAGTTGGTTAGTGTATTTTTGTTTTTTTTATTGTATATAGGATGCAATTTCCTTTTTTTTTTTTTTTGAAAAATAGGGTTCTTGATAGTTTTCATCTTTATTAGGTTTACTACGCTGTGGAAAGAGTTGTAGATTGAGATGGACCAACTATCTAAGACCAGACATAAAGAGAGGTCCATTCACTCCCCAGGAGGAGAAACTCGTTGTCCAACTTCACGCCATTCTTGGCAACAGGTTGCTTCTTCATTGTCTTATAAAACTCGGTTTCTCGTTGTTTGAACCCTCTTTTTTTGTCTTTGGGCTTAGGTGGGCTGCTATAGCTGCACAGCTTCCAGGGAGAACAGATAACGAGATCAAGAACTTATGGAACACACACTTGAAGAAACGTATACTAAGTATGGGTCTTGATCCCAAAACCCACGAGCCGTTACCTTCACATGGGTTAGCCAAACAAGCTCCAGCTTCACAAACAACTCGCCACATGGCTCAATGGGAAAGTGCTAGGCTTGAAGCTGAGGCAAGACTCTCTAGAGAGTCAATTCTTTTTAATCCTTCTTGTGAAGTAAAATATGAATGTGATCATTTCTTACGCATATGGAACTCAGAGATTGGTGAATCTTTCAAAAACCTTACTACTACAAGTCAAAGCCCTTGCTCGAGGACAACATCTTCCTCATCTGCACTTGTAGGGAAAGAGACTGTTATGGGGATTAATCATGGCTCTGGCTCTTCTTCTCCATGTTCGAATAATGTTGAAGATGTTTCATCAGACTCTGCTCTTCAGCTTCTACTTGATTTCCCAATAAGTGATGATGATATGAGCTTCTTGGAAGAGAACATTGGTAGTAGCTACACAGAGTCACACGTTGGTGTTTCTATCAATGGTTTCTAAACTTTGGTCTTCTGATCTTTAGTAATCAGAAGTAGAGAGATACATTGTCTAATGTAAATTCGCATTCAGTTGGTTTAAAATTATTTATTTTCTTATCCGTTGTTTTTAAATGTCATCAGATCTTACGGCTGTGAAGCCAATAAGCTGTTGTCGATCACGTAAACTGCGATGTAGGTGAATATAAAACTCTGGTTACCGACAGACAGGTAATACTGTTAACAATGCCACGTAAGACTAAAAATGTGGAGCTTTTCAAGCAATTTGTCGTGACCCCCCTCGCGCCAGATAAAGTAGGCTTTATCTATTGGGCCTGCTTCCATTTTTATACTCCCTCCGTTTTTAAATATAAGTCGTTTTAGAGAAAATTTTTTGTTCCAAATTATATGTCGTTTTCGGTTTTCTATGTAACATTTATTAATAGTTAATGTTGTTTGACCAATGATAATATATCTTCTATTTTTCTATTGGTTGAATTGTGGTTAGGTAAATAATTAATGATGTTTTTGTTTCGAAAATATAAGAAATTAATGATTTTCTTAATCTATGTGCATAGCTTTAAAAAGACTTATATTAAAAAACGGAGGGAGTACAATTTTATTCAAAAATATCTAAGAGCTATCTCACAACCAGACCTAGGCCATTTTAGTCAGACCCGAAAATCTGAGTCCGAACGGCCCAAAAATATCCGAATTAGAATCAGCCTGAAAATATCCGATGCAAAACCGAACAAAAAATTTACAAGTACTACCTACTGGATCCAAAATTCTTCTATTTGAAAGAATCGAAAAAAACTGGTCAACATATTCGATCTAATGAGAACTAATTCATAACCAACTTAAAAATATGAATATCCAAAACTATGACATTTTATGTTCTATCTTCTATATTTTATTGTATGATTTAGTTGAAATATTTTTGTTTGTAACATGAAACTTTAAATGTAAGTGTTACAGAAAATGAAGCTTTAATAATTGTAAAATTTAGAGTTTTAAAAAGTTTTATATTAATTATTAATAATTTTAAGTTGTTTTGTAAAATTTTAGATATATATGACATTGATATTACGTGTATACGCACACCAATTAACCTAATGTGCACACTACCACAATCGAATG
This sequence comes from Brassica napus, assembly GCF_020379485.1. Taxonomy (NCBI): domain Eukaryota; kingdom Viridiplantae; phylum Streptophyta; class Magnoliopsida; order Brassicales; family Brassicaceae; genus Brassica; species Brassica napus. The sequence continues at coordinate 18,448,238 of NC_063440.1, forward strand.
GTATGTCGATGTAGCACTTTAGGATCGAATCCACACATACCAACTGTTACACTTTATTTCTATAGGATCAATATTAAGCTAAAACAATATGGGGGTTTTAAGATTGAGGTATTATAACAGAAAATAAAAGACTAGTTAAAAGGTTTTCAGATGATTAAAAGAGCTAGGTTCAGGGTGATTCATTGGGATACTTAGGATCATGAGCTACACAACTATTCAGGAAAACAATACGAGCCAATCTAGAACTTGAACAACAAGAATAGATAAACCCACTGTCGTGGTGTCTACCAATTTATCAAGCAATCCTAATGCCTAAACTGTCGTTTGGATCAGAGAATGATGACAAGTATTAAGTTCAGATTCAATTGGTTCACGATTCGCCTTAACATCAGCTTTCGTTGGCTAAGGACAAATCGCCTATCTATGCTATTTCCAGTAACCTAAAACACTTTTGATGAATAGATTAAACTTGTGATCAGATGCTAAATGGCCAGTTTAACATAAGCAATAAGCATAACAATAGACAGAGATATCAAAGAATAACAATCCTATTTGTGTCTAGCTCATTGATCCATGATCCTTAACACCCTAAACCTAACAAGCGACTACTCAGACATGGACAAAGAAATCACAGAGACAAAGACTGAATAAAACATCATGCAATTCAATAGAATAAGAATAGGGTTCAGGATAATCTTCTCTATGACGAGAGAGATGGAGCCTTCTCCCTTTACAATAAGCAAATCCTCAAATTCTAAAGTCTCCAATGGTTTTCTTCTGTCTAGAATAGCGTAGTATGATAAGGAAAAACAGAAAAAGAAGATATATCCAAACCACAGGCGGCTGGGAGAGAAAATAGAGAGATTAGGGCAAATCCCGAAATAGGTTGATGTTTCCTTAAAAATCTCTGCCGCTGGAACACTCCCTCGGAACAGTCACTCGGGTTGCTCCGCTATCCAGAACAATCATCAAGACTGTTCTGCGTGAAAATCACCAAATTGCACTGTTTTCTGCCTCTTTTGTTCCAGCTGGTTCATCTCCCATCCAATGCAACTCCAGACCTGTAATGACTCGAAAAGGACTAGGAAGACTCGATAAAGACTTGAAAACCAATTTAAAAGCATATATACAAGATGTATAAAACACCATATATCAGACATATTTCGACTAAATTTGATCGGGTTTGAATATTTCATATCATTTTCAGATAATAAATACTCGAACCCAACCCGGATCTAATAAGGACCCTAAAATTGTTGGTATTTTACATGTATTTTAATTATAGATTCGAATCTATCTGGATCTTAAAAGAACCGACCAGAATCCGAACCAAATATTTACAAGTACCTATTAGATCCAAATATTTAGAAGGATCCGAATTTAATAAGAATCAGCCCGAACCACCCGAAAGTCAAGGCCTACTCACAACTAAGGTTTGAGTGACCAAAGATAAAACAACCCAGAAAATTTTGTCTCTATTATATCATGCATGAGAATTGAGAAACCTTCATGTTTGCTGGTTTATAAACTTATGGGCTTTCAATTCCCTTTCGTCTTATGGCCCGGCCCATCTTGTATACCAATTAGTAAACTTTTAATTCTACCGTTCGTCTACTAGTGTGCTCTTACTAAACAAACAAGCGGAGTTTTAGCTCTAATTCTATCGTACTATACTTCAATATTGGCTTTAACAAATGGACGTAAGAAAATTAGTAACTTGAACGTGCTTAATTATTTATTGACCATGGTTTGCGTATGAGTCTGAGAGTTGTCGATGTTAGGTTAGCTACTAAACGTTTGATTGACACGTTCTCTCGTAGTTATGGGTAAATTGAATATACACTTCTGACAACACACCACGATAATCTCATTTAATGTTTTGAAAAATGATACATCTGCTGAGTATAGTATATTATTTTTATTTATAATCTCCAATCAAAAGCCGTGATCTAAAACAAAACCCGTAATATATTCTGTTTCTTGCATATAGTATAATACTATAATTTAAACTTAGATCAGATCATCACTCGTTTCTTAAAATCCAAAGAAGACACGTTGGTAAGTTGTTATAAACAATGCATGGAAGTCTCTAGAGATTAGGGCTAGCTGGGGATAGGTGAGGGTTAATGGAGGAGATTAACGAGATTAGGAGTTTAGTGATAATTAAAAAACAATAGAATAGGGTTTCTCTGATTACTGAATTATCTTAAGTTATTAATCAAACCATATCAACCACATAGGTAAAGACTCCTAAGCAGACATATACATCAATCTCATCTACCCTAACCTATCATTGTCTATACATGCATTATAATATCCCAAGTCATTATCTCAATAAATCAACAGCTAGTTAATTGAAAAACCAAAGCCTCGATTTTCTATCGTTAGTTTTTTTTGTCTTGGTCTTTTGACCGTTTCTCCATGTCGTATCCTCTTTTTCATTATAATTTAAGTCTTTGTAACTTTTATTACACTTCATAAAAGAACGATTAGACTCGTGCATCAAGGAGTGGAAGGCATGAAGACGAACAACAACGATGAACAACGCAAAACGCTGCCGTTTCCTGGAAAATACATCCTGAAATCTACTGTTTTCATTGTTGCTTCTCTCTTCATATCAGCTGCTCTCTTGGGTTTTCTTGGCTATCTCAACTTTGTGAGTTTTAAATCCAAATATTTTGTGCATTCTATAGCGTAACACTCCATATTAACTTTTTTATTTTTTTAGAATGCGTTCGCAGGTTTCAAACTAATACCGAAGAGATTTAAACCTAGGTTCCCTTACCAATGCGACGTTCAGGATCAAACACATCAGATTCTTTTCTCTCAGAATCTCATATCGAGATTACATCCCAACCGTTCACAACCATCGTCTTGTCCTTCTTACTTCCGCTGGATCCACGAAGACTTACGACCGTGGAAAGAAACGGGGATAACTAGAGACATGGTTGAGAAAGCCAGCAAAACGGCGCATTTTAGACTAGTGATCCACCACGGCAAGGCGTATGTTAAGAGATACAGAAAGTCAATTCAAACGAGAGATGATTTTACTCTGTGGGGAATCCTGCAGTTGTTACGATGGTACCCAGGTAGATTGCCTGATCTCGACCTTATGTTCGACGCTGACGATCGTCCTGTCGTCCGATCTGATGACTATACAGGTCAACAAAACAAGGACCCACCTCCTCTGTTTCGTTACTGCTCTGATGATGCCAGCTTGGACATTGTCTTCCCTGATTGGTCCTTCTGGGGCTGGTAAGCAAACTCTACTAGCTACTGGACTTATTATTTTTGTGCCTTATTTATTATATGGGCTTTTAATGTGCCAGGGCTGAAGTAAACATAAAACCATGGGGAAAGTCGCTAGAGGCAATACAAGAAGGGAACAATATAACGCAATGGAAGGACCGTGTGGCGTACGCTTATTGGAGGGGGAATCCTTATTTAGACCCCACGAGAGGAGATCTTCTCAAGTGTAACGTTTCGGAAAATGAAGAATGGAACACTCGTCTCTATGTTCAGGTGTTACAAAAGTTCACTTAGAAAAATACTTTATATTATACACTTACATGTGTATACGAGTTATAATGTATCTCAATTTTTGAAATGGTCTTCAAGGACTGGGATAAAGAAACCAAAGAAGGGTTCAAGAACTCAAACCTAGAGAACCAGTGCACCCACAGATACAAGATATATATAGAAGGATGGGCATGGTCGGTTAGTGAGAAGTATATAATGGCATGTGATTCTATGACATTGTACGTGAAACCAAGATTCTACGACTTCTACATACGAGGAATGATGCCACTGCAACACTACTGGCCAATCAGAGACGACTCCAAGTGTACTTCTCTCAAGTTCGCCGTACATTGGGGAAATACCCACGTGGACAAGGTGATCTAGTTAAATGTTTATCAAATTTGACATTAAAGTTTGTTTTGTGTAAATGTAAACCTGGTTGGTTTTTGTTGTGTAGGCACGTGAGATTGGAGAGCTAGGGAGTAGGTTTATAAGAGAGGAGGTGAACATGAAGTATGTGTATGACTATATGTTTCATTTGCTCAATGAGTATGCGAAGCTCTTAAAATTTAAGGTAAAGATTCCTTCGGATGCGGAGGAGATCACACCGGAGAGTTTGGGATGTGCAGCGACTGAGCGGTGGAGAGATTTCATGGCGGAGTCTATGGTAATGTCTCCAAGTGAAGAGTTTCCATGTGAGATGGTTCCTCCTTATGACCGTCTGGCTTTAAAAGAGGTCATTGAGAGAAAAGCTAATTAACACGTCAAGTTGAGTTGTGGGAGGACCAATATTTTAATGATTTGGCCAACAAACCTTAATTTATACAAAGGTTTTAATATTAATATTTCCATGATGTTTTTGCCAGTAACCGTTTTATTTGCTTTACCTATAATTCTCACATATGCATACTATCGAGATCTGTATCAGGAATAACATGAAAGTCGTGATGATAACACCAATCATATGTATATTAGACTACAAAGTTTTATTCGCAACGATCTTATTACCTATAGCGTCAATGTTTATTGTTTAGTCTCTACTAGACAATTAGTCATATACTCTTTGTGGTGACGCACTGACGCTCCACAATCATTTCAAAAATGTAGAAAAAAAGATAACTAAAAGAGTATTATTTTTTAAACATGACCAAGAGAAAAAAAAAATATTTATCAAAGTTTTTGTAAATGTTGCTATAAGCTTGTCAACAAAGTTCGTAGGTGACAGAAAGAAACTATATTATGCGTAGGTAGTGTTCAGTGTTTCATATATATAATTAACGAGAGCGCGCGGTTGACAAATGACAAACTTAAGTTACATCATTAATACGGTGTCCTATACCTTAATCACGTTACACTATCAACCCGGACCTCGCTTTGATTCTATACAGTTATAAACCAAACTCCAAAACCATTAATTAGTTTATTTTTTACCTCTTAAAGAGACGCATGAGAAGTGAGCTATGGTTAACAATACCCTAAACTTCTCTGTTCTTCACTAGCCCTCTTTCTCTCTCTAGATCTTGTGTGTTTGTCAGATGGGAGAGAGCATACACGTGGATAGATCCACATATAAGACCTACATGAGAAACAACAAAACCCAGTTGTGAGGTTATGCTCTAAACACCTACTAAACACATGGGTCACCACCATAACATAGCATATACCTATGAATCATGATATCATTTTTTATGTTTTGATTTTAATTAGTTTGTATTAAGTGAGAGTAGAATTCAGTGTCATTATCACCTCCAATCTTAATCTGAGAAATGTTTTAGTCGAAAACTGCTTGAAAATATATCAAACAAAATATAAACCTATAATATATAAAAATTAAGGATATAAACCATCGAGAGCGTCCACATAAGATTTAAAACAATCAACTAAAATACGATAAATTATCACCTTCATTTATTTTACTTTTCTAAAATGTCAATATTTACAGATATTTTTAAATTAAAACGAAATTACTATTAAATAAATAAGTTAAACTAACAAATAAATATTAACATTTGAAAACTAACTTAAAAATGGTAAAAATTATAGTAAAATGGAAAAGTAATTATTTTTGGTGTGATAAGTCCAAGGTAAAATTTATACTAAAATAAATGGTAAATTAATGTTAAAATAGTTAAAGTAACAAAATCAAACATCTAAAAACATTCACAATTTATAAAACAAGAAAATTATATTTCCAAAATATGTTTTAAAATAAAACGAAATTGCTATTACATATATAAGTTAAACTACCAAATTAAATATATATACTCTACAAAAGTTGAGGCTATAAGCCATCGAAAATGTATACATAGGATTTCAAAATAAATATGATGAAAAGAACGACTTTTTTTCTAAGCAAATATATATATATGAATACAATAGTATACTAACACTGGTGAATGCTAATTAGATAAATATAATACTAATATATATATATATATATATATATATATATATGTATTAACATTGATTTTAGTATTTTATGATAATAGTAATTAGCTTACGTAAACATTTCATGTGTATCTTTAAAGAGAAACAACATAATTTGATTAATAAGAAATTTTTTAAAATATCATTAATTGGATATCACTTTTCAAAATACTTTAATCTAAAATATTTTAATATTTGTGTTTATGGTTTTGTAAATATTGTTTAGGATTTAGTATTTAGGGGAGAGATTGGGTTTATAAGTTTCTATAAATATTTTTTAAAACATTTACAAATGATTTGGAACGGTTAGTTTAGTTTTAGCCACAAATTTAAGCTATTTATAAAAATGGTCATATTTTACGGTAAATTTCAAATGTGGTATCAAATTTGTGGTAAAATTAAAATTTTCACTTAATTAATTGGTATTGTTCTCCGCAGCCTTGCATTCAATCAAAACAAGCTATCTTTTGTCACGTTAAAATATAAGTTGAGATTATTTATAAGTTTTTAAAAAATGTTCTAATATGATTTCAAATTATCAGTCAAAATATGTTAAATTATTATTGTAACGTGTAAGCTTTAAAATTTCAGAAAAAATCATTTTATATAAAATGAAAATCAATATAAAATAAAATAAATTAATAAAACTAAATCATTAAAAATAAATTAACTTAATATAGATACTAAATTGTTGAAATAACATTAAAATTAGTTGACAAAAATATTAGCAAAATTTGCCAAAAAAACTCATAGAAGGTATCTACATTCTGTAACAATGAATATCAATATTTAGGCCTATTTTCTGTCGACGAATTTGTTTAAGGCCCATCAAATGCGTTGCTAGGAATACAATAACGAATAGTGGAATACACGACCAAGTTGAGCAAACGCAGAAAATTAGTCGCTCCCCATGACACAAGAATGATGATAAAGTCATATTAAGCACTCGAATATTAGGGTTAAACATTTATACAATGATTTTACGAATTACAAGCCAGAACGCTAACAATTACATGAAAGTTATGATCAATTAATTTTTTTTTTTTTTTGAAACTGAATTAAACTGTATTTGGTAGGAAAAAAAAATAAAAAGAACAAAACATTCCACGTTTTTGTCTCTTAATCTTTGTTTATGTCACCTGATAACAACATCTCCAAAATAATAAATATCTTACACCTCATTAGTCCCTTCTTAACTATTGTATTAAAAATGACGTCAAAAAAAAAAACTATTGTATTAAAAATAAACTAGATAGTAAAACGGAAATTTTAAATGATCGTTGAGATGTTTTAAGATCTTTCAGTGATCGCTTTTTCTAGGCTTTGTTTCATTTCTGATACGTCTGGGTCATTTCTCTACGAAATCCCAGGACAATGGTCAATGTATCTAGTTTTGAGACAAGTCATGTTCATTCAAGAAGTCCCACACAGTTGGAGATGAAGAAGGGAAAAATCGAAGAGAAGGCAAAGACCGTACCTTTCTACAAACTGTTTTCTTTCTCAGATTTTACCGATGTGTTGTTGATGATCGTTGGTTCGATCGGAGCTATCGGAAACGGTCTTGGTTTTCCGTTGATGACATTGTTGTTTGGTGATCTTATTGATACGATTGGTCGAAACCTATTCACAAACGATATTGTCGAGTTAATCTCCAAGGTTAGATATAGATGTACCAAGGAAACAATCTTTCAAGTTTTACTTGGTTATGTTTACTTTATTTTGTTTGGTTTTCTTCGTTTTAGATTTGTTTGAAATTTGTCTACCTTGGACTTGGGACATTTGTAGCAGCCTTTCTTCGTAAGTAATATACTCTCTGATTCAAATTAAATATCGTTTAATACCATGTAAACATTTTCAATGTAAGATTTGACATAAATACATTAACTTAACCTCAAGTGAGATATCATGCTACTAATTAATTATTTTTTTGTCAGCAATATCATGCTATTAATTAACTTGTGTTAAACATAACAAAACAGAACTACTGTATACACACAATTTTTTTTTTGTTTCTTGTTAAGGAAGAAAGCAATTTCGTTTTATGTTTCCCCGTGTTCTAGAGGTGTCTTGTTGGGTGATTACGGGAGAAAGACAAGCTGCAAGGATAAGAAGTTTATATCTGAAGACAATACTAAGACAAGACATTGTATTCTTCGATGTGGAAACAAACACAGGAGAAGTTGTTGGTCGTATGTCAGGTGATACTGTTCTTATACTAGATGCTATGGGTGAAAAGGTAAACAAAAGAAAAATACCCACAAAATAGATGTTATTGTATACATAGATTGAAATATATGAAGTGTGAAATTTTTTCTCAGGTTGGGAAGTTTATACAGTTGCTTGCAACATTCTTGGCTGGATATGCTTTAGCGTTTGTGAAAGGATGGTTACTTACACTTGTTATGTTAGCCTCAATTCCTCTCCTAGCTATGGCTGGTGCAGCTACATCGATTATTTCCACTAAAGCTTCTTCTCAACAACAAGCTGCTTATGCCAAAGCATCAACTATTGTTGAACAAACTTGCGGGTCTATTCGAACCGTAAAAATACTTCCTTTCCCTCCTTTACTTGTTGACTTATCATAAAATATATAGAAGTTTGAAACATAAACCATGTCATGCATGATTCCACCAGGTTGCTTCATTCACGAGAGAGAAGCAGGCGATTAGTAGCTACAAAGAATTGATAAACTTGGCCTATGAATCGACTGTCAACCAAGGTTTCTCTACGGCTTTAGGGTTGGGAGTAATGTTCTTGGTGTTCTTTTGTAGCTATGCTTTGGCTATATGGTTTGGTGGAGAGATGATACTCAAAAAAGGGTATACAGGTGGTGCAGTGATTAATGTAATGGTCATTGTGGTCACAAGTTCGATGTGAGTAGAACATATCTTCCTTAGTCTCAAAACAGTTAAAACAATTAGAACTGTATTTTTTTTAGGGACAACTTCCCATCTGAATTAAGTAAATCCCACATCGGTAGCAAAAAAAGATTTAAGTAATGTATATAAACGAGATGAACTTATTGCCAATTGGTTCAGAGTTGGAAACCAATCTAACTCTTTTTCTTTCTTTGGATAGGTCTTTAGGGCAAGCAGCACCATGTCTAACCTCATTTGCAGCTGGTCAAGCTGCAGCTTATAAGATGTTTGAAACGATAAAAAGGAAGCCGGTGATTGATTGTTTTGACCAAAACGGGAAGGTTTTAGAAGATATACAAGGCAAAATAGAGCTGAGAGATGTGTGTTTTAGTTACCCTGCAAGGCCTAGAGAAGAGGTCTTTAGAGGATTCTCTCTGATGATCTCAAGTGGCACAACCACTGCTTTGGTAGGAGAAAGCGGGAGCGGTAAATCTACAGTGATGAGTTTAATAGAAAGGTTCTATGATCCGAATTCCGGCCAAGTGCTTATTGATGGTGTGGACTTGAAGGAGTTTCAGCTGAAATGGATTAGAGGAAAGATTGGATTGGTTAGTCAAGAACCGGTTTTGTTTTCTTCAAGTATAATGGAGAATATTGGGTACGGGAAAGTCGGAGCGACTGTCCAAGAGATTGAAGCAGCTGCGAAGCTAGCAAACGCGGCTAAGTTTATCGATAAGTTGCCTCGGGGTTTAGAGACAATGGTAGGTGAACATGGAACTCAGCTCTCAGGAGGACAGAAACAGAGGATTGCTATCGCTAGGGCCATACTTAAAGATCCTAGGATTTTGCTGTTAGATGAAGCGACAAGCGCTCTTGATGCAGAATACGAACGAGTGGTTCAAGAAGCTTTAGATAGGGTGATGGTTAACCGGACTACTGTGATTGTCGCACATCGGTTAAGCACAGTGAGAAATGCTGATGTGATTGCTGTTCTTCACCGTGGAAAGATAGTTGAAGAAGGTACATGCATGGTACACATTGTTACTTAAGGACATATATATATAATCTTTTGGAATATATAATTGTTTAGCTTTTGCTTTACTTTTATTACATTTAAGGTTCACATTTGGAGTTACTCAAGGATCATGAAGGGGCTTATTCACAACTTATACGGCTACAAGAGATAAACACAGAATCAAAACGATTAGAGATTTCAAATGGACAGCAAGACGGATCTATCAGGAATGGAGGAAACAGTGGCAGTAGGATGCATGGTGATGATGATGAATCTGTTTCCGCTCTTGGCTTACTTGCAGGACAAGAAAACACTGAAATGCCTAAAGATATGCCCCAAGATGTGTCAATTACTCGAATTACTGCTCTTAACAAACCGGAGGCTCTGATTCTTACACTTGGAACCATAGTATGTGCACTTGACGGCGCTATATTCCCCATCTTTGGACTCTTCTTTGCTAAAGTTATCATGTCTTTCTTCCAACCGCCTCATGAGCTGAGGAGCAATTCGAGATACTGGTCGATAATATTTGTGCTTCTCGGTGTACTCTCTTTGGTAGTGTATCCAACACATATGTCCTTGTTTGCTGTAGCTGGAGGGCGACTGGTTCGTAGGATAAGATCAATGTGTTTTGAGAAAGTTGTTCACATGGAGGTTGGGTGGTTTGATGAGCCCGAGAACTCGAGTGGTGCCATTGGAGCAAGGCTCTCTGCTGATGCAGCCTTGATCAGGACACTTGTGGGCGACTCTTTGGCTCTAACTGTCAAGAACGTTGCAACCGCAGTGGTGGGAATAATCATAGCTTTTGTGATTAGCTGGGAGTTAGCTGTTATTATCTTAGTAACGATTCCTTTAACTGGAATCAATCATTACGTTCAGATTAAGTTCATGAAAGGCTTCAGCGCAGACGCAAAGGTTGGTTCTTTTTCATTAAATAGGTTTAGGGTTTGTTACTTTTTCAACAAGAAACTGAAATAAATTGTTTGTAGACAAAGTACGAGGAGGCGAGTCAAGTGGCGAGTGATGCGGTTGGGAGTATAAGAACGGTTGCGTCTTTCTGTGCGGAGGAAAAAGTGATAGAGATGTATAAGAAACGATGTGAAGAAACAATCAAATCTGGGATGAAGCAAGGACTAGTCGCAGGATTAGGGTTTGGTCTCTCCTTCTTCGTTCTTTACTCTGTCTACGCTGCTTGTTTCTACGCAGGTGCTAGATTGGTAAAGGACGGAAGGACAACTTACAACGGTGTTTTTGAGGTTTTGTCTTCGTTCTTTTTCTTCGGAAATCTATGTGATAAATCTTGAGTATAGTAGACATTGGTGTTCGGGTTCGGTCTGGATTTCGGGTTTTGCTTTCAGCCTCCTAGGCACCATTTGGATTTTATATATGTTTAGGTCAGGTTCAGTTAAAAATACTTTGGTTTCAAATATATTTTATATCCAGAGGTTTCACCCATCCATGCGGACATAAGTATTTTATAGTTACTTATTAATACATACATTACTAATTAAAAAATTATAGTGATAAATAATTATTTATGTTATCATTTGAATTTTTCTACATATTATATTTTTTTTGAAAATTTCTTTGTACAATAATTTATTATTAATAAATAAATCTTGAAAATCAATCGATATTCTCTTTTCAATTATATAAATTATGAATTTTATTTTATTAATATTTTAGTTATGTGTTTTTTTTTATAAATTTTGCCATTTTAAAAAGATATTTTTGGATAAGACAATATATATAAAGGAACTATATTTTTAAAAATATGTTTTTGATTTTGGATAATTTTTATTATTATTAATTTTAATCACTTACTTAATTAAATAATTTTTTTTGGCTAATTTATATATTTTATTCATTAAAGGTATAAACGAAATTAACGTACGTAATTTTTAACGTGAAAGCATTTTCTCGAATGCGAAACAATCACTTCACAAATAATAGTATAGATAGATAGATAGATAGATATATCCAAAACAAATTTTAGAGCATACTTTATTTCTAGTTTGGTTAATTTTAGTTATGTTCAGATAATTTAGATGGCATAACAAAATAAACACAAAATTGAATATCTGAGATACTTATTTAGTTCTTGAATACAATCTGGATACTAACTCAAATTTTTATGTCAGTTTTTTTTGGGTTATTCGAATTTTAAATATTCTGGGTTCTGTTAATAAATAATAACATTTTGGGGGTACATGTATGTTTTACACAACTCTAGATGATTCGAGTATTTTTACAGTTTGGACATGTTTTTTTGTTCGGATTCGGTTGGGATATTAGATTACTGTTTTTTATTGCCTAGACCTGCTCGAGGAGAAGAGAGCTAAATGCTTTTCTATTGGATGGGTTTGCGCCAGGTTTTCTTAACATTGACGGTGACAACAATTGGGATTTCTGGGGTGAGTTCTTCTGCTCCTGATTCAAGCAAAGCTAAGAGTGCTGCTGCTTCGATCTTCAAAATCATCGATAGGAAATCGAAGATAGACACGAGAGATGAATCGGGGATGGTGTTGGAGAACGTAAAGGGAGATATCGAGTTTTGTCACATAAGCTTTGCTTACCAAACTAGACCTGATATTCAGATTTTTCGTGACCTTTGTTTCTTCATTCGTGCCGGAAAGGTAACATTTTGTATACAAATTATAAAACTTATTATATCTTAAGTGATATATATATATATATATATATATATATATGTATGTAGATATATATATATATGTAGAAAATGGACTAATCTACCTATAGTCAATTTGTTTGAAATATATCTGACTTAATATTAAACTGATGCTTTTTTCAAACATCACATGTTTTTACTTTTCTAATTCTTGTGTTTATTTCAGACTGTTGCTTTGGTTGGAGAAAGTGGATCAGGTAAGTCTACGGTGATATCGCTGTTACAGAGGTTTTACGATCCGGATTCGGGTCATATCACTTTAGACGGAGTTGAGCTCAAGAAGCTGCAACTGAAATGGCTGAGACAACAAATGGGGCTTGTAGGGCAAGAGCCTGTACTGTTCAACGACACAATACGAGCCAACATTGCTTATGGAAAGGGAGGAGAAGAAGCAACCGAGGCTGAGATCGTAGCTGCTTCCGAGCTCTCTAATGCTCATAAGTTCATCTCTAGTATACAAAAGGTGACTGAAACAAGACCTTTTGATATTTATATTATTACTTGTGTTGCAAGTAAAAACTCTTTCATGTTTGGTTTTAGGGTTACGATACTGTGGTCGGTGAGAGAGGGATACAGTTGTCAGGAGGACAGAAGCAACGCGTGGCGATTGCACGTGCCATCGTGAAAGAACCGAAGATCTTATTACTGGACGAAGCGACGAGCGCGTTGGACGCAGAATCGGAGCGTGTGGTTCAGGACGCACTTGACCGGGTGATGGTGAACCGAACCACGATCGTGGTGGCTCACAGGCTGTCGACGGTCAAGAATGCTGACATCATTGCCGTAGTAGAGAACGGTATGATCGTTGAGAAAGGGACGCACGAGACGTTGATGAATATCGAAGGTGGTGTTTATGCTTCCCTCGTTCAACCTCACATGAGTGCTTTCTAATTGATACAATCATACAACACCGTATTTTTCATATAATAAACAAAAGATAGAAATTAAAGACACGAATGTTTCGAACAAAATGTTTTGTATGAAGAATTTTTCATTGTTTGTTTGGCTGAAGAAAATAAAGATTTTTGTAAGGATTTGAATCCACATTCGTGCTTTAGAATTACAATGAATCAAACGTATCTTTCATTCGATACTACAAAAGAGTCTCACGATAACTACTTAATAATCACGAGAGTATAATGAGCAAAATACAACTCTTTAGTATTTTCCTTGATCTTTCTCTTTCTCGTTATTGTCTTTGTATTCAGATGATTAGAAAGCTTTAACCACCTCTTCTACTTATAGTACTTAGATTTTCTTATTCTCAATTGTGTGAACAAAATTTTCAACCGACGTTTGATCAGAAGAGTAAACTAGCTGATTTGTTTTCTTTTGCTTTGACGCATGATTTCCTTATTAGGCTGGACATTGTGTAGGAAATGATGAGTTACGCGCCCATATTCACACAATTTTTATATGGTCAAATTTATCCTAGCTATTCCTCAGTGATAGATCACATAAACAATTTAAATTTAAATCACTAGATAAAATACCAAAATATAGGCATGAAACCGTACAACGAATTATAATTTTTTTAGTCTCTTAAAATTTTGTCAAACATTTGAAGTATAGGGGGCATAAAGCAATATAGCAACAGGGGCATATCTTAAATTTGTTATAAAATTAGACTAATTTTAAAATTTCTATGGTTGGCAACTGCCCCACCCTGCCTAATACATAGTCTCATATCACACAATAGACTATAAATTTCAGATTAAACTAGGTGAATAATAAGAAAAAAGTAAATGGTAGTAAATTAATAGACAATTTTCTCAAATAAGCATTTTTAAGTTTTTATCACAAAAATAGCCCTCAAGAAAGAAAATGATCAAAATAGCATATTTTTATTTTGAAATTTTTAATATTTATTTTTTAAAATTTGAAACTCTATCACCAAAACCATATCCCTTGACTAAATTAATACAGTTGTAAATTCTAGAAAAAAATACGCTAGACCCATGGTAGTTCAATCTATTCAGACAAGCATTAGAATCGTGTTTGACATGTTCACTAAATCAGTAAACCAAATTTCTTTGCATATAGGTATTTAACTCATCAAAATTAATATGCAATTAATAATGCTTTCGCATCTACTATTTATCCTAAGATCTAGACTTCAAATTGTCAATCCAAATCTAACATTGAGAACAATCAAGATAAAGAATAAAAGATAAACCCTAATACTTCATTCTAACAATTCATTCGATCCTTTGAAAACCCTAAGTCCAACTGGTGATTTATTCAAACATGATCAATAAAACACAAATCATATTCTGAGCACATTTATCCAGAACCGAATAACGGGAATCGAACCAAACCAAAAAATTAGGGTTGATTCGGATTTAGGTCCTATCAATTATTTGATTGGGTCATATCAGTAAAACTAAAATACCAAAATCAACGAGAAACTGAACCGAAATCCAAATGGGTACATGAATTTCTATAATATAATTTATATTCTTATAAATTTTAACTATATTCAGTTTTAAAATAAATGAACAAGTTAAAAATATTATTTATAAGTCGAAATACCTAAAAATGAATTATCACAATACTTTTTATTCAAAATTTTCAAATATTATCTGAATTATCCAAATTTTTACCAAAAACTCAAACGAAGTTATATTTAATCAGAAAACCTAAATTTCTGATTTTTAATCCGAATTAACCGAAAAATTGGAACCAAATAGGATCTGCAATTACCTCAAATATTAGCAGGTTTCCAATTTTGTTACTCGAACGGTAATAACCTAAACGGAACCAAAATTTTAAAATACCTGGATAGATGCTAAACTTCTAGAACTGAAGAATCAAAGAATCGAAAAAAACGAACCAATGCCCATGGCTAGTTATTGGTATCATGCGCTCACTATGTGCCTGGATTTATATTTTTTTGCAGCGAAATAATAAACGTAAGTAGTTGATATATATATATATATATTAACCCAAAAAAAAAGCAAAAAAAACTCAATTAACCAAAAGCTCAAAAACCCAGCATGAATTCTGAAAATCACTAGATATTTTGTTCTTAGAGAAGTTAGCTTAAGTCTTCCTTCTTCTTAATCTCCTAGATTCAATGCTTATACACACAAATGGATCATCCACGCATTAGATCAATGTCCATATGGGCATGATGCATGTCCATTGACCTTGAACCTGTTGACCACATCCCTACAGGCGTCTGAACAAGGTTATGGCTTTGCTGAGGAACATCAGGCGACGTTGCTGCTATGTTATCGTCCAAAGCGTCAGTTTCTTGGACATCTTCATCTCGTTTTTTAATCTTCCCTTTAGGAATAGCCCAAATGTAGCTCCCAATGATAACCTATTAAGGAGACAACACACAAGTTTAGATAAAAATGATGTCTAAATTAAAGAAGTTTGATGATGTTTACAAGCATGCTCACCTGAACTGAGCTTGCTGCTATTAGAGGCCCTCCAACTCCACCACCAATGACACGATAATCGGGGCAAGCGAGTGAGACCGCTAGATTCACAGTGCTGTTTGGGTAGTCATTGTCAGTTGCGTTCGGATAAGAAGTTGAGAGAGACAAAAGCTCAAAACGACCCTATGGACCATTAGAGTAAACACAACAACATGAGTAGTGTTCTTCTCTTGTAAATCATTATAAACTGTAAGGACAGCAATATCAAACCTCGTATTTAATAGCTCCGTGTGATAGCGATCGTTGAAGAATAGTTGCAGTAGAGACTGCACCAGTAACGGATAAAACACAAATGGCTCTTGGACTTTGCTGTGAAAAGGACATAACCTTTGATGCAATGTCCTGACAAACAAGACAAGAATGTAGATTAAAGACTAATCTCAAGAAACCTTAAAAGAAGAGACTAGAGGAAGAAGACTATACTTCACCAACGGAAACTACGATTACGTGCGGCGTGAAGCTCGTCCCCCACGGCATCAATCCCCCTTAGAAGTCACAACATCAGGACACAAAGTTAGTAAACATAGCTTTAAGAGAAAAGCCCTTAGAATAAAAGATTATTCAAAATAATAAAACTCTACATTAAAAAATTCTAAAGCTTTATTTAGTAATAACTTCCCAACAGTTTTCGAAACCAATCTCCTCGTAAACTATATAAGTCAATATAACCTCATTCCACCATTTACAGAAGCCTTTCACATTAAATTTCAAGAAGAGGGGTTTATTACCAATGGAACTAAGCCTTTGCTTCTTGCCGGAAGCAGGAGGTCTTCCACGGCCACGTTTGTTAGAGTTCGGGGACATGATGGAGGAGGAGGAGACTGAAGGAGACAATGCCAAGGTAACAGAACCGTCTTGTCCGTATTTTCTCGGTCTTCCTCTCTTCCGCTTCACAAACGTCTCACCAGACGGAGGAAGTGCAACCGGCGTTAAAGAATCAACCTGAGAAGTCTCAACTTGTAAAGGAGGATACACGAATCCAGTTGAGCCGAAAGGAGAGCTGGGATTGGAGAATTGTTGAAACCCTTGCGATCCATAAAACGACGGTTGAGTTTGTGGAGGAGCAGAACCAGGCATGCCTCTCTGGATGTAATAATAACCCGACCCGGATAAAGCCATTGCTTCTCTTTGATCCATTGCTTCTGCCAAAAGGATGCAAAACTCGCTGCGTGACCTTATAAAGGTTTCGAATTTTATGGGCTAATTGGCTACAAAAGGGGGAAGGGAAAAGATTTTATTCTTATCAAAAGATAACAACAAAAAGCAGAATCTAAAGGGCTTTTAAAGATATTATGACTTGGAGGTTAAGTTAACCATGCAACTGAAAAAATCTCTCAAGGCTTATCAACAACACACACGAGCTTCTACTTAACCTAATAGGTTTAATAGAAAAGAGAAACAGCTCAACTGAAATCTACTTTTTATTCTCTCAACAGAAACAAGATATACGATATGAAGTTTTCTTCTCCATCAACAATGGTGAAGAAAGGGTTTACTTTCTTTCTCTCTCTCTCTCTCTCTCTCTCTCTCTCTCTCTCTCTCTCTCTCTCTCTCTCTCTCTCTCTCTCTCTCTCTTCTTTTTCTTTACTGAGGTGATAGAGGGAAACAGAAGAAAACAAAAATACCACTGTATTAATCAGGTCCTTCTCCTCTAATAAAGAGTTAAAAGCATTTACTGTGGATACACACAGTTTTGATATCTGACTTTGACCATAAGCTCTCTGTCTAGACTTCATCCTAGCATCTAGTAATTTTTAGGTGTGAGGCAGTGGCTTATTCCAACGCTATTGATTGAGGCGCGTGTGTCAACCGTCATGATAGTTGGGAGAGTGAGAGAATGTGATGTAATCTACTCAAAGACTTTGTTACTCTCTGGATACACTGTTATTGATGATAAACACTGGCAAAGCTTTCAAATTTATCAAAACTCTGTTTCTTTTCTCTCTCAAAGGATCTAATGTTTAGATTCCAGCCATATATACACTTGAGAATGTAGCTTTACATTCAGTAAAGAGAAAGAACTAAAACTACTTTTGTGTATAAATTAAGTAATTATTGTTCCTATTTCTACTCTAATCTGCAAATGTTTCTCTATAAACAAGCCATTGATAAAAAATTAGACCTAATAATCTATCAAACTATACCGAATCTGAACAATCAACATAGGTTCTTCAACCGAATTTCCAGATAAGAACAAAATTGATTCCAAAATCTTGAGCTATAAACATTAAGATAGAAGAGCCAATGCATTAGCTTTCTAACATTAATATAACAGGAAATTAATGATGTAATGTGATTTTTGAGCAATTAGAAAACTAGTTTGCTTTATTACTTGCCAAGTGCTCCATTGTTTGAGCAGCTTGTAGTAGTTGGAGTTTAATTTTTTTATTCAGTGTTTTCATCCCAACTGCAAAATCCACATTTCTTTTTCCTCTACCGTCAACCTTGATGACACAAAATCAAATAGACCCTAGATCAAGAAACAAATATCTTCATATAGATATAGGACTTGTTTGCATGTTGCAGTGACCTACGACCAGCTACTGCAACGTGCAACATGCAATTAAATGTTGTTTATTTCGGTGTTGAAAGTACCTTGCAATCTGCTACCTGCGATCAGTTGCAAGTTGTAAATTTTTTTTAGTCACTAATTGTTTTCAGCGACTTAATATTGTGACTTCAGAGTGCAATATCAAACGAACAACAACATATTGTGACTTCAGAGTGCAATATCAAACGAACAACAACATATTGTGACTTCTGAGTGCAATATCAAACGAACAACAACATATTGTGACTTCTGAGTGCAATATCAAACGAACAACAACATGTGATTTGCAACATACAATTGATCGCGCGATCAATCTTGTGACAGCGAAAAGAATAACAACCTGCTACATACACAGACCGCAGGTGACATACAAATGAAGAGGCCATGGCGTACCAATTCTAGTCAGGTTCATTCCCTCAAACCGACACCGTTTCTGATAAACCTTTATGGACCGAATATGCATGGTCAAGCCCGGCTTGTGAAACCAAGGCCCAATAGAAGACGAAGTTGAAACGGAACGTAAACAATCCCTATAACTATAAGCAACCGTTTCCAAAACGACATCGTCGCGGTTGCTTAGAAGAAGCGATCTTCTCTCTGTCCTCTCCTCCTTCCTTCTCCGAGAAGCTCGCAATCATCAAACTTCTGGCGATTGCTTAATCACGCTTACCTTAGTGACGATCTGAGATATCTACGTCTACTCGTCAAGCTCCGAAACTTCGGTAGGTATTGTATCTAATGCTTCAAAAAAATTCGAGATATAGATCTGATTGTAGTCGTAGTCGATTCGATGCAATTGCTGAAGGATTTGATCTGTGGAATCTTGAGAGCTAAACAATTTGATTTGCTTAATCTTACTCTTGAATCTGTTTATTGTTTTGGCCATGAACAGAGTTTTGTAGAATCTCCTCGTTTGCTGATTGATTCAAAATGGAGCGTATAGTACATGAGAGCACAAACGAATGTGCGGATCAATCGAAAGAGACGCAAACGTCGCTTATAAGCGGAGTCCCTGACGATATCTCGAATCTCTTCTTAGCTAGAGTTCCAAGATCACACCACATGGCGATGAAATGCGTTTCCAGGAGATGGAGAGATTTCATCTCCAGCGACGACTTCTGCGAGTATCGCAACAAGTTCAACTTAGCCGAGTCTTGGATCTACGCCTTGTGCCGCCACAACACGTGTGGCCGTGTCTTCTTACACGTGCTGAATCCCTCTTCGTCGAGAAGATCATGGAGAAGAGTCCATGAGATTCCTCCGCATATCACTTTTAGAGACGGTATGGGTTTTGCAGTGTTGGGTAAGAGACTGTTTGTGTTGGGTGGGTGTGGTTGGGTTGAAGGTGCTAGTGATGATGTTTATTGCTATGATGCTGCTATTAACACTTGGCTTCACTTACAACCTTCTCTTTCAACTAAAAGGTACTTAGGGTTCTTGATACTTGCCATTTTAGCAAATAGTTCAGTGTTTGATATTCTGATTGCGTTTTGCAGATGCTTCTTTGCTTGTGAGACGTTGGACGGGAAGATTATGGCGATTGGTGGGTTAGGAGTGAATTCAAAAGCTCCACAGACTTGGGACATCTATGATCCTGTAACGAAAGCTTGTGTATCCTTCTCAGACGCGAATATTATCCGTGATATTGAAGATTCATTTGTAATGGATGGGAAGGTTTATGTTCGCGGTGGTGTTGGAGCTGTAGTATATGATGGACTGAGCGGAGTTTGGAAGCGCGTGGAGGATGATATGGCATCAGGGTGGCTAGGTCCAGCAGTTGTTGTAGGAGATGATCTCTATGTTTTGGATCAGAGTTTTGGAGCTGCGCTGACAATGTGGTGCAAGGAAACGAGAGTGTGGATTCGTATCGGGAAGCTATCTCAGTTGGTTATGACGCAGCAATGTCGGCTTGTTGCTATGGGAAGTAATATATTTGTGATTGGTAAGGATTGCTCTACTGTGGTGATTGATGTTGAGAATGTGAGGAAGAAGACGGTGAATGGAGTAATGGTGTGTTCTTCTATACCCAAGACTTGGGATGATACTATTGATGTTATTTGCTGTAAATCTATAGCTATATAATGTTTGATGATCGTTGCAAACTGTTCATGTTGCTCATGTAAAATCACAAGCCTGTGTGAATCAGGGGATACTAATCACAAATCCAGATCTCAAAAGCATTGGTTATTGATTGATCAATGTAGCAGCCAGCTCCTTCATCCACTAAGTTTGATCTTTTAACAAAGTCTATTGAAAATACTATGTTGTTGTCAATGTTCGAAAACTGAACTACTAATCTCTCAATGTGGTTGGTTTGCAGACAAGAACCCACTACTCTAAAGTTACCTTCTAAATTAGTTGTGTTCCAGGAGGCGGTAAAAAGCTTACTCATGAGTTCCTTTAGTTTCTCCAAATCGCCTTTGCTTGATAAGGAGGTCTCTCTAACATTCTAAATACTGGTTTGACCACGCACCTTCCTCTCTCCACTGTCTGCCTCGAGCACTCAAATGCATCATCAGCCTTTCTTCTTGCACACAGTACAGTGGTAAGGATGTACATGTACATGAGTCAATGAGGTGGCAAGTACCACCATAAAATTTTCAATTTTTTAAAATAATATATACAAACTTTAGTTATTTCCTTTCCTTTTACTAAATATCATATTCTAACTATAAATTTTATGTTTATACTCAGTGGCGGAGCCACATGTAACGAGATGGGGCCACTGAACCCAACAACATTTGAAAATTTAGTGTAATTTATTAAAACCTAAGCTATATGCACCTATTCTAAATATTGTAGTTTAGTATTCATGCCCCCAACAAAATTATTTCTTGCCTCCCCAACAAAATTATTTCTTGCCTCCGCCACTGTTTATACTAGATTATGACCCTTCCTTTCAAAAGACAGATATATTTTTTTATTTTAATTATTTTTTTAAATTTAATTTCCATATTTGTTTTTTTCTTTGTAACCATATATGTGTATAAATCTTAATCAAAATCTATTTTACAAAATAATAGCAATTTAAAAGTTGATTCGGTATATGTTTGGTTTTTTGTAATCATATGTCCATATACCCGTTTCTTTGTAATCATATTTACATGTTCTAGGTCTTGATCTGCCGGTATAATATTGGTTTGTAATTTTTTGTTTTTTATGTTTCTATAAACATGTAACATTTTTATGTAATTTTTTCTTAAATGTTAAAGAAATTTAATTTATATACAGTTATATAAGGTATGGTTATCCTAACGTAAATGTTAGGGTATATTTATAAAAAAAAACGTAGTGTTATATAACATATATTAAGATAGGGTTGTTTCTTTAACTTGTTGATAGCCACCTTAACGTAATGATTATTGTTTAAATAAAATTAGATATATTTATAAATAAGAGAATAATTATATATAATATTTATCGATAGATCATGATCTTATTTTAATAGAACATATATGATTTCCCCCTTTCCCCACCCGCCACCCTCCAATTACAAATTAATTCTACATTCATCACTGAGGGCAATACCCTTTATCCAACATATACTCCCACAAGTCTAGTCCTAGTCTCGTAGATTAACTTCACCGTTCTGACAGAACAGCTTCATCAGCATCGCCACGGTTCGTATGTTTCGGAACCAAAGACATTCCCTTCATTTCGTGGTATAGCTCACATATGACATACCCCGTCAATTCCTTTCTCTTTTTTTTTTTTAAAGAAATAAAAATTCCTTTCTCGTGCTGGACTTTATTTATGATATGACTTTTACGTAAACTACAACCGGCAGAAAATGCAAACAAGACAACGATGCTTATCTTTATTTAGACCATTCACCATGTACTCATTTAATTAAAGTTTTTTTTTTGGGGCTAAAAATGGAGTACACCGGTCCATATTTAACGTTGAACGAAACAATTGTATTCACTATACATTTTTTTTTCTTTTTCTTTTGGGTAAAATGTTAAATTATTCACTATACTATTACCTTATATTAAAATAAAAAGTATAAAACTAACTGTTGGATCATACTTGAATACATAACAGTTGGAATAACAACTCATTTAATTAAAGTTTGTTTGCTTAAATGCATGGAATATATTTATATAGTTTTATTTTGTTGTTCTATGCCGTGGCTGAGGGAGAGTATTATGAAATTCAGAGTCGTCTTATTTGACTTATCTTTCGATAAGTGTAAGCTTATAATTTCATTGGAAAATTGTGAAATACTCAAGTTGAGATACCCTTAATAGTGATGGTCTTTAGAGCAAAAATTTCAAGTCAAAAATTGAAATAAAACCGAAGCGACTAACTTTACATTCAAAAGATGCGGGACGAAAATTACCATCACAAAGCTAAAATCACAAAGTTCGTGGATTATAAATTAGATCTCATAAATCTATAACGCCTCTTCTCAATATAATATTTGTGTGAACACAGTAAAGTCCCTATGATTTGATATTATGAAATAACTACTTTTAAGAATTTTCTCCAACCTCTCTCTAAAAAGCTTCGACATCTTCTTCCGTTCAAATATCTCCATTTATGTTTTCATATTATCTCCGTCCTGTGGGCTCATGATTCCGGGGATGTTTGTCTACTTCGCCGGCATGTTATTCCAAAATTACTTGTAATTGTCGGCCTAATTTGTAACAATGGTGTTGAAGTTAATATAATGATCTTTAGTGTGTAATGAAAAGGAAAAACTACTTTTAACTTCTAAGTGTATATATCTGTTTAAAAATCTGTGTTTGACCACACTACAAAAAAAGATGTGAATTGTATCACTTAAATTGTATCACAAAATTAAATGATACAGTTTTCAATCATTTATTTGTAAATGATACAAAATATAGATAATTTAGTATCAGTTATAACAACTGATGTCATTTTTAACAAATTTAACATCACTTTGACTAACTGATATAATTCATCTTGATTAGCGTCACTTTAATAAAACTGATGCTAAATTATTAAGTTATATCATTTATATAAATGATGTAAATTTATTCTGGATTAAAATCATTTATGCAAATGTTACAAATTTTACATCAATTAAAAAGTGATTCTAATTATATATATATTTTCGAAAAAATAATTATTAGTATTAACTTCAATTATAAGAAAATGATGTAACTATCTCTTTCTTTTACATCAATTAAATATAAATGATACTATTTTATCCTAATTTGTATCAGTTAAAATATTTGATATTAAAAAACTAATTTTCATCACATATTTAAATATGGATATATATATAACTTTTTATCATAATTATATTTTATGTTGATATACTTTGATAAATATTTTATAGTAGAAAGACAATAAGAGATTTAAGTTGATATTTATCTTTAAGAAAGTATAGAATATACAACAAAAAAAAAATTTGGCGTTCTCTCCTAATCAGAAAAAGTTTGCTTCGTTACGTTAACGTCATTCACGATCACAGCATCATCACCTTCCATTAGCTTTTGAAAAAAAGTTTGAATAACAAAAGAAAGTAAGTTTCTTGTAAATTTAATCAATCCTGTTTTTTTTTTCCTCTTAACAATTAAAAGAGTCTTAATATATATCTCTTTCTCTGGCAAAGATTGTTTTGTCTTTTGGTTTCAAAACTCAATAGTGAGCATCTCAGAAAATCAGACGTTGCATACAATTGAGGTAATTTATTTATACTGTTCTCCCATTACTTACTGATATGAAGTTTGTTGGGTTTTGAAGTTCAATTGTTTGTTGTGAATTTCTAAAAGTCTACTAATTGTGAAAGTCTGTTTTTTTCAGGTTCTAATGGATAAATCATGGATAAACAAATCACGTTTATCGCAAGATTACAGATTAGGAGTGAAAAATTTCTTGGATTTTGCATTTGGTAAATCTAATGCACCCATGGTAAAATGTCCATGTACTCGTTGTTCTCTAGCCAAATCTAAGACAAGGGAAGATATCGAAGGTGATTTGATTTGTCATGGCTTTTTAAGTTCTTACACGAGTTGGATAGTACACGGAGAAGATATGTGTGTCACGGAAAATGCAAGAGTACCTTCTGATAGTGCTCATGTTGAACTAGATTCAACTTTCAACCTCTTGGATGATATTTTTCCAGATATTAGTGCAAATATGAATGAGGAACATGAAGAAGGGTCTCCTGGGCAACCTATGGACACTGATAGACCATCAGCTTCAAGTGGAAATTCTAAAAAAGGAGAAGGTTTTGATGAGATGTTTGCTGACTACAATCAAGATCTATATCCTGGATGCGATAAATTCACGAAGTTGTCCTTTATTCTGAAGTTATACCATATAAAATGTATGTGTGGCATTAGTGACAAGGGGATATCCATGGTGCTTGATTTGATGAAAGAAGCATTTTCACATGCCAAATTGCCAGATTCATTTAATGACATGAAAAAGGTTATTCGCAAATTAGGAATGACTTATGAGTCAATTCATGCATGTCCAAACGATTGTATGTTATATTGGGAAGCTGATGCAGAAAGGGAAGTTTGTAAAGTCTGTGAGGCCTCTCGTTGGAAAGATACAAAGAGCACAGAAGTATCTGGATCAGGAAAAAAAAAGAAGAGATCTCCTGCAAAAATTTTGCGTTACTTTCCCCTGAAGCCACGGTTACAGCGTTTATTTATGTCATCAAAAACTGCTGCCCACATGAGATGGCATGGATCTGCTACTAACAATGATGGTAAACTACGACATCCAAGAGACGGAAGGGCTTGGAAGGAGTTTGATAAGAAATATCCTGACTTTGCATCTGATCCAAGAAATGTCAGACTAGGGTTGGCGACTGATGGTTTTAACCCATTTGGTACAATGAGTAGTAGTTATAGCATCTGGCCAGTGATATTATTTCCTTATAACTTTCCACCGTGGATGTCAATGAAGCAGACGTCAATGATTCTCTCGATGGTTATCCCCGGAAAACACATGCCTGGTAATGATATTGATGTTTACTTGCAGCCACTTATCAAAGATCTGAAGGAGCTATGGTCTGATGGTATTAAAACGCTAGATGCTTCCACAAAACAAACATTTGACATGCGAGCAGCCATCATGTGGACAGTAAGCGATTTTCCGGGTTTAGGAAATTTGTCGGGTTGGAATACGTATACAGCATCAGCTTGCCCAACCTGTAACTTTGATGGAATCGGACAACGTTTACGACATGGAAAAAAAAATTGTTTTATTGGTCATCGTCGTTTCCTTCCTCTAGATCATGGCTTTCGGCAGAATCGAACAGATTTTGATGGAAAATTAGAAACCAGATCTCCACCAGCCAAATTGACAGGTTCCACAATTATTCATCAATTAGAGCAAGTTAATGTTACTCTTGGTAAAAAAGATAAGTCTGTGGTAGTTGGAAGAAAGAGAGACAGAAGTGATGCCGGAGGATCTAGTACTCAGCAGTGGAAGAAAAAAAGCATATTTTTTGAGCTGCCTTATTGGGAATTTACAATGTTGCGACATAACTTGGATGTCATGCATATAGAGAAGAATGTGTTTGATAATTTAGTCTACACATTGTTGGATGACAAAACAAAATCGAAAGATAATCTGAATGCCAGAAAAGATCTTCGTGAGCTAAATATACGTTCTGACTTGTGGCCTGATGATAATGAAAAATATCAAGCTGCATGTTTTTCTCTTAACAATCATGGGAAAGACATTTTCTTAAGTGTCTTAAAGAATGTTAAACTGCCAGATGGTTATGCTTCTAACTTGTCAAGTTGTGTTGATGTTAACAGTCGAAAGCTATCAGGTTTAAAAAGCCACGACTGTCACGTGATAATGAGAGATTTATTATCAGTCGCAATTCGGAATCTGCTCCCTACAGATGTGTCATCAGCCATTGTCGAGCTTTGCCAATTTTTTAGAGATATATCTGCAAAAGTTCTTGATATAGATGAGCTTGATAAATTACAAGATCGTACTGTTATGACTTTATGTCGTCTGGAGATGTTTTTTCCTCCATCGTTTTTCACAGTGATGGTACATTTAATAGTACATCTGACAGAAGAAGCAAAACTTGGTGGACCAGTTCCGTTTCGTTGGATGTATCCGATTGAGAGGTGCGTTTTTTTTATTATGTATATGTCTGTATATGTATATACACAAAACTGGAAACTTACATGATTCAGTTATTTACAGGACTCTAGGATACTTCAAATCATATGTTCGAAATCGTGCCAAGCCTGAAGGTTCTATAAGTGAGCAATATTTAGCTGATGAGTGTATAATATTTTGCTCAATGTATCTAAATGATATAGAGACACGATTTAATCGGATTGGACGCGTTGATGATCAACCTCCAGTTGAGATTAGTATAAGAACAAATTCAGAACTTCCACATATTTTTCCAAACCATGGAAGATTTGTTGGAGCAGGTCAAGTTTATTCTCTTAATCATGTAGAGAGGCAGCAAGCACATCGACATATATTAGTCAACTGTCAACTTCTTGATCACTTAAGAGAGTAAGGTTCTATAATTATTTTAGTTATTTTTTCTTGACGTCCTAATGTACATGTTTTTTAACTGTTTGTATAGGAAATACAAAAATGAATTGTTGACAAAACAATCTCATCAGGGCAGGAGGAATCGTGCTATCGACATTGACCGAGAAGTTCATATTAATTTTTCAGAATGGATCAGACAGAAAGTACAGACTAATGAGATAGATGGGATAACTGACGATTTACGATGCTTGGCTATGGGTCCGTCTGAGAAAGTTTTAAAGTACACAGCTTACAATGTCAATGGTTTCAAATTTCGGGCAACAGAAAGAGAAGCTAACCTGAAAACACAAAATAGTGGTGTGTATGTGGCTGCTGAGACTATGAGCTATGCTAGTTCTCGTGATTCAAACCCAAGAACAGGAACTGTTAATTACTATGGACATCTGATTGAAGTTATGGAGCTAAATTACTATGAAGTTTTCAAAGTTGTATTATTTAAGTGTAACTGGATGGACACTCGTACAGAACGAGGTTATAAGCAGGATGCGTATGGTCATCATATGGTAAACTTTTCACGTTTTTTACCCACTGAAGAAAAAGGGGATGAACCATATATATTAGCGTCTCAGGCAAAAATGGTTTATTATGTGAAAGATCCTTCTGAAGTAGAGTAGAATATTGCTGTTCATGTTCAACCTCGAGATGTGTATGACATGGGTGATTCAAATGATGCATAGCCGTTGGAAGATGGTTTCGAACCTAGCATCTCTGTTTCTTCTTGAGGAGATATTTAATTATTTATTTGGTTATTGGTTTTTAGAACGTTAAAGACTATTTTGATGATGAATTATTTTTACAAGTTGTTTTTTATGCTTTTGTCTCTCTTCTTTTTCTCCTGGTTTTCGTATAGTCTTTTTAACATTATTCTCTTCCGTTGGTTTTGTTTTCCTTGTTTGTTTGTGACTTATTAATTAGGTGCAGAATATGATGGAAGTAATAGTGCCTAAATATTTATGTTGCATAGCATTCGATGGTCACTTCAATAGACACATGGTGGGCTTCGTTGTCAAATAATTCCATGAGCTTTCTATCTCTGATCTTCTTAAACATTCTACATATCAAGTCACTGAAAAGTTATAACATAAAATATAAAATTTCTTTGTCAAACAGAAAATATATAGCTGTTGTCGGTGACAAAGGCTCTTGGGCATCCAGGTGTCCTACTCTAGCTTGAGCTGTATGTCCATGTTAAATGCATATTCAAGTGTGTGTGTTTTCTATGTGTGCGCATGATATATAACATGAACGCATCCAGGTGTCAAGCACGCCAAGTGAGCAGTCCTCATATACGGTTAAGGGAATCTATATGCTGCCCCAGTATAATTTTGTGATCCTAACTAACTTAATTTTTATGCTTACGGATCAGCACACAAATGATAAGAAAACTCTAAAAATATATTTATTTGGTGAAAATTAAAATCCCGCTATCTTTTCATCTCAAGCGGGAATTGAAATAATTATATTTTTATATAAACTGGCCACCTCTAATAAAATTGTTCTAATTAGGGTTCCTAAATACTAAATCCACGTTCTCTAGGGAAAACTTCCCGCAACCTATCTCTGCGAGTTAACATCGGTGAATTTCATTGGATAAAGGTGATGTATCTCTCTAATTCTATTTTTTTGGTATTGTATTGTATTCTTCACTTTAAATAATGAGAAGAAGATCGTTGATTCATAGATTTGTTGATTTCAATTATTTTAGATCATGGATTACATGGACTCAGAAACACAAGAACCAGATGATTTACCATATCTGGAAACAGAGTACGACATGCCTCCTCCACTTGCTGCCGAATGCAAAAGTTTCAAATGGAAAATAGAAGTTATAGGTAATATAACTAAAAACTATTTCTTTCATTTACTTGAAATTTATTTTCTTAAAACTGTTTATTTTCTTAAAACTGTTATGTTATTTAGTCATCAAATATTTTTAATGTGTAGAGAAAGTTAAATTGAAATTCAGAGAACATATTATTAAACGTAGTCACTACGGCACCGTCATTTCTGTGGGCAAGGAAGATTCAGTTATAGTCAATTTATTTGCTATACCGTATTAACTTAGTTTATCAGGAGAGCTAATGTTTATTCTCCACAATGTCTTGTCTAGATAATCAGCTTTTTTTGTTGCAATGCTAGAATTATTTATATATGCTCCGTTCATAAAAAAAATAGATACTTCATGCTAATTTAGCCTATTATATAACACATATTTTGTTTTTATTAACAAGATACTGCTGGGAAAATCGAAGGCAAAATGATAACATCTAAAGAAGTTTGGAAAATTCAAAATAGCAAAGTGATTGTTCATTTTGACGAAGTTAGTGGCCAGCCAATCGGAGAGTCGGGAGGTCTACTAGGGTCATGGTTAGGTCAACTAAGCAATGATGTGAATTTGCTACCCATTAACTACAGTGACTGGAGAATGGTTAATCCTCACATAAAAAATAAAGTCTGGGAAGTAATACAGGTAATACATAACATTTAATCTCTTTATAAATTTTTAACTTTGAGATGTAAGATAATATATTCGTATGATGAACATGGTTTGTTTTTTTTTTATTATTTCAGTCCAAATTCTGGTTTGATGATCCAGCGACAAGAAAAGTGTTTGTGATGAGTGCATTAGGTAGCAGATGCAAAGATGTCAAACTACATCTTTGGAAAGAATACAAGCGAGACAGTCTAAGTGAGACATTGCTCAATCGACCAGAAAATGTTCCTGAAAATCAATGGGGTCATTTCGTTCACATGAGATTCACTGAAAAGTGGAAGGTACAGTTTTATTTGTTAGATATTTATACATAGTTCTATATCAAATACAAGCAATATTTTTGTATGTGAGATTACAGAAAATGCAAGAGAGGAATACAGAAAGCCAAAAGAAAAATATCATGCCTCATGTATGTGGAAGAAAAAGTTTTTCAAGGAAAAGAAATGATATTGTAAGTAATGTAAAGTTAGTTTATTATATATTGATATAAACTACTTTACTATACTAATATTATATATATTTATGCATGTTACAAAGACAATCAAGACTGGAAAACGACCATGTCGAGCAGAGTTTTTTATCGAGACTCGTACAAAACCTAATGGAAGCTTTGTATGTGAAGAAGCAAAAACACGGGCGGTTAGTTTCAGTCAATATTATCATAGGTTTGTATGTTAATTCTACTTGATATTTATTCTTCATTTGTGGTTTAGGAAAAACTTACGACGTTGTTGGGCCAAAAGTCACATGTGACAAACAATGCTATTGCTAGTTTGGATGATGAATATGCACAAGTTTTTGGTCCAGAGCGTCCAGGACGAGTACGGTGTGTTGGTCGTGGACCTACACCTTCAAAATTAGTGAACCATTCACCTGTTACGAGACAAGAGATAGAGAATTCAGAAATGGTTATTGACCTGAAGTCACAAGTGAAAGAATTATCAGATCAAGTCAAGGGAATGACTACATTCATCCAACAAGTAATTGGTACTTCAACTGGTGAACAGGTAATAATATATTTTATAAGTTAATTGTATTTTTATACTTTTGATATATGTAAACTAATATATGCTGAACTAATTATTTAGGCAAGAGTATGGGCTTCAAGTTTTGCTGTAGCTTTTGCTAACATACCAAACCCAGCTTTTGCCAACGTACCATCTCCACCAAATCCAAATCAGGTAAATTATAATTAATTTTAGTTTTATAATAAATAATTATTCAAAATATTAACTGATTTGTTGTATAATTCTATTTCAGGAACGGAGTGATGATGCTGTTAGAGACTAAGACTCAGACGTTGGAAGCAATGGCAGTGATCTTCATCAACATTAGTTTAATAATAGTTTCAGTAACTTTCAGTTTATTTTATTTTTATGAATTTGCATGATGGATTAGTTGATTTGATTTCTAATACTTTATTTATTATCTAAATCAGGTTTTATTCATTTAATTAATTTTCCTGCATTTTTATATATATTTTAAATCATAAAAATGTAAATAAAAATAATATTTGTATCATTTATATATAAGTGAAATATATTATAATCATTTATGAAAACTGATATAGATTTAGCATCAATTATATACAAATGATGATAGAAATTTAAATCACTAAATTGTAAATGATACAATTATAAAAATCACTTCTTAAAACTGATATAAATTTAACATCAATACGTAAAATGATAATAATACTTTAAATCACTTGCTTTAAATGATATAATTATTAAAATCACTTTTAAAAAAATGATTCAAGGTTAACATCAATTGTTTAAAATGATATATTATTTAAAATCGCTTGTTATAAATGATACAATTACTAATATCATTTCTAAGAATTGATGTTACAGTTACATCAGTTTATAATAAATGATTTAACAATTCAAATCAGTTTTTCTAATTGACACTAATACTAAAATCATTTCGCATAACTGATCTTAAAGTTAACATCATTTTCTTACAAATGATACATTTTAAAATCATTTAAAATAATTGATGTAAATATATAATTTTATTACATCAGTTTTGATTAAAATGAAGTAAATTATTTGCATCACCACTTTCAGAGTCATTTATTTAACTGATGTAAAAGTTTTTTACATCATTTATAACTAATGCAAATATATAAAATAAATGATGTAAACTAGTCTTTTTTTTGTAGTGCCACAATTTTAAAAAGTCCAAGGAAACAATTATTTAATTTCATTTGAAAAGGATAACTTCAGTTATTACACTCTACTACACATAAATTGTTCAAGCAAAGTCATCATAAGTGAGATCACTATTTCAAAGTTTTATAAGTTTACTTTTTTGTAAACAAAGTTAAATAAGTTGCATGACCAGTTTACAAGAACATGATTTCAATTATTTACACTCTTTTTTCTCCAAAAAAAAAAATTATTTACACTCTGTTTGCTAAATGAATGAAAAACTAAACTACTTACTAGGACACCTCTAAAACATTGATTGGTAGAGCATTAGCATTAGCATTAGCAGTATGCTATAGAAGCAGTATGCTGCAGGAGCTGTATGCTTTTGTTAAACATGTTATTTAAAATTATCATAAAAATTAGTATATAATATATTTATTTTTAATGAATATATTTCTAATGTATATATATAAATAAATATATTAACATATAAAATTTAAAAGATATATAATTAATTTATTTTATTTAATAATTTAAAAATTATGCTTATATCGAAAAAATTATTTTAAAATAAAATTTATATTTTTAAAAATAACTTTTCTCATTTAAAATAAATTAAATTATATAAATTAAAATATATAAATTAAATTATATTTTAAATGTGAAATACTGTTTTAAAAAATATTTTATTGTAAATTAATTTTAGAAATCAAAATTTTATTTTCTGGATATAAAAATAATTCTATGATATTATTAAATAAAATAAATGAATTAATATATATATTTTTTTCTTAATTTTATAAATTATAAACGCAAATACTCTTCTAAAAGTTTCGAGAGCATTGGCTAGAGAACATTTGGAGAACATTAGCATTTAGTAAATGCTTTTCTTAATAATTTTCTAATAATAATTGATTGGATAATATAGAGCATAATGCTAATGCTAATGCTAATGTTGGTCTATAGTTACTTTCATTAAAATATATTTTGAGTTTTAATCCAATGATTTCCGTTAAAAAGAATATTCTAAGACCATGATTATCACTGCACGGTTTCATAGGTCCAATTTTTAGTTTTTCTATTTATTTTTGTTTTTGTCTGATTTAAAAAAAAAATTAAAAATCGTACCAATCGCAGGCCACCACGTGTCAATGGGTTCGCGAACAGTGCAAAAATTGCACCAAAGTCGATCCTTATTTAACCTCTTCTATCACCGGTTTTAACCCAAAAAGTGGGACCCTCAGCTTAAAAACCCCACTTATATCCTCCGATAATCCTGCTCTAACACATTCTAGGATTATTACAATTTAAAGGTTGATTGTCAGGGGCATAAACGTAAAACATAAAATTGGCGCTGAAGTAAGCATGCATACGTAACGCTGGACGACAAGAGACCTGAAGAATGTTCCGAGACTTTTTTGTGCTAGTTTGAAATTTCTATCTCACTTTCCTATGTTCCTAAATTCTCTTGACAAAGACCGAACATACTTTCAGATTATTAATTTGGTCCGTTCTTTGAAAGTCAGTTTCTTATCTACTCATAGATTTCTCTAAGTAATAATGTGATTACGCTTCTATGATAACTTGACAAGTCTATAATTAACACGGATTAGTGATCAGATAACGTGTTTTGCTTCTCCCTATATATATATTTGGAAGTTGAATAGTTTGGCTTATAAAATGCTCTAGATCAAATCTTTACCACTCATTTCTGCAGGATTACTCAGATTTTTATGTGGACGTGAGTGGTGATGAAGTTAAAGATTCAAGAAAATGTGAAAATGGCTGGATCAACAAGAGATGGTGGCAGCGATGACGGTGAATCGATGAAGATTAGCAACAGAAAGGTGGTGATGGATGAGAAGATCTATGTAGCAGTGACAAAGAGAGATCTGGAGAGCAAGTCTAGTCTCGTTTGGGCGATACAGAACACTGGAGGCAGAGAGTTTTGCATCGTCTATGTTCATCAACCGGTCCATATCTCAATCCGTAAGTATATATATATTCGTTTTTTGGGGAGAGTTTGTAGATATTTTTGGTTAAAATAATTGAATCTTGTTTTCTTGATTTCAAGCGGGAGCAAGGTTCGACGAGCACAAACTGCGGCGTTACAGAAAGAAGAAGAAGAGAGCACTTAATAATCTGGACAAGTACCTTCATATTTGCAGGCAAATGCAGGTATCATTTATATCTTAGGCGGAAGCGGTCGAGAAGATCCCAATTCTAAAAGGAAAAAAAGAAAAGTTTTTTAAATAGATGTATAAATGAGGGTCTAAACTTTTTAAAATTTGAATTATATTTCTAAGTTTATGGTCTGTATTTTTTAAAAAATAAACATATATATATATATATATATATGAAACTATTAACTTTTTAAAGTATATCATTACTTGTTTAAACAATGTTTAGAAATATTTTGAGACAATACTAATGGTATCCATATGTCTTAATTGTTACAAGAGATGTTTTGGTTTCTTGAATCTCAAGTTTAATTGTGAAATGATTAGGTTTATGATATGTTCTTGATTGTTACAAGAGATGTTCTGGTTTCTTGAATCTCATGTTTAATTGTGAAATAATAAGGTTTATCCATGTGTTCTTGATTGTTACAAGAGATGTTTGAATTTCTTGAATCTCAAGTTAAATTGTGAATTGATTAGGTCAGTGCAGAGACGATATATATTGAAATGGATTCCATAGAGGAAGGTATACTCCAATTGATATCTCAGCATGGAATTAAGAAACTTGTCATGGGAGCAGCAGCTGATAGACACTATTCAATGTAAGTGGTTTTACTAGCATTAGAGTCAAAAAAATTTGCTATCTTAAGTATGGATTTATTGATCAAGTAAAGAATTTAAAACTTTTCCAGGAAAATGAGAGACTTGCAGTCCAAGAAAGCTATTTACATTCGCAGAGAAGCACCAGATACTTGCCATATATGGTTTCCCTGCAATGGATACCTAATTTTTACAAGGTTTTGGCCAACTATGAGTCAAACTTTCATCTTCTTTAGAGCTGATTACAAAAGTAGTAGTCATTGTTTAGGTTTGGTCTTTGAGTCTTGCTTGTGACTTACGCTAAACAAGTGTGTGATGTTGATGTAGAGAAGCTAGAAGAAGAGAAATCTTGTATCTAGAAGGTACATCGTCAAGTTATTTGAGCCAATCCAAGATTACTAAAGGAACTGAAAGGGTTCCAAGTTCGAGTATGGCTAAAGATGATGTTGGGAACCAAGTAGCTCTCATAGAAGCTGAGAGAGCAAAAAGGGAAACACTCTTTGAGGCGTCTAAGCGTGAAGAAGCTGAAAAATCTGCAATTGATGCAATCAAAAGGGTATATACATATAAGTTTACTCTAACTTGTTTATAAAGCTTGGAAGTATTTAACATCTTCTAACTCTTGTATATGTAGGCTAAAGACTCGGAAAATAGGTATCTCAATGAGTTGAAGCGTAGGAAGGAAACAGAGAAGGCACTGAAAGAAGCTAAAGAACAACTTGAAAAGATGAGATCAGAATCCGAGTCACGAATTGCTGAATCAAGTATGGTGATCAGAGAGCTCCAAGGCGATCATTGCGTATTAATGGAAGTGTTGAGAAGACTTGGAGATGAACGTGAAGAGTTGAAGATAAAGCTTCGCAAAGTATCAAAGCTGAAGAGTAAACGAGAGGGAGAGGAAGTGTCTCCCTCTAGGGACCCTGAACTGCCTCAATACTTCTTATGTCCCATTACACAGGTAAAGAAACATTGGAAGATCAATGAAAACTATATAAGAGAATCATTACAAAAGTTCATCTTATGTTTGCAGGATGTGATGGAGGATCCACAGGTAGCAGCAGACGGTTTTACATATGAAGGAGAGGCCATACGTTGTTGGCTTGATAGTGGACACGAGACTTCTCCAATGACAAACAAAAGGCTTATTCACACAAGCTTGGTTCCAAATCTTTCTCTTCGATCTGCAATCCAAGAATGGCTTCAAGATTCAAGCTCCTGGACCATTGAACCAGTTCCTCCCTTTGTAAAAGACTTGATCAAAAAGAGCTTGAGGTCCTTAGAGGCTAATTAAGGAAGCTCACTCACTGTTCTCTGAAGACGAGTTCGAGTCTTGGTGCAATTCTCCTGGGGACGTTTTTCTTTATTTTTAATTGGTTTGTGTTTTGACGTTTTGTAGTAGAACACTCATTGTTCTATCACTAGCCGTGTTTGGTATGAGTCAGCCATTTGTAAACTGTAATATGATATTGCCATTGTAAGTCATGATGGGATATGAAGTTTGTGCCTGCAGAAAGGGGTATGTCATATACACAGATGAGATATGAAATTTGTGACATTTTTAAGGAGAATTGCTTCAAAGGTCTACCGTGAAGGGAATTGTGCAGATGATTTCTGACAACAGAGCCAAGAAGTTCATAATGGGAGCAGCTGCATACAAACACTATTCACCGTATTGTCTTCTTAGGCTTCAGCCTTTTGTGTTGCTGCTTCTTCACCTGTTTCTTTTTTACCCCTCTCGAATTTGACATTAGTGGTGATCAATTTACAGGAAGATGGAGAAACTGAGGTCGAGAAAAGCCATCTTAGTCTCCCAATACGCCTCTGCGGCTTGTCACATTCACTTTATCTGCAAAGGACATCCCATCCATACAAGGTTCAAGCCAGAATCCTCTTTTCCGTAGCTATATAAAGTAGTTGATGCTCTGTTACTGTTACATGTGTGCAACCAGTGTAGGGAAGCTTAGAATGGATGAAGTCAGAGCTCTCTCAA
The DNA here is from genome assembly GCF_020379485.1 of Brassica napus. Lineage (NCBI taxonomy): Eukaryota > Viridiplantae > Streptophyta > Magnoliopsida > Brassicales > Brassicaceae > Brassica > Brassica napus. Next base: position 18,484,683 of record NC_063440.1, read on the forward strand.
CTCTATTATATGCGCATACAGCGGCTTGTGTCCTCTCAAAGTAAGCTCCAATTCAGATATGCAGAGTTGAAGTTCAAATGGGAAAAGCAAGGTGAAAGAGAGAACATCGCCAACCAGTTCTTCTCGATCTGCTGGTACATTGTCATACTTTGGAGGATCGGAGGCTTCATCAAGTATAATATAAGATAAATCAAACCACTCATCTCCTCCCTCTGTACCTGTAAGCCCTGAGATCCTGAACAAGAGAGAAGAACCCTTGCCCCTTTTGATAAATTCTTCCTCTTTAATTAACATTTCACCTGACTCGTGAGTTGCCTTTTACGGTCACTCCACAAAACTCTGGCACTTGCCATCCAAAAACCATAAGCAGTATGAGTGACCCCAGCATTACCTGAAAAGCTACAGAAGAAGAAGAAGAAGAAGGCAGAGAACATAAAGCTGCAAAATCTTGATCACATCTGTAAATACATAGAATGTAATATTTATAAAACCCATTCATGTGAGGCGAAGCTGTGTGAGAGAGGTTCATGATGATAAAGACAGTGGAATCATCTTCATTTTCTTTAGTTTATGAGAATACAGAAAGGTAACCAATAAATAATTAAAAAGTTGGTATACAAAGGTTGATCAAAAGAGAAGCAAAACTGCATCCTAAACTCTCGGATCAACGAAAGATAACAGTTTATGAGAACAAAAAAAAAACAAAAGCAATATATTACAGGAGGGGACACCCATGAAGAACACCACTCTCTCTCTAATTGCTTACAATCTAAATGTGTGGGGATCACCAAAACTGTTCCAGCCATTGGGCTATAGAGTTATCAGCTTCATTTGTGTCCTGCAGCTGGTCCTTCAATGTTCAAAACCGAAGGCAAACTGAACTATCTCTCCCATCAGTCATCTATAGCTATATCCAAGACTCGATATTCAGTTCAACATCACCACCTTAAAGATTAACCCTGACAAAAAGGCTTGTCATGTGTACCTGTTAATCGCCTTGTAGCCCCATTGCCGTTTATGGAAAAGTGCACAGGCTGCCTTTCTTGTCCTGAAGATAGAACCCAACTTGAGTTCAATCTCCGAGCAAAATCCTCTACTTCCCTGTAATTAAAATGATGTTCACCCATTTATTATCTTAAGGGGCTGTGAAGTGTTTTAACTTACAAGTGAAACTTACCTATCAAGCATTTCCTTCAAAACTGGATCCATTCCATCATCTACATAACCATCTTCAGAGTCAGTCTTCAGTGAAAATATATCCTCTTCCATACTGGGTAAATTAGATACTCCTCCTAAGCTCGAGGCTGTCTCATCAACAATTTGGACACCTTGTTGCTTGGAATGCAAATTATGTGAAACCTAAGCACAAGGAACACACTCAGATTTATTGATTTCAACCAACCAAGAGCAATCAGAGAGAAATTAGTTTAAACCTTATTTTTATGCTCCTTCCTTTTCTTGTTCTTCTTTTTGCTCTTGGAAGTCTTTACCACCTTGTGATCTGCGAAAGATAAGCCCAATATATCATCAAGGATTCGTGCAGTAAATAACCCATCAACTCGGCTATAAATGCATTAGCAAGAAGTATATTAACATGGAAAATGATCGATAAATAGCCCAAGAAAAATAGCATAGTGTAATGTAAGCATCAAAGTAGGCTCAATAAATGAAATAATATGTGGTGCCATGTCAACTATGGAATTGAGCAACTCGAAGCAGAAAAGGAACATGGCATACTGGAGAGATATGAAGACACAAAAGGTACCTTTGCCATTAATAAACGATAAAAGGTCATCCACAGAACGCTCGTCGACTCGTTCTTCAACCTCTTTACCCTGGGTCATGGACATACCAAAAAAGCATAAAGCTACTGCAAAAGTCCAATCTTACAAACCAAGTTTCTAGAGTAAAGTGATGACAAACCTTAAGTTTTTCTCTTTCTTTCAACTCCTTTCTTTTCTTCGCATACAATCTATTCAAGAGTCGGATACGTGGATCATCCATCAAGTTCTTCAGAGGCTCTAGTTTCTCCTCCTGATAAATTATACCAAAAATATTAAAAATGCAGATGGGAACGCAACATCCTTAAAAAGAGATGATATTGAAGACTACATACCTCAGTAAGGTCATCTGGTAAATGAAATATTTCACGTATCTCCTCAGGGGTTTTCCCCTCTATAATCCGTGCAAGTGCACGACTAGAAAGATCAACCAAAGGCTTCAACTGCAAACTATCAGCGGCTGAGGCTAACTCACAGAGCCGCTTCGTATCCATCCGGATGAATTTTTCATCATGAACTTTACGCTCCTAAATAGTAATTAAAAAAAAAACTCTAATGAATAAATGGCAATATGATTATCAATGTCACCATTTGTTCCCAATTAAAAGACAAACCTTATTAGAACGTCCAGGTACTTGATGAAATCTGCAGTAATCGAGAATCAAGCTTAACATGGCTGGATTAACTCGCTGAGGAAGAGATATTGCACAGTTCTTAGACGATCCAGCACCCAGACCCTTCTGTAGCACTTCGTGACATATCATGGGGCAGTACATTGCAATCTCTTGCTCCACTTGTTGGATTGATCCATCAGTCGTTTCAAGCCATATATACGATTTCATCATCATCTGTGTTGATACCACAGATAAAGTAACTGAGTCTTGGTTCAAAGGTAAAGTAAATCAACTACTCATTCAACTCTGTTCTCTATCCAAAAACTAATATTACCAATAAATACTAGATGAGAGCCATGAGATAACTTAGCATAACTCCTTGTTGCCATCACTTTCAAGATGGTAAGACAATTAAAGTCCAACACTTTAAAAAGCTAACCTCAGGTTTAATGATGGCCATATCAGCTTCTGACATTGATTTGAAGAGCCCTACTAAGCTTCTGCAACTCTCTGCAACACTTAGAAAAAAAAGTGAGCATTGATCTCAATCAGTTTCCAACACCAAAGTGGAAAAAGAGGCTAAAACACAATCAATATGTCTATTTTAGCAGCTTTTCATTTCTTAAGAGAGATTCAATTCAATCGAATCCGCAAAACCCTAAGCCCCAAACACAATCTGAAAGCGAAATCGAATACTAATGGATTCGAAATGAAGGAGAGACGAGTGCCCAGCTCAATTGATACAATGGAGAGACGAAAAGAGCAAGACGCGTAGAGAGAGAGAGAGAGAGAGAGATACGAACGATGGAGAATCGAAATGAATCAATAGATACGAGGGTACAAGCGTTGTCGTACCTTACAAGCGGAGGAGGTAATGAGTGGTGGTGGCGGCGGAGGAGGAGAGGATTGAATCTGTCGGAGGAGGGTGACGGCGGCGGTGGAAGAGAGGGAAGAGACAGGAAGGAGCGGATAAGAGAGAGAAAGAAGGGTTAATATTTTTGGGATTTTATTTCTATTAAAGTTTGTTTTTTTTTCAGTTTTAGTTTAGTAATAAGAGAAAATGAATATTAGGGGGAAATGAGTACATATGTTCCAAAATAAAGATACATGTTTAACATGAATGAAATTATTTGAAGGAATGACTGTGGAATGAAAATAAATTCAACCTAATTAGGTAATATTATTATATAAATATCTGAAATGTGTATAGTACTAATATATTATCACAAAAATTAGTCAAACAATGCTAAATTTAAGCATACCAATGTTTTTACTCAATAAGTTTGGGAAAAAGTATGATCATGTATATATATGATTGTTAAAAAATCAGAACATGTTGCTATATTTTGTTGTATAAAAGGTTATAAACAAAAAACATCAAGTGTTAAATTCGTACATTTTTGTTAGTACAAATCTGAAAGTTTAGTTACTTCAAAAAAATTAATTCAAATATATATATAGTAGAATAATATATATATATATATATTATATATATATATCTAGTTTTTTCAACGTAACTAACTAAACCTATCTATTTTCTCTACAAATAAAAATCTTTTAATAGTATATATTTTTTATTAAGTTTTTTTTTTCATCTCTTCCATTTACTATGATTTTGTTTCTGAATATTTTTAACTTCATTCACCTTTTCCCACATCCTATTGAATCAATGGAGAAAATTATTCAGCTTGTGGATTTTTCATGAATAACTTATTCCATATAAAATTATTCCCACAAAAAAAAAATGCAGCAGAAGAAAAAGCCAGGTCCACCATAAAAAGAATAGGCTCTTTGTGTGGAATTTTTTGTGAGCTTTAGCCCTTATATCTGGCCCATTTGTTGGCGCAAACTAACAAAAACAAGTCTGTTAGATCAATGGAAAAAATACAATAAGTATTAGCCCGAATATATCTAACCCATTACCATCTGAACTGAGAATGATGCATACAATTAATGTGCAGGTGCATGATGATGAATAGGCATGGCACTCGGATACTCGTTTCGGTTCTTTCGGGTATCAGATTTTCAGGTTTTGGAATCAAGCCATATTCGGGTATTACAAAATTTTGGGTCGGGTTCGAGTCGTGTCTTTCCGAATTCGGGTGAATTCGATTCTGTTGTATAAAAACTTGAAAATAACCAAAATATCTAAAATATGTTCGGATATTTGTAGTTAAAGTAACTATATTACCCGATTTAGTTTGGGTAATTTGTATCCAAACTTTCCAAATGTACCAAAAAATAACTAAAAATATTCATTAGATACAGTTTTGTTTGAGTATTTCTATCAAGCTATCTTATTTCATCTGAAAATATACAAAAGTATTGAAAATTAACTAAGTTATTTAATTTAAATTTAAATTAATAAAATAATTATAAGTATAATTATAACTAACATTTTTAGATATATATTTTATTTTTGGATATTTTCGGATACTTATTCAGTTCTCGATTCGGATCGGATTTGGTACTGGTTTTTTGGATATAGCAATTTAGGATTTATTCGGTTATTTACTCCGAGTCCTAACAAGTTCGGAATCCTGATTTTTGGGTCGGTTTCATGTTTCTTGGGATCCGGATATTTTGTCCAGTCCTATTAATGAAACATTCAACTGTTCTTACCCTAAAGATACACTGAACTATACACCACGTCTCCAACGCAAGTCTCTTGATGTTTTAATGGTGTGCAAGGATAAGCTTGAGTGTATGAGCTTGTTCTCGTGTAGCCTTAAAAATGAGAAAATTAATACTAATAAATTCAAGAACATGAGCTCCTGCTTGCAAACAATAACTATAACCCATAACTTTATATCTAGCCAAGTCCAGTTGGTGATGGAATTCAGGTGCTAGCAATATTGCGGTTTAATATGACTTCAAGGTGGAGGCGTGTGGAGCCAACGACTAATCTCCGGGTTCTAACTGTTACAGCCATGTTCATACTAGAGTCTAGAGTTAGTGTCAAACATATTATAATTAATATTCTTAATCTTAGGCCTATACATTTTAAGATGTTTTAATGGATTTTCATATGTATGGCTACGAGTCACGACCATCTAAGCATAACTCAAATTGCTTTGTTGTTACTGATTGTCATAGGTTTATAAGAAAGTACATATACAGATAGATAAATGCATTTAAGTTAATGTTCGGGTTTCGAGATTTTTGTGGTTTTGATTTTTTTTAATCAAAATAAAACTTGTTTAGTTAGTCATTACGTTTGAAATTGACTGATTGACCAGGCATGTTACGAAACTTACTCATTACCACCATGATCCATTGAATTTAAATAATTCTGGTTAAATCTAAAAATAAAAGGTGAGACTATTTTTTAAAAAAATATTAACGATAATTTACACGCTAAAAGTTACATATGTGATCAATCGTCAGTGGCCAGAGACAACTACTGACAAGATCTTAACTACTCCCGGTTAAAAGTTATTAATGTATTGATAAATCTCAGAATTAATTGAAACAGTATAAGTTACTATAAATAGTAATTTAAGGTTATAAATTTCAGTCTGCAAATAAACAACTTTATTGGGTTAAAAACAAAGTGTGGAGAAGAAATATAGAATTCAGATTAGTTTCATTCACATCTATTTATTTCTCTTTTTAATTTGGATTTAGGCTTTCATCATTTTTTTTTCAGTAAGTGTGGCTCAAATCATCTCCATCCGAGATTTATTTACAAAGTAAAAATATACTCTCGTTTTTTATTTAAATTTGGTTATGTTTATTGCTCATCTCTCATTCATATCTATACTATACTAAAAGGGGGATATAAGCTCCTCTTAGGGTGTCCACGTAAGCACAAAAAATCGTCCAATCAGAGAGTTCGAACTTGCCACGTCATCTCATTTATTTTTTCGTAAAAAATGAAAAAATAATACAAAGGAAGGGATCGAACCCGGGTTAGTACGACATAAATATAGAGCATATACCACTAAGCCATTGAACCTTCTTGGACACATATACAAGAATCACTAAATATGTAATCACAAACTCTTATGTAAATTTACAATAATATGGATTCAACTTTCAATACTTTGTTTTGTAAAAAAAAAAAAGTAAGTGACTAAGCTAATATATTCTTTGAAAGTGTGAGAACATTGAGAAATATGAAAACGCATAGATTTTTGTTTTCGTGACAAAGTTAAGAATTTTGTAAAAGTAAGTTTAACATATAAATTTTCGTAACAAATATGAAAAAAGCATAGATTTTTGTACAATTTTGACAAAACAACTCAAAACATAGTTCTCTAATGTCTTAATAAAATATTTTTAAGGGTGCAATAATTAAATATATCAATTCAATACATTTTGTAATTTATAGACAAAACAATAACACAACAAATTTTGAAACATTTTTTAACCTATCGATTTCTTTTCATGAGAATCCAACTAAACAAGATAAAAAGCAATTATATTTATTTAGTTACCATTTTATTCAATTTTGATTAATTTCAAATTGTAATAATATATCTTTTTGAAGTTACAAAAAAATAACGTTATTTCTTTATTACACTAGCATTATATATGGATTCCATGTACACAAATAAATATAATATAACAACATAAGCTTGCTTTCCCCGATTCATATGAAAACTTTTAAGTTATCCACCAAAGCAAATTAATTAAATAAATTAAATTGTTAGAATACAACATATTAATATATAATTTTATTTTAAATTATTTAAAAAGTGTATTTTTATTAAAAACAAAATAATAAATAAGTAAAACCGATTTGATGGTAATTTTTATGACATATATATATTATGTGAAAGAAATATAAGCTTAATATGGAAAAAAAATCTTAAATACAAAAAACTCTATAAATTAACAAAAAAACTAATAAAAATTAAATTATGATATCAACTGAAAGCTTCTTAGACAATATTAATAAAATATTTAAGCGATAATTAGACAAATTTTATTTTTTTTTACCAGCCAAAAGTTTATTATTAATTAGCATCAGTTATTTCAAGATGTTTAAGAAAGATGGACTTAAATGATATATGAACTATGAATAGTAGTACTTTGTAAAGCTGACTTAGATAACACATCTGCACATCATTTTCAGTCATTTTTTATGCCTAAATTCAATTTCTTCACAGCAGTTATTCCACAAAGAGATCGTATGAGATATTGTTTTGATTTTCAGATTTGTTTCTTGACTGTTAAGAAGATTGATAGCTGTAAAAATGTCTCCTCCGAATATTATATGTCTATAACCGAATCCCCAACATGAGACAACTTTGTTTAAAAAGTAAATAATTTCATTTTTCTTATATTATATAATAAATATATATTATTTACTGATAATAAAAATATATTTATTCATCTATCACAAATATCTATACAAATATGTGAATCAAGTACAACAATCAAACAACATAGTGATTTCCACAAAGAAAATTTAAAAAATATATTTATGTTAGGTAGTCTTATTTTACATTCTTTAAATAATGTCATACAATATTATACATTATTTTTTTAGAATTGAGAAATACATATATATCAGTTAGACAAATTAAGCGATAATTAGACAAATTTGATTTTTTTTTCCAGCAAAAAGTTTATTATTAATTAGCATTAGTTATTTCAAGATGTTTAAGAAAGGATGGACAAAAAAATAGGATGGACATAAATGATATATGAACTATGAATAGTATTTTGTAAATCTGACTTAGATAACACATCTGCTCATCCATTTTCAGTCATTTTTGATGCATAAATTCAATTTCTTCAGAGCAGTTATTCCACAAAGAGATCGTATGAGATATTGTTTTGATATTCAGATTTATTTCTTGACTGTTAAGAAGATTGATAACTGTAAAAATGTCTCTTTCGAATATGATATGTCTATAACCGAGTCCCCAACATGAGATAAGTTTGTTTTAAAAGTAAATAATTTTATTTTTCTTATATTATATAATAAATATATATTATAACTGATAATAAAAATATAGTTATTCATCTATCACAAATAACTATGCAAATATGTGAATCAAGTACAACAATCAAACAACATAATGATTTCCACAAAGAAAATTAAAAAAATATATTTATGTTATGTAGTATTATTTTATATTCTTTAAATAATGTAATACAATATTATACATTATTTTTTTTAGAATTGAGAAATACATATAATATCTTATCCGCGCGTAGCGCGGTTAAAAAATCTAGTACACATAAAAGTGGCAAATCTAATGTTAGCAAGGGTGAAAAAGCACACTTAAAAGTACAGTGGCGAAAAGTAAAAAAAAAAAAAAGACACAAGGAGGGAGGGAGACAAAAGTAGCTTTCTCTAAAGTTCCGACAAGGGACTGTACTCGATGTGGAAGTCATGAACACCAGAAGCAGCCCATAACCGTTGATTAAACTCTTGTTGCATCTCATCTGGAACAAACGGTGTTCTACAAAGAGGACACGTCTTCTGATCATGATCCATCCAACGGTCGAGACAGCTCCGGTGGAATATATGCCTGCAGTTTCTCAGCCATCGGATCTCTTCCTCTCCTTCGAACTCGTAGAGACAAACGGCGCAGTTTCCTGGTAGATCATCTTCGCCGGAGCTCGTCACGTCTTCGAATTTGATGACCGGTAAGATCTCGCGGATTAGTAGGGCGGAGAAAGGTGAGCGGAGTTCGGGTATTCGGGTCGGGTAAGATGGGTAGTCGGGCCAGGTTTGATCCGTTTCGAGGAAGCCGGAGAGACCCAAGAAGCGGAAGAGATGGAAGACGACGGTTCTGATGAAACTGAGTATCGAAAGCGTTTGTATGAAGAGCTTAGGGAGAAACACCTCTGTGTAGCCTACGGGAAAGCCCATTGGAGCTAGAGAGAGAGAGAGAGTGTGTGAGCTCTGATTGCTCTTTTTCGTTTTTGAAATAAAAGACAGAGAGAGATTCATTATATAGAGCTGGTGAGTAGAGGAGGAAGAAGAAGAGATTGAAACGACGTCGTGGCATTTGATAAAGTTAACTGACTGTGACGTTTGTTACTGTGAACTTTCCCGATGGGAAGAGAAGAGAAAGTAGAAATGGGAAAAGCAACAAAGGGAACTAGGATTGGTCTGTGAGACGTGCATCTGTCACCAACACTGTTGCATTTTTTATTCGCTACGTGCGTCTCTAGTGTATTTCCTTTGTTTCGGAAAATAAATTTCCGCAAGTTGAACGACGATCGGCACAGGTGGTACGTCCGGTTGATAGGAGATATTGATGTGGACTAGGAATTCGCCATTTTATTTCCTTGATTATATTAAAACTCGAAATCAAATTTTTGTATTAACCTGGAGCATATGAATTGAAGCCAACCTAATCATCTAGAGGACTAGTATGGTTTCTGATTTTCAAATAAAATTAGAAATATATTTTTATTTTAATCTAATCAAATAATAGCAAATTAGTTTTTTTTTACAGGATTTGAACCTGATAGATTAACGTCTTGTTCCAAATTTTTCTTACCATCAGACTACTATTTCATTTCAGACATTGTAGTAATTGTTGTATATACTACTAGGAATATTCTCTATTACTAATAGATGTTTTTATTTGTTTGGCTTGATTCGTCGTATATTTCTATTTAACACGTGAAAGTTAATCTAGGCATTGCACTATAATTAAAAACCTATGATCGGATACGTTCTCGATAGAGCACTACTAATTTTATTTGAATGCTAGAATGGTAAACCTTGATCAAGATATCCAGCTAATCTAGTGAAGATAAATCGAACGGTTAGGCTTCGGTACGTGAATCACACGACAAAAGAGCTCTATCTGATGCGTAGTCTCTATTAGCATTCACTGAATATTTTGCTTTTTACTTTTGGTGTTCCTTCAAATTTTTTTCTACTTCATAACAAAGCATTAAATATAGAAATCCACACACAAATGTTTTCGTTATCACATCTGCTAGTCTTATAGTTAACTATTAGGTGCTGATGAACACATTTAGTTTGTTTGTGGAAATGCGCTCTGAAAGTCACTGAAATGTACTTTCATATAGATAATCAAAATGTGGTTAAATGTATATTTTGGAAAATCATGATATTATATCTAAGAGATATTTCTAAACTTTCAATGAAATCTATTGATTCTAAAAAGAGGCAATAAGTCTAGTGAAACATGACAAAAGAAAAAGTTAAAAATGAAGAAGTAAAGAGAAACTAGAGAAGGCCAACAATGTGTGGGTCATGGAGCCTTTAAGCATAAAAAATAGAGATGATTAAGATTAATAAAGACGAAGAAGAAGAATTAATCTTATCTATACCATACCCCTTAATTTCAAAACGATATGTATAAAACTATGTAAAGAAAGAAAATTTAAGTGTTTAACTGAGTGGTGGGCCGAAGAAATATAGAAGACAAGTCGTCGGTGGCAATGATCTTTCCACCAACCGGCAATGGTTCATATGGCTCTACTATATGACCGGAGAAATGTCGTTTCTGCTGGAAATGATACGAAACTATAGCCATATTTTATTTTTATGATATCTAAAATCGTATTTTATAAACCAAGTGATTGTATAAGAACTATTGGTAATTTGTATATTGATACTTTGCTATATTCATGAATCACGAAGTTGTGTGTCTTAATGTCCTCTTTGAAACAGTGAGTTTCAAACTAAACTTCTTTGATCTTAACTAGTCACTAAAAAGTGTTTCATAAAAAAAAAAACTAGTCACTGAACATACATATTGTAATGTTATATTATACGACAAGAAAACATGGAATTTGTCAATTACAATCGGTTCAATTAATCAAAGAAAAAAGCTTTAAACGATAAGGGAAACGAGTGTCGATGTATAGTGTTATAATGAGGCCGAGACAGTCACATGGCCCCATTGCTTCCATGCCTTTCATCTCATCTCCAATCTCTCCCACACTTCTCTTTGTCCTGTCACTGTTTAGTTTTTGGTTACTCGCCACCATCTCTTTCTCTGGTCCCATCATGAATGATACGAATACACTTGAGTAACTCTTTCTTGTTCCTTTAAAAAACTTATTTATACGATAATCCCAACATCATCATGATCCAATATATTGATCTTCGATTTAAAATGATGTTTTGGTGGAATCTGAAGTTCAATCATTACTTTATTTGTATTAGAAAATACAGTTAGATGATGAGTCACACGCCAATAATTCCTTTTTCATCACACAATATTATTATTTTTATTTGAAAGTACGATCAAATCTTTAGTGTTGGAATCTATGTGTGTAAGTCTCTTCTCAGTTAGCGTTTTCCATTTGGTTTTATTAAAACGGAATATGTATGCCCAGGCCAGAATAACATTGCATTGCATGTGTCGCGTTGGAAATCAAAAAATAAAACATAGCGTTTGTTCGCTAATCAGTAATAAATGACAAGTGTTTTTTTTTTTTTTTGCATGTGTGTTTCAGTGTATTGTTTCCTACTAAATAGGTATAGTTTTTTTTTTGACGACTATACCCGTATAATGAAATCAAATTCAAGTTGATAAAAACCATATAATAAAATCAAGTTCAAGTTGATAAGAAGGTTGTTCTGAAAACCACATCTCTTTGATCGAGTCTGACCTACACGAAAAGAATACGATTTGGTTTCTAACCACATTTACAAGGGAGTCGGTATGAATATTTTCGTTCCTCGAATATTGATAATACTGAAATTAAGTAAGGGTGGTTGGAAAAAGATCGGTAGTATGGATCAATATAATAAAGATTTCGTCGATTACAAGTTAGCAAACAAAAAGATTTAGTCAATAACACAAGGATATTAAGTGTAGTCATTGATGTCTTGTCTTTCTCGCAAACGTCACATGGTACCACTTCATGTATTTTTGTCCTTGGACGTACCACTACATCTTTAACTTCATTAGAAAAATGCATTTAACTTGTCGATGGTACATGTACTAAAAATGTAACAATCATAGCTTGTTTCTTGACGGCCCATATCTTTCTCTGAAAACATGGAAAACAAATATTTAACTTAGGCTTTTCTATTCTTTTTCTGGCCCAATCCTTTGAGACACTAGTTGATAGTTTTATTTTGTGCAGCTATTGTGAAATAGAGAATCTAAAATATGGCGGACGAAGGTGCCACGTTCCACTAGTTGGCCAATGAGAAAACATAGTGCGTTATCCATAGAGATAAGCAGAATCTAGTTCTGTCATATACATCACTCCATCGTTTCTTCTATTTTTCCTAACACTACCACTTTGAGTCTTGAAGAAGGTCAACAACTTCGAGAATAATGGCTTCTCTTTGTGCTTCTTCTGCCATAGCCGCTATTTCTTCTCCAGGGTAAGCCCGTCTTTTTCTCTCCTCTCTGATCAGTTAACATCAAATATTTGGTATATAGGTAAGAAGGCTAGAATAGTGATCCATTTATGTAATGTAATGATTTATATTAGTCACGTCGTTTTTTACTATCTGAATGTGTCTGTGTGAAATGCTAAAAGGTATGGTCAAAACTTTATATTAATTGTATGATATATGTGCAGTTTCTTGGGAGGGAAGAAACTGAGGCTGAACAAGAAGTTGAATGTTCCAGCTGTTTCTAGGTCCGGTACGTCGGTGCGCGCTGTGGCAGCGGATCCAGATAGACCAATTTGGTTCCCTGGAAGCACACCTCCAGAGTGGCTTGACGGTAGCCTCCCTGGTGACTTTGGGTTTGATCCTCTTGGTCTTTGTGAGTGTTATTTATTTCTCCCATATTATATGCTTTTAACCTATTTTACAGAATGGTTTATATTATTTTAACAATTGTCTAACTAACCCGTACACATGTCAGCATCTGACCCGGATAGTCTAAAGTGGAACGCACAAGCAGAGCTAGTCCACTGCCGGTGGGCAATGCTCGGCGCCGCCGGGATTTTTATCCCGGAGTTTCTAACCAAGATAGGAATCCTCAACACGCCGTCGTGGTACACAGCGGGAGAGCAAGAGTATTTCACCGACAAAACCACACTCTTCGTCGTTGAGCTCATCTTAATAGGATGGGCAGAGGGACGTAGATGGGCTGATATCATTAAGCCAGGTAGCGTCAACACTGACCCAATCTTCCCAAACAACAAACTGACGGGGACAGACGTTGGATACCCGGGTGGGTTATGGTTTGACCCGTTGGGTTGGGGATCTGGTAGCCCGGCTAAAATCAAGGAGTTGAGGACTAAGGAGATAAAAAATGGAAGGTTGGCTATGTTGGCAGTGATGGGTGCTTGGTTCCAACACATATACACTGGGACTGGTCCTATTGATAACCTTTTTGCACATCTTGCTGATCCTGGCCACGCCACTATCTTCGCTGTAAGTGTGATCCAAATCAATCTTTAGTTTTGCATGCTCCGGATCATTTGTTTTGACTAGCTATTTTTTGTGTGTTTTTCTTTACAGGCTTTCACACCCAAGTGAGACGTCAAAAATGTCAAAAAAAAGATGGGCTTGTGTGATCATGTTTGTACAAATATTGTTTTTGAACTTAAAACTATTATGTACTTATATAAACTGTGGTCGAATGCAAATTAGAGTAACACTGCTCTTTTCTTGACTAAATGCGCATATCTTTCTTTTACATTGTCATTCCGGGTCAATGAGAGTGAATATCATCATTTTTTTTGCTCTTTTACTAAACGTATACGTATTCTCTCGTATACATTTAGTTATCTATCATGTTGAACCAGTTTGAGCAAACAAAGTTGAACCAGTTTGGTTCATGTTAGTTTACTTTGAGTTCCATCTCAATCATGGTGTTGCTCTTTATAAACAAGCGATTAAAAGCTATGAATTCCATCTCACTGAATAAAATTAGATATTTTACCAACTGAGTCTGTGCGACTAACTGAATATTAAGGTAAAGCGTATATTTATATATGTATAAGATAACTCATAAAAAAAATTTGGTTGACTAATTATATGTTAGTTAAAGTAGTTTAAGTGTAATGATAACATTTATTCAATGTTCATACACAAATTTGATTAACACAAACAAGATATTTATTATATAAAAAGAGAGGTAGTCAAGACAATTATTTTTTTATCTTCTTTGTAAAAATAGAAATTATTAAAAAATTTATTAAAATTAAACTGGTTTAAAAATTAGATGAAAATATATAAATAAATATGATTTTTTTAAGATTTCCACTATTTACAAAACAATTAATTTTTCATATTCAGACATGTTTTAAGATATAATGAATTGAAAACAAATTTCAACAGCCAAACTACATCGATTCAGATTTTTTGGCATAAAATCTGTTATTATCCAAATCAAATTTAAGTTAAAAATCAAGATAAATGTTTTTATTGGTTACAAAATTCACAAAATTAGTTAAAAGATAAAAAAAATTTATACTTAAATAATATGACAGCTACAGTATTGCTTTTTCGGAATATCTATAATTATCCATATTATCTCTAGGTAACGATTTTATACCCCTATAAAAGCTTTGTTTCCTTTCATATTTCTTCATTCAAAAACCATTCTTCTAAGTAAATATGGTTTATCTAAGATTTCTTTTATGTTTTCTTTTCGTAAGTAGTGTCTATGCCACAATCGTTTCTCATGATGGCCGAGCCATTACCATTGATGGTCACCGCCGAGTTCTCCTTTCTGGTTCTATCCATTATCCTCGAAGCACTCCTGAGGTATTTAATCTACCTTACATCAAACAGTATGTGTGGTCTTAGTCTTTTATGTTTGCTACTAATTATAATTGTTTTTTGGTTAATATGTTTAGATGTGGCCGGATCTTATAAAAAAAGGTAAAGAAGGAGGTCTTAATGCGATCGAAACATATGTCTTCTGGAATGCGCATGAGCCTACTCGCCGTCAATATGATTTTTCTGGAAAATTAGATCTTATTCGATTCCTGAAAACTATTCAAGATGAAGGATTGTATGGTGTTCTTCGCATAGGACCATATGCATGTGCTGAGTGGAATTACGGGTAATATACTAAAATGGATTTAGATAGTCTCTTTAAGTGCAATATATACCAGTTTAATACATTTTGATAATAAGTTAGTTTCTAGTATGGTGATAGAACGGTTTTCCATATAATGTTTTGGTCGATAAATGGTCCAATGAATTGATTTTATTAATTAGTATACCAAAACTTATGTATCGTAAATGTCAGAACTAGTCTTTAATTATAGTATATATTTTTTAATAAATTATCATAATGAGTCGGCTTCTTGTATTTCTTGTATGATGATATTACTGTATCTCATGAAATATTTTTGACCTGCAAATTTTTTAATTATTTTAAACAGAGGATTTCCAGTTTGGCTGCACAACATGCCTGGAATGGTGTTCAGAACTACAAATAAAGCATATATGGTAGTCTTACCTGATGATCAATATTCTTTTTATCATATATGTAGTATTATTTTTAATTAAATTTTATATGAATGATCTATGTATAGGATGAGATGCAAAACTTCACAACTATGATCGTAGACATGGTCAAGAAAGAAAAATTATTTGCATCACAAGGAGGCCCAATTATTCTTGCTCAGGTAATCGATTCAATCTTTTAAATACATTATGTGGTGTTTTGTAATGTTATGTACAATTCTTAACAATATTTTTTTTTTGTTTTATTAATCTTACAGATAGAAAATGAGTATGGAAATGTAATGGGACCCTATGGAGAATCGGGTAAATCATACATTAAGTGGTGTGCAAACATGGCTCAGTCTCTTGATGTTGGTGTTCCATGGATAATGTGTCAACAAAATGATGCTCCTCAACCTATGGTAATAAGATCAGTCTAGTTATAATTAATATTTATCTAATATATTCAAAGGTTAACTATTTTAAATCGTTTTTGTTTTTATAGTTGAATACATGTAATGGCTTTTACTGTGACAATTTTGTACCAAACAATCCCAACACTCCTAAGATGTGGACTGAAAATTGGACCGGATGGTTAGTTTTATTTTCTATTTTTATTATTTTGTAAATATTTTATCATAATATATTTATTTTGTCTTCTATTTGTTTAGGTTTAAGCAATGGGGTGGT
Source organism: Brassica napus (assembly GCF_020379485.1). Taxonomy (NCBI): domain Eukaryota; kingdom Viridiplantae; phylum Streptophyta; class Magnoliopsida; order Brassicales; family Brassicaceae; genus Brassica; species Brassica napus. Next base: position 18,501,092 of record NC_063440.1, read on the forward strand.
AAAAATCCTCATAGAACAACCGAAGATGTTGCATTTTCTGTTGCAAGATTCTTCCAAAGAGGAGGAACTTTTAATAATTATTATATGGTAAAATATAATAATGGAAATTTAAATTATTTATTAAAACAAGTTTACAGAAAATCGACATTAACTAGAAAGAGTAATTGAAATGTTTTTATTATTGTAGTACCATGGAGGCACCAACTTTGACAGAACCGCAGGTGGTCCATACATCACAACCTCATATGATTATGATGCTCCCCTTGACGAATATGGTAAATTTAAAGTATATTCATATATAAAAATATTTTATAAGTTTCTATTTTTACTAACTTGGGAAAATCTATTAGGTAATTTGAATCAACCAAAGTACGGACATTTGAAACAACTTCATGATGTTCTTCACTCTATGGAGAGAATTCTCACATACGGAAACATCTCCACAATTGACTTTGGAAACTCCGCATCGGTGATATTCTTGTTATTTTTTTATCAATATTATATATGTTATTCTTGAACTAATTACTTATCATGAAAATATTACATAGGCAACTATTTATAAAACCGAAGAAGGATCAAGCTGTTTTTTTGGAAATGGAAATGAAACTTCAGATGCAACAATTAGTTTCCAAGGAGAATCTTATGTTGTCCCGGCTTGGTCTGTTACCATTTTACCGGATTGCAAAAATGAGGCTTTTAACACCGCCAAGGTTCTTTATTTTACATTTTCTTGTGTGGATTTTAAAATTTCATACTAACAACTATTATTCATTCAAAGTTGTAACCAATTTTTTTTTTGTTGGTTTTATATTTTCAGATTATCACTCAGACTTCAATGATGGTTAAGAAACCAAATGAAGCTGAGGATGCCCCTTCAACTCTGAAATGGTCATGGAGACCAGAGAACATGGACAACTTCCTTTTGAAAGGAAAAGGAGAATCTACACAGACACAACTATTTGATCAGAAAGTAGTAACCAATGACCAAAGTGATTATCTATGGTACATGACTACCGTTAAGTTTAAGAAACGAGATCCAATTTCGGGTAAAATCATGTCTCTTCGCGTCAACAGCACTGCTCATGTCCTTCACGCTTTTGTCAATGGAAAACATATTGGTAAGTAACTCAAATATATGTTTTACAAATCTCAATAACACCAATTTACCAAAAAGTCTTTGATTTATATTTTTAGGTAATCAACATGCTGAGAATGGAAAATTTAACTATATATTTGAGAAAGATGTGAAATTTAAGTCTGGTCGTAATGTCATTGCTCTTCTTAGCATAACTGTGGGACTTGCAGTAAGTTCTTAGATATTATTTTATCTTGTATTTCTTTTAAATGTTAAAAATCTTTTTTTATTAATTTTAACTGAAAATAAAATCTGGTCAATTTTTTTTATAGAACTATGGTGCTTTCTTTGAAAGTAAGCCGGCTGGAATCACTGGACCCATTTTTATTACTGGAAAAAATGGTGATGAAACTATTGTTAAGGACTTGTCTGCTCATAAATGGAGCTATAAAACTGGTTTAAATGGGTTTGAGAACCAACTCTTTAGAACGGAATCAATGTCTAAATGGTCAGTTGAAGGTGTACCGTTTAACCGAACCATGACTTGGTATAAGGTAAATAGATGTTATTATCTATAAGATAACAAACCAAATACTTGTTGATTTAATTATTACATCTTGTCTTTCAGGCTACATTCAAGGCTCCCTTGGGAAATGAACCAGTTGTTGTCGATCTTATGGGACTTGGAAAAGGTACAGCATGGGTCAATGGAAACAACATTGGACGTTATTGGCCGGCATTCATTTCAAGCGAAAATGGTTGTGATGTAAAATGTAACTATAAAGGGGCTTATCATGCTGAAAAATGTCTGACCAATTGTGGAGAACCCACACAAAGATGGTACATTTTCCACATCTTATTAGATTCTAGAATCATATATTTTAATGTTAAAATCTGAGAAATATTTACTGGGATTTTTTTGCTTTGTTCTTTTCTTGAACAGGTATCATGTCCCTCGTTCTTTCTTGAATGCACAAGGAGATAACACACTAGTTTTGTTTGAGGAGATGGGAGGAAACCCATCGCTTGTCAATTTCCAAACTACTAGAGTGGGAAGTGTATGTGCAAACGTCAACGAGAAAAAAATTATTGAGCTTTCATGCGATAGAAAACCTATTTCTGCCATCAAATTTGCATCATTTGGTAATCCAAATGGCAATTGTGGATCTTTTGAAAAAGGAACTTGTGAATCAAGTAAAAACACGGTTGATATTCTCACACAAGAATGCGTTGGAAAAGAGAAGTGTTCCATTGATGTTTCTACGGAAAAGTTTGGAGCACCAGATTGCAGTGGTGCTACTAGAAGGCTCGCCGTCGAAGCTATCTGCTAAATGTTTTTCTAGATTTATATTTTTTTATCATATTTCCAAACTATGCTATATTTTTTCCGGAAGATTTAAGTATTTTTAATATTTATGGGTGGTTGCTTCATTCAATATAAGAACACAATTTTATATACATTTTACACAGTCATCTTTTTTTCCCAAAACAATCATGGTCATTTCTTCTCTACCATCCTCACTCTCTCTCTCTAGAAAATTGAAAAATTGTTCCCTTCAATATTTATTATTTTTCAATTAATATATAACACAGACTAAACTGCGGTACCTCAGTTGATAAATAGCTAATTTTAGTTTATTAAGATACACGAGTTCAAATCTTATTGTGACATTTTTTTGTATTAAATAAAATTTTGAGCGTACAACCAATCACAAAATGATAGAGAAAAGAAAATCTTGACAGTACAACCAATCACACAAAATGATGGAGAAAATCTTGACCGTGCAAAATGATTGAGCTACAGAACCGGTTAGATGCAGAGTTTCTACCGGCTCAGATGTGTTCCGTGAAGTTCAAAGAATGGATAGCTGTTCTTGCCACTCTCTTACTTCCACCATTATATCATGACACTTGGAAAAGCATGACCAAAATTTATATTTATTTTTTTCACGAGCGCAGGTACTTTATGATATATTCCGGTCTGTTCTACGGTTGTGGAAAGCATATAGCATGATGACATTTGTTTCCATAACAATCAAAACACCCATTTGGTAACCTCTTTAAAATATTGTTCTTTGTTTCAGTCTCACTTGTGGTTAGCTCAGTACCATGACTTACTCCAGATCTTAGAGGAGAAACTCTCAGCCACCCCACGAGAAGGAAGCAGTAGAGGTTCCATCTCTTGAATATAAAAGTATATTTTATTTTTGGAGATTTTCTCACTTTTTCAATCTTTTATTCAGGTTACTAAAATTGAACAATAAATCAAAACATAGGGAGCCATTTTGTATTCTATTAAAGCAATGAAGAATCGAGGTAGATGATACAAAAACCAAATCATCACAGACTAAAGACACGGAAAACTGAAGTTTTTCTCGACCTTATAACCAACAGGGTAACCTTGCATAAACTGTTTAAGCTTAATCAAATCATCAGAGCTAGTGAGACGCTCCATTAAAATCTCCACGGTGGTCTGATTTGCTTCACAGGAGGACTGGTTCATTTCGTCCATTAGCTTAAACAATGTCTCCTTTTGGTGCACCTCATTAAGACACTTAAACAAGGCATTGTAAGTTTCCACATTCGGTCTCACCATCTTCTCTTTCATTTCCTCTTTCAGAGACATAGCTTGTCCGAGATTCCCCGCCTTGCAAAACGCGTTTATGAGAATGTTGTATATCACGGTGTTCGGACTGACCTTTGAGCGCGAACCCATGTCATTGAATAGCTTCAACGCTTCGCTTACATCCCCAGCCGAGCAATAAGCTTCTATTATCACTCCATACGTCACAACGGTTGGATGCAACCCGTCTTCTCTCATATTCTCCATCATTTTCTGAACACTCTCGAAGTCCTTGAGTTTACAGAAAAACGAGACCAATGTGTTGTAAGTGATGGAATCTGGTTTCATCTTTGCTTCCTCCATATCGGTTAGCATCTCATAGACTTTCTCTCCGTTGTTCTTATCACAAAACAGCCCAATAAGCATGTTGTACGCCAGCAAATCAAGAGAGAACCCTGACTGTTTCAGTTTCTCCACCACTCTAACCGCGTCATGATCTCTTCTAGCTTGGCACAATCCAGATATCAAAGCGTAATAGATCTTTGCATCAGGTGAACAACCATCTTCCAACATTTGGTCAAACAGTCCCATAGCGTTTTCTACATTACCAACGCTGCAGTAAGCATGGATCAACGTCGTGTAAGTAACCACGTTCCCTTTCAAGCCTTCCCTTTGCATATCCGTAAAGAAAGCAATCGCCATGTTCACTCCATGGTGCCTGCACATTCCGCCGATAAGTGTATTGAGAGTGACAACATTGGGTTTAATCCCATCCTCCTTCATCCGAGACACAACTTCTTTAGCCGTCTCAAGCTGTCCCGCTATGCAATACCCACCAACCAAGCAGTTGTAAGTAACCGTAGTTGGCGCACACTTCTCTTCCGTTTTCATCTTCACCAACAGCTCCTCAGCTTCCTTCATCCTCCCCACCTTACACAACCCGTCGATGAGAGTGTTAAAATGAATCGAATCAGCTTTAATCACACCTCCATCATCAGTTCTCTTCCCACACATTTCTTCAAAAACTCCCAGAGCTTCATCAACCCTCCTTGACTTGCACAAAGTGTTAATAAGAATCCCCAACGTCACTACATCAGGCCGAATCTTCATCTCGTCCATCTTCACAACCACATCATTCATTATACTAATCTCCATATTCCTTCCCAAAACCGTCAACAACGCATTGAAAGAAGGAGCTTGAAGCGGAGCAGCCCTGTTCTTCATCATACCGCTCAAAACCTCCCACGCTACATCTGTCCGAGCATTTCTACATAGACTAGTTATAAACCGAGTCAACCAAACACAGTTCGGAGCCACACCATGAGAACCAAACCTCGAAATCAACCCAACAATCTCCTCTTCCTTCAAAACCCTTCCTCTCCAAACCTCATGGAAAACAATATCAGCAGTGATTCTATTAGGACGAAAGACCGATCCTTTACAAAGCATTTCGTCGAGCACCTTGAATGCATCATCCGCTCTCTTATTTCTGAACAAAACATCAATCACAACGTTACGAACTTGCGTGTTCTTCACGCCCGAATCGAGCCGTTCGTAGACGAGAACGGACTGGTCCACCATACCCATACGCGAAAACCATCTGATGAGAAGCTTAGTGGCGACGACGGTGAGCGGGATGCTCTTCTCCGTGGCGGTCTCGTAGAGACGGAGAAGCTTATCCTTTGCGTCGGGTTCGCTACCGGCGAATTCGATAGCCGATTGAAACACTAAAGATAGACACTCTTCGCGGCGGTTCAGAGACTGAGATTTCGCGTCGAGGTAGTTCAAGAAGGAGACTGCTAGAGAGTAGGATCCGAGACGGCGGGTGATTTGAGAGAATGCTGGAGGAGGTAGAGAGGTTGCGAGGAGAGAAGAAAGCGTCTCGCTTGAAGCCCAATCGTGATGTGGGATGTTACGGAGATTCTCTAGTAACCGGGCTTCCACTGATTCATGGCTCTCCGGTTTGATTCCGGGAGGTGGGTCAGCATCGGCGGAGAATCTACGGAGGAGTCGGGGATGGTTGAAGAGATAGTAGGAGTTCCGGCGACGGGAAAGAGATAGCAAAGTATTCATCTTTTCAAAGGTTTTGAAGAAGACGACGGCCGCCGGGAGAAAGTGAGGCGACTAACTCTGATCGGCGGGTTTGATTGGCACTCTAATGGGCTTTAATGAGGCCTTTGCACATATTTGGCCCAAGAAGGATTATTGCATTAAGAAGAAAAAAATATTTAATATAGTATTTAAAAATTTTGAAGTGGTTTATTTCAAAATTTAGATGATTAAAAATTAATAAGATTTTTTAAAAAAATAATCTATAGTTTCGTTTACACTATAGTTTCTTTTAAAACCACAAAAATAAATTTATATATTTAAATGTCATCAAAACATTTTAAAATCAAGAATTTTTTAAAAACTTTATTTTTTAAGCTATTTTCATAATATAAAAATTTAGTGCTGTTATAAAAAAAATAGTGTATTTAAAATATTATAAATTTCTTAAACACTACATTTAGAATCAAAGAAAAAACACTAAAGAATTGTGTATATATCTAAATTTGGGGCAAAAACTCTTTCTTTAGTAATCAAAATCAGAAGAAGAAAAAACTCTTTTCTTGATCACATTGAGGACAAATATTTATTTTTCAAAAAAACTCTCACTTATTTTACCAGTCGTTGATATCACCCTGAACTGAACTCTGAAAATACAACTCTTCTTATCGCATCAAATGCTATCCAGCAAAACTTCTAAAAAGTCCTATTAAAGGACTTTTATTTCTTCAAACCATGTCTGACTACTCAAAATAAGGTGCCTGAGAGAAGTTCTACAGCTTTGTCACTGGGAAGACAGTGAATCTTAAGACTCCATCTTCTCAGCTGATGCTGCAGCATCAGAAGCAGCTTTATCTAGTCCCATTTTTTGTAACTCGCTTAAGAACCCGTCCAGGTCGTTTGAGGAGATCTTGTAAGGGCTGTGAGAAGGACCTGGAAACGTGTGTTTGGTTACTTCTTCCTTATACTCCAACAGTGCTTTGTTGATCACTTCTCCTACTTGAGCGTACTGCTTGCAAAACTTTGGAGTCACCTGAAAATGAAAGTGAAAACTATCAGAAAATGAATCGTAACTAAAAACATGATGATGGTGGTTAATTGGTTCAGGATTTGACCTTAGCATGATGTGGATGCTGCATCATTCCCAGAAGATCATGATACACTAAAACCTGCAGCCACAAACCAGAAAAATATGACAGTTGATTGATCAAAACCGTAAACGTCTAGTTTTGCTCAATAAGACCAATGTAAAAGAGTGTGAAAACTAACCTGCCCACTGCAGAAAGGGCCAGCTCCTATGCCAATGGTTGGAATATGAAGAGCAGAGGTTGCAGCAGCAGCCACAGGAGGCGGAACACATTCTAAAACAACCGAAAAACATCCAGCTTCTTGTAAAGCCATTGCAGTTTCCACAACCTAATCCCCACCAAAAATAAACTTGTCTTCAAAAAAGGAAATGAGCACAAACATGAAAATCTTAGTTTCAGACCTTAACAGCACTAGCTATGTTTCTCCCTTGTGGTCTGAAACCACCAAGAACACTGATAGCTTGAGGAGTCAACCCAACATGTCCCATAACAGCAATCCCTGCTTCCACAATGGATTTTGCAGCAGTGATCCTTGAAGGTGATCCTCCTTCAAGTTTAATAGCATCCATTCCTCCTTCTTTCAACACTCTAACTGCACTATCAACCGCCTGACCATCATGTAAACCAAAACTTAATCAACCAAACTAATGCTTTGCTCAAACAATACAAGTCCCAAAGAGCAAAAAAAACACAGCTTGGTGATGTTCCAAAGAGATTAGTTAAACAAAAGCATCCACATTTCAAGTGTAATTAAAGGGTTATCAACCACCGCCTGCTCATCATTCAGACGAGAACCTAATCAACCAAACTGGTGTTTTGCTCAAACAATACATGTCTTAAAGGGCCAAAAAAATACAAATTGGTTCTGTTTCAAAGAGATTATCTAAACAAAAACATCCACATTTCAAGTGTCATTAAAGGGTTATCAACCGCCTTTTCATAATTTAAACTAAAACTTAATGAATCTACAAAATAATTCTTTGCTCAAACAATACATGTCTGAAAGGGCAAAAAAAAAAACACAACTTGGTGCTGTTCCAAAGAGATTAGCTAAACAAAAGCATCCACATTTCTATACTAGAAATTCTAGTCTAATTAACCGCCTGATCATCATTCAAACTAGAACTTAATCATCCAAACTGGTGCCTTGCTCAAACACTGCAAGTCTTAAAGGACAAAAGAAGACGCCTTGGTGCTGTTCCAAAGAAACTAGCTAAACAAAAGCATCTACATTTCAACTGTAATTAAAAGAGTTATCAACCCCCTGGCCACCACTTAAACTTAACCAACCAACCAAATTGGCGTTTCGCTCAAACAATGCATGGTCTCAAAAGGACAAAAGAACACAACTTGATGCTGTTCCAAAGAGATTAGTTAAATAAAAGCATCCACATTTCGACTGTAATGAAACGCTTATTCACCTGATTAGTGCTGGACTCGTATGTACCAAACGGCAAATCACCGACAAGAAGCGGCCTTTTAGCTCCGCGAGCAACGGCGCGGCAATGAACGAGCATCTCGTCCAAGGAGATAGGAAGAGTGGTGTCGTAGCCATGAACAACCATGGAAGCTGAATCCCCGACGAGACAAACATCGATTCCAGCCGTATCGATGTGAACGGCGGAAGGGTAGTCGTAACCGGTGACGACGGTTATCGGCTCGCCTTTCCGATGTTTCTGCCTCAGCTGCGTGAGAGTCACTCTCTGGTTCGGGTTTTGCGGTTTGGGTCCTCCGTAAACTGTATTCTCCGGTACGTTGCTCATAAACCGGGAGGCGGTTATGGTTCTAACGGCACGGCGAGAGCAGCGACTGACGAGCGAAGAAGCCATTGTCGTCGATTGAAAACAGAACTGAAAATTAATTAAAAAATTTAAACACTTTTAGGTAAAAAATCGTTTCTTTTTTAAATAAAAACGATGTTGGTGACTCACGCGCTGGTGACTCTTGATCGAGACAGAGAGTAGAGAGAGTCCTGTTTGGTAATGTGATGACAACATATCATTGTCAGACTATCTACAATGGTCAAAACTTTCAACACCTTAATTTTCTACTTTTAACACTCCATATTATTTTCTTTTTTTTCTACCTAATTATTCAACATCCATTTTATTTTTCATCTCTACAATATTTTTTTAAATAAAATTCAACACCATATTCCACTTTTTTAATTCATTTTTAAATTAATAACTAGTACATATTAATAATAATTTTGATTGTGATTAACTTTAACAAAATAAATGACATAATTTTTAATATATGTTCATAAATAATTATTTTTAAAATAATACTTAAATAAATATTATTAAAACAAATTACATTACGAAATTTCAAATACACACAATAAAAAATGATTTCGAAATTGGTAATTGTTAGGATTTTAGTAGTTGGAAGGATAATTTGTGGAGTTTTGCGAAAGGGTTATTGTTTTGACTTATTTTTGACACAAAATAGAATAATAGTAATATTATAGTCAAAACAGATTTTGTTTTTCTATGTCGAAATCTAATAAACCAAGTCTCTATTTATAGAATAGGAAAAGTTATGAATTTTGATATTTTTTTTTGTAAAAAAATATTATTTAATATAAAATAATTGATCTCAAACATTTTGATGAGATAAAAAATTTATGCAATCTAAACAGTTAATAGTTTGCTGACACTTGCACCAATCAGATTTATTGTTTTTAAAACCAAAAAAAAATTAATATCGACAACTTCCCTCATCTTTGTGTAGATGAGAATGACCCAAACTAATCTGGTGGCTGTCCAAATTTTGTTTTTCAACCTGTTGAATGTAATCAACAAAATTGAATCCACGTCACTTTCTTCACTTATTCAACAGGTTCATTGTGACTATTCAACCGTTGAAAAAAACTTTCAACAAGCCCATTGTGACTAGTCTCATGATTGAAGTCAAATATTTGTCTCACTCGCTATACGTTGTTGGTTGGTCATTGTCTGAATTCTTCACTCGCTTACTCATATTTCTGAGAATCTCAGGACAATGGAGAATGAATTGTACTTGGATGGTGAGGATTGCCTTTTTCATCGTGATCATCTCGGCAGAAGCTTCCATTCACGAGTACAAGAACCAAAGCTTCACTTCGGAACTAAATGGTCGCTACTTCCAAGGCGGAAGCGAATGCCTTTATGCTTCTAACACCTTTTCTTGCTATACATGTTTATGGAGTTCTAAGTTTGTGCATTTGGTATAGTACTGCTTGCAGACGGAGTTATTCAATTGTATATGTGTTTTCCTCGTTTGGTTACTTTTTCTTCTCAATATATATGATATCTAGACGATGCTTAGCATTCACATGTTTGCTTGACGAGTGAGCAAGTAACAAAACATCATCATGCATCATAGCTCCATTGTATATAACACTATACCTGATGTTGTCTTCCTTTAGGTGTGACGACGTGACGTTCGTGAGGACGCTGAATCTGTTGGGAAGCAGAATGTAATGCAGTCAGCCACAGTTTTGGTTGAAGCAATTATACTTGAGGGGAAAGACCGTGATCGAATTGGGTCTACCACAGATCTTGATCCAGTTATTTGTTGCACCCGAGAGCTTGTCCATTCTGGTTCTTGCAATCTAAGTTGGTTTATTAATAAAAGTAAACAATACTAATGGTTTTACGAATGTATTATTATCAAATAAATACAAATTATGTTTATATATAAACTTTAATAAATTATATAAAATATAAGTAAAAAATACATTAAACATAAGTAAAAATTGTATAAACTATAAGTAAAGTATTATTTTTAAATGTGAAATTTCATATCAAACTGTGATTTTAGTAAATTGTGATTGATTATAGTCAAATATTGGTCATAATATTAACAAATATTGCTAAACAATTAAGTTCATAAAATTATCTTTAATAAATATTAATGGAGTTGAATTAGTTTATAAATTTATATTATATATATATAATAAAATAAAAATATGTTGTTTAAAAAAATTAAGGCATTTAAAAGTGTTGAACTAGTATTGCTATTATCGGAGAAAGAATAGTTTGGAAGAACTCTATGGTTATTTACGGGGAAAAGTGGCTCCTTTTAAAGAATTTTTTGGCTTCATGTCGCTATGTTATCTCTTGCTCGGGCTAACTTGGTTTCTCATGTTGGTGAAGGATATAGGAGGTACAAGTCAGATTCACTAACATATTTGTTATTACTCTTGGCATGTGTGAGATGACTGCTCAGTACTTTAATTACTCTATTTTCAACTCGACTGGAAGAAAACCAATGGAACTTACTTTGTGGGCTGTGAGATTGTAATGCTCGTTATAGTATCTTCCACACCGAACATTCTCTGCAAGTCTTATCGATTATCACATCAGAGACCGTTTACTCTCGTTACAATCGTCACGACCCGCAATCAGATTCCAGTTCTCTCTTTGAATTGTAATTTGGTTCTATTAGTAGTCCAAATTTGATGTATTTTTTTTAGTTCTTTTGTGAATTCAACCGTTCACGTATAAATATATATTCTAATTTTAAAACAATATTTTTCAGAAGAAAATGGTATAAATCTTAACATTTACATCAAAATAGAAAAATATCATATTCACCATGAAGTCAATAACAAGGTTACTCTAATATCAAAATCAAAGCTTTCCTCGTATTGATATGATCATCTTCAGTTTAGCTCACCTTCATGTTTTTACGTGCTACATTCCTCAATGATGTCTCTAATGCTACTGAACCCAAACTAAATTAAGGTTTCGAATGTTACGAACCGCTCCGCCCCGCACCGCAGTTAACAGTAATAAAAATTTCTACATATACCATATATCTATACGTTTTTATAACTGTTAAAACCGCACTGCAGTTGAACCGCTTGTCCCGCACCGCTCAATCCGCAGTTTTCATTCGGAGCCTAAAAGTTGAAAGACCTTTTTGGATAAAAATCATTTCTTTTTACCAGAAAAGCAAATAAATAAAAAAAAGAAGATGTTGGCCATTCACACGCTGCTGACTCCGATTCCTAGGAGGAGGATAACGATTCCAAAGTTGACTCCTTTCATACTCTCTCCATCAAAATCCTTTGGTGTAATCAACTTCTACCGTCTCCGGAGATCTCTTCGAGTAATCACTTCCATGGCTGGATCAGGATCCGCCTCCACGCCGGAGCACGTAACAGAGAAGTGGTTTTCCGTGCCGGAGCTCCGGTTGCGTAACCATCGCTTCTCAGTCCCTCTCGATTACTCCAAACCTTCTCCCAGAATCTCCGTCTTCGCTCGAGAAATCGTCGCCGGTAAAGCTTTTAAAGATCAAACCTTTTCAATGATGTGAGATTGAAATGTTTTCTCTTTTTGTGTTAGTTGGCAAAGAGGAGCAGGCGTTGCCGTATCTATTGTACTTACAAGGCGGTCCTGGATTCGAAGGTCCAAGACCTAGTGAAGCTGGTGGATGGATACAACGAGCTTGTGAGGAGTTTCGTGTCATCTTACTCGATCAAGTACCATACTTTTATTACTCTTCTCTGACTTTTGGAGACTTGTAGTCTTAGTTGTTTGTGTGTTTGGTCTTGTGCAGAGAGGAACAGGCTTGTCAACTCCTTTGACGTCTTCCTCTATGCTTCAGTTCAAATCAGCTAGTGATTTAGCTGATTACTTGGCTCACTTTCGAGCTGATAATATAGTCAATGATGCTGAGTTTATTAGAGTTCGTCTTGTTCCTAACGCTGATCCTTGGACTATTTTGGGTCAGGTAATAATGAGTTGTGTATATTACACGCTCTTGTGATTTGATTTTGTTGTTCATGTGGATTTGGTGTTTCTGCAGAGTTTTGGTGGCTTCTGTGCGTTGACTTATCTGAGCTTTGCGCCTCAAGGACTTAAACAAGTGCTGATAACCGGAGGAATCCCACCGATTGGTAAAGCATGCACAGCGGATGATGTGTATGACGCTGGTTTTGAGCAAGTTGTTCGTCAGAACGAGAAGTACTACAAGAGGTTCCCTGAAGACGTTAAGATTGTTCGTGAACTTGTAATTTACTTGGCTGAATCTGAAGGCGGAGGGGTGAGGAAGGAGTCAAAACATTCCTCCAATTTCACTGACCAGTTTAGTTTTAGTTTAATTACTTGTGTTTGAATTCTTTGTCTTTAGGTACCTCTTCCATCAGGAGGCATCCTCACTCCTCATGGTCTTCAAACTCTTGGTCTTTCTGGTTTAGGATCAAGTACTGGTTTTGAGCGCCTGCATTACATGTAAGAGTTCAGCTTTTTTCATCAATGATCTCACTTTGTTCTGTGTTAAACCTTGCCTTGTTAATTGATCATAGGTTGGAGAGAGTATGGGATCCTATTTTAGTTCCTGGATCACCAAAGCGTATTAGTCACTTCTTCTTAAACGCTGTAAGAGAATTGCTGTTATTCTCAGAGTATTATCTGTTTTGCGGTGGAATCAATAGAGTCTGATTATATGCTTGGAGGATCTGTTTTGCAGTTCGAGACTTGGCATTCTTTTGATACAAACCCACTCTATGCTCTTCTCCACGAGGCTATATACTGCGAGGTATAGTTTCCTCAATCACCCATCTTCTTTCCTGTTTTACTCAGTTCCTTTGAAAGTTCATTAATTGGAAAGTTTGTCAGGGTGCTTCCTCAAGATGGTCTGCTCATAAATTACGAGAAAAAGTTGAGTGCAAATTCGATGCAGTGAGAGCAGCCAAAGAAGGCCAAAATGTACTCTTCACTGGAGAGGTGACTAGTTTGTAATAGTTTTATTAAATTCTCGGCACTCACTCACTCACATTGCCTAGCTAAATAAGAATCTGGATTGATTTTTCTGCAGATGATATTTCCATGGATGTTTGATGAGATTCATGCCCTGAAACCATTCAAAGCTGCCGCAGATCTCTTGGCGAAGAAAGAGGACTGGCCTCCATTATACGATCCTGCTACATTAAAAACCAACAAGGTCTGTTTCAAGAGTCTTCATAATTTGTTTCTTATGGATCAAACAGTTTCCTCTTGTTTTTCACATGATTTTCTTTTATGTAGGTGCCTGTTGCTGCGGCGGTATACTATGAAGATATGTATGTAAACTTCAAGCTAGTGATGGAAACAGCTTCTCAAATTTCGAGTATAAGGCTTTGGGTAACGAATGAGTTTATGCACTCGGGTCTTCGTGATGCTGGAAGACAGATTCTTGATCATTTGTTGGGAATGATCAATGGGAAAAAGCCTCTCTTTTGATGATCTTCTGCTTTGTGACATGTTTGTTTTCTTCTTTGTACTCTATTTGAGGATTGAGTAAAGAAAGAAAGATTAATGAATAAGAAAGTCTTTTGAATTTTTGGACTCACTTTACCTTCCTGTTAATGTCTAGGGGTGGGCACTTTACCCGATATCCGAAGTGGCACCCGAACCCGATCCGAAAAACCCGAACCGAAATCCGAACCGAAGTTGCAAAATACCCGAACGGGTATTGAATAAGGAGAGATTGGATACCCGAACCCGAACGGATAATACCCGAACCCGAATGGATATCCGAAGATAACCGAATATATGTATAATTAACCTTATATTTCTAGTTTATATCTCTAATTTTATATAAAATATTTATATTGATACTACACATACTTTAAGTTCATATGATATACATACAATTACGAAAAAATGATTTGCTACTCACTTAAAATGCATGTCAAGTTTTTTATTTAAAAAATTAACAAAAAGTTACATCCAAAATTAAAAAAAAAATAACTAAATTAATGTCTTTTTAGTTTTAAAATGTTATGTCCAAATCTATTAACCATTCAATCTATTAAAAATAAAAAATTAGTTAACTGAAAGTTATATTTTTAAATACAACAAACTTAAGAAATGAAAATTTTAATTTTTTTTTCAAAATCTAAATATCCGAACCCGATCCGAAATAACCGAATCCGAACTAAAAATACCCGAACCCGACCCGAAGTACAGAAATATCCGAACGGGTTCTAGACCTCTATACCAAAATACCCGAAAATCCGAAATACCCGATCCGAACCCGAACGGGTACCCGAACGCCCACCCCTATTAATGTCCATGAAGAGGTTTTGCACTTACAAGAGGACAGAAGCGAGAACTAAATTGAGACAAGTTACACGGAGTAAACAAAATCCGTTGTAGTCTAGCTGGTCAGGATACTCGGCTCTCACCCGAGAGACCCGGGTTCGAGTCCCGGCAACGGAGGTTCTTTTTTAAAATTTAATTGGTCCGAAATTATAGAAACGACGACGGTTTAGTCAGAAAATGAGTGAGCCGTTGATGTTCAGATTCAGTGATCCATCTGTTGACACGTGTACAGAATCGATTCAGACCGTGTCGGTTACTTTAATGAAAGGTAATAAAAGTCGCACCAAGGCACTAACTAGCATTGGGTTGCCACCACGTTCGAGGCACTAAACTTAAACGTCTGTTTTATTTTTTTCCTTATTCGAAGATTAACGCCGTTAAACGTAACTTCGTGGTCCGGGTACACCGAACCTAAGGCTCGTACATATATATATGCCTCAATAAACCTATTCTCAGTTTCTCACCTCTCTCTTTACGTTGGATCGAAAATGGCGGAAGAATCGGAGAAACCTGTGCACACGGAAGAGTCTCTGATGGAGAAGATAGCTGAGAAGATCCACGATCATCACGATTCGTCGTCGTCGTCGGACTCTGACCACGAGAAGCCGGAGTCTCCGTCGGCTTTGAAGGCGAAGATATACCGTTTGTTTGGGAGGGAGAAGCCTGTTCACAAGGTTCTCGGTGGTGGCTTGCGTACGTTCTCTTTCTAAATCTCCCTCTTTTAATCTCAGACACGAGTTTGCGTTGTCGGAACCGACACAATGTGCTTTGTAATAAGACAAGTTATATGCATCGAAACTGTTTATCATGTGAATGAATGATTAATAGGATCTGGTCTGTGTATTAAAAGTTTTGGTTTTTATTAGGATGGTAGAGTCTGAGATCGTTGTTTTGCTTTTATTTCAATCCATCCATGTCGTATGATAAAAGATTTTGACTTTTCTTATTGGGTTTTGATTTTGAACTTGTCTCTGTGCAGCCGCCGATGTGTTCTTGTGGAGGGATAAAAAGCTCTCAGCCGCTGTTCTTGGTGTAGCTACTGCCATTTGGGTTCTGTTCGAGTTGGTTGAGTATCATTTCCTGAGTCTTGTGTGTCACATTTTGATATTCTCCCTCGCTGCCATGTTCTTATGGTCTAATGCTCATGCCTTCATGAAAAAGTAAGCTTCTTCTTTTTTTGCTGACTTAATCCTGTTACAAGTAAGAACTTGTAATGTTTATTTCTTTGCTTTGTTTACAATGTTCAAAAACTCTTTTGTTTCCAGGTCTCCACCTAAAATTCCTGAGATCCAAGTTAAAGAGGAACATTTCCTTCTGATTGCTTCTGCATTGAGAAACGAGCTGAACCAGGCCTTTGTTATCCTAAGGAGCATTGCGTTAGGAAGGGACTTGAAGAAGTTTCTGATGGTATGTTTATGCTTGGTTCGTTGATATTGATATATGTATGTCTATAAGTTAAGACCTATTGCAACCTACCCATGAATCTTTCGTGATTGTAAGACGTCCTGGTTTCCTATTATATGGTTATCTTGTGAAAAACTTGTATTTATTTGTGTTCAATGTGCATTGGATGTTAATCTCTCAGGTTGTGGTTGGGCTGTGGATAATCTCGGTTGTGGGCAACTGGTTCAACTTCTTGACTCTTGTCTACATCTGTAAGTGTACCAATAACAAGTTTTAAAGTTGCATAAAGCTTTTTGTCTTCTGATTGTTGAATCTAAATTATGTGGGGAAAAAATATAGGTTTTGTGGTGCTGCATACAGTACCGATGCTGTATGAGAAACATGAGGACAAGGTGGATCCAGTGGCAGAGAAGACGTTGAAGGAGCTGAAGAAACATTACATGGTTTTCGATGAGAAAGTTCTTTCTAAGATCCCTCTTGCTTCCCTAAAAGCAAAGTTGGGTTAGAGACTTTATAATGAAGCAACCTCTCTATATCCCCTTTGACGTTTTGCTTTTGTGTCTTGGGGCATTTCTGTTTCTTTATATTTTTACACAAGACTCGAGAAGAAACTGTTACTCTGCTTTTACCTGTGTTCATTACTCTCATTTTGCGAGAGCCTTTTTTTCATTTTTGGGGTTATTTGATGTGAACGATGAGATGATCTATACTATACTAAAAGGAGGATATAAGCTCCTTTTAGAGTGTTCACATAGGCACAAAAAATCGTCCAATCAGAGAGCTCGAAGTTGCTACGTCATATCATTTATTTTTTTGTAAAAAATAAAAAAACAATGCAAAGTAGAGGATCGAACCCGGGTTAGTATGACATAAATATAGGGCAAATACTACTAAGCCATTGAAACTTTCTTGGACACATATACAAGAATCACTAAATATGTAATCACACTCTTATGTACATTTACAATAATATGGATTCAATTTTCAAGACTCCGATAATTTGTTTTGTAAAAAAAAATAATTAAGTGACTAAGATAATATATTCTTTGAAAGTGTGAGAACATTGACAAATATGAAAAGACATAGATTTTTGTTTTCATGAAAAAGTTAAAATTTTTGTAAAAGTAAGTTTAACATATAAATTTTCGTGACAAATATGAAAAAAAACATAGTTTTTTGTACAATTTTGACAAAACAACTCAAAACATAATTCTCTAATGTCTTAATAAAATATTATTTAAGGATGCGATTTTTAAATATATCAATTCAATAAATTTTGTAATTTATAGACAAAACAATAACACAACAAATTTTGAAATATTTATTTAACCTATCGATTTCTTTTCATGAGAATCCAACTAAAGAAGATAGAAAAAAACAATTAGATTTATTTAATTATGATTTTATTAAATTTTGATTAATTTCAAATTGTAAGAATGTATCTTTTTGAAGTTACAAGAAAATAATGTTCTTTCTTTATTACACTAGCATTATATATAGATTCTATATACACAAATAAATATAATATAACAACATAAGCTTGCTTTCCCCGATTCATATGAAAACTTTTAAGTTATCCACCAAAACAAATTAATTAAATCAATCAAATTGTTAGAATATAACAAATTAATATATAATTTTATTTTAAATTAAATTATTTAAAAAGTGTATTTTCATTAAAAACAAAATAATAAATAAGTAAAACTGATTTAATGGTAATTTTTATGACATATATATATTATGTGAAAGAAATATAAGCTTAATATGGAAAAAAATCTTAAATACAAAAAACTCTAAAATTAACGAAAAAACAAATAAAAATTAAACTATTATATCAATTGAAAGCTTCTTAGACAATATTAATAAAATATTTAAGCGATAATTAGACAAATTTGATTTTTTTTTAGCCAAAAGTTTATTATTAATTAGCATCAGTTATTTCAAGATGTTTAAGAAATGATGGACTTAAATGATATATGAATTATGAATAGTAATACTTTGTAAAGCTGACTTAGATAACACATCTGCACATTATTTTCAGTCTTTTTTTATGCCTAAATTCAATTTCTTCTGAGCAGTTATTCCACAAAGAGATCGTATGAGATATTGTTTTGATGTTCAGATTTGTTTCTTGACTGTTAAGAAGATTAATAACTGTAAAAATGTCTATTTCGAATATTATATGTCTATAACTGAATCTCCAACATGAGACAACTTTGTTTAAAAAATAAATAATTTCATTTTTTATACTATATAATAAATATATATTATTTACTGATAATAAAAATATAGTTATTCATCTATCACAAATATCTATGCAAATATGTGAATCATGTACAACAATCAAATAACATAATGGTTTTCACAAAGAAAATTTATAAAATATATTTATGTTATGTAGTCTTATTTTATATTTTTTAAATAATGTAATACAATATTATACATTATTTTTTAAAATTAAAAAAATACATATAATATCTTATCCGCGCGTAGCGCGATTAAAAAATCTAGTAGCGATAAAAATGTTTACTTCTTAGTTCTTACACCAAATAAAAAGTTAAAAGAAGGTTCTTTCATTATATCAATGGGAAAACTGCCAAAAAAACCTCAAACTTTCAAATCTAAGCCAATAAAAGCTCCAACTCATTAGTGAACTATTTAAATCTCAAATTGTTTAAACTTTTCCATTTAAATCATAAACTTTATTTGACCGAGCCAATACAAACACCTCAAAAGTCAACAGTTATAAACATGTTAACACCGTTACCTAATAAAACTATGTCGTTTTTGCCTAACATAAACTCCCCTCAATGGCATGATCAATGAGTGGAGCTCTGTTTACAGTCAATGGCATGATCATTAGAAACTCTTCAATATATTTCTGTCGTCTCTGTAGTTCTTGTCATTTTTACCAATTTCTTTTAGTATGTAATGAAATGTTAAACTTGAAGATAAACGATTCCCTTTGCTTCGATATTCATATCACAGATAAGCTTGAGCTATATATATATATATATATATATATATATATTTCAGCTCTTGCGACAAAAATACATTAAGCAGAAAGATTCTTTTCCTCAACCTAAAAAACTGAAATATATAAAGGATACCATCCTCAACCTAAAAAACTGAAATATATAAAGGATACCAAGTACTCCTACCAAGTTATTATATCCAAATAGCACGTTGAATTGATGGACTATATGTATAGGTGGTCAACACTATATGTATAGATGATAACTAAATAAAAACCATTAGATTATTCATATCCGCAAGACTTGTAAAGAATGGCATCGACCTGTACTGCGTCTTGATCTTCTTGATTTCTCCACACTTTTAGCCACACTTTCCAATCAATAGAACTTAGCATCAGTTGCATAACTTGCATCTAATATGTTGTTTTTGTTTAGTCCTGATGTGTTGATGCTGACCTCTCTACTCTTTCCCCCTTCAACAAGAAATTCTAAACCCTAATCCAGTTTACGCGTGTGACTTCTATCAGAAGCTTCGAACTCCTGATACATTATTTTCGTCTCAACCACAAGCCGAGAGAAGCCGACAGCACAACCTAAACAAACAACGAAACTGCATCTTTCAAGTTTCTGGACGCAAGCCCTGATGGTTGTTTAATACCTCTGTCGGAGAGTTTGGACTTAGAATCACTTGTGTCGACGCCAAAGTCATCTTCACTAAATAATAGCACCGACGCATAAACCAATTCAAGTAGTATCTTCGGTTTTAGTTTCCAGGAAAATTTCATATCGCCAACATAACTGAGTAGAAAGATTGTAGTTTTCGTTTAGGAATTTCGGAGAATAAGAGCACCCGCAACCGTGGATTTTGATCAATCCTTAGCCCAAATCCGTTGGTTTAGGGTATTAAAAAAATAATATTTATGCTTAATGGAGGAAGGACTGGGCCGTCGCGAGGGTTTAGACGGATCGAATCCTTAGAGACGTGGCTTCTTCTGAGTGGGTGCGTGGGCTATGCGTTTGGGTGGGGTCAAAAAAAAAATTCATTTTCCATCGAAACCGAAAAAAAAAAAAGTAAAGGAGAGAAAGGCGATTTACAGGCGATCTCTCTCGACTTAGTAGAATAGTTAATGAAACTCAACTGCTGTGGTGTGATTGCTTTTAATTAGTTAAGTGATAGAAGGCTTATTAATAAGCCTTCTGTGTCGCTAGTAGAGTGTCACAGAGAAGCAATTGAAACCATGGCTAATAACTCACAAAGTTTTACTAGCTTTCTCCTTAGTCAAAATACAGTTGACCTTGATTCACCAGAACCTTTTTGGTTCGGTAGTCAAGGTCCTGATGTGTCTGGTAGCGAGGTTCCTGTTGCGTCTCCTGTGCTGTCTGGTACCGACGTTGGTGCTAAGTCTGGTGTGAATTCTAACCCTGAGAGGAGGAAATGGACTCTAGCAGAGGATAAAATCCTTATTGGTGCTTGGCTAAACACCAGTAAGGACTCTTGTCACTCTGTTTTGACAGGTTCACGCATGTGGGAAGGAGTCACGGGTGCATTTGGTCTGTAGCTCTTGTGGGAAGGAGTCACGGGTGTTGCAGGAGCCACGGGTGTTGTAGGAGTCACGGATGACTCTGTTTCCTTTAGTATAAGTAGTAGTGTTGTAGTTGTTTCTGAGAGTTTGTATTAATCAACTCTCTTTGTTTTCCTCGGAGCTGTTCTTATCTACCACTGCACTGAAGTTTAGGTAATCTACTCTATTTGTTTTCAAACTTGGAAAAAACGTGTATCCTCTAGTATTTGAATGATTGTCTGATGTTCTTATCAAACGTGTAAACTCGGAGCTGTTCTTATCAAACTGATGTTTTTTGTTCTTTAATTCAACATATGTAGTTTGTGACTATTAAGAATTGTATCAAGCTGATGTTTTCTTGTTCTAGACTTTTACTGATAGAAATAATGAAACCAATGTTGAACCAGTAGCAAAAATTTGATTACGAGTTCTAAAGCAATGAAACCAATGTTGAACCGGTTGCACAAATTTGATTACGAGTCAAACCAAACCAATAATGAACTTTAATGAAATTTGATTATGTAACATTGCCCATTTGTTTAAAATAATATTTTGGTTAAACCTATAATAAAAATTTATATCCAATCTTATTTGTTTAAGATAATTATTTTCTAGAAATGTCATCATCTTCATCCGATGAAGTCGATGCAAGATTGGACGAAATTTGCGATGAATACGTGGAAGAAATATACAACGACATAGTGGAGACCCAAACCATACCACAAAGGACACGTCAGTATGTTGAACGACACCGCGAAGGAGGACAAGACCAGTTATGGAATGACTATTTCAGCGAAGATCCGACATTCTCGACTGCAATTTTCAGACGCCGTTTTCGCATGAATAAGAATTTATTCTTGCGTCTTGTTCATGGCCTAGAAGAGTACTTTCCATTCTTCCAGCAAAGAAGAGATGCGACCGGGAGATGGAGTCTTACGGCACTACAAAAATGTACTGCTGCTATTCGACTGCTTGCTTATGGTAATGCGGCTGACACCGTTGATGAATATCTCCGACTTGCTGAGACCACTGCACTTTCGTGTTTACATAATTTCACAGACGGAATTATACAATTATTCGGAAATGAGTATCTACGACGACCCACACCGGAGGATCTCCAACGGCTATTAGATATTGGAGAGAAACGAGGGTTTCCTGGGATGGTCGGGAGCATTGATTGTATGCATTGGGAGTGGAAAAACTGCCCAACCGCTTGGAAAGGACAATATGCACGTGGATCGGGAAAACCGACAATTGTCTTAGAGGCGGTAGCTTCTCACGATCTTTGGATATGGCACGCCTTTTTTGGTCCTCCAGGTACCTTAAACGATATTAATGTTCTCGATCGATCTCCTGTTTTTGATGACCTTTTACAAGGTCGAGCTCCGAGGGTAAAGTACATGGTCAACGGACACACGTATAAGTTGGCGTACTACCTCACAGACGGTATATATCCAAAATGGTCGACATTTATCCAATCTATCACACTCCCACAAACTCCTCAACATGAGTTATTTGCTAAAGTTCAAGAAGCAACCCGAAAAGATGTGGAGCGGGCTTTTGGAGTTTTGCAATCTCGATTTGCAATTGTTAGAAATCCGGTTAAAACATTGAACAAAGAAAAGATAGGGAAGATTATGAGAGCATGTATCATACTCCACAATATGATAGTCGAAGATGAACGGGATGGATACTCTCATATTGATATATCTGAATTTGAAGAAGGAGACGCCTCCAGATGTTCAGAGGTGGAAACCGAGATGCCAACAAATCTGAACAATATCTTTCCCACTCGGAATGATCTTCGTGATAGGCAAACGCATGAAAGATTGAAGAATGATTTAATCCAAAATATTTGGAATAAATTTGGTGATGAAGATTAATAATTATTCTATATTTATGTAAAATTTTTGTTTTTATGTTTAATTAATGTATTTTATGTTTAATTATTGTTTTAATGTATAATTATTGTATTTTGATGTTAAGTTATGAATTAATTAATGTATTAATTAATGTATTTTTTGTTAAATTAATGTATTTTTTGTTTATTTATATTTCACAAAAAAAAATATTTTTTTTCCTAAGGATTCTAACTTAAGGATCACCATTGTACACACTTTTTTAACAAGAGTCCTTAACTATTCAAAAAAAAAAAAAAAAAAATTTTAATACTTTAATAATCCTATGGACTCCACAATGGGTGCCACCATTGTGGATGCTCTAAGGTGTGGCAATTGGGGATTTAAGGGGAGTTTATATTAGGCGAAAACGATATAATTTATTAGGTAACGGTGTTAACATATTTTTAACTGTTGACTTTTAAGGTGTTAAAATTAGTTCGGTCAAACAAAGTTTGTGATTTAAATGAGAAAGGTTAAACAATTTGAGATTTAAATAGTTCACTAATGAGTTGGAGCTTTTATTAGCTTATATTCGAAAGTTGGGGATTTTTTTGGCAGTTTTCCCTTATATCAATACATCAGCAAATGAAAAAAACAGTCTGAAAAAAACAGCTTATAACTTCCCTTAAACAAAATTGGACTGAGAGAAACAAACAATTGTGGTATGAGATCATAATTACAACACAAGACTCCACAGATACTCAAACACCTATTTTAAGTCCTATTTTAAGTGTATGCAAGCGTATGTAAGATGTAAGTATGAGTATTTACCACCTTATGGAAGTACTCTCGAGAGACGTAAATTACTGTCCGATGATCTGAGAGGCACCGTGGAGCACTCCGAATCAGACAAACCCGCGTCTTGTCTTGTCTTCTCTGAATCTTGCTTAGCTTTGGTTGCTGCTGCTGCTGCCTCTTCTGCTTCTCTTCTTTCTCGCTCTTCTGCGTCTTTCAGTAAGAAATCCACCCATAAATCCGCAAAAGACTGTAAGAGAACCAAAGAACAATATCTCTTAGTGAAACTTGCTCTGTGTATTGATTCTATGACTTGGATCAGTGCTTTATTGTGTAATGGAGAGGTTTTTACCTGGTTATCAGAAGCCGCATTGGCATGTGAACCTGCGGGTTTCCCACTCAAGATTCCACCAACGAAGCGACCAGGAAAGCCCAAAACGCCTCTTACAACACCTTTACCGCCTCCTTGTTGTGCCACTCCAATCCGCTCTTTATCTTCCTCTGAGAATCCCAGCATCCTAACCATGAGGTCCAACACCTATGCAAAAGCAATGAAACAACTGACTAAATGTGAATGTCTGGAAAACAAAATAGAATATGGAATTAATTCCAATCTTTACCTCTTTGCTATGGTTCTTCTGGAAGTACGTAACCAGTAACTTGATTACGATACGCCTGCAAAAATATTTTGTGTTTAATCACTGCATCAGAACATCTAATTCTGACTGGAGAATCGAAAAAATCTGTATGATGTGATAATTGGTGTACCTATCAACTAGATTATCCGACTCCATTGACATTCTATTTAGCCTCGTCATGCTCTGCTCAAGAACACGGCGCACTTTTGCATTGTCTTCTTCAACCTTGCTTACTCTGTTTTTCCATTCAACCGCAACCTTTTCGGCTTGCAAGAGCTTATATGTGATGTCTTCCTTTTCTTTATTAGATGACTCCAATCGCTCATCTGCATCCTTAAGCAACATCAGAATAGCATGAGACCTATATGGATATGGCAGATCACATGAAACAAAGGAAAAGATAGTCATGCTTACTTTCAAACGAGCATTAAGCTTCATCGACTCATCTTTAGCCACCGCAAGCTCTCGTTCAAAATGTTCCTACAAAATGAATAAGAACTCATCGATAGATTGAGTGTAAGGAAGTAAGATTTTCAATTTCCTCATAGTACTACCAACCTTAGCTTCGGTTTCAGCATAGTACTGGCCAAGAGCTGTTTGAAGATTTAGAAGTTCAACATTCTTGGACTCGATTGTTCTCAAACAATTTGTTAGTTTTTGATTCAAGTCATCAATTGTTTCCTTCAACTTCCGGATTTGATTGTCATTGCTCAGCCTGTTATCCTCCTGACTAGCCATTGCCTGCTTGAGAGTTTTCTCCAACTGTGACATCTGATACCTTTGATATTCATTAGTCTGGCGGAGTTCTTCAATCAACTGGCTGTCTTCATCCATTTTCTCAGACTCTTCCATTTCCTGTAAAGTTATGGAAAATAAAACATATATTCATAATCTTCTATGAAACATATCAAGAGACATACAATAAAACTTTGTTTAGATTGAAGTCATAACAGATTTTAGGAGTGTTGCTAGAAAACAGAGATAATTTGCAAATACATGATCCAGAAGCTACCTTTTCGAGCAAGTGTTGTTTGAGTCGTTTTAGTTCTTGCCGTGCTTTATCCCTTTCCATTTTTGTTTCCTGCAAATCCGTTTCCAGTCTCTGCAGGGACTGCTCCATTTCTTCTTTTCCAGTAAAGGTTTCAGATTCCTTCTAGTTAAATATGGAAAAGGCATAAGGGAATATAGATACTTGATCCACATTTCATGAACGCAATGCAAAACGTGTGTATAATAAAGTGTCTTCTGGATTAAG
Source organism: Brassica napus (assembly GCF_020379485.1). Classification (NCBI taxonomy): domain Eukaryota; kingdom Viridiplantae; phylum Streptophyta; class Magnoliopsida; order Brassicales; family Brassicaceae; genus Brassica; species Brassica napus. The sequence goes on from NC_063440.1 coordinate 18,526,412, forward strand.
AACCTTGTTCAAACTACTAGGATATCTTGTCAGAACCTCTGTAGTGTCTGGGAAGACTTTGCTACTGTTGGGCCTCCTGCTTTCTTCCCAAGCAGCTTCTAGCTCTGTTCGTTTCAACTATGAAGTGATGAAGAAAACGGATCAGATTCAGTCCAGATTCCAAAAGTCAAAGTAGACATACACACAGTTTGGAGAAGATAATTTTTTGCTTGCAAAATCATTCAACAGTATGGAATGGAACACGACAAACCTTGAGCTCGTAGTTTTCCTTCTCTAGTGCTTTGTTAACTTCTTTTAGATGTTCCATGGCAGTTCCAACAGCGTGGCTCTCCTGATCATTCAACTTTATCTGCAAGTGTTTGATTTCAAGTAATTTTGCATCCAGTTCACTATGCACTTTGCTAATCTCCAACGAGCTCTGCAAACAGATGGGAGTAAAGAAAATCACAAACTTGTAAGCAAGAGATATTTATTCCTAAATGAATACAGAAAATGCCAGTCTTTTCTAACTTATAGACTTACTTTGTTCTTATCTAACCTCAGAGACTCGAGTTCCTCCTTGAACGATTCACTCCGTTTCCGCTCCTCTGATGAATTAAGGTGAGTGAGAATACTAGATATCAGAGATAGAAAAGAAGCAATAAGCAACGAATAATAGTATATACCCTGCAGAGAAAGCTGCAATTCTCTGAATTTTTCACGCTCTTTTGCAAGTTCTTTAGCTTGAACAGCTGCCAGTGATTTTGTTCTATCTTCTAGCATATCAGCAAGGTCCTAAAACGCCATCCAGAGTAACGCTTAGAATTTAGTGTTTACCAAAAGAGAATATCGCAGATAAATAAAAGACACTTTCACCACTGCTAAAAACTGCTTCTTATGCATTACAAGATGTTACTAAAAAGAACGTGATTCGGAAAGTCTGATGAATGTATCTTAAAAACCAAACGAATTCAACACCACAATGAACGATGATGTTACCTTTTCCTTTAGTTTTGAATCAGTGTCCTTCCCTTTTCCATTGGACATAAGGCCTCGACCTTTTGAAAGTGACACAGATTTTTGAAGCCTGTTGGGTGACTGATCGTTGTTTCCCTGGAGAAGATTACAATCCAATCTATTAGTTTAAGACCTTAATGCACAATTGCAAACCTAAGAAAAGTTCGCAAATAGAGCATCTATACTTATCAAGATAATGATGTTGACATAACTTTCTAACTAGAAACGCTGAAATCGAGCTTCCTGAAATCTTTCATAACTTTGTTCGACCTAAAGAAAAGCTTTGCATCAAACTAAATCCCACTAACACGCTGAGAAAATAACTATTTCTAACACAAGAGCTTTCCATTTCATGATACCAAAGAGATGAAACAAGCATATCATGTGTCTTATACCTTGATAGCATTATTGTTTGAATTCCTTGAAATACTAGTTCTAGCCTCTTTCAAGGCAGCACTAGTAGAGGTCAGATTATGTTTCAATGAGCCATTCTCCTGGTTGAGTCTGGAGATCTGATCCTGTAATAACCCATTGGCTCTTTGGTGTAAGGAGAAAAGAGGTGGCTTGAAAGAAGTAAAAATTCTAACAAAAGCTTACCTCTTTATCTCTTAAAAGAGCTGCGTAATTAACTGATAAAGCTTTAATATCTGATTCAGACCCCTGAAGCTTCTTAATCTCTGCCTTATACCTCTCAATCTAAACCATTAAGACAAGCAACCTATCATTACACAAACTACATTTCGCTCAGGACTCAGACTTCGAGTACCATTCCAGTGATATTCGGATGCTTGATCGATACCTCGTGATGAGCAGGCGATTCGATTCCATCGGAGATCTGATACCTCGAAGCTGACCTGGAACTCCTCCGACCACCGACATTATTAGCTGAACCGTAACTGTGAAGAGCCTCTTCATCTTCGTCGTAGTAGTCTTCGTGCACATCGAGCGCGATCTTGTTCAAGTTTTCCTTCAAATTCTCAATCGAACTCCACATTGCTCTTTCTCTCTACCTCCTCTACAGCTACTAAACCCTCAAAACCTTATAGACAAATGCAGATTACTCCTGGTTTGAAAGATGGAATCATGAAGGTTCTTCTTCCTTGCCCAGTCGAATTGACAATTTATTTTCCGAGAAACGTAGAAGAAAGAGATTTGGAATTTGAAGATTCCTCGTTACGTTTTGAAACAGATCACTCGTAGTAGACTCTTAGTAGCAGTTATCACTAATGGGCTTTCAAGACTAAAGCCCAATACATTATTATGGACCGTCTAATTATATACATCTGCAATGCCAATTATATGCCCTTACCATTTCACTGAACATAATTAAATTTCAAGCCTAATATCTTCTTCTGAATAGTTGGCATTTCAAATATATTTTTCCTAACCCCAAAAAATTGTAAGAGTTTGTACCAATTTCAAACTTTTATAATCTAAATTTTATATATATGAATTTCAGTTAAAACAAAAGTGACATCAGTTGAATATTCTGTCTGTTTAAAGTGAATAATCATCTTCCCACTGCTTGCTTGCTTTCTTGCTTGCCCAGTCTCCTCCTTAACATGAAAAGTCTCTCTTTAATTTCCTGGTTGAGGAATTTCCCTCCCATTTACTATTTGATTTACAATATTTAAATTTTATTTTGTCGACATGCATTTAAATATTATCAAAGGGTACGTATATCTGACTTTTTTTGTCTGTACCACGCTTGAGAACAAAAATAATAATTGCTTTGATGAAATAAAATACAATTTATTTCAGATCTCAATAAGGGGAAACATATCTTCATGAGTTAAGAATAACTCAGAAAAAGATCTCAAAGAGCACAGCTGTGTGTATGAGACCAAGTCATGGATAGCAGTTGAGCAACAGGGACGGTGCAAGTGCGCTAAGAAATCTTTTCTTAACATAAAGTGATTATGCCATACTATGAAATTATTATTATTATTATTATTGAAGGCAAACCCATATTCATTTTTTTTTTAATTTTGATTTTCTAAAACTACTTTTCCATATCAGAAAATATCTATGCTAAATATATTCATTTAATTTAATAAAATAAATTTGTGAAGCTAAGAACTCTCAGTTTTCAGTAAAAGCAAATTGATTAATTGACCACTATTTTCTGAAAGTATTTTCTCGGTCAATACTATACCATTTCTTTTTAATGTTGACGTAAGAATTGACGGACACCAACCAATGAATGAATGATAATAGACTGCAACGTAAAATATCTAAAGCTAAAACACATGGTGTCTATCTTGCATTTCATAACTACGAGGGACAGCACTAAGTTCCCTCATTTTTTTTTTATTTAACATAACAAACAATAATTTAAAAAATGGTCCCTCTTTATATCACAAAGAAGAGACTTCGCACGTGAGAACGACTCAAGTAGGCACACTTGGCCACCTATATCATATGATCCCTATATTCGTTTAATTTGAAAACATAAATATATCAAAACACAGAGTGAGAAGGATTCGATTCAAATTCAGATTCAAGATCCCATTACTATGTGAAAGAAAAAGGTTAGTGTATCTCTCCAATCTCTCTAACCTTTTGTACCAATCCGAATCTCGAAAACGAGAAACCAATCGCCACTAGATTCAGATCCCCCCGAGCTTTCGAATCATCATCAATGGCGGAAGAGACGGTTAAAAAGTACATTACCAACGAAGATCTCAAAAACCACAACAAACCGGGAGATCTATGGATCGCGATCCAAGGCAAAGCCTACAACGTCTCCGATTGGATCAAATCCCACCCCGGAGGCGACGCGGTGATCCTCAACCTCATCGGCCAAGACGTCACCGACGCGTTCATCGCTTTCCACCCCGGAACCGCGTGGCACCACCTCGACAACCTCTTCACCGGCTACCACGTCAGCGACTTCCAAGTCTCGGAGGTCTCCCGCGATTACCGCCGCATGGCCGCCGAGTTTCGCAAACTCGGCCTCTTCGAAAACAAAGGCCACGTCACTCTCTACACCTTATCCTTCGTCGCCGCCATGTTCGCCGCCGTTCTCTACGGCGTTCTCGCCTGTACTTCGATCCTCGCTCATCAACTCGCCGCCGCGATACTCGGACTGTTATGGATCCAGAGCGCGTACATCGGCCACGACTCTGGACATTACGTCATCATGACGAACGAATCGTGTAACAGATTCGCTCAGCTCCTCTCCGGTAACTGCCTAACGGGAATCTCGATCGCGTGGTGGAAATGGACTCACAACGCGCATCACCTCGCGTGTAACAGCCTCGATTACGATCCCGATCTGCAGCACATCCCCGTGTTTGCAGTCTCCGCCAAGTTCTTCAACTCCATGACGTCGCGGTTCTACGATAGGAAACTCGCTTTCGATCCCTTGGCGAGGCTCTTGATCAGTTACCAGCACTTCACTTACTACCCGGTCATGTGCTTCGGGAGAATCAACCTGTTTGTGCAAACGCTCCTCCTCCTCTTCTCCAAGCGCGAGGTTCCGGATCGCGCGCTAAACTTCGCCGGAATCTTGGTGTTCTGGACTTGGTTCCCGCTCTTGGTTTCCTGCTTACCGACTTGGCCGGAGAGATTCTTCTTCGTCTTCACTAGCTTCAGTGTTACGGCGCTTCAGCATATTCAATTCACGCTTAACCATTTCGCTGCTGATGTGTACGTGGGCCCGCCCACGGGGGGAGACTGGTTCGAGAAGCAGGCGGCGGGGACGTTGGATATCTCGTGTAGTTCGTATATGGATTGGTTCTTCGGTGGGTTGCAGTTTCAGCTCGAGCACCATTTGTTTCCGAGGCTGCCGCGTTGCCATTTGCGGAAAGTGGCTCCGGTGGTTCAGGAGCTTTGCAAGAAGCATAACCTTCCGTATAGGAGTTTATCGTGGTGGGAGGCGAATGTGTGGACTATTAGGACTTTGAAGAAAGCTGCTTATCAGGCTAGAGACGCGGCTAATCCTGTGGTTAAGAACTTGGTTTGGGAAGCTTTGAATACTCATGGCTAAGTTGACTTCGGAATCAGACAATGAACACTTGTTTTGTTTTTTGTTTGATTATAATCATCATCATTATGTTTGCTTTTGAATATTTTTTAAATTTCGTGTTGTTACTGTGGAAGAGCTGTTATATTGAATTGTAACGAGATTTATCGAGACTCTTAGCATATTATTTATTTGAATTTTGTTTTGTTTTCTTATATCTACTAACTTCTGTAATTGTGATTCACATGGCTGGCTCTTTTTGGTATCTGAGACTTTTTGTTTCTGGTTTTTGCTTTTGCCAATGTCTTTGTCGTGTTTACATCGTTACGGTGTGGGTGTTATTCTTGATATCCTGCGTGGTCCGAAATGATGAAACGTTGCAAGGATGTGGGCTATTCTGCTTTTGTCATAGGTCGATCTAGCATATGCTAGTGTCTTTTGTCATAGACTAGCTTTGCGCCACTTTTTCAAGGCCCAAATTTGTTATAATAGTGCTGTTCGTTTTATAAACGCCGGAATTGGCGGCAGCGTCTCAAAATTACAGTCATGGCCACGGCAGTTGCTGTACAAACAAAACAACACGGATCTGTTTATTCAGTTGCAGCGTCAAGTTCAACCCAGCAAATACGACGCGGAAAATCTCAGCGGCAGCGGCAACCTCGTTTCCATGCCTCCGATTGTTCGTTGCGACTACTTTTAATTGGAACACCAAAGAATTTGTTTATGCCCTAGCTGTATTTTTTTGACGCGGCCGCTGATCGCAGCGTCGAAGAAAAGAACAGAGCTAATATGGAAAATTCTGACCACTATTTGTCTCAAAGCCCAATAATACAGCGAATGTTGGTCTTGAAATATTTGGAATGAGCAAGAGATGGGAGATTTTAGAGTCTGAATACATGAATACAAACTTTTAATTCCACTGATACTTTGATCAAATCTTGAACATGTAGGATCCACGGTATCTTGTCAGCGGAAACAAGGTAGGAAGGAGCTTAAAGGAAATCAATTGAGAAAAATTTATTGGATGTCTATAGAATATGGCAAGGTTCAAACTAAAATTAAATTCTCTAGAAGAACATACTCTTTTCATCAAAAATTGAACTTATGAACCCTTTAAAATTTTACTACATAATCTAAGGCTTTGAATGGTGACCAAGGAATGAAAGGGAACACTGAATTACTTATCATTCCAAAAAACATCACCATTCACAAGGAATAGTTTTTCCTCCTTGTTCCTCTTCGTTCCCTTTTTTGTAGAGAAATATAGAGGAATAAACATTCCTTTTTATTCCTACAATTTTATTCTTATACGTTCCTTTTCTATTTGTTCTTCGTGTTCCCGAAAAGATCACCAGTCGGAGCCTAAGAGTTTAGTTTTTCACTTATCATTTATGTCGTTTTTTTTTGCTTAAAGTCTAATAGTCTATGTCGTTGTTTGTGTACAAATTCTAGAGAAAGCACGCAAGTTTCTTTGTTATCATGTTTCTCGACGAATGTAGGATCATGCTGGTTGTTGAAAAATTGGTTGCTTCAATCATGTTACTTAGAATTTGATCTAAGAAAATGGACCAGTCGTTTTCTAAAACTAAGAGAAAATATATAGAGAGAGGATAGGTCTATAAGACTATAAGTTGAAAACGTTGTGGAGAAACAGTACAAAAGGGAACAATAAGATGTGGAGCAGAAGAGAACATCATCATGATAAAATGCGACTTCGAAGTTTGTTGGTCCACTTCCGTTTGCTGCCAAGAAAAAACATTAACAAGTCCACTTCAACAATCATTTCTCTTTTCTGATATATATTCTCTTTACTTCCCAACTGTTATATATGTTGCGAACTTGGTGGAACTATCTATGAACATATGTTTATGTATTGAAGAACCAGAAGCAGTCCTCAAACTTTGAATGCTTGAAGCAAAAATAAAAAGCAAGGCCTCATAGTTAGTTATAAAGGGTAAATGAAATGAAGATATATGGTCGAGTAACTCACTCTCCAACATCACTTTTGAGCTTTAGATATCATATAAAGTCTGCAAATAGTTTCGTAAAACTAGTTTATAATTCACGAAAGAAAACAGATAAAAAAAATATGTGCGTGCATGTGTGAGTGGATTTGCTCCATAATGTAAAGAATGAAAAGTGAGGAGACTTAACGTTCACAAAGGCATGTCTATATATGTGGCACCAGCAAATAGGCCAAACTGATTAGTGCATATTGATCTTGCTATATCTTCCGAACAGTCATCACGTCGCAGTCTTGTTCTTTTAACGACAAAATAACTTTGTTTCGTTGACCAAAAAAAAAAAAAAAAAAAAAAAAAAATAACTTTGTTTCATACTATTATCTATTAGATGTTAAACACGATTTGACTTCTACCTCTAGGTTAGTTTTAAATTTGGTTTTGTCTTTAAATGAGTTATACAACAAAATATCAAAGGTGACTTACTAGTGGTAGTCACTAGTCAGACAGACTTGCAAGCCTTTCTACTATGCATCTCTAAACCACTCATGGATGTAAGAGTCATATATATTATGATGCTACAAATCGAAAAAGTGATTTATACCTTGAATGGCCATCACGTATACAAATAACAGTTGAATTCATATTAAAGGAACACATACACAAAAAGACCCAAGTTTATTCAAATACATAACCAGAGAAATGTGATCATAGAGTATGTGAGCCACTGATTGTATGTATGTTACTACATGGAATATAAATACTGGAGTATTTACATAACCATAAAGGGCAAGGGTCCTCTAAAGAAGAAAGAAAGTAAAGCGTATGAGCTGAGATCAATATATAGACACGTTATATGTAGTTAGTGCATATGAAGCCATCAGCACTTTTAAGTTGCATATAATATTGTGATTGCGAATTTCTGCTTGTCCTCGTGTGTTGGTTTTGAGTTTGTTATTGTATAGTGAGTGAATGAGTGTATTAGGTTAGGTAAAGGGCAGCGCCACTCAGAAACTGAGAGAAGTCTAGGCTAAGAAAAGTAGACCTTCCAGTGTCTGAAAAGCAAAGTATTATTACGGACCAAACGAAATAAGAAATGAAAACAACATTTTGATTTGTTTTTCTTTTAATAAAACAATTTTTGATTAGTTTATTGAGCTACTGTTATTTTAAAAATAAAAAAAAGGGTTTTTAGTAATTAAACCCCTCAACTAAAGATGAATCGTAAAAAAAAACCCTCAACTAAAAATCATGTGAAATAAACCCTCAACTTTAGTTCTGTTAACATATATTACCCTCCGTCTAAAAAACCGTTACGGAGGGTGACATATGTTAACGGTTTATAAGTTGAGGGTTTATAATGTTGAAAACTTAGTTGAGGGTTTTTTTTACGATTCAAAAATAGTTGAGGGGTTTTATCACTAAAAGTCATTAAAGGGTTTTTAAGTTATTTATTATCCATTTATACATTGTTTTAGATTGATTTGTAAGCCTTTAAAACTAATTTATATTTTTAATATATTAATCTATTATAAAATTAATTTATACATCTTAAATTAATAATTTTCAACACGATTTACAACTTATTACAACTTATTATAACTTCAAAATATTAAATTATTTGATATTTGGCAATAGTGATATAAAAAAATTGTGTGTTTATATCGTCATTTTCAAATATCAAATAATTGAAAGTTTCTAAGTTATATTAAGTCTTAAGTAGTGTTGAGGATAATTCATCCATGAAGTCAATCTTTCTATTTGGAGTATGACGTACTTTTTTCTTATTTTCATTATTTTCGTCATCAGGCTTATACTTTCCTATTTTCCTATATTGTTCTTGATTTATTGTATTACTTTATGTTTCAAATATATTATTGATCAAGAAAATAAAAATATAATGTAGTTATTCAGAAATCAATGAGAATAAAAATAATCATGCATTATTTTGGAGGGGGAGAAATATGAATCGGATGACAAAAATCATGAAAATAGGAAAAAGTGCGTCATACTCTAAATAGAAAGATTGACTTCATGGATGAATTATCTCGACACTACTTAAGACTTAATATAACTTAGAAACTATAAATTATTTCATATTTGACAATGACGATATAAACACACAATTTTTTTTATATCACTATTGCCAAATATCAAATAATTTAATATTTCAAAGTTATAATAAGTTGTAAATAGTTTTAAAAATTATTAATTTAAGATGTATAAATTAATATACAAATATATTAATGTATTAAAATTTATAAATTAGTTTTAAAGGCTTATAAATCTTAAAACAATGTATAAATGATAATAAATAATTTAATAATATTTAATGACTTTTAGTGATAAAACCCCTCAACTAAAGATGAATCGTAAAAAAAACCCTCAACTAAAAATCCAGTGAAATAAACCCTCAACTCATAAACAGTTAACATTTGTTACCCTCCGTCACGGTTTTTTAGACGGAGGGTAACATATGTTAACGGAACTAAAGTTGAGGGTTTATTTCACTGGATTTTTAGTTGAGGGTTTTTTTTACGATTCATCTTTAGTTGAGGGGTTTAATTACTAAAAACCCTAAAAAAAAAACATATAGGTTGATGAGTAAGACAGCATTATTATTGGTGTTACAATTATTTTTTTCGTTGTTTTATGTTTTGTAGTATTCGTGAAATACTTTTTTAAAACTATTTTCATGCGCTATGTTGTATTCGAATTTTTATTTATCTTGAACTTTTTTTGATCAAATTTATTTTAAACTCTTTTCCCATCAAAAACAAAAATGGCAAAAAGAAAATAAAAAGAAGCAAAGAGCAAACGTCGTCGTCGTCTTCTTCTTCTTCCTCTCTCTCTCTTTTGTCCTCCTCCTTCTCATTGTCCGTTTCATTCGTATTTATATAATCGAACCCGAAACGTCTCTTCTTCTTATCCCTTTCTGTCTATCAAACCAGATTTGTCTTAACCTCTCGCTCTTGTCCTGACAGACCCATTTCATTTCCATCTGCTGTTCTTAGGAAAAATCTAACATTTCGAGTCTTTTCATCAACCAATCTCCACAAAAGCGCCATTTCCACTCGCAAATCTAAATAAAGTCAGATACTTTATCGGTTTGAATCTCGAGAATTCTAAAAATTCAGAGACCCCACGAGCTCCCTCGGTTCGAAGGTATGTAATAAAAATCGAGATGGGTTTCTGTTTGATCTTACCGTCACTTTCTGCTTGTTTTTTTAATGTTGGGATGGTTCATTGATCTGTTGTAATCTTTGATTGATGATGGGTTTTGGAATTTAATGATGTATATGCTGTTACCAGATGTTCGATAGATGTAAGCGTGGTTTAGCCTAATTTCATATTTAATGAACTAAACGCTTTACCTAATATCTAATCTTTGTATTAATTGTCATCAAAGTTGAAATCTTGACGTTGAAATAATGACATAAGCTTTTCACTCTTTTGGTTTCTGTCTTAAACATGTATTATTGCTTTACTTGACTATGTCAAAAAATTATTTCTCGTCTGCATTTTCGATTTTGCTATGCATGTCTCATAAAAGCAAATCAATTTGTGTTGTGTAATGAATCTAACTAGATGAGGCTGTGTGTTGTGTTTATTTATTTAATGTTCTTCTGCTAATGGATTGTTATGGTTTTCAGTGTTTGATGTGTAAAAAGGTTATAACTTGATTGATTAATATGTATTGTTTTCAGTGGATTTAAGGATGGAAGCAGAAACGTCTTGGACCACTTATCCGTACAGTTACATCACTACACATGTCCCTGAAGCTGAATCATACTCTGACCATAGCGACGATGATGAGACCAAAGTCCAAACCTTTTCAATGGATTCTCTTCTCCCCAACGATCTATTAGAGAGAATCCTCACCTTTCTCCCCATTGCAAGCATCTTCAGAGCAGGCACCGTCTGCAAAAGATGGAACGAGATTGTCTCTTCTCAAAGATTCTTATCGAACTTCTCCAACAACAACTCTGCTCCTCAGAGTCCCTGGTACTTCATGTTCACTAGCACAGACGACCCATCCGGTTATGCTTACGACCCGGTTATCAAGAAATGGTACGGTTTTGATCTCCCATGCATCGAGAGTTCGAACTGGTTCGTTGCTTCCTCTTGTGGATTGGTTTGTTTCATGGATAACGACTGTAGAAACAAGATCTATGTCTCGAATCCGATAACCAAGCAGTGGAGGAGGCTTACCGAACCGCCAGGTCACAGATCAACAGACTACGCAGCGTTGTCTGCCTCTGTGAACAGAGCAAAACAGAGCTACTCTGTTTCTGTAGTGAAGTCGAAGCAAGTTCAGGGAGATTTCTCCCAGTGGGAGATCTCTGTACATCTCTACAGCTCTGAGACAATGACTTGGACAACACGTTTGACCGATGTCTTAACCGGATGGAGAGGAGGAGACGAGAGTGTGATCTGCGGCAATGTTCTTTACTTCTTGATTTACTCAACAGGAGGGTCTGATCATCGCCACGGCTTGATTGCTTTGAACTTATCGTCGGTATCATCCTCTAACGGAGTCTTGATGAGGAGTTTTGTACCAATGCCGTGTTCTTTAACCTGTGGGAGATTGATGAACCTCAAGGAGAAGCTTGTGGTCGTTGGAGGGATAGGGAAACACGATAGACCAGACATCATCAAAGGGATTGGTGTTTGGTGTTTGAATGGAGGAGGGAGAGAGTGGCAAGAAGTGGCGAGGATGCCTCAGAGATTCTTCCAAGGCTTTGGTGAGTTGGATGATGTTTTCGCTAGTAGTGGCAGTGATGATATGGTTTATGTTCAGAGCTATGGATCTCCTGCGCTTTTGACTTTCGACATGAAGTTAAAGTGTTGGAAGTGGTCTCAGAAGTGTCCTGTGTCCAAGAAGTTCCCTCTTCAGCTGTTTACTGGGTTCTGCTTTGAACCAAGACTCGAGATCGCTCCATAGCTAAAGAAAGTGTTGGCCTTTTTTGGGTTTGTTTTTGCACAGATAATACGGGTAATGTTATTCAAGAATATTGTTATTTACAGTCTGGTTCTTTATTAATCATAGAATTCTCAAAAGAGACCCATATAGTTTTAATTTAGTCAATCGAATCCTTACTAACATGTGGCCCTTATGGCTGGCTGCCCACAATATCTCATGATTCTCATTGTACTGAAAACTGGAGGTTGTCTTGTTGCTGTTCCTGGTGGATAAGATAAACCTTTGTTTTAAGATTAAGGTGTATTCATTGTAGATATCTAGCTGTAAATTGTTTTAAGATTTTATGTCTTTTTTGTACTTGAGTTGAAACTGGACCTAGTTTGGTGATGGGATTTGTCAGGTTTGGCAGTGTTAGGTTTACAAGTGATGGACAACAAGCTATTTAAAATAGTCTTTGTTGTTGCATTTTTATAATTTTCTAATGCCAGTTATTTCAGGTTTTAATAGCTTTGATAATCTGCTTAAATTTGAATTAGCATATTATTTACTCCGACCCATCAAATCAGTAGAGACCTAAAACATCAAATCGAAAGAAGAAGACTAAAACAAGTTGGCTTTGATGTGATGATTTAAGACAAAACACATAAAAATTTCACAATATGGTCAGATCCAGTTTTATGTATTTAGATGTCTAAAGAATAAATATTTTTGTTCATAAACCATTTCTGTATATTAACAAAAAAATTATGCACTAAAACTTCTATATACAATATTTATAAATTTTGGTGTCTAAAACAAAATGTTTGGTGAGTTTTAGCTCAGTGTCAGCCATGTTGAAGGTAACGTAACAATCTTTATATAGCATGAAGATATTACTGGATCCACGAATACACAAACTAATCTGAATATATGTGAAAGAGACATAATTTTACTAAAGTAAGCTATAGTAGCAAATCATATGTGAAACCGTAATGAGAGTAAAGTATTGAGCCATCTGAAGATCATTCCAATGATAAAACATCAGATTGATGTTCTTCTCATACAACTCTGCTTTAATGTGACAATCTCTTTATATATCTCAGTGCTAATATGACTTTTCAATTGCTCTAAACATTTTGGAGATTAGTAACCACCAGTTGCTATGGATCTCATCAAAACCAAACATTCCAGCTCACCCACAACTAGTATACAATCTTCACCAAACCTTTACCACCACAAGTTTCCATTGACTTCAAAGTCAAACTTGGTTTGTTGGAGTTCTCCATTCTAAATTTGAGTAAAATATAATGCTAAAAATAACCGCACGCAGCCGAAGCATCATATGTCCGTCTTCCAAGCCCACTCAGGTAAAACCGAACATGCCTAAACCAACAACAGTATTCTAACGAATACCTGTAAAACAAAACAAAAAGAACACGCTCCTCCAAAACCTGCTACTCTCTTGTCTTTAAAGATGATTTATATTAAAAGTTGTATCTAATGTGTGAGAGAGAGATAATACATCAGAATCTTTATGTAGATATGAATTACTTAAGCTCTAAATTGTTCTATGAACTCTATAAAACAATTTTTTTTTAAAAAGACCATTTTGTAATCCATCCATTGTATGCAAGTGAAGTTGCCCACTTTTGTTAGTTAGTTTTTGTTTACCTTATAGCTTACCTATATAGGTTTTAGGTTCACTAAACTTATATACTTTAGTTTAGTATCTGACACCTAGACAAAATTCAAAATATCTATAAGCAGCATTGACTCAAGAGAGAAAACCGGAGATCGGTTAAGTAAAATAACCGAACCGGTTAGTAGAAAGATAAGATAGGAAGAAGACAGACTGTATATAGGAATAGTCTCTTCCTCTCGTATCCTCTCGTCTCTCACCTGAAAGCCCTTTTCAGCTCTCTCTCTCTCTCTAAAACTTCGTCTACGATCATCAAGTTTCTTCATTTCATCTCACCCTTTCACGGATTCCTCCGTTAGAGGGTTATGAGAGGTGGTGAAAACACGGATCTCTTCGACCCCAAAACCCAGATGGACTCCGATTTCTCCCGCCACGGCTCCTCCTCCGAAGGCGACTTCGGATTCGCCTTCAACGACAGCAACTTCTCCGATCGATTGCTCCGGATCGAGATCATGGGTAATCCATCTGATTCCAGGTCCGACGTCGAAGGGTGCACGAGCATCGCCGATTGGGCTCGTCATCGCAAGAGGAGAAGAGAAGATATCAAAAAGGAATCTGGTAATTTATTTACCCTTTTGCCCTTTTCTTCAAAGGTGAAGCCTTTTTATTAAGAGAAGTGTGTTTTGATTCGGTTTTTTTTTTGCAGTTACTATTTCGGACATTGTGGCGTGTCCTGAGGAGCAGATTTTGACGGATGAGCAGCCTGATATGGATGGGTGTCCTGGTGGTGATAATCTTGATGATGAAGGTGAGGCAATGATTGAAGAGTCTTTATCAGGTAGTAAGTACTAAAGCTACATCCTTTTTGAGAGAGTATTGTTAGAGGAAGTGGAGCTTATGGGGTTTTGGTTTTGGTTTAATAGGTGATGAAGAGGATACAACTAGTGAGCCAAGCTGGGGGATGGATTGTTCTAAAGTTGTTAGGGTTATTGAACTTCATATTAGCTCTCCTATCTTAGCTGCCAAAAGCCCTTTCTTTTACAAGGTTATCAATCAATCAATGCTTCCTTTTGATGGTAGTAGTGTCTTGTCCATGTGTTTGTGTTTGTGTCTCACTTTTGTTTCTTCTGAAAATGTTAATAGTTGTTCTCCAACGGCATGAGGGAATCTGAGCAAAGGCATGTCACTCTTCGAATCAATGCTTCAGGTAATGTTATTCATGTGTACATATCTGAATGTTAGTTTAGTTTGTACTAGACACAGATAGGTTATGTTTGTTGCTTTGTTGTGTGTTACTTCCTCGTAATACATGGCTTTTGATTTACATGCGTATCTTTGTGTGTGGCAGAGGAAGCTGCTTTGATGGAGCTTTTAAACTTCATGTATAGCAATGTGGTATCTGTCGCCACCGCACCTGCTTTGTTAGATGTGCTCATGGCTGCTGATAAATTTGAGGTCGCCTCTTGCATGAGGTACTGCAGCAGGCTTCTCCGCAACATGCCTATGACTCCCGAGTCTGCGCTGCTCTATCTCGAGCTTCCATCTAGTGTTCTGATGGCTAAAGCTGTTCAGCCTTTAACCGATGCTGCAAAACAGTTCCTTGCTGCTCGCTACAAAGACATCACCAAGTAAGACCGCAAAACGACATAACAATGATGATGAGTGGGTTGATTCTTAGAAGCCATGGTTATTTTTCAGGTTTCAGGAGGAGGTTATGTCTCTACCATTGGCAGGAATCGAGGCGATCTTATCAAGCGACGATCTCCAGATTGCATCAGAGGATGCAGTTTATGATTTCATATTGAAATGGGCAAGAGCGCAGTACCCTTCGTTGGAGGAGCGAAGAGAGATTCTCGGGTCACGCCTCGCGCTATCCATCCGCTTCCCATTCATGACATGCCGGAAGCTGAAGAAGGTACTGACTTGCAGCGACTTCGACCACGAGATAGCATCAAAGCTCGTTCTAGAAGCGCTTTTCTTCAAGGCGGAAGCCCCACACAGGCAACGCAGCCTAGCCGCGGAAGAATCAGCCTCAGTGAACCGACGCCTCATAGAGAGAGCTTACAAATACAGACCCGTTAAAGTCGTCGAGTTCGAGCTTCCTAGGCCGCAGTGCGTGGTCTACCTGGACCTTAAAAGAGAAGAATGTGCAGGGCTGTTCCCCTCGGGGAGAGTCTATTCTCAGGCCTTTCACTTAGGCGGTCAAGGCTTCTTCCTCTCGGCGCATTGCAACATGGACCAGCAGAGCTCTTTCCACTGTTTTGGACTGTTTCTCGGGATGCAGGAGAAAGGGTCGGTGAGTTTTGGAGTGGACTACGAGTTCTCGGCGAGGTCAAAGCCATCGGAGGAGTTCATAAGCAAGTACAAAGGGAACTACACCTTCACAGGAGGGAAAGCAGTTGGGTACAGAAACTTGTTTGGGATCCCATGGACGTCTTTTATTGCGGAGGATAGTCTTTACTTCATCAATGGCATACTCCATCTCAGAGCTGAGCTTACCATCAAAAGGTCTACTGATCCTCCTCCTCAGTGACCTTTTTCTTATCTTTTAGCTACTTGTTGTCTTTTTCTCTCTAACCAACTCTTGTTTCTTATGTAAGGCTTGACGAAGACTAGAGAGCTTTATAAAGAGTCTTTAAGGTTCTAAAGAAACTTTTCTAGAACGAGGGACGTTTAAGAAGGATGTACATGCCTTGACGGTTTACTCTTGGCATGGTTTTAGTAAATGACTTTTCAGTAAGATTGTTAGGCTTTGATTTGTATTATGAACGAAGTTGTGGAAGATCAAAAAATAATGTGCAATATTAAATAGTAAAGCTGGTTCTTCTATGCAATTTGCGTCTTCAGTCTTCATAATTCTCTTTAGTAGACGAGGCTCGTTTGCTAATGTAAGGAGGCTCGTTTGCTAATGTAAGGAAGAGAGGGTTGGAACCTAACAGAGAGAGCCCAATGGGACTTGCAACCATTTCAAAATTTCAATTGTTATTTTTAAAATATACAATCCATCTCCTCTTTTATAATCAGTGTCATTTTACAATCTTAATATAATCTATTTATGTTTAAAATTTATATTAATTGCAAAATGCATTGATTTTACAAAAAAAAAATATTTGTCTCAAGCATTATTGGTTAAATAGTTATAATTGTTAAAAAAATAAATGTATTTTAATTATTTTCTTTAATTTGTTTGAAAATGTCAACCGAAGTATTAATGTGACTGTCCCTAAATAAAAGTTATTGTTAGCTTTGTGACATAAGATACATTACGAAGTAGGTGAGGTCATATCACTTTGGATAAGAGTAATTTAAGTATCTACTTAGGATTGGAACAGACCTGATTCTCCATATGAGCCATGCGTTTTGTTCATGTTTGGACGTTTAAAAAATTCTCTCAAATAAGTACAAATAGAAGAACTGACCGGTGATTAGATACCGCACACGTGGTACGGTGTCATCGACTGTTGCTAGAGAAAGATCAATAGTTTTTTTGTTGGTTTCTTTCTCTCTGACTATCCTCGTGCATGAACCAAAGAATCTGGCCGCTAATTATGGTATCATTCGTCTCCTCTAACCCTCAAAACTTATGTTTGTATGTATCTTCCTATTTAATTATAAAACAGGCTGGGCATTATTAACACACATAAATGGTGTTTAATACTGTATAATAATAATTCTCAAGTTAATATTAAAAGACGTTCTTCTATGTACTGAGGAAAGTTCATTTCTGTTTCCGACATGTCTATGTGAAGCAATGCACGTAGCCTCCTCCTCCTGAAGACTCCTATAAACCCCATCACAGATCTCTCTCTCCTCTTCTCTTACATATCTTTTATTCCATAACAATATTTAGTATATTATTAACTCTCAAGTTCATCAAAGTGTTTCCTTAATCTGTTCTTGGCGTTTTTTTTGTTCTTTTATTGGAATTCATCACTATCCTCAAACTTGTTCTTTTTTTTTTGCTCTTTACCATATAAAACTAAACCTGAAAATTTATTAATATTATCCCATAATATACAAATAAATGAAATTAACCAGTGGTGGTGATAATTACTAATAAGAATCTAAGATAGGTGTTTTGCTCATTCTATCGCCAAGTGTTGTTGCCTTCTTTCTCTCTATCCTTTATTTTATTTTATTTTTGCTTTGAGTGGAGAGTACTTAATGAGAGCAAAACAGTAGATTTCCAGATCTAATCACAGTCGTGGTCATGAGTTTCCTGTGAGAGAAAGAGAGAGAGAAAGAAAAAAAGCTATTTTGTCGTCTTGCTCCTTTCTTTGGGCTGTGGATTCAGACACAACTTGTCGGAAAATTCTTGAGATTTTCAAACTTAGAACAAGTAAAACTTTCTGAGCGAGAGAGAGAGAGAAGAAGAAGAAATGGGTCATTACGCAGCAGTGTGGGAGGATAAAGCAGCTACTGAGATAACCAAAGATTGGAATGGCATTGACCAAGTCCTTCTCCGTAACCCACACGGAGCTTCAGCAAAGGTTTCAACTTTTTCCTTCTTCAACCTCTTCCTCTTGTCTCTCTCTCTCTCAAAGTCGAGATTTTTAAGATGAATGTGTTGTGGGTTTGATTTTGCAGATTAGCTTACATGGAGGGCAAGTGATTTCGTGGAGGAATGACCAAGGCGAAGAGCTTCTTTTCACTAGCAACAAGGTATGTGATTATAGACCAAACCCATCAACGAAAGAAGCATAAAGATCTGATTTTTAACTATGTAAACTTGTGTTAGGCTATCTTCAAACACCCAAAATCAATGCGTGGAGGGATCCAGATTTGTTATCCTCAGGTAACTTTACTGCTCTCTCATTGTTGTCTCTTTTTATTTTGAACATTGTATTTGACTTTGTTTGTTTTTGTGATTGAAGTTTGGAGATTGTGGATCACTGGATCAACATGGGTTTGCAAGGAACAAAGTCTGGGTTATCGATGAGAACCCACCTCCTCTTGCCTCTAACGAATCCTTTGGAAGATCTTTTGTTGATCTTCTTCTCAAATCATCAGAAGAGGACTTGAAGCAATGGCCTCACAGGTAAGAAAGCATCATCATTTGCCTTTTATTTTCTTTCTCTTTACAGATCCTAATGTATGTGTGTGTTTCCATTTGCAGTTTTGAGTTCCGTCTCAGGGTTTCACTTGCCATAGATGGAGACTTAACATTGATTTCTCGTGTTAGAAACATCAATGGCAAGCCCTTTAGCTTCTCATTCGCTTATCATACCTACCTCTCTGTCTCAGACATAAGGTACTTTCAACTCGTTACAAAAGACAGTAAAAGATTCTGTGTGTTTGGTGAATCATTCATCAGTTTTTATTGGTTAACAGTGAAGTGAGGGTTGAAGGGTTGGAGACACTGGACTACTTGGACAACCTCAGCAAAAGAGAGCTTTTGACTGAACAAGGCGACGCTATAACCTTTGAGTCTGAGGTAAAGATGATCATGCAAAACATTGATAGCTAAGAACAAGTATCTTTTCAGTTTTAACTCACAGCAGAATGTTTCTATTTTGGTTTCAGATAGACAGGACTTACCTTAGATCTCCCAAAGTGGTAGCAGTTCTCGACCATGAACGGAAAAGAACATATGTTATCGGAAAAGAAGGACTACCAGACACCGGTAAAGAATCAGACAGTTGATTACTAGCTTTTTCTTTAAACATGATATGGGTTTCATTAGTTATGATGGTGATGATGTTGCAGTGGTATGGAATCCATGGGAGAAGAAATCGAAAACCATGACGGATTTTGGAGACGATGAGTACAAAAGCATGCTTTGTGTGGACGGTGCAGCACTAGAGAGACCAATCACTTTAAAGCCAGGAGAAGAATGGACCGGCAAGCTTATGTTAACTGCTGTTAAATCCAGTTTCTGCTTTGATCAACTTGAACTACAGAGCAAAGGATTCTGATTCTTTTAGAATCTCATCCTTAAAGAATATTATGCTTATTCCATTGCAAAGGTCTCTGCAGTTTTTTTGTACTGCAACATTGGAAAAGCAAAGTCATCGCTGTTTCTAGTTTAATTGCATGTTTGTTCTCTCATTTCTCAGTAGGGTTGTTTATAAGCTGGTGAATTCTCAGACCAGACTTGATGTAGTGTGACAAACAAAAAGCCTATGTTTTTTCTCTTGGCAATGGCTAGTGTATGAATAGATGAAACATTAAGTGTTCAGTCTTAGCTTTCAGATTCACATATTAACCAAAACATACTAACTTTGAGTTTGCATTACTAGCAGCAAAAGTTAACGAACTCAATTGACAAAAAAATCTTGGTACATAATCGTTTTTAACTATAGCTAGAAAGCTCTGAAGTTTATGCAGCTCGGCGATACTCTAGCTGTTTGGTGTTTTCTTGAAGTACCTTCAAAATAAAATAAAAAGCAGAACAAAAGATTTAGAAAACAAAGAATGCTCTTTAATGTTGTTTAAAAGATTCAGAACACCATTTGTTTACCTCGCGTACTCTCTCTGCAATCGCCTTGCAACCTTCAGAAGCCAAGGCAAAGACCGTTTCAAATGTTTCCATCGGTAACTTTGCATCCATCTACACATTTTGAACATAAACCGTCAGCAAATCAAATTTGATTGCGGATGTAAGAGAAGTGTGATGATATGAAACCTGAAGGAGTGTCACTTTGTCTAGTTTAGGTAGAATGCCGACAGTTACATCAGCTCCTCCAGCGCTATCTTCCACATAGTTGAGATCAAGAAGTGGAGTGCTGTTTAAGTATCCAGCACTGCAGGAAACAGCGAGATCACGCATTGGAATCCCAGCGTCTGCAAGAGCTAACGTCGCAGCATTGATACAAGCTGATCTTGTTCCTGGTTACCACTACACAACGTTAATGAAACAGATCCAGAGATTGAAGAAACAAAGAGGGGTTCACAGCTACCTCCATCAGCTTGTAGAACCTGAAGGAAAATGTCAATCTGCAGAATAGAAACAATCCATCAAGACCCAATATAGGACTGGCAACAGATTCTTGCCATGAATATAAAAGGTAAACCTGTGAATGGGGCAACAGTTCGGTTAATATGCAAGCTTCCATTGTCTGACGGATGACAAGAGATAGCTCTGTTGATCGCCTGACCATACCATAATACACACAAGAATTCAATTTTTATGACTAATTGCAAGAACAGTAAGTCTTTTAGATATGTAGTAAGTGTGTAAACCTGTCGTTTTTCTGTCTTCTGCGATCACCAGTACTAAAATGAGCCATACTATACTCACAAAGCACCTACCAAAAGTTAGAGAGAAGCATTTAAAATTCACAAAGCTTTTTTACCAAGAAGAATATACACAAGAAGATCAAAACATATACACATACCAATGCATGACCATTCTTTTGTTGGCTCTTGTTTTGAATCTAAGAGAGCAAAGACACATAATCTTAATTCACTTACTCATACAATAAAAGGGCAATCATCAATCAATCATAGAGAATGAATACCTCTCTAGGGCCATAAACAGCTGCAATTACTTTTGTATTACCCATCTCGAAAACAGCAGAGCTAGACAAGAACAACAAGACAAAACATAAAGTTGGAGTTTTTATATTCATGTAAGTGCCAAGTTAGAACTGAGATGAAGATAAGAGTAAGAACTGTGTTTACCCATCAGCCTTTGAAACCACTCCAACCTCAGCTACGATTTGCCTCATCTATTACAAAAGCCATCAACTTGTGAAGGCTGCTAACAGAGACAAGGAGTAAAGATGCAAAGATACCTCATTGAATCGGCGACCATCTAATCGTAGACCTTCTGGGTTTACGTACTCCATTGCTGTGAGCTCTGAATCTAGAGATGTGACTGAAAAGACAGAACAAGTTCGAAACTTTATGTTACTAAAGACAGAGACAGCACAAGTTCGAAACTTTAGTGTTTTCCGAAACAGAGAACCAAACAAAAATCTGAATTAAGCGGAGAGAGAAAGAGAGGAGTTATACCTAAGCTGAAATTTGCGGCGAGGATACGTCGGAGGTTTAAGGGACGGCGTCGACGAGAGGAGGATCGAACTCTGAATGAGTGGGAAACCTAAGGTTAGAGCTTTTGGGGTATCTTTTTGTGAATTAATTATGATTTTAAGGGTATATGTGTAAATTAAAGCTACATGTAGTCTTGGGCTCTTGGCCCTGCGTATGGGCCCTTCTCTGTATTATCTCTATGACTATTGTCAATCATATGCAATCCAGCGGTTGACCACCCCCAACAAAGTGTAAAATGATGTTAAATAGTGTTTGGGAGCTAATTAAGGACTGTTTGGTTGTAGTTTTTTTTTTTTAAGGAAAAAATCTTGCTTGGTTGTAGTTGTGGCTACGTACTTGCCTGGGTTTTAATCTATTTTATAGGGCTGTTCAATATGGTAAAACCGAACTGTACCGAACCGAACCGAACCGAAATAGACAATATGGTTTGGTTTTGGTATATACCATATAAACCGAATGGATATAATTTTATAAAAACCGTAGGATTTGGATATGGTTTGGTATATAACCGATTAAACCGAATAAACCGAAAAAACCGATTAAAAGTAGAAACATGTAAATATGTATCTATTTTATAACAATACATGAAAATCTATTTGTTACATAAGTTAAATTTGTGTTAATAACTATTAACATAATTTTATAGTAATAAAAAACCTTAATTTGTAAAACACTTGAACTATAACTAAATAACAATACATCGCAATTCAGACATCTTATTTTCTTAGTCTTTTTTTGATCTTTTTGATTATTTTAGTCTTCAATAAATTAATATGAAGATTATAAATTTGATGGACAATAATTAATGGAAAATTTTCAATTGAAAAAACATGACTTTAATAAACACTAAATATGGAAGAGTGGAAAAACTTTTCTTTCATGTTTCTGTTTTGTTTCAAATTTTTATTTTCAAAATTTCAAGCTTTGATTTTAGTTATAGATTTGATTATTTTATTTGATGGTAGAAGCATTTTTACTTTTTTGTTCATTTATTTGAACATGTAATATATTTTTAATAAATGATTGTGTTGACAATATGATTCTAAAATTCATATAATATGATCTCAAACAAAATAATTATGTTTTTTGGTATAAAACCGAATAAACCGAAAACCGACGGTATATAAACCGAACCGAACCGAAGTAAATATGGATTTAGAATGGTAGTTATATTTTACTAACCGAAATACCGAAAACCGAAAAAAACCGAACCAAAACCGAACCGATATCCGGATTGAACACCCCTACTATTTTATAAGAAATTGTTCTGAGTTTGGCTACTAAAGAAGATAAAAAGTAGAACAATGGCTTTTTTGGGTGTAAAGAACAAAGGTTGTGAACTGCTAAAACGTATAACTACTTCACTATGGTGTTAGATTTGAGTCCATCAAGATTCAAGACTCTGTTTGAATAACGCTTACCTTTTATTTCACATAAGGTCTATGTCTTGATATATATAGATTCATTGCTAATAATAATGATATTGATACCAACGTGTCAGGACATACGTGTGCCCTGCTGCAGCCTGCAGTTGTTGAAGTGAAAGTGGTAACATATACTTATGAAAATGACGGGCTCGTGACGGAGGATGATGAAATGATTAATAAAGTTTTCTCCTTCCTCTGTATATGCAGTAAAAGCACACAAAATGAGATTTCACGACACCTAACGAACGCCATGCAATTTATTGTTCCATATATAGCATATTATATCATTTGGCTGTGTTATATTGTATTGATCTTGCCAGGAGTACAAGACGAACACCAACTATAAAACAGACAAAAGAATTTGAAATCACATGTAATGTAAGTAGTAGAATATTACTATTGTTTTAGTAATTAAGTTAATTTAATTTGCAATTTTATCAATTAGATTATGAATCTTCTTTTTCTAATGATTCTGTTTTGCCCGACCAATTCTAGTCAAAGCTCATTTAAAAATTCAAAACTTAAAAGGAAAATCTAATGTAGTTTACTTTTTTTCCTGTTTCCGACAAGAGACATTAGTAAATAACTAAATATTAGAGGGTGGCAGTGACTTGCCCTCCAAGCGAAAGATAATTGGTTCAAACAGTTTTAAAATGACGTTTCAAATTGACCCGAGACTACTACCTAGGGCTGTTCAATATGGTAAAACCGAACCGTACCGAACCGAACCGAACCGAAATAGACAATATGGTTTGGTTTTGGTATATACCATATAAACCGAATGGATATAATTTTATAAAACCGTAGGATTTGGATATGGTTTGGTATATAACCGTTTAAACCGAATAAACCGAACAAAACCGATTAAAAGTAGAAACATGTAAATATGTATCTATTTTATAACAATACATGAAAATCTATTTGTTACATAAGTTAAATTTGTGTTAATAACTATTACCATAATTTTATAGTAATAAAAAACCTTAATTTGTAAAACACTTGAACTATAACTAAATAACAATACATCGCAATTCAGACATCTTATTTTCTAAGTCTTTTTTTGATCTTTTTGATTTATTTTAGTCTTCACTAAATTAATATGAAGATTATAAATTTGATGGACAATAATTAATGGAAAATTTTCAATTGAAAAAGCATGACTTTAATGAACACTAAATATGGAAGAGTGGAAAAACTTTTCTTTCATGTTTCTGTTTTGTTTCATATTTTTATTTTCAAAATTTCAAGCTTTGATTTTAGTTATAGATTTGATTATTTTATTTGATGGTAGAAGCATTTTTACTTTTTTGTTCATTTATTTGAACATGTAATATATTTTTAATAAATGACTGTGTTGACAATATGACTCTAAGATTCATATAATATGATCTCAAACAAAATAATTATGTTTTTTGGTATAAAACCGAATAAACCGAAAACCGACGGTATATAAACCGAACTGAACCGAAGTAAATATGGATTTAGAATGATAGTTATATTTTACTAACCGAAATACCGAAAACCGAAAAAAACCGAACCGAAACCGAACCGATATCCGGATTGAACCCCCCTACTACTACCATTACTCTCTTTTTAAACACATCAATAGACTCATTAGTCATTAGCATTAAAATTTATTGGTGAGTGACATCCTCGTGACTAATCAATCTCACACGAGAAGGTCCCACAGACTGGCGCATGAGTTATTGGCGTGGAAGACTTAAAATGGCTTGGAGACCAAGCTATTAAGGTAGGACAAAAGCTCCACTCTCGATACGGTAACTAACACGTGTCAGAGATATAACGTCTCAATCTGAGATGCGGAAAGCCGTTTTGGAGTCCCCAGTGGGTCACGAACCGCGTTAATTTCCCTAATACAAAGACCGATGTAATTTCCGGTTTAACATCTCTTTCGGTTTATAAACCATAATACTACAAAAATTCAGTATACAATTGTAATGAGTTTTTTTTAATTTTATTTTAGTTCATGAGTAAAAAGAGTAACTTCCTCTATTATGAATACTGCTAAACCGGTTTGAACAAAAAAAAGAATACTGCTAAACCGGTTTGAATACCGCATTAATATCTCTCTACAGTTAAACAAAAAGACACAATTTTAGAAAACAGTAAATATTCCAAAAATCACATTAAATAAAAATGGCCATAAAAGTAAAAGGAGAATATGGAAATAATAAATGTCATGACTTATATATTTAAGTAAACAATGTTCCTAAGAAACGGCGAGTCTTCCTTCTTTAACATTTTGACTCATCTCTTTTCTTTCTCTCTACGATTCATCACAGTTAAAAAAAAAATCATCTTTAGTTTAGAGCGATAGAGAGATGGAGAGAGGAACAAGAAGAGTAAAGTTCACGGAACACTGTACGGTCAAACCCGTGCCAGCTAAACCATCCAACGGCTCTCCGAGAGTGGTCCGAATCTCTTTCACCGACCCTTTCGCCACTGACTCATCCAGCGGCGAAGAAGAAAACGACAAGGCTTCTCCGACTCCTAGAGTGAAACGGTACGTGGAGGAGATTAGATTCGGCGAAACCAAACCCCCGAGAAAAGCTAGATGCAAGGCGGAGAAGAAAGGCGGCGGCGGCGAGAGAAAGGCTAAGGCTGACGTGTCAGCGAATCCTATAAAGTACAGAGGCGTGAGGCAGAGGCGGTGGGGATCCTTCGCGGCGGAGATAAGGGACTCCGCGAGCCGTACTCGGATTTGGTTAGGGACTTTCGCCACGGCGGAGGAAGCCGCCGTTGCTTACGACCGAGCCGCGATTCGTCTTAAAGGTCACAACGCTCTGACTAATTTTCTTACTCCTCCTCCTTCGCCGGAGGAAACAACGCCGGTTATCGATCTTAAAACGGTCTCCGGGTGTGATTCCGGGAGCCAGAGCCTCTGTTCTCCGACGTCTGTTCTTCGGTTCAACGTCAAAGAGGAAACGGCGGAGGTGAAGCCTGACGTGGCGGGATTGTTTCCGGATCCGTACTCGTTGCCGGAGTTTTCTCTCGCCGGCGAGTGTTTCTGGGATTCTGAGTTTCCTCCGGAGCCGTTGTTTGTGGACGAAATCGGAATCCGTAAACCGGTTTCGAACCGGAGAGAAGATGACGAACCGGAAGAGTTCTCGTTCCGGTTGAATGGAGATTTCGATGCAACTCCATGGGATGTCGACAATTTCTTCGAGCTTGATTAATTAAAAAAATCGATTTTTACTGGTTCTGAGATTTTTGTGACGATGATGATGACGTGGACGCATCTACACCGTGTGCTTGTCTTTTCGTTCATTGACGTGGACGGTTCTGATGGGCTGGACGCTGGAGCGCGAGAATAGCTCTGTTTAATTTTAGTTGTGGCTGGTTAAGTACTTTATTTAAGATAAAAAATGTCAGTGTCGCTTTAAGGATTTTTGGCCCAGCATTTTCGTTATTTGCTCGTCTCAGCATGAGGAGGCAGAATATACGAAGTGTTTATAATGTTTATATTAACAATATTTTTTTTATCAACTGTAATTCCCCATCTTTTTTTTTTTTTTTTTTTTTTGAACTGGTAATTCCCCATCTTTTCCATTGTTATTTCGTACTTTGCATAAATCTTTCTAATAGCATCATGTAATGAGAAGTCTTATGATAAACAAAATCTCCTTTTTAGAATTTGAAGTTAATACTCCATTTTACGTAGAGTAAGTAAACAAATAATTAAAACCGTAGTAGTATTATAAAATTCTAACGCCGGTTTACTAATATCAGAAGCGAATTTGAAGCGGTTAAAGTAATATATATATATATATATATATATATATATTGTCAAAATTTTAACAGATGTCATACGATCTATATGATATCCTAGTGGAGATTCGAGTGTGTGTAGTGTGAAGTGATTCAAGGTATAGCCGAGAGACATGTTCTCTTGTCTGCTGCTGTTGTTTTCCACTTAAGTGTTAAAGCCCATTCATGTGAAGAACCAGACCATTGAATCCCATATTAGGCCTACCAAATGCGTTCACATTCTCAAAATTCACCATAAAAAGATGGCCGCAGTACTTCTGCTTCTTGTTCTTTGAAATATTACATAAAGTAGTCGTATTAGATTACATTATTTGCATTCTATCAAAACTTGATCGAGGCCTACGTGAAGAACTAGACAAGTGGAGTTTGGTATAATATAATTTTCGAAGGAAAAAAATTGCGTTGTCTTCTTGTTAATTGGCTGTTTTCTATTCTGTATTGTGGTCCGTCCATATGGTTAAGACAAAGGTCTAGAAACACAGGGGTTTATGGCCATTTTGATCTAAATTTTTGTTCAGTACTTAGTAGTATTATTCTTGACAAGAGTCCATAACATATTTACAAATATTACAAGTAGAACTTGCCGAATCCCAAAGAATATGCAATAAAACAAAACATAGAGATGCACATAGTCAGAACCACTTGCAAGTTGAAGAACATGTAAAGCAACGGAGCATTTAATGCCTGCGGGTTGGACCGACCATATGAAAAAAAAGGAACAAGATTCAAGAAACAAAAGGAAATAGTAATACCGATACAAAATTCAAAATTTAGCCAATTATAGTTCCTGTATTTCAATTCAAACTGCGTGGGATATTTAGACCAGATAGTTTAGTCAAAGGTTGGGCCACAGAGATTGAGAGGTGAAGCAAGTTGGCCAGTGGCAACAAATTTAATATTCCATTGGACCCAATAAGATCTTTCAACTCCTCTCAAGACGTCTTTACAAAGTTATTGCCGTCTCTTTAAGGTGAAAAAGAAGCTTAAAAGGAAAAATATAATTCGTTACACAAAAAGATCTTATAAAGCATGTGTTTCTCTATTCATGTTCATATTTAAAACTGTGTCAAAGAGCTCACTGTGATTGACAGAAAAAATAACGCGAGTTAGCTTGGATGTAGACTGTGTGCTATGCATGCTTGTTGAGGTGCAGAGTTCAAACCGAGGCAAGACAATAAAAATCAGGATCAACGAGAGATTTTCAGTGATGAAATGGAGAAATAAGTTTAGGCAGGAGAATTGCTGACAATTTCAGAAAAAGGCTGATCAGTTCTCAGCCAAACAAAGGATTTTGAATTCTTGGAAATGAGAACAAGTTTAAGCCAATATTTGTGGTGAGTTTGTTGTGGAAAGCAGATATTGAGGAGGCTCACACAAGATTGACAATACTACTGAAGTGGTTGCTATATACACTCTGCAACAGATTCATCATCGGTGGAAGAAGCAAAGAAAATTAAAATACTGGCACTTCAAGTACAAACACATGAATATGCAGGGGGTCGTCATGTCAAATATATATGTCAACTCATTAATAGGGAGGGAAAGCAATACATGTGCTCTAGTACTCAGCTCAGACCAGTGCGACATAAGATTCAATTTAAGCATTTGAGTAGGATGATAGGTATAAGACGGCTTACTATATCGAAGAAACAAAGGGCAGGAAGTAGTGGAAAAGGATGACGTGGCAAGGGCCGTTGGATGTTCAAAGGAGGAAGAGTAAAGCAAAGACTCTGAGAGAAGGAGAGAATTTGCAGTTAGATTGTTTCTGTTGAAAGTGAGCTTAGTATAAGAAGCCGAGTTGGGCGAAGTGAGGATTATGCTTTGATGTTGTTTGTTATAGACGATATGAGTCTGTACTTATCATGCGACTGATGATCTGAGCTAGTTCGTCATGAGAGATTTGCTTAGTTCATACTCAAAGCTGTAATCGATTCTCTCGTTGGTAATAAAGAAGCATTACATTGTTCATCGAGTTCTAGATAGCTAAAACGTATCATAGAAGGGGAAATCACACAAATCAAATTATGCCAATTTTCCTACTGGGAATATTGTACCACGAGCAACAGTTGATCTTTGGTGTTGAGCGTTTCAAAGTAAAGCATAAGTGGAGATCTAAGCAGCTGCATTTTGTTCCAGAATAGGCTTTTATGTGTGGTCGGTGTTGTGTTCACAATTTGTTCTGCAACACTTTGTGGAAGATGGAAAGTCTTTTACTTTTCTCTTCTATGCTATCTTTATATCCATATTAAAGTGCTAAATAACTGATTTTTCCTGTTTTCTATAAGCTAATGCGGACGGTAACAGAACAACATACCATGGAGTCATGGAGACATCACAGAAGCAACAGTACACATCAACAGACCCGACATAGAAGAACATTTCTTCATACCCTTCTAAAGAAAAATTGACTGTTTAATCTAATTGTTGCGTAAACTAAAAGCTACGGGTTTTTAGTCTTTTGTACAGATATGAAGATAAAGGAAAATAAAAGTATCAACGGATTTAAGAAACAAATGTATAAGAGCAACTCCAATGGTGTTACCCACCATTGGAGTCCTTAGGAATATAATAGATTTTTTTTTGCTTTTTAAATAGTTAAGGATTTGACTCTAAAATGTATGTCCAATGGTGTTACTCAATATGGAATCCATAGCTGATCTATCTATTACATATAATTTCTTTACAATTTCCAACTCAAAACAAGCCATGAATTCAAAGAAGCAGGCAGGTGTTTACCCAAGATACAGGAAAAAAAAAAGACAAAAGGAAACAATACGAGTGAATCGAACATGTGACATCTTTTGAGTGGCCTGTCAACTGCTTGAGGACAGAAGGCTCTTGCGAGAGACTACAAACAGTTAAGGTCCCATCTGATGCTCCATATGCAAGTAGATCAGAACTCATATGGCCAAACTTCAGAACAGTAACTACACAAGAGTGAAGGAAAATCACAAACTAAGTCGATTAAATCCAAAAGAAGATGTAAGAAAATACCAGAAGATTTGCATTGGTCGAAGATGCAATGCATTCCCACGAAAGAATAAGCATGTTCAAAACCACCACCACCACGGCGAAAGGAATGATCACCATCACTGAAACTCGAGCTAAAACTCAATCTCCGGCTCGAAACCTGATTAGCACTCCGTAAATCCTATGAATGAATAAAAAAAAAAGTTTACTTACTCTACTTACTCTATAGTTACAAGAAACTGAATATTGCAAGCAAGTCTACTTACTCTACTAGAACTGAAGCTCTCTGCTTCAAACTGATGGGAGAGTGGACCTGGTGAAGGTAACCATCGACCACTGTTCCCTGGGATCGTGACCTTGTTGGGCTTGTTGGTGGAGCCGTTGCAACGCGCGAGGAAAGCGCGTATGTGCTTAGCAGGGGAAGGAGGGGGGAAAGGTCTCTTGAAGATGCGGAGAGGCGTTGAGCTCGCGCTCGCCGCCGAGGGTTTGAATAGGCTAGGCAAAGGGCTTGGACTGTAGAAAGGAAAGCCTGAAGATTTCACCGCTGGAGTTTGATCGGAGGAAAAACAGAGTTTCAGAGGAAGAGATAGACTACACGCAAAAGAGGAGGAAGAAGAAGAAGGAGAGAAGCGAGATTCGTTACATATCCTTTGCCATTGCATCTCAAATCCTTCAACGAAACAACAATCAGATAGCAAGCTCAACGGTTTGAAGTGAGAGGTTAAAGAGAGAGAGAGAGAGAGAGAGAGCTCACATAGCGACGAGAGATGGCGCCGGATTCGGACTTCCGGGGGAGAAGAATTCGGCGGATTCCGATGTACTGTGGATCTGATTCGGCTGTTACCGGCTGCATCATACAGCTCAGAAACTCGAAATCTTTTGATGGCTTCGGCTTCTCTTCCCCTCACAAAACACATCCATTTCCCGATCCAATCAGACGTTGCCAGCGCATCAAGGATCAACCACAAATAAATCCTTCACTAAGGATTCAACCTCAGCGTAACGTCAAGTTTAATTATTATTTTATTTTTAATGCATAAGAATTAGCGCTAAGAAATAGCTAATATCCCGCGTTGCAGCTGGTCTAAGACTGCAAATAATATATGACTGGAAGATGCATCCAGATGGTCCATTTAGATGTCTTATCCAGATGCTTCCAGATGGTCCATTTAGATGTCTTATCCAGATGCTTCATCTGGAAGATGCATCCAGATGGTCCATTTAGATGTCTTATCCAGATGCTTCATCTGGGTGTTGTTCGTTTTTTCATTTCGTCCATGCATCCAGATGAATCATCTTAATGCAACTATGTTCGTTTTTTTTAACTTGCATCTGCATCCAGGAGACTTGTTAATAAAATGATTAAAATATATATTTTTTATATTTCGACGGAAAAATAGCATTATTACGGTTTTGGCGGAAAATACGTTTTTATGGGTTTGGCGGAAAATACATTTTTGCAGTTTGGCGGTAAAAGTACGTTTTGCGGTTTTGGCGGAAAATGTGTTTTTGACGAAAAAGTGCGTTTTGCGGGTTTGACGGGAAATTTTTTTTTTCGCGATTTTAGCGGAAAAATGCATTTTGCGGTTTTGGCGGAAATGTGCATTTTTGGCGTTTTTGACGGGAAAAGTGCATTTTTTGCGTTTCTGGCGGAAAATATTTTTTTTTGCGGTTTCGGCGGGAAAATGCGTTTTTCCAGTTTTGGCGGAAAAAGCGTTTTTCCGGGTTTGGCGGAAAATGTGTTTTCCCGGTTTTGGCGAGAAAATACGTTTTTCGGTTTTGGCGTTTTTTTGCGGTTTCGGCGGGAATATACACGGCTTTCACAAAACACTGACTACAAATATTTGAAACATATATCATTCATAGAGACCCTTAGGAGTGAGGATGACTCATGATAGAAGATGTGTATACAGACAAAGAAACATAGACAAGTAAATAACTAAACTGGTTAGTGGGTTTGGTCAACGTTGTAATCCCTCACACCTTAATCTCAAATTATATCATGATATTGCGATTGGCAAAATTCTGATAAAAATACATGAAACAAGATATACTCCATGCATATGAGATCAAATATGCATCTACAAGCTGCATGTGAGATCCAATATGAATGGTTCATTGTGACTACTATCCAGTTTGACTGCATTGTTCCTACGCACAGGTCCGGCCCTGGGCTAAAGCCCGTGAAGCATAGGCTTCGGGCACCAAATATTATAACCAAATTTGGGGCGCCAAAATTGGTAATGTCTTATTAGTGTAGTGGCTAGAGAACCTGTATGTCTCTACAAGATGGTGGGTTCGATCTTATCTAGGGATATCATTTTTGTAATTTTGCTTTAGGCATATTTTTACTCTGGACCAGTACTGCCTACACAACGAAAATAGATAAAAAAAAATTTTGGAATGAGACTAATAGGCTAACATTAATTCAGATAAATCGACACAATGTTCATATTATGATCTATTCAACTATCATATGATCAACTAGTCATTATCCAAAGGCAAGAATGTACTCTCAGATGCCACAATGTCAGTGGCGGACCCACATAGGAGGTAGGGGTGTCAACTGACACCGGTTAAACCAATAAATTTTTTTTATTGTAAGCAATTACAACCGTTTTAGCTATTTATGTTGGTCTGATCCTCCTGTTGACACCCCCAAAAAATTTAGATTTGATTCTACCCTAACACCAGTTTTCATTTTTTTTCTTTTTCGGCTTACAATTTAAACCCGTTTTAGCTTTTGTTAAAACCTTAAGCCCAAAATTATTTTTATCATTTAATTGGATTTTAACAATTTAACTTTGTTTTAGTTTGGACCTACATATCTAATTTTACTCAAATTTCTATTTTTGTTACAAAATATTTCAGTAACATTATTAATATGACACGTAATAATATTTTTAATAATTTCTTATTTATTCTGAGTTTATATTTTATATGATTGTAGTTATTATATGTAAATGATATTCTGATTTGATAATCTACTAAGGTTTTTTTATATTTATTTTCACCACTAACTTTAAGTTTTAAAAATCATTATTATATGGCAACAGTATTTTAAATATTATATATATATATATCTTTATGCTGTTAATTATGTTTTCTTGATTTTTTTTTAAAAAAATATTAAATTTTAATAATTATAAATAAATAAATAAGTAATATATTTATGATAACGGTAAAAATATTCTCTGTCCGCCACTGCACAATGTAACCAAGCATCAGTCCTCACAAATCTATCTTATTAAAACTCAAGTACAAAATTGGAGTGTTTGGAGACTTAAATAGGACTATTAAAAAGTTTGGAGTGTTTGGAAACATGGATTGCAATCTTTTAAAAAAAAATATTTTTGTTTGAAAACAAGGATAATAGTATTAAGAAAAAAAGTAATGGGTTTATGTTTTTTAAAAAAATTGAAAGTTATCTAGACCACTTTTAAAATATACCAAAATGGGTCAATCTAATTGCCTAAATTTTTTTTTTCTAAACTAACCATAAAACAAAATTTAAACTTTATATACATATTTCAAATCAAAATAATAATTCAAATTTGATTTATATCAAAAATTGATTCAAAAATATACATATATTCAAAAATGGATTTTTACTAAACTATTTTCAATAATCATTATAAAAAAATATTGTCAATATATATAAGAAAAATATAATACAAAGCCCAATTTGAAATACCAACTCAAATTATGGCTTTTATATTTCATATTAAGTTTAAAAAAAATAATATATGTAATTATTTATATGATGATGTGTATAAAATACTATTAATTATATGATTACTTATATGATGGCACATATAAAATACGATTAATTATATGATGATAAGATACGATATATAATGATGACTAGGGATGGGCTTTTGGGTACCCATACGGGTTTGGTTCTGATCGGTTTGTATTTCGGATTTTCGGGGTCAAAGATTTCAGCCTTATTAGAATGTTTCTAAATTTTGGTTTGAGTTCGATTTGGATCTTTGCGGGTTTGGTTTGGATTTGGATAACTAATTTAAATTATTTTTAAAGTCTTAAATCATTATATATTTTAAATTTCTCAAAATGTATAAATAAAATAATATATTACGTATAAATTTGAATAACATATGTCATAATACTTAAGCTTAACATATCAATTGACTTGATTTGAAATTTTGGATACGGAATCAATAATTATTTTAAGTATTTTTGGTGATTTGAGTATACTTTAACTATTTCAGATATTTACTTTTGACTATCTATATATATTTTCAAGTATTTAAACCAATTTAAAAGTATCATTTTGATGTTTTATATACGTTAAATCTAAAAATAATTAATATATATAAGTATATAAATCTATTTTTAGATAAATTCGGATACCCAAATACTTTGGTTCGGATCAGATTCGGTTCTCTAAATAACAAAATTTTGAATAATTAGAATATTTAATCAATTTATGTTCGGGTTTGGTACTATATTTTTGGATCGGTATCGGTTATGTTCCTCGGATTCATTTTTCCAAATCCTAATAATTACATAAAAACAAATATCAACATATTTTTCAAAATCGCGCGGGTCAAAATCTAGTTTCAATTACACTCCATAAAAGATACTTGCATCTAGGCCTGGGCGTTCGGGTCTTCGGGTCGGGTTCGGGCCGGTTCCTTTCGGATCCGGGTCTTTCGGGTCCTAAATATTTAGACCCAATAGGTACTTAGAAATTTTCGGTTCAGGTTCGGATCGGTTCTTCTCGGGTTCGGATCTATAATTAAAATACCCATAAAATACCTATAATTTTTCGGGTCCATATCGGGTCCGGGTCGGATTCGGGTACTTAGGATCTAAAAAAGACATGACATACCCAATTCTATCAAATTTAGTTAATATTTGTCATATATATCTAAAATTTTACAAAATAACCTAAATGAAACTATTAATAATTAACATAAAACATTTTTAAACTCTAAATTTTACATTTTAAAGCTTCATATTACTTAAACAATATTACAAAATAATAACAAATGTTGTTAACAAAAGATATTTCAACTAAATCATAAAATAATATATATAAAATAGAACACAAAAACATTATAGTTTTAGATATACATGTTTTTAAGTTGGGTACAAATCGGTTTTTATCGGGTCGGATCTATTCGGGTCGGTTCTTTTCGGGTCCGGGTCTATTCGGGTCGGTTCCTTTCGGTTCCAAATCCATTCGGATACAAAAAATTAGACCCAAAAGGTACTTATAAATTTCCGATGCGGGTCTGGATCGGGTATTTTTAGGTCGGTTCCGGTTCGGATCTTCGGGTCCAGGTTAAAATGCCCAGGCCTACTTGCATCAGCAGCAACAACAAACAAAATCAGTTTCCTTTTAACTCTTATGCGGAAAACCCAAAACCAAACTAAATATCTGTTTTGCAAATACATAAAATTACTCTGTTTTATTAATACAGAGGATCATTCCTTCAAGAAGTGATGTTAAGTGACTTAAGTTGCTGCAATTAATTTATCCTATAATATAGATTTTGTTTAGTTCTGGTTGTAATTAAAAGACTTGGATATATAAAAGTTGGAAGTTGAATTTCCTCTGTTTTCTGAAACCAAAAATTTTAAATCTAACTCACTTTTTGGTGGTCCATATATTTCACAAATAGAAACTTGACTGAAAGGTAAAACTACATTCCTGCCCTGACTAAAAAAATATAGAGCTGCAGTTTATAATTTATACAACCACACACACATAATCAGTCCCAAATGAGTACTAGAGGTAGAGCTGTCAAATGGTCGGGCCGTCCATGGGCTTGACCAGTCCAAACTGTGATGGGCGGTTCATGGGCTTGACCAAATAACAAATGGTCCAATTGGGCGTAAAACCGTTTTCACCCGTGGACAATTTGGTCCTGCCCGAATGGACTCTGGGCGGCCCAAACCATTAAAAAAATTAGGGTTTTT
Organism: Brassica napus; assembly: GCF_020379485.1. Taxonomy (NCBI): domain Eukaryota; kingdom Viridiplantae; phylum Streptophyta; class Magnoliopsida; order Brassicales; family Brassicaceae; genus Brassica; species Brassica napus. Next base: position 18,562,008 of record NC_063440.1, read on the forward strand.
TTAATTTGGGGAAAAATAATTTTCGCGATTCTGGTGATTCTCGCGGTTCTGGCGATTCTCCACTTCTCCTCCATTCCTGCCCTGACTAAAAAAATATAGAGCTGCAGTTTTCTGAAACCAAAAATTTTAAATCTAACTCACTTTTTGGTGGTCCATATATTTCACAAATAGAAACTTGACTGAAAGGTAAAACTACATTCCTGCCCTGACTAAAAAAATATAGAGCTGCAGTTTATAATTTATACAACCACACACACATAATCAGTCCCAAATGAGTACTAGAGTCTAGAGGAATCTCTGGCTATAATCCAGAGAGCATGTATTTCACGTGATCAGTTTCGCCTACCAGTGTTGCTATTTGAGGACGAACACTAAGTACCAGTCCATAAGTCATGTCATGTTCTGAGCAGCCATTCTTTCGCAAACACTAGACAGAGATTTGAGATTGCATCGTATAAGTGCTTCCACAAAGTAACAAGTCTCGTCTTTGGTGTTCCCTTCTGGTACATCCACCACAAATGACTCTATTACCATTGTCCCCGCTTTCTCATCTAGTATCTCTGGGTGTACTGTAACCACTGATGAGTAGTTCTGCAATAACAGAAAAATGAAGGTTTAGTTCATTGAAGTGGTAAAGGCTAGTCAATTGGACCTACAGCTCTACTGCAAGAATCCATCAACTCGAAGCCTAGTTCGTTGGGAGATGCTAAAGCCACACTCAAACCTTAAGCCTGTGATCACCACCCAGGATTTTGATACCAAGAATGTGTTCGTTATCGTCAAAGAACTCCAATCTCTCGGTGCTAGTAGTAGCTGGGAGGCCAGATCTAACGTTCACCTCTCGAACACAGCCAATTCCAACGTCACCTTTCATTACACACCTGCTGACAAAAGGCTTGTATATCTGTGGCTGATCGAATCTCCTCACCAGAGACCAAACCTGTTGATGATCAAATCAAAACAGCGATAAACACACAAGGGAGAGCGATATACAGGGACAAAGAAACATAGACTTACCAGATGGACAGGCGCTTTGATATGCTTAACGAGAACCGAAGAACACTGGTTCTCCTTAGGATCGTGTCTATGATTCAATCTAATCTGAATAAACTCCGCCGCGCCACCCGAAACATCTCCGTCTCCCGCAGCTATCGTGGAGTTCATGTTTTATATAGATGATTCTCGTTTATAGAAAATTGTTCTCTGTTTTTTTTTTCTTTAATGTTCTTAGGAATCTCTTTGTATAACACCAAAAGAAAGAGAATATAAAAAAGATTCTCGATGATTCGAGAGACTTGACGAAGAAGAAGAGGTTGATGAGATAAGGATGGGGTTACAAGTTGCAGAGAGTTTGGTGCAATGTACAGAGGATTAACGTCAGCTTCATTATATATCCCCTCTAGTTTTTTTTGTTTTTTATTTATTATTATGGGTCCAGTGACATGTAATTAGTTATTATTACTATTCGCCTATTCGCATATTCGATTTTACATATGAATATGTTGATGAAACAAATCTTATGAAGATCAATGTTATGTTATTTATTATTCCCGGTGAGTTAGGTATGTGTTCTTTTGTTAGTGTTGGCCCTTCAAAGTGTTCATATACAATGCGATGTACATCATTTTCAGATAATTGTATAATAAGCTTAAACCTAACTTTCTCTCAAATTAAATCATGCATATAGAGCATTGTTGACTGTTTTTAGTTCAGGGCTTTATAAATTTGTCACTGTCATCTAAAGCTTCCAATCTAGAGTTTTCCAAACTATTTTCTTAACAATAATAGATAGTACATTTTAAATGAGTATGAGTGTATGACATATCATATCTAAATTCAAATATTTATTGACCATTTGACTTTTTAGTACTTTTTACAAAGAAAAGTCAATCGGCATGGGCTCTCAATGAAATCCTCTGTTTTCTCAGATTATAATCTCTTTAGTGTGGTCATCGATGTTATAATTAGGGATCTGATTCTTTAAAGAAAACCTCTTCTTCGGGCCAACTAAGTTTGAGGTAAAGATAGTGAATTATGTTAGGGATGGCCATTTATGGTTCAATTTGGTTATTTAGATGGAGGTGTCTAAGATAAGTTTTCAAGATGAAAAATAATCAAAAAAGGTAAAAAGATAGAAAGACAGTCAAATACGGTTCTCAAATTAGATGTTTAGGAACATTAGGAGAAACTCCATTAACCAAGTGTCACTTTCATATTGGTTAATGAAAAATAAATAAAATTTAATTGCTTAAATCAACTGCACTTTTAACCGATAAAAGGGTGCTCTTAGGTTTGGTTTTTACTAAGAGGCATTAGAACACCATTAACAACCCACAATGGAGTGCTTAAAACTTTTTTTTTTGATAAAAAATAATAAAAAAATAGATCAATTGCGGACCACCACATGTCAGTGGGACCGCGAACAGTCCAAGCAGCTGTGTTTAAATAGGCTGCAGAAGAGCTGGTGCTTAAAATTTTATAGGTCCCATCCTATTATTATATTATTTTTTATTAAGCACCTCCTCTCATAAGCACTTGGGTTAACATGATTATTTTGGGTTCTTAGAGTGAAGTTCTTACCGAAATATAAGAAACGGTCTCTTAACTTATTTAAGAGCTGGTTCTTAACTTTTTTTTAGTTAAAAGTTAAGAGACGTGTTCTTATATTTCGTTAAGAACTCCACCTTAAAAATCCCCAATAATCACGCTCTAGAGCACCATTAACCTAACAACCCATAATGGAGTGCTTAAATTTTTTTTATTCTCTTTATTATTGATTAAAATAAATTAAAAATAGACCAATCGCGGACCGATACATCTCCACGATTACGTGTCAGTTTAGTCCGCGAAAAGTACAAACAGCGGTGCTTAAATAAGCTGCAGAAGAATTGATGCTAAAATTCTGTAGATCACACCCTGAGATCCACCTAATATTATATTATTTTTGTTAAACACCCCCTCCATAAAGGTTAAAGATGCCCTTAAGTCCACAGAGGAATCTATGAGAGGCAACAAAAGGAATATACGAACAGTTTCTACCCGAAATAATCGAGCATTTGTCTCGAACACGGCTATAGAGCTAAGTTTCAGTTTCACGTCACTCTCTTGAAGGTAACTCTCGTTAATAATGAACCTGATGTGCTGCTCATGAACTCGTTAATTAGTTTTAAAGCCATGAAACATGTGGTCACGTTTGGTTCACCGTTTGTATCTTGTGGTGGTGAAAAGATTTTGGAGGAGCTTGGTCTTGACGAGAGACATGTTCACTGTGTGATGATGATGCATAGAGATATCGTCCCACGAGCTTTCTCGTGTAATTACCCTGACTTTGTTGCTCTCATCCTCAAACTTTTGAACGGATCGTTCCATGCGCGACTCCTTGTCTCAACAAAAACAAGTCTAAGGACTTTCACGTACCAATCTGCATTGCATGTTTAACTTATATGGATGTTAGAAATATTTGGATGTGTCTTTGCTAACATACATGCAAGTACTTGGAATCATCTCTATCCTCCTGGTCCAGAGGTGACATGGCTTAGACAAGTCTGGTTCATGAGATCACATTCCGTAGCACGCCTTCTTCACATGGTTTAATGTCCGACATCGTCTGGCAACTAGAGATAGGATGAGACAATGGGGGCTTGACGTACCTGCTTCCTGTGTCCTTTGTGCCAATTGCGCTGAATCTAGGGAACACCTCTTCGTTCAGTGTTCTTTCAGCTCCTCTGTTTGGCAACACTTTATCAATCGGGTTAATCTCCACCCTCCTCAGTCCTTTGAAGCCATTTTGGAGTGGCTTGCTCGGCCTTCAACGGACCAACACATAACGCTCATCTGTAGACTCTTTTACCAAGCTTCGATGTACTCCATATGGAAAGAGCGCAATGCCGCTAGTGAGGACTAAACAAGTTAATAAAAAAGTTGTATACATTTCTTGTGGTGACGACAAATCGAGTTAATAAAAAGGTTGTAAAGCCGTTAAAATATTCATGGGCTTGCTAGGAAGAAACAACTAATCCCAATATTAAACTCAAATATGTCGTTAGGTAGGCCCATTAAATAAATCATGCTTGTGTTTTTTTGGACAAAAATCATGCGTATAAGAGAAAAATCAAACTAATCCTAACCAATATCATAATTTCTCATCTGATTAATCAAGAAATACACAACATTTCATAATCATTACACACTTATAAGAAATTATGTCTGCAGAACGAAAGCGACACCTGTTATATGCATATATACACATCAAAATTAAATCAACCAAAGAGATAAGAGGTTCATAAAGTCACTTCTATGACTTTTTATGGAATGGTTTCATCCATAGGAAAATTAGTGAGCACGTGGAATATTTGCATACTCAAAATAGAAATACGTAACATTTCACCATTTTAATTGTTTTTTATTATCCTACTATATAAAAGGGACTAAATTCAAGGCTTTTGAGACTATCCACCTCATCCAAAATATTCTCATCCAAAAAAATTAAAAATAGACATCATTTAAAAGATAATAACTAACATATGACTTTTGATATTACTAGAAATTTCAAATTTGTAACTGCTAATTTATTAATAGAATCATATATCTATATTGAATTATGTTATATTTTTAATCGTTAGACTTCAAGGGTAAATAAATTATTAATTTATAATATATATAGTTTATAACTTTATATTGTAGTTATAAATAACGAGAAAATAATCGGGAAGGGTGAAGAAGCTCATGTAAAATTATGTAATTAAAATGGTAAAATGGTGAGTATGATGAAGTGAATCTAAGAAAATTCGTTGTACAAATTATGGTGCTTTCTTCGTCCACTAAAATGATTTAAAATAAAAATATATATTCACATAAATAAGTTAATATTTGTTGATAAGATTTTAAGATTATCATTTTCTGAAAAGTTACACTGTTGTTTTTAAACAATTTATTACAGCAAGAAAATAAAAACAACCAACAACAACTCAAGGTAAAAAAAACCTTAAGGAGGTCTTATACAAGAAAGATAAAAAAGAAGTAGAGAAGAGGAGAAAGAAGAACTTGCCGGGTAAGAAAGAAGACGGTCACGCATCATACGGTCGAGAGAGGCAAGGATGACTGATGAAGGTGAGGAGACAGCTGTGAACACACGAGCATTATGCTCTTTCCACAACAGGTAGATGGCTGACTAAAAGTAGAGCTTGATGACTGGAGTAACATGCGCATCTGCGTTGACGCGAAGTTGATTGATCCAGGCTGCAATAGAGTGTAGATCAGTCGGAGGAGAAATCCAAACTTCAGCAGCAAAAAGCTCCCATATCAAGCGAGAGAAAGAGCACTCAAAGAAGAGATGATGGTGAGTCTCTATTTCCAGATTACAAAGGATGCACGTTCCTGAGACATTTAACCCCCAACGCCAAAAAAAAAAAAAAAAAAAAAAAAAAAAAAAAAAAAAGCTCAAGCGATCATTGGTTGGCAGTCTTCTTCGCAAAGCCAGCCATGATATAAACGCATTACGTAGAATATGTTCCTTGAACCAAATAGTCTTGTGCCAATATTTGTTGTTGATAGTGTTTATATTCTTTGCTGACATTAGTATATATATTTTTTAGTAAACTGATCCAAAGAGATTAGTTTGTGGAGCTAACCAAAGGAGGATTATAGTGTTTACTTTGAAAAAAGTAATAGGTTGAATGATAAATGGCGTGCGTGCTTTTTCACATCGAAATTTGCACATATATTAAAATTGTAAGATTTAAATCACAGAAAAAATATAGTGTATATGACTGATGTTGGTCCATTCCAAAACTAAAGATGGCTAAAATTCTTCTTTGTCAAAATGCATAGATGTGAATCTTATATGAATAGAGTTTTCTATTGCTTATAGCAGTGTAATAAACTCCGTGTGTAAAGGAGAAGAAATGTTATATAAGTGAAAACAAAAATTATGATTTTTTTTTGTGTCTATAGGCTCTTCGCAATTTGTAGAAGAAAGAACATATTGTGTGAAAATCTTTGGCTCGGTCAAATTTTATCCAGTTGTTTATAAAACTGTTGTTATTTGATTCATGTAATTTTTCAGTGTTGATTTAAAAGCCCAAAAAACCCATCTATACTAACTTTCTGATATTTTTTCTGTGATTAGAATTTAAAAAGAGATAAAACTTTCGATAAGTTATGTAAACTCAGAACAAATATTTAGTTTTAGAAAGCATTTACATGTTTCAAACTTATAATATATACATATATAATATTTAAAATTATGCATATAAAACCTGTGTAAAATGTGTCTGAATATGTTTCTCTTCTTTAATGTGTTAATTGTACTATATATAATATTATTTTAAAATTTCAAAAAGTTTATGTCACATACAAAAAACCATTAATAAAAAATATAATTCTCCATCTACAACAAGAAAAATGAAAAATTATAAATATATAAATTTAAATTAAGAAAAACTAACATTGGAAAAACAAGAAGTTAATGTAAAAGAAAAAAATCGACAAATAATATTATAAATAAAATAAATTTATAAGACATAATCCGCGCGAAGCGCGGAAAAGATCTCTAGTTACTAATAATGAAAACAAAAATTTATAATTGTGTGTGTAAAGTAAACTCTACAATGATAATTAGCACAATTAATACAGACATTAAATGTTTTTATTTTAATTTGAAAAGTACGGAAACACCCCCGCCTATCCTCGTCACCAAACACTCCCACTTTTGCCTCGTCCTCCCAGAAACAAAGAGATAGTAGAGAGAATAGAGAAGAAGATAACAAAAACCTAATAGATGAGCAGCGATTAGAGAGTCCGTGAGTGTAAGCAACCTTTTTGGATGAATCTCGCATTTGCCCTCTCGATTCGTCGATACTGCTAGATTTTCTCTGGATCAATCCTACGGTTCTTATTCATTTCCGCTCCTTTCTGTTTTTAGAATCTTCCTCCCTCCCTAGGGTTTTCCTTCTTCCTCCTTATCCGATTTGCGATTGGAGACTGAATCGATTTAGATTCTTACTGTTTGGTAGATAATCTGGGCAGATCGAAGGTTAATCGGCGGAAGAGACAATCTAATGCTTGCTTGACAGTAACCGTAACGGTTGGGTAGATAAGAGTCTTTGATTGGATTAGAAGGTGAAGTTCGGGAGAGATTTGCATGGGTGAGAATGAATCATGGGCGGCGGCTTCTCCGCCGTCGTCGCCTAGTGGCTTGTTTCCGAACGGGCTGTTGCCGGGGATGTCTGAATCTGTGACACGGCCTCTCGATGCGGAAAGGTGGGCCGTTGCGGAGGAAAGAACCGCTGAGCTCATTTCTCATATACAGCCGAATCCGCCTTCGGAAGATCGCCGGAATGCTGTTGCTAGATACGTGCGGAGGCTTATCATGGAATGCTTCCCTCTTCAGGTTGAGGTGGGTTTCCTTTTGTGGATGTGGTTGGTGTGACTGTTTGTTTGCTGTTTGCTCCTGTTATTATCCAGATAAAGCTTGGAGATTTGTAGTGTGTTTTTAATTCATATATGATATTTGACTTTGTGTATCACTTTTCATTTTCTACCAGATCTTTACTTTTGGATCTGTGCCACTAAAGACTTACTTGCCCGATGGAGACATCGACTTAACGGCCTTCAGCACTAACCAGAATCTGAAGGATTCTTGGGCTAATTTGGTTCGTGATATGCTGGAAAAGGAAGAGAAGAATGAGAATGCTGAGTTTCATGTCAAAGAAGTCCAGTATATTCAGGCAGAAGTATGCCCCCCTTTATCCTAATGATATTGCTTCCCCCTGGGTTTGGTCTATGTCTCCATGTTAGACTGTTTGTTAAGGTTTTGCGGGTACAATGTTTCAGGTGAAGTTAATTAAGTGCCTGGTGGAGAACATTGTGGTGGATATATCTTTCAACCAGATTGGAGGGCTGTGTACGCTATGCTTCCTTGACCAGGTCAACCATAGAGAACATTCCACTTGCTTTCTCTTTCTGAATTTGGCTTGATTTTTAATTTCTATATCTTTATGTTTTTATCTATGCAGGTTGATCAGTTTATAAACCAGAACCATTTATTCAAGCGTAGTATCATATTGATTAAAGCCTGGTGTTATTACGAGAGCCGTATATTGGGAGCTCACCATGGGCTTATTTCAACATATGCCCTGGAAACCTTGGTTCTTTACATATTTCATGTTTTCAACAACTCATTTTCTGGACCCCTCGAGGTAGTGACATTACCAAACTGTCTTTATTCTGTCAGGAATGGTTTCGTCAAATCGCCTGACTTGATTGCTTGCATTTGTAGGTTCTCTATCGTTTTCTTGAGTTCTTTAGTAAGTTTGACTGGCAGAATTTTTGTATTAGCCTATGGGGCCCTGTTCCAGTTAGTTCACTACCAGATGTAACAGGTATTTACAAATGCTGTCTACCTCACCTTTGCTTTAGTTGTGCATCTAACTGTCTATAGTACTGATTATGTTGCTATGCAATTTTGCAGCGGAGCCTCCTCGAAAAGATGTTGGAGAGTTACGACGTAACGAAGCGTTTCTCAAATATTGTAGTAGAGTTTATGCAGTTAACCCTGTTGCTCAGGAGACACAGGGGCAGCCTTTTCTTTCCAAGCATTTCAATGTCATAGACCCTTTGCGTGAAAACAACAACCTTGGACGCAGTGTTAGTAAAGGTGCTGCCTGTTTCAGATTTTATTTATTATTTCTTTATCAAATATGAAGCTAGAAGATGCACAAACATGTTGGTTTATTTACATGCTTGGATTTTGTTTTTGTTGGTTGAATTGTTGTGGCAGGTAACTTCTTTAGGATACGAAGTGCATTTACTCTTGGTGCTAAGAAGTTGGCTAGGTTACTTGAATGCCCTAAGGAGAATTTGATTCATGAGGTTAACCAATTCTTTATGAATACATGGGATAGACATGGCAGCGGTCGTCGTCCTGATGCTCCTGGAAATGACCTATGGCTATCAAGAAGACTGGGAGATCCTGAGCCTTGTCTTCAAGCTGAAAATGCTAGTAGTTCTTCAAGCAGCAAAAGAAACCAAAATTCCATCCGTTCTGGTGAGGTTCAAGGAGCTCGCAGTATGCCCTCTCAACAGAATAACTGTGGAACAGAAATTACATCTAAAGCAACATATCAAAACCCAAAGAGTTGTGGTAACGCTTACCAACTTGCTCAAGAAGCTCGTTCTAATCAAAATGCTTCAAATGATAAACTTCAGCAAACTGTTAAGCCAGACATTATGGTGAATAGTTTTCATGGAAGGCATCTCTTTGCCAGAACGCGGTCGAGTCCTGAGCTTACTGAGACATGTGGTGAAGCTCTTTTGCAACCAAGGCGCAGTAGAGCCCCAGAAGCTGGAAAACGCCAACCTAATTCTATGAGGGCTGAAAATATCAGGAAAACTAATATGGAGTCTGAAAGTTTGTCAAGCAATATCAGATATGCGGCTGACTCATCGTCAGTTAGGCATACACCATCCCCGCGAAGTCCTGATAGTACTGCTGACATGAGCAGCGCAGTGAACAGTTATTATGATGATTTAGGTTCGGTTTCCGTGAATGAAGATTTTTCTGCCGCAGGGGAACATGGAATGCAACAGGAAGAGCAAGATCTTGTTAACTCGATGGCATCTTTTACCCGGGAAGGTTTTAATGGACACTTTCCTTTTCCTTTTAATTTTCCTACGGGCCACATGCCTCTGCAAATTACACCAGCCATGTTAGCTTCAATGGGATATGGTCAGAGGAATGTGCCTGGTATTGTTCCTTCTAACTTTCCTTTCATGGAGACACCTTGGAGTACTAATGTACAATTTCAGCAAAACTTTGCTTCTTCACCATTTACCCATTATCTTCCTAGTGGATCCGATCCAATCTCAGAAAAGCTGAGCAAAGCTGGTAATGAGGATATGGGGTCTCCACAAGTGAATGTTGACGAGTCTGGCCATGAGCACTGGCACGAGCAAGAACGCGGAACTCGTAGTTGTAGACTTGAAAATGGTCATGATGGAATGCATCAGGCAAACGATAAACATTATTCATCTTCTGCAGAGCACGTTACTGTACCCTCAAGTCGTAAAATACGGTCAACAAGGGGAGATGATTTAGAAAATTCCCACTCTCCAGTCAGAGGAAGTCAGATTCAGAGTGAGGAGAGAAATGCAGGCTCTAGATCTGTTTCTTGTGCTAGTTCCGTTAGAAGTAGGACTTCATCTGAAAGCTCTTGGGATGGATCAACTACAAGGGGCTCAAAGCCAGCTAGGGATAAACGGAATAGGAAAGTAGCTTCTGGGGCTGTGCCTGCACTGTATGGAAAAGGGAAGAGTGTTCCTGAGCACTCAATCCAGGTTGAAGATGATAACAGAGAATGGATTCCTGTATCTAGCAATGAAGCAATCGGAAGGGATTTTGGCCCTCGGCCACCTGTTGCTTCATTTCAACTTCAGAGGCATCAAATACATGGTCATGAATTAGCTCAGGCAAGTGGATCAGAGTCCACAGTGCCTCTTGCTCCATTTATCCTTGGCCATGGCATGCAACAAAACGAAGCTGATAGTTCCGGATATACTTTTTACCCCACTGGACCACCTGTTCCATTCTTTACAATGGTTCCAATGTACAACTATCAAGCTGGTGGTAATGCTACATCAGATGCTTCGGCAAGCCATCTCAGTGTGGATGAAGGAGTAGATAATCATGATTCCTGTAAAAGTTTTGACTCGTCAAAGGGAGACCAGTCCGATTTAAATGTGTCTTCGCAATCTACCAGAGCTGGGTTGTCTGTAGAACCAACAGAGCTCAAGAATGATATTCTCAATGGAGATTTTGACAACCATTGGCAAAATTTGCAGTATGGCCGTTATTGCCAAAATTCTCAACATCCGCCGGTGTTGTATCCTGCTCCCGTCGTAGTGCCACCTACTTATCTCCAGGGGCGTTTACCATGGGATGGCCCTGGAAGACCTCTTGCTTACACCAATGTAGTTAATCAGCTCATGGCCTACGGACCTCGTATTCTACCCGTTGCCCCTGTACAACCTGTTTCTACCAGGCCACCTAACATTTACCCTCGTTATGCTAATGAAGCTCCCAGATACCGAGGTGGGACGGGGACCTATTTTCCAAATCCTGTAAGAACTGAATCCCTTCCTTAATACTTGTGTGCATGCTTTCCAAATCCTGTGATGTGTAGGTTGTTCCCTATCCATAGGTTTTGTGAGATTTCTACAAACTTACAAACTTGAGCTACTTCGTAAGGCATGAAAGATGAGCTTTTGTGTTGTTTTCTTATTGATAAAATGTTTGATAGTCTTGTGGCGTATGGGTCTTGAATGAATTAACAGTATGATTTGTCTGCTTAATCTACTTGCATGTTTTGGGAGGTTTTGGGCATGTTTCAGGCTATGATTTTGGTTCTTGTTCGTTTGCTCTTTATCCAACCCTGCTTGTTATATGCTATCTCCTCCTTTACTGATTATTTATTATCTTTTGTTTGTTAGTATCTTTAGATATAAAACTCATGACGGTTTTGTTTTGTCAAACTGCTCTAAACTTGTGTTGAATTGGTTGCAGAAGATTTCCCCTAGGGAGCAGCGGCCGACATCCGGCGTGAGGCGAGGGAATTATGGGCATGACAGAAACGAGCACCACAGCGATAGAGAAGGGAATTGGAATAACTCAAAGGCACGGGGTTCTGGGCGAGGCCACAGCAATCGTAACCAAGCTGATAATAAGCCAAGGCAAGACCGATCTGATAGGCAATGGGGGTCGTCGTATAGGCATGAATCGTCCTCGTATTCTTCTCACCAATCTCGAAACGGTCCTGTTCGCTCACATGATGGTCCTGGAAATGTTGCTTATAGCATGTACCGAATGCCACCGGGCATGAAGCAGAACAATGCGACTTCTTCAGAGGGACATAACGGTCCACCGGTGATGATGTATTATCCACACGATCATAACTCTGTTTACAATTCACCAACTGAACACGTCGAGTTTGCGTCCCATGGACCTGCGGGTGAAGCGCCACATCGAAATGACGGAAACCTTTCTGCTGGTGGAGCATTTGAAGATCAGCCAAGGTATCGTGGTGCTCATATGTCTTCACCTGATGATCCTTCCTCGCCTCGTTTCCCCAGGTAAAGCTTGGTAATATAGTCTTCCGATAGCAGACAGACAAAATGTTGGTATCAGAGCGAAACAACATTCTTGATGAGACTATTCTTCTTGATGTACACCGAACAGGGGGAAGTAACAGCAATGCGGCGTGGTCAAGTTTAAGCTGGAATAAAGACAAGAACTTAGAAGAAACAGTGTGATTACATCACTAGGGATCTTTGGAAATCAATCAAAAGAAGGCAAAAAGCTGTGAAGCGGTGAAAAGAAGAATCAAAGACACGAATTTAATCAACCTCAAGACCAATCTGAAATGTTCTGTTCAAAGCAACAAAGAAGGAGAGCAAGTCAAGAGGTCTCGGTAAGCATCGCTCAAGCGATCCAAAAGCTGGCTGGTTACACAAAAACGCAAGACTCTTTCTCAAAGCGAACTCAACGTTTTGGTAACTTTTTTTCTTTCTTTCTCTTTCCTTAGAATTTCATTCCATAGAAAATGTAGCTTCTTTTGCCCACATAGAGGACTCTATTAGAATTCAGGGCTTATTGTTTTCTATCAAAAATTCAAGAAATAATTTGTCTACGTTTCTTTTAGAACAAAAAAAGGAAAAAAACGTACACTGTTGGCTGTAGTTTTGTTTCGATTATTATCCAGAAAATTACCCTCTGTAGGTTAGTTAAAAAAAACCTTTGTTGGATCATTACTGCGCTTAGAGTGGTGTCATGTAAACACTGGTTTCTTTCGGACCAAACTCTCAAAGCTGCAGTTTTTGCTTTGTCTAGCAGACATTGTTTTGTTTTTGTAGGCAAATATTTGTCGGGTTGGTATATGGACAGTGTGGGGTGTTTTGCTTTGCTTATATTTTTTGGGCCATTACTGGGCTTAGTGTGGGCCTATGAAAAATTTGTGAAACGGAGCACAAGCCCATCCTTCCCGTTGCGCCAATATCTCCAGTCTCATGCAAATTCTACTTTGTATACACCATACAAAATCTAGTGTCAAGATAATATACAATGCTGTCTACACCATTTCTAATCAATCAGTCAGATGAAACCAAACAAAAAGGAAAAAGATGAATACGACGAAATAACTATTTTTAATCTGAATAAATAAACGCCAATATTTACAAATCTTTAATAGAATATATATATATATATATATATATATATATATATATATATATATATATATGAACATGAAGAATGTAGTTGTGGAAGTGTTTTGGATGTAACATGTTGAATTGTTTAACACATTTCAACGTAGAGATATTATAGTACAAAGATAAAACAATTGTAGTGAAAATGGAGTCAACGTTTGAGTCATTGAGATCTTGTTTGGTGCCTAGTGAATACTGACATAACCATTTCTTAGTATTTATTTCTTTCTTATCCAAGAAAAATACTATAAAGTGAGAGCATGTATATAAACAAATGAACATTGGTTTATGATTTCCAAAATTTTAAAAATAATTTACAAATGGAAAATAAAGGTCTCTGAATTTGTAAAAAAAAAATGTGTTTTATTAAATTGTCTATAACTTTCAAAATTTTAGGATTGATATTCAAATGAGACCGTTCGTTATGAGAAGTGTAAACTGGATATGAATTTTAAAATTAGTATTTGTATAGGTTTTAGAAGAGGAAGTGGTCCTTACACCACAAAATTATGGAAAATGCCACTCCCAAAGAGTTACACAGAGAAGCAGGTCATGGCCATATTTTGTCGTAACACAACAATCAACAACTTGACCACATACGTTAGTTTTTCTTTTTTTTTTGAACTAAAATTTTGGTTTGGTTTAGTTCGGTTTAGTTTTTTTTGTGCAATTTCGGTTTAGTTTTATAAAGGTAAATTTGAACTGAAACCAAGCTCTCTTACATTTACACAAAATGATTTCATTAGGGAAAATTCTTAAAAAAATATCTGAAATAATTTCATTTGCTATAAAAATACATTAACTATTTTGGTTTTTTTTGTCATCTATTTTGGTTTTTGTTTAATACACAATTTTTTATATCTAAATAATACCTAAATTTTTAAAAATCGAAAGGTTTATACCGCTAAAATTACAATGTTATATGTTTATAGCAAATGAAAATTGTTTCAAAGTATTTTTTGGAAAATTTTCCATTTAATGTATCCTATCCTGTACTGTAATGTTTATCCTATACCAATAACTAAAAAAGGGAACAGCATCATGTATTTATATATTCCAGATATTGTTTCCTTCTTCTTTGTCCAGTAGTCAACTTAACATCTATTGTTGTTATTTGCATTTTACATTTACTGACTTACTTTCAGAGTTTCATTTTCTTTTCTACTAAAAAGAACTTTCAGAAAGCTTTTGTTTTGTTTTTCATTTGGTCTCTCTCTCTCTCTCTCTTTCTTTGCTCTTTCTAGTTCAAATGAATTGTTGAAAGACAGCATTTTTTGGATCTAATCAATTTGTCGACTTTACTACTTTGTACTCGAGTGTGTAAGATTTAGGGTTCAAGGTGAGATTCGCTACTGAAATCTTTTATTTGTGATTTGTTTATTCGACAGTTCTCACTATAATCTCTTTATACCTTTTTGATTTTTCTTGAATATTATATTAGAGTTTCTGTTCATGTGGGGGTGTGTTGATTGTTGTTCTTCTATTTTTAAATCTTTGTTTCATTGTTCTGTTCTCACTTCTCACCATCTCAATCTCCATCTTCTTCTTCTCAGTTGATTTCTTTTCTTTTTTTTTTGGTTATCCAGAAAGCTTTTCTCTTATTTTATTTTCCCACAAATGTTAAACCTTTCTGGAATTATCTAATTATCAACCTTCATTAGAAATGTAAATCATCTCAATATATTCTAATAGTGGTTTTTGCAAGTTTGAGACTTTATTACTTGCTATGCTGTAGTTGATGTGAATGTGAAACAGTCTACACTGGGTATGAACTATTAACTATTTTGCTTAGATCTAGTTTGTGTTAACTAGGTTGTTAAACTTTATGAAATAGTATTTTGTTATTATATTATTGGATAGATTCTGTAATGTTCTTTACTTGGGATTTGGAACACTATTAAACAAATGTTTGAGGGACTCACTTTCTATTCTTGTTTGACAATTAACAAATCACTGTGGAAAATGCTCTCTTTTTATTGGTATGCTAAAAATGTAGTGCTTTGACTGTTAGCTGACTAGAGAAGAGAGAAATACACAAAGATTGTTTGTTATGATGAATCAATGAATTCTTCAGTGAAAGAAAAAAAAAAAACTGTTAGCTGACTATTTTAGCTACCAAACTGTTAGGTATCAGTATGGCCTATATAAGCTGATTGTTTTTTTCTTCTTGCTTTTGTTACTCAGGTTTATCTTTGATTTTTTCGAAATTATAAAACAAAGAAACTGACCAAGATATTGAGCTAAAGAGGAGAGTTCTGATTGAAGAAGGATCATCAAAGCAGTTTAGGTTCAGCAGTAATGAAGAGCGAACAGGTAACAGCTTCTTGTATAATACAGTCTTCCAGTGCTCTTCAAAACTCAGTAACTTCTGCTATTTTCTTAAGATTCCTTGGTTTTTGAGAGGCCTTCCCCTTTTGTAAAGTATCAAAAACTGTAGTTCATGTTAGATCAGTACTTTCATATAGGGAACTAGACAATGTTTAAAGTTCTCTTGTGGCTAAGATTAGTTGTTATTGGTCTAAGTAAGCTGTCTCATCAGTACTTTTTTGATTAACAAAAAGTGAAATGTTAATAGAATCTATATATATTATTTAATTACAGTGCGCACAGAAACTACAATCTTCCGCTCAAACTTCACAAGAGTCCCAAAGTGAACAGAAAGTTAACCAATCATTAGATGCTTCTCCTATACAAGATGCCGTTTCTGTATCTGCTCCAAGCAATGATAGTAGGAAAGTCTCAAGACAAGATATTGAACTCGTAAGAATATATTTGCCTCTATCTCCCTGTCTCTATTTATGTCTGTGTGTGTCTTTGTGTAACATCTGATGATTGATGTAGGTCCAGAATTTGATAGAAAGATGTCTTCAGTTGTACATGAACAAAGATGAGGTGGTGAAGACCCTCTTGACCCGGGCAAGGATAGAACCTGCCTTTACAAGCTTGGGTAAGCTCTTCAAGTCTCTTTCTTCACTTTGTTTCTTTCCATCATTTACTTTGTTTCCATTCTTTCTTTTGTGGAATCAGTTTGGCAGAAACTGGAAGAAGGAAACGCAGACTTTTTCAGGGCTTATTACATAAGGTTGAAGCTGAAGAAGCAAATAGTTATATTCAATCAGTTGCTTGAGCACCAGTACCATCTCATGAAGTATCCTCCTGTTCCTCCAAAGATTCCTCTGGCACCTATGCCAAATGGAATGCATCATCCCATGCCACCTGGTAATAAAGTCTAAAACCCCTATGTTACCTTACCTGGCAAAAACTTGTATTGTTTATTTTGCAATTTTTACAATTAAGAAGGTTTTGGTTTCAATGTTATTTAACACCGTTGTTTATTCGCAGTACAGTAGTTGGCATGCAAATTGGGTATCCAGTACTACCGCATCCTCAAATGCATGTTCAAGGCCATCCCCATATTGCTGCTGCAACGGCAATGTCAAGCTGCCATGTTGTTAACGGAGTCCCTGCACCTCCCCATCTCCAGCCATTGAGGATGAACTCTACGAATGAGTAAGAACCAACAACTCCCAGAGTTATAGTTAAAATCTTGATCTCTTAAAAAAAATATCTCACTCTGTGTAATTCTTAGTATGGTGGTTGATGATACAACCGTGGAAGATGAAACTCCTCCTCAAGTGGTTCCACCAAGCAGTGGCGAGATGGCAGTGAGTCCTGCTTCTGTGGCATCAAGTGGACACTTTCCATTTGTTGATTCAGACATGGTAATGGACACTTCAGTGCTTGATTCTGAGTTCACGGCTGATGTTGGAGCAGATGGAGAAGGAGGAGGAGGAGGAGCTGGGAATTCTAGAGATGTGTCATTTGATCAGATTCCCTGGGATTTTAGCCTTTCTGACCTCACTGCAGATCTGTCAAACTTGGGAGGTAAGTTTCATTTTTTTTTTTTTTTTGCAAATGTTTATGTTATATATGTATAATATAACAAGAGCTGGGTTGTTGGATAAAGATGTGTATGTTGGAGATTTAGAAGCGTTAGGAGACTATACAGGCTCACCGTTTCTTCCATCTGACTCAGAGATCTTGCTGGATTCTCCTGACCAAGAGGGCATAGGTAAACAAACACTAATAATCTCATAAAGTTTCAGCTATTCATGAAACACTAGTCTTGAAACATGTCAGTAGAAAACCAAACATAATCAAACTGAACTATATTGTACTGCTCTCTGTGATCATCCATTATCTATTTTTATTTTCATTACTCATCTCATTTGTTTTCTTTCTTGGTTTGCTTTGCATATCAAATAGAGGAGTTTTTCGCGGACTCCATGCCTGGACCTCCTTGTTCTAGCTTAGATGAAGAGAAGCCTTGAATTGAAAAGGAACCGGCCATATATAATAACAATCTTCTCCAGAGAAATAACAAGCATTGTTTTTTTTTTACTTTAATAACAAATATAACAACTGTTGTTATTTTTGACCAAAAAAAAAAAAACTACTGTTGTTATTTATATCATTAAGTACTTATGAATAAGAGAGGTTACAAAGCAATTGTAACTGGGTAGTGCCTTCTTGTAATAAAATAGGCTTAGACTTGCAAACGGCTTCTTCAGCATTACTTGTGTTGGGAAGCCTTTCAGGTTCTTGCTTGCATATCTTCATCAAGCCTAGATCATTTTAACTCGTTTTTTTTTTGGCCTGTTTTAGAATCGATAATTATGTATGCTTCTCCTTCTGGTGGATCATGGATGAGTAATAAGACTTTTTAACTCTTTATAAAGTAATAATAATTAAAAGATGGCTTGTTCCAATTTAAACTTTTTGTGATTTATGTGCAGATAATAAACCTTTCACAGAAACTAGAAAACCAACAAACTATAAAGTTCATATAATACACACAATGTGAACGAGGCTGTACAATAAGTTATAAGCATCAGTGTTTCTTATTATTCGATGCTATAAGAGCAAATGCTTCATCATACAAAGTCGCTAGTTTCATTTTGTTACCCTCACTAGTTTCTTGAGGTTTTACTAGACGGGTTATTAGAACCAGGACCACGCTTGGCGTACAAGGAACCAGCTGCTGATACATCAGAAGGCAAAGAGACCGTTGCAGAGAGAGGCTGGAAGTTAGTGTTCCCAACGAACCAATAGAGAGCCCATTTCAGGTTGCAAAGAGTATACTTCAGTGCTTTGGTCCAGTTCTCTTGCTTGTTAAAGCTCTGCGTTATTGAATATGACTCCACTTTGTCATTTTCGATTCTGCATTAAAAAAAGAAAAGATATTACATTTATAGGAACTTCTGGATTGTAACTCATTAACAACACAAGATAGCTTAATCTTCAAAGGTTTTGGTACTTACTTGAATGGGAGTTTGAGGCATTTCTCTGGTGGAATATTGTTCTCTTGGTCCTTTGCGTTTGCGAAATCAGCAAAGTCTTTAAGACATATCAGATACAACGTCATGGCTTTATCGTATCTAGTGCTCCAAAACAAGTTTACAGGACCAAACCTGAAGATCATCACCACACTTTTTTCAGTACAAAATTGCTGAAGAAAGATAAACAACACACACACACACTAGAATATGCCGTTGGGAATCACTTACAGCTCATAAGTGCTGTTGGTGCTGTCCACAATTCTAGGATAACTTCCCATTGGCTGTATTTTGACTCGGCATCTTAGAAAAGGATACTGGTTAAGGATAAAACTTCATTTACAGTAAATAAAATCAAACACACACACACACACACACAAAATAAAGAAAATGATTATGAGGTGTTAACAAGGATACTGAAACTTTGGCCGGAAGTAGTTACACATGGTGTGGAGGAGAAGACAGGCTTGTCCCCAAGCAGCATTGATCTCATCCCACTCAACCTGATAACGCGTCATGTAGTTTTATATGAGCAGGAAGAGGTAATGGACATCAAATACACAGAAAGTTGCAAAGCTTACCGGTGCTTTAGGGAGTCTCCCAAGTCGAAAATTGTTGATTGTACCAAAATCTCCGTCGTACCGTATGGGGAAGGCATCAATCAGTACATTTGTCTTATTTAATAACTCTAAATGTGCTTGTGAGACTTCGATCTTTGCCAATATTGCATCTCTCTCTTCCTGTTTTCAAACACATCATCATTAGCACTAATACTACCAAAACAGGTGCTATGCTGATAAAGCCTATTATTCCTTCACAGACTCAACACTGACTAAATAAACATAACCAACAGCTAATATAATGAAATAAGAGAGAGATCACTCTCTCAAGGTCAAATAATCATTTAGTGAAATGAGGGAGAAACGTAAGAGTATCAGAAGCAACGCACCTGATGAGCTATAAGTTGACACTGGAAATTGTTGAACTCTTGCCAATACCTATAACAAAGACATGTAAGAAGATAAAAGATAGCACTGAAGATGTGTATCTTTGCCAACAGGGGAGCAGTAAGAGAGCTTTACCGATCTTCAAGTTCGTTAAAGCGATTTCCCTTTGATTCAAGTTCCTTCAGCTGACGGTTCACCTCAGCGTTTTGCTTCTCTGATTCTTCTATAGCTGCAACAAGCTTTCTTTCTTCTTCTTCAATCTAAGTGGAGCATGACATTTATTACTTAAACATTATATGCAAAAGTTGAAAAATAAGCTAGAAACTGAAACTTACCTTCCTCTTTTCCCTGAGAAAATCAGCTTCACTAAGCACATCTTGGGTCTCTCCTTCTAACCGTTGGACGCATGCTTCGTATGCTTCCACGTCTCTCGTCACATCCTCGACTTCCTTTTCAAGTTTATCAGACAGTACCCTCATGCATTCCAGGCACAACGGCTGTTCAACCTGAGAGAACGAAAAAAAATCAGAAATTAAGATACAATCAGCGAAAAGCCAAAACCTTATAAGCATCATACCTGTGTCTGAGTTCTTGCGATATCGAACGCACGGTTTAAGACATTGATACTCGAATTAAACCCAGAAGTATTTGAATGCAACGGACCATTCTGGCCCACTTCAACCGAAGACAACGTATTTTGAGAAGCGGCTCCTGAGTCAGAAGCTGACTCAGACTTATACACGACAACAAACGATTCATCCATTGCCTTCCCAGAGTGGGTTGCATCGTGAGGCTGAGGAGAAGAAGCCCCACGAGGCCGTGGAGGAATTCCCTGAGCTTGAGGCTTGTGTCGAGGTAGAACAACAAAAGAGTTGTCCATGCGTGTTGAACCAAGAACACTGTTGGCTCCATGGATGGAAGAGCCTTGCATTGCTGCTGGATACAACAATTACATTAGTTTTTTTTTAAAACAGAAGCCATTGTCTGAATCTGAAACTCTATATTAAGTCTAATAATTTCATAGCAGTAACTTCTAATCTAGGCAATTTTTTGAACACTGATAGCTTCATGGATGGAAGAGCCTATGTAACAATTATTTATAACACAAAGTCATTAAGACAAGAAGACATATACACAAATTCATCACACACAGTTCTGTCTGATTCTGAAACTCATTTATAAGTCTAATAATTTCATGAAGTAACTTCTAAACAAGGCAAATTATGATGAGCAAGCTTTTACTCTAACTAAGTTAGACTCATTACACACAAGTCTTGTCTTGTCTGTTTCTGAAACTCTTTATTAAGTCTAATCTATTAGCTCCGTGGATGGAAGAGCCTATGTAACAATTATTTATAACACAAGTCAGGAGGACAAGATAAGGCATATCTAAAATTCATTACACACAGTTCTGTCTGATTCTGAAACTCAATAAAAATTTTCCACAGAAAAATAGAAAGTTATGTTGAAATCACGAGAGAGAGGGAAGAAGGGGGGCAAACCGGAAGGAGGGGAATCGTTGCAGAATTTGCCGGCGTAGGAATCGACGCCGACGATGGTAAGAGAGTGCTGACATTTCTGGCAGACCCATTTCGGAAGATCCCGACTTTTATTATCTGTTTGATGATTATTATTCTCCTCTTTCCTCATCCCTCCTCTTCACCTCTTAACCGGAGAGAGGATACGTACCCAAATCTATAAAGAGGGTTTCGCTTGATTGAGTTCGAATAAATCAATCTCTCTACTTGTTAATGATCGTGGAGCTTTGCTGATTTCTCTATGGTGTGACTTCTGATTGATTTGCTTTCGATTCTGATGAAGACCTAGGTGAGGAGAGGAGACCTCCTTGATTATGGATAAACTTACACGAAACCAATAATTTATAATATTGATAATGTTTTAAATGTGTTATAAATTCCGAAGCACCAGTGGTCTAGTGGTAGAATAGTACCCTGCCACGGTACAGACCCGGGTTCGATTCCCGGCTGGTGCATCTTTTTTAAGTTTCAACATTTTTTTAACTTGAGTTTATTTTAATTATTGGACTTTATATATACCTTTTGAAGCCCAACATCGGCAGTTCCTGATTGATGCTTTGTCAGGAGTAGATACTGGCTCTGGTCCAAGACTTGGGATGGAAGTAATACACCTATGAGACTGATTTAAAGAGGAGAAATGAACATCTGAGTTATTAAGCCCCCTTCTACCATCACAGGTACTGAGGTCAGTGACAGGGAAATCAAGAAGCTGTAAATCTGTGAATAAGCTAAGCCATATTTTACATCTTCTTCGTTTGTAGACAAGCTATGATGAATGAGAAATACTTCTTACCTGCTATCAAAACCGCTCTTGATATCTTTCAGTTGATTACTCAAACTCTTGAGACGATTACGGCACCAAAACCAGATAAACTAGAGGATGTGATAATAAATCCATTCTAGACCCAGAGTGTGGGCGATAGAACTTGACATCTTATATTAACATGACTTTTTCTCCACTATAGTTACCAAATCAAAGAGAGTATGATGATGAATCCAGTTTACAGGGACGGGAGTGAGCAATATGCTTTTCCTTGTGATGGAACAAGAAATAATCAATCCCATCTGCATTATCTCAATATCTCACTTCTTCATTTACAATTGTTTTAAGTAACAGTGGCAACGTTTTGTGTTCGGAGGAATCTATGAGATGGAGGAAGAAGAAGAGAAGGAGATGCAACTGTTTTGAGAACGTCATTAATGATGATGAATAAGATGTACTCACTATAACTACTCGCTGTTAATGGAAAATGTCAAAGAATAGCGTACATTTATGTATATATAATTTTGGTGCGTAAGTTTTGTAGACAACAAGTTCAATAACCTCTCAGGATATTCTTGCAACATATACTGTAAAGTCATATAATGAAGTAGAGTTTTATCTTACCGAAGAGTAAAATGATTTGCATACCAGAGATATACTAAAGGCTCTGTTGTGTGACCTTGATAACACACTGTGAACAGGAACTCAGAGTAGCTGTTGGGAGATTCTGATGGCAACAATGTCACCATCAGTTCCTGCTTTCATCGTCTGATACTTCACAAGGATTCCTGCATTTAGATATGTGAATAGTACTTATAATTGTTTGTTCTTCATAAAGATGGTTGATTATGCAAATTGATCTGGACATATATGTAATACCTTCGTTTTTCTGTAACCTTGTGTGAACAGCAACTGCGTGGGTTGTGATAAATGCTTTGGGTTGGGAATCTTCTGGCTCTCCGGTCCAAGACTTGAGGTGGAGAATACCTATAGAGGTTTCAGTTCATGAGAACCAGAGTCAAAGGTTTAAAGAGGAACAAAAGAAACATAAGATAAGAAGTGTAACTGGGGGCTTGAACTTACCTGAGGATGAAGATGCTTTAAGGTGTTTGAGATCATATATGGCTCCACAAGCTGCACTTGTGTCTTTCTGTAACTTATGAGATCCGATGAGATTGTAGTCCCAGCTTCCAGCTTTGTATTCTTCATTCAGGAACAGTTCAATGTGCCTGGTATCAAGTATTTGCATTGTTCCTACACAGTGAAAAACAGAAAATTCTTAGGTTACTGCAAAGACTGATACATTAACATTAAATTCTAACATATTTGAGTTGATAAGAGACTTTTACCATCACAGGTACTGAGGTCACAAACAGGACAACGAACAAGCTGTAAATCTGTAAACAAAGATAAGTCATGTTACATCTCCTCCGTTCATGGACAAGTTCCAGAACCTATGATGTCTTACCTGCAATCCAGATACCGCTTTTGATGTCTTTTATGATACATGAACCAGTGGATTGCAACATCTGTTCTATGGTGCCTTGAACCCTTGGGACTTTCAGCTGACCACTCAAACTCTCAGTCAGGAGTGACATCCGAGAGTCAAGAGTAAAGGCACCAATACGCATCCAGTCTGTAATGACAGTGTCAAAACCAGATAAAATGAGGCTGTGCTCAGCAAATGAACTACTTGAGAGCCAAAGAGTTGCCATATGGCTTCACATCCAAATCAACATGACTAAGAAAGTATTGATGAATCAAATTCAGGGACTGACCAATATGCTTTTCCTTCTGATGGAACAAGTAAGAGTGACTCCCATCTGCATTGCCCAGTACAAGTTATATTCTTCTTTTTTGATGTGTATTGCGTATAATAATACTTACCAAAAGCAGAAGCATATATCTTGTTCCAGCTAGAAGAAACTGGACACGGCCGTGGCACATGAAGATCACGCAAGCAAGCAAACCTCCAAATAGACTCCTCCATTACGGTCTTGTGAAACCATTTGCTTGTTGCTCCCAGCATCACCAGCGATTTACCATCCAGAAACCTCGATATGTATGTCCATACGTCTTGCTCAAACCTGAATCGACATAAAAGTTTATAAGAACAGACTCAGGAATCTGACGCAGAGAGACTTAGATCTACGGATCCTCCTGATTCGAAATCCAAGGAGTTATAGCAATCGGTTTTCAAATTCCTCTTCGTTGTATCTGGATTCAAATTACGATCGATCGTCAACCAAGTCACTCATTAACATCGGGTTTCTCATACAATCCAGTTGATTACGAGATTTTCAGTTCCGGAAGTTACCGAAGATGATTGATCGAGTTCTATATCCTAGATCTATACAACACAGTCAGATTAAACGCTTTGCAAACATTTCGAAATCAAAGCGGAGCTCAGGTCGAACTCGCTTAGCAAACTATCCACGATCAGATCAATTTTCGTTCATCAAATCGGAGCTGAGTGTGTTCTAGAGAGGAAGAAAGTACCAGAAGAAGCTGGGACGGTGAGTAGAAGAAGCAGAGCACCGAGGAGATACACAGCTACGGATTCCTCTCAGGATCTTCTTCCCCTTCTTGTGTTCGTTGCTCGGTGCCAATCGTTTCTTCCCTATCTGAGGAGCCTTCTTCTGTTCGTCGCTCTGCACCGATCGTCGCTTTCCTCTGCCATTTTCGTCTCCCTCTGGAGCTTTCCTCTTCCCTCTGTTAGCTCCTTGTACATCACTGGATCTCGTCTTCATCTTCCCTCTTTCTCTGCTCACTCGGTATCTCACTAATTAAGCTAAACAAAAAAAATTGATTCAAATATTGTTTCAGCTCTGAATCGCTTCGTAGAGACTAGTGAGTATATACCCGCGGAGGAGACACAGCGAATTTTGAAATTTTTGAATTGGAAATGACGTTTCTGACCCTGTAACAAACTTTCTGGGCCCACCTCTCAAGAGAGCAATACGGTATACACATTTTTTTTTAATCGGTTTAAACTTCGAACCCGGTTTACCATCAAAAGACGGAAACTAAACCGAGAAGATCCTCCCAAGTCCCAAGCTATACTACATCATCGGTCTAGTAAAAATTCGACTTTAATTTATAGAAATTAAGAAACAATATTGTTGTAAAACATGAAAAGATATCAACATTTTTGATGCTGTAGATTAAAAATCAAATGTGTAAAGTCTTCATGTGTGTGGCCTATGGGGTTGTTTAAATCCTAAACATTTACAAAATTGCTAGACCGGGAAAGGTAACCGGCGGACATACAATTTAATGGCGCCTAACCAATGAATCAAAGTATCAACTGTAAAGAAGTCAGCATGAACGAGCCGCAGCTACAATCGTTGCAAGAATGATTTCGCACTTCAGTTCATGAATTTGCGACAGTTAGGAGCTCTGCAAAGGCAAGGCACTTTGATTTCTTCAGATTCATCAACCTCAAAGAGATAATCATACCTGTAGAGAGAATCAGTTTTCATGGTCAAGGTCAAGAATTTAAGAGAAATATGAATTATATGGGAAGATGAAGCTGGAAGGAACAAGTGTTACGTAAGCTCTTCGCCTGGTGTAACATTAGTCTTTGCAATGAGGACGATTCTGTTCTCTTCTCCATCGCCTATACTCACAATACGTGCATAGCAATTGGGCATACACTGCACAACAAGACAATGAGCATCATTAGTGTTTAGTTACTACTAGTACTAGGTTTTAGTCTAGTGTGTGGGGAAACTTACTGAATGGTTGATCAATCGGGCTATGTTTCCAGAGTTTGTGGCATCAATCACTATCTCTTCGCTTATCTTGAACAGCTGCGTATTAAGAAAAATTAAATTGACCATTAGAAGCAGCGGGGATAATGATGAATGGCAGCAAGTAATCTCAACTTACATAACAATCTTTGCCCTGTGCACGATAGTTTGCCTCTCTCAGATCTGCAACACTTCTCCTAACTTTCACCCCACGGTACTCGATGATCTACACAAGAATTTCGCTATCAGTACTCCCGCACATCGCATTCAGTTTAGCCATTAAAATCATGAATACTGCGGCGTAAACTAAATACCATTTCTCCTTCTTGAATACTTCTCCTTGCAAAGAGACCCCATCCATGTATTCCAGATTTACCAAAGCACACCCGAAGATTTTCGGTTCTCTAAACAAGATAAGATTCATTATAAGATTAAAGGATAGCAAGATGGACAAAAACAATACTTTTTAACTCTTATTGAATCACCGCTTTACCTGCAAATGCTTTAACCGTTCTTTGAATGAAGTAAAACCTGACGTATCTGCTTCCTGGTGTAACAAAGTAAAAGAGAAATCAAGATCTTGCTGAGATATTCATTAAGAATATCCTCCAACAAAGTGAAACGATGAACACGAATGGAGCTCTGAATGAGAGACTTGCCTTAAAAGAGTTGAGATTCTCGATTGCACCCAAAGAATGATGGCTCGGTCCCTTCAGCCTGTGTGGTATCGCCTCCAGATCAACCTTCTGAAACAACAGCAGTAACAGACTTACATTAGTACCAAATTTCATTGACGTCGTCAAGCAAGAGAATATTGAAAAAAATGTCAAATGTCCAAAGATTAAATGAGATCCCCAAATGCATGCCTTCGTGTTTGATCTACTATAGATACGGCATCTTGCTGCAGAAAGAGAACCATGACTCTTTTCGGTTTGGGGATGGATATCGGAATCTGGAAGCTTCATCTTCTTGGTCAAAACAAGTCTTGAACCTTTGATGCGCCCATTTTGATTCTGAAGCAAATTTCTAGATCCAAAAACTCCTGAGGGTGTGTGCACAACTACATTACTATTTGGATCTGGCTTCCTACACAGCGGATAAAATGTTACGGGTGATCCATCCACACATAAGAGATCAATTAAAGAATATGTAGAGTAAAAAACCTGTGAAAAGCACAGTAAATTGACTTCCTTGTTCTCTGCACACCATCCTTCTCCACACAGTGCATCTAATATTTCCACAGAAAACAGCCAGCACTTACACATCACTAAGACGATCAACTAACAGAATACCTTGATTAGAGTATGAATATGAAAAAAATGAAGCTTATCTTAGGCACAACAAAGGCTAAAAAGATTAAAGACTAACCTCCATGCTGTAACCTGCCCGTGATGCACACATTACGTGAAAGTGAGTGGCACACTTGCAGCATTGCACGCAGGAACCATGTGTCTGCTTACAAATTCTGCAAAACTAAAAGATATTTTCATAGGAGTATCAGATGTCAATTGTTATAAAATATAATAAAATGCATTGGTTATACTTTCTACTTTCATCACACATTATACCTTAAGAAATGAATTTACTGGAATTTTGAAAAGTCCAACAGCAGGCTCCATATGTTCGTGATTCAAAAACCCAACTTCGGGCCGGAACCAAGCACATGTTACATGAACCCACAAACCCTCAACGTCGCTTGGTTTTAAAGCACCGCCTGCATAAATAGACGGAAGATTCAGTTTGAAATTAGTATGTAAGCGGGTTCAATTTATTAATGTGACCTTGTAACAAGACAGTCAAAACTCAAAAATAAGCCATCACTAATGCAAGATGAAAAAAAAGCATAGAGTGAGATAGTTCCGCAATAATACCTTTTACAGGACAAAGACAACACTCTCTCTCAATATCTGGTGTTTCACATGCTCTGCACACCCAGGAGGTGAGATCTTGAGCTTTGCTTACCCCATAGCATTCTTGGTGCACAGCAACTTGACATCTGAAGACATATTTGAAAGTTCGTATGAGTTAGATATTTAAGACTCCATATTTGATTATACATTCGCTGTATAACTCAGTAAAACCAAAATGGGCATAGAGTAACCTGTTACAGATGATCATTTTATTTTCTTCCCAGTCTTCTACCCATCTACATACAGCACACCTTTCAGTCGTCCACTTTGCATTAACTGGCTCATACTTTTCTGTGCATACAAAATAAAAAGTAAGGAACTCTGCCAAATATGCACTCCGAAAGACAAGCACGTTCATAAGGGTTGAGCTGCAGATTTACCTTCCAGCAAAGAGAGCATCATCTGCTTATCTAATACCCTGCAGTCAGCGGTACCTTGTTCTAGAGGGAGGGCAGAACAACCTGCAATCTGCAGTACCTTGTTGTCAGCATTAAATCTCGTACAGACAAAAAATCTACTAGTAGATTTCAGTAGGTATATATGAGGGCCAGCTTCATGAGAGTATATAATAAGGGGTGTACCCATTTTTCCAGAGTTAGCGTCGTGTCTTTCACTTTTACGCTGTACTTCCACTTTTTAGCTCTGCAGCCTGTATGCCGTTCCCATTCACTTGGTGACTGCTTCCTTGCTCCACATGAGCCACACTTGCACTCGATTCTGAGAAAAAATATTCCAGGAATTGATACCAGAAGCTTAGGATTAAGCGTGTATCGTAGTTTATAAATAAAATCAATTTAAAAGCAGGCAATACCAACAATTATATATAGTGGTTTGTAACTATATTCATTAAAGACTAGTCTGTCTAAACGAGGAAATTAAAATGGAAGGCTGGTATATCTAACACTCACACATGAAACTTTCGGATATATGTCCCTTCCATGCCATTGCAGACTACAGTAACTTCATCAGCCAGCTCAGTCTCTGTCGCTTTTTCAGTTGACCTGTCTCACAAAGATTATGCGGATAGTTTTCAGATCAAGGAATTAGAAACAAAGTGATGCAAACAACAGAAGCAGGAGCAGCTATATTTTTGAAAGAGTCTAGCGGGAGCTACATACTCGAACACTGAGTTCTGTTCATTTAACACTGTCGGTGACTGTTCATTTAATACTGTCGGTGCACACTCATGCTGCGCTCTGCAACCAGGGCAATGGTAATTGCTGTGCTCCAGTTCCTTAAAGATGATAAATCAAATTAGCCCAATCCTTAGAAACTAGTCGAATGTACTTGAAACCAAAAGTTGATATTCAAGGAGTTGTATAACTGCACCTTAAAGCGTTCGTTCGAAATGTTGTCGCACCCAGCATGTACCCATATATCACACCCATCACAACATACCTATTACATCAATCAAGTTAGCTACATAGATGTGATAATTTATCACACAGACCAGTATCACCCAACATGTTCAAAAATATTCTCACCCAATCTTCACCATCTGAAGAGTGCCATGATCTCTTGCAAATGCCACAATACTGGTTGGATTTCCACAACTGTAATAACAAATTCGGATTCAATTCCTTCTGACCAAAGAAAACCGAAGAGTAAGAAAATTTCCTACGAACCTTTGAACAGTGCTTGCATAAAAGCTCTTCAGGTTGTGATTTCTGCATTACTGTGCCACAGCCGTCGCAAGTCCTTACGTCCACATGACATGAGCCCTATTAAAAAAGTTGAATCAGCACATCGTTTTCCGGAAACATTCCTAATAACTATGAAAGAATAGGATACCAATGGCACATCCATGCGTATATATAGTCCCTTCAGAATTCGAAAAGAAAGTATATAACAATATAGATGCTTATGAAACAGAACAGAACTGACTGCTGAGATTGAAAGTAAGACTTTGTCCTCAATTTATTTGCTTTTTCTTCACAAATGAATTACTACAGAAAAAAATTGAAGATCTAACGAAAAAAGGGAATAGGTGTCAGGAAAGCGTGCCTGAGATCTAGACGCAGTCCCATGCTCCTGGTCGGATTCAGTGGCAGAGGACTCTGGGCAACTGATTTCAGCAGCTCCACAACTACCCTCAACCCCATTCTCTGCCAAAACTGCTTCCTCGAGTGCCTTCTTAAAGTCGCTCGCCTTGTTATTGTAAAAATTCGTCTGATCCTGAAATCTGAAGAGACAAAAGACTAAGAACAGTACAAATAGACAAGTCCGAAAGATTCCAGAACGACCGTCTCGAGTACTTACTTCTCCATAAATTCCGTAAACGGAAACATCATTCCTTGTCGGATCCATCCATAGTCCTGTAAAATAAACAGGAGTTTCAGAAAAAAAATATCGTACAAAGAAAGTGCAACAAACGCCAGATCAAAGACGCTTCTTACTCTCTGAGTTCCATTCTTCGAGTACCCAAAAAACATGACACAGAGAGAGCCCGGGACGCAATGTTTCAAGACAGAATCCGGCGCTTGTGAATCCGGATCGATCACTTTACCCGGCCACGCCGGGAATCTTTTCCCGCACTTGGCCCAGACAAGATCGCCGACAGCAAAGTCCTCTGGTCTGTACACGCCCTTCCTCATCGCGGCGGGATCTTTCGGCATCCCAGATTCGGCAAAGGACTCACCTTTACCTCTAACAGAGAGAGAATTAGCGTCGTCGGAGGAAGACAACATCGAAACTCTCAAATTCGCATCCTTTCCATCAAAATCAACTTCGCTGCTGTCTCCGTTATCCTTACGTGAGCTTCCATTCTCAGCGCTCTTACCATGACCACCTTTCACTTTCTTCACTACACGAACCTCGTCATCACGTCCCGACTCCTTCGACTCGACCTTGCGACGTCTGTTCCCCCATGCATCAACAACCGAATCGTTAAACCTCGAGGGAGCCACTCGAACTCTTCCCCGCAAAGACTTGGACTGGTCTTGAGACTCTTTACTCGTCAAGGAGCCAGCGCTACTCGTAGTACAATCCTCAGCTTCTTCTCTACATGGTGGTTGATCAACGCTCGCTCTGTTCCTCCTCCTATACACTATAATCTCACCCTTTTTGCCCCCATACTCAATCTCCGAACCAACTTTGCACCGCTTCAGATTCTGCTCCTCGAACGTCAAAGTCCGTTTTAGAATCATCTCCCCCACCTCAGCAATTCTCACCTCGTCAACATACACGAGGAACCCAGATTACGATTCCTACAAAACCCTAATTTCACCAAAACGACGGATTCGAGTCTCAAACCTCCAGAAAAACCCTCGAAATTTATCAATTCCTCTCGCGATTGGGCTCGATAAACCTAATGCGAAACGTTCTCTTCAAACCCAGATTCAATACGATTGAACTCGTTCGTGAAATTTTTAAAAAAGTAACGCCAAATTGTAAGAGTCGAAACGACGGAGAAACGAACCAAATCCTCCTCGTGAGAACCTTCGAAATTCTCTAGAAAGTTAATCGTTTCGCTAACGGAGGAGATAAAGCCTAAACCTCGAAAGCTCCTAATGATCGACGGCGAGAGAAAGCACGCGGAGGAGAAGGATCTGTTTGGTGAGCGTGTGCTTTGGAGAAGGAGACATACATACCGTCGGTTTATTTATATTTTTTCTTATTATTTTACTAATTAATCACGAGTTTCGCCAATTAAAATTCGCATAAATAGTAATTAAACGAAATTGAGAAACTGGATTATGCTGACGTGGCGGACCAATGGAACAGTGTTTGGCTCCAGGGACGGGGGACGAGGGAAGAGTGCGAAATTTTCAGGTCTACAGAAGCGCCAAGTCGAAATTTTTCTTTATTTAATCCGACGTGGCACGTTAAGACAAAATAGTGATAAAGGCTTCTTGGGCTTTATGTGTTTCCGATATATTGGGCCTATTTCTTTTTTTTTTTTTTTGACAACAAGAGACTCAACTTGACTCTGTAAACCAAACCGGCAACTCTGCATCCATGTGAACGTTTCGTCGGTTGTTTTCTAACACTGCGTGCTAAGCTATCCGCCCTTTTATTCTCCGTCCGAGGTACATGAACGATCTCTGAGTTGTAAAAACTCCTTTGTAGGACTATTATATCTTTCAGATAACTTTCAAATGCTGGCCATTCTTCTGATTCCGAAACCATCTTCACCAATTGAGAACAATCCGTTGCAAACGTAACCTGAAATTGTCTTAAATTCCTCATACTTTCCATTGCCCAAATCAGCGCTTCTATCTCTGAATGTAGAGGTGAAAGACATGCCTTTACATTTCGTGCCCCTGATAAACCATCGAAACCCGGTAGGGTACTATACCACCCTTGTCCTGAAAATATATCCTTATCTTTCCATGACCCGTCTATAAAGCACCAGCGCCCTGACGTTACCAATGGGGTTCTGGTGTGTGCCTGAATTTCCGGCGTTTGGTTCTTTTTCACCTGTGCCACAGCCCAAAGTGTAGACTCCAATTCTGCCAATCTTAGTGTTTCCCTTAGGTCAACATCCAGATTACTGAACATTTTATTATTTCTACCTTTCCAAATATACCATAAGATCCAAGCAAATTGATGATCATCCATTTTTGGAGTAACTCGCCAGAAAAGATGATCCATATTACCAAAAACAGATTCAGTAGGAAATACATTGGGGTTCGATGGGATTTTAGATAAAGCCCATACCTGACGTGCTGGTGGGCATTCAAAAAATACATGGTTTATTGTTTCTTCCGGCTCCCCGCATCGAGCACAGCATATAACCCCCTGTATGCCTCTCGCCTTTAGATTTTTCAAAACCGCTATACACCCTGAGAGGATTTGCCATAGAAAATGTTGTATCTTTGGCGGACACTGTACTTCCCAACAGAAGGCTTTAAAGGTCATCTACTGTGGGCCCATAAACTTCTGGTGGTTTTTCTTTGTCAGGATAAACCCGCTCCACTTGATATCCTGATTTTACCGATGGGCCTATTTCTAATTAAAGAAATCGAGACGAACTCCAATTACCACGGTGTGTATTTTTTTTTGTCAACTCCCCAATTGTATATTTGTATCTATATTATTAAAGTTGAAGTACACATTGAGATTGTTTGGCAATATGGATAGTAGTTAAAAAAAATAGTATTGTTTGAAAACATGGATAATAGTAAGTTAGGAAAAAAATAATGGGCTTATGCTACTAAAAAAATTAGAAGTCCATTACATTATATTGAAAAGTAATGGGTCTATGGTACTTGATATATATATTCAAATCAAAATAATAATTTAAAATTGATTTATATCAAAAATTCATTCAAAAAAATAATATATATATATATATTCAAATTTTGATTTTTACTAACATATTTTCCAATAACTATTATAAAAATGTTTTCAATATATATAAGAAAAATGCAATACAAAGCTCAATTTCAAACACCAACTTAAATTATGATTTTTATATTTCACATTAAATTTTAAATTATAATATATGTGATTCTTTATATGATTGTACATATAAAATATTATTAATTATAAGAAAACTTATTTGATGGTACGTATAAAATACGATTAATTATATGATAACACTTATTTTGTAACCTATGTTGACACATATAGGGTATATATATATATAATAGTGATTAGGGGTGGACGTTCGGATTCTTTTTTGGGTCTTTTTGGGATTTCGTGTTCAGTTCAGATCTTTGAGGATTTGGTTAGGATTTGGATAACTAATTTAAATAGGTTTACTTTAAATATTTGGATAGAGAATTAATAATTATTTAAGTATTTTTGGAGTTTTGAGTATATTTTGACTATTTAAGATATTTACGTTTGATTATTTGTATATATTTTCAAGCATTTAAGCGAACTTAAAAGTATCATATGTATTCTGGACGTTTTTATATATATTAAATCTAAAAATAATTAATATATATAAGTATATAAATCTATTTTGGATATCAAAAATACTTCGGTTCGGATCGGATTAGATTTGAGTTCTTCAAATACCAAAATTTTGAATAATTCATATATTTAATCAATTCCGGTTCGGATTAAGTACTACTTATTCGGATTGGGATCGGTTCAATTCTTCGAATTCGAGTTTTTTCCCAACCCTAAATAGTGACATAAAAATCAAATAGCATCATATTTTTTAAAAAATAATACACCCGCACGGGCGTGCGGGTCAAAATCTAGTCTATACTATTAAAGTAGGATTCTATCATCCTTTTTACCTTAGCCTGCCATTTTCTTTAATAACATTGCATGTTTCATTAAAAGCAATCAAGTAATATTAATAACAAATTTATATTGGGTCATTTTTTTCGGATCCAGCCCACATCAGATCTCTCTTGGGCCATTTGGGCTGATTAAAAAATCAGATCCAATTCTCACATTTTTTTTTGGGGCCATTGAGTCCAAGTTCAAATATTTTTTTTTCAACTATTCTTAATTATTATTTTTTTTCTTTTCTTAATATAATTTAAGAATTCGTAAAAAAATTGAATTTTTTCATTAAAAAGTATAATCTTTATTAAAAGTATATAATTTGTTTTATTAAAATAATAACCACATAATAAAATTAATTTATCAGAGTTATACCAACTTAATTCATTAAAAAAATAATGTTTAATTTTTAAACATAAATAGTAATTTAAAATGAAATACGATAAATAAAGATAAAAAGTTTAAGTCTTTTATAAAATAAAACACAAATATATAAAAATATGACATTTACTAAATATTTTTCAACTGAAAAAAAAAATAGACCCGCGCTTTAAAAGCGCGGATCAAAATCTAGTTTATCATTATCAAAACAAACAGAAATTTGAGATTTTTGAAAATTTACTTCAAAGATTTTCATAAAAATTCAAAATTTTTAATTAAAAAAAGTATTTAAACAGTATTAATTTATATAAAAATAGACATTTTTAATACATACCAATTTATTCAATATCCAACTTATGATTACTATTTTACTAGTAATTTAATTTGGTTGATGGAGGATATCTTGGCTATAACTTAATAAAGTAAAAATAAAAATAAAAAGCAAATGAGTTGACATATAGAGTTTTTAAATATAAACTTGCCATTTTCCTACATTAATATATAACTTACTCATGAAACTCATTTCTCATAATAATAAAAATGAAGTGTGTGAAAAGCAACCTTGAAAACTCCACTTTACACTTCAAAATGACAGCAAAAAGAGGTCAAGAATAAAAAAAAAAAGGAGACAAACCTTCAGAAAAGAAAAGAATAAATTCCACCATGCTAATCTAAACAAAATTCAATCAATGACTATAAATCTAAGCACAATAATGACTTTAGCCAACAAAATCCAACACACAGAGGATCTTTAATCAAACACTAGTAGAACTTGGATGTGTCTCAAAAGAAGGAGGCGTGTGAGAAGAAGGTGAACCAATAGAGCCACGAGTCCTGAATATTTCAAGAACAAGAAAAGCAAGTAATGTCACTGACAAAACAAACCCATATCCAATTCTCCATCCATCTTCTTCACTATTAGCCATTCGTATCCCAAAAACAATGTTCACTGCTCCAAAGAACAGAGAGATTCTCCCAATCCAATGATGATACCAATTCCAATACCGCCTCATCTTTGTCTCCTTGCGCGGCCTCGCAAAGAAAGCCAAAACCTACAAAACATATCATAAGCATGCATGTTCAATTACAAGCTATAACCTATATTTGTTTCTCAAACCTGAAGAATGCTGAGGATTAGAAGAAAGATCCCAATGCCTCGATGTGCAGGTATATCTGGTTGGATCCTATTGTAAAGCTGGATTCCAAGGATAACAGCGGCTAGACCGAAGATAAATCCAGTGAACTGAATACAAATGTGAAGATAATACCAAAGAGGGTCTCTATGCCTCAGGTATCTCGCCAGGATTGCCCCTAGAGGAAGTAAAAAACCCCATCCCAGTATTGCTATAACTCCATGTCTTGTCTTCTCCGAGGAAGCTGTGGTTTGTATGGATGATGTTACACCATTTGCTGCATTGACCAAGAAAGAACACCAATGAAAAGAAGTATTACACTATAGTGTTATACAAAGTTTGCATGTAAAATATTCGTTTTTACACCATTTTTGTTTTGTTTCTTTTCATCGGAACATCATTTTGATAGTACAATCTACCAAAATGATTTTTAATAAATTTTTATATGGTTCTGGATATGGTTTTAAATTTTTGAAAAATAAGATAACTAAGAAATTTCATCAAAACACTTTAAACTCATAATAAATATTGCAAAATATACTATTTGAAATATTTTTTTAACTCAGATAGTACATCTAAATGCAACAAATAGTGGATTTTTATTTAATTTAAATCACTATAAATTACAGAATACATCTATTACTTATCAAAATATTTCATTATTTTGTAAATAAGAAATGCACACGCAAAACAAGATTAAATTAGAGAAAAATATACAGTTACCATTTTGTCTTGATAGAAATACAAAATCATAATATTTTCCTTGAAATGTAAACTCAACATTTTGAATGTTAATGTGTAATTGCAAACGCAAACGTTTAAAACAAGTATGACCATAGTCATGTTGGGATCAATACCTTTGGAGAAGTCAACGATGACAGTAATTTTATCATCATGCTTACTCAAACGACCAAGCTTGGAAGGATAAGCCGAGCTAAACGCTAGAATCACCGCTCTACGAGGAACTCTAACGGTAAACTTCACCTGAAAAGCCAAATAAATCATTGCTCCATGAAGAGCCACCACCGGAGGAACTTTCTGTAACTGTAACTCTCCTTGATCAGGCACAACTTGGTCTCTCTCTGTTCCTTGGAGATAGTACTGTTTGATTTTAGCATGACCCTTCTTCGTAATCCACCCCACCATCGCGCTTGATCCCACCATTCTTCCGTCTCTGGAGAATCCGACTCCGACCCACCCGGTTGTGTATAGAGCCGAGAGTATGATCGTCATTACATTTTCTCTGTTTTCTGAGTACTGCTAAAAGTGGAAAAAGATTGTTACTTTTTGTATGCTGATGTGTAAAAGGAATGTTTTTTTAAGTTTACCCTTAAGACGAATGTGTTCCAGAGAGGTGTACATGGCATGGAGTCGGAGATGTTGCTGTACGGTGGAGGGAGGAAGTCGGATAAACGGTTTGTGAAACAGAGGTTCTGGGTGACGTCATCTGCAAGATCTTGTCCGAGTAAAAGACAGAGGATGTAGAATCCGAGAAGGGTTCTCATGGCGAAGATCGAAGCTGGAGAGAGAGGGGACAATGGAGGTTTTTTGGTGAAGGAGAAGAAGAGTGATTGGGTTTGTTGGTGAAAGTGGTTGAAGATGGCGAGCAATCATAATCACCAAATTGTGTTTTAAAATCTCATCCTGGATTGGAGTTTGAAAGAGATGATGGAGTTGATGTTTCAGTGGTTAAGTATCGGACAGTTTATGTCCCCTTGGTCACTAAATAGACACGTGAACCGACAAAGATATGCCAAAGATGCGATGGGAGAGAGAGAGTGGGGTCGTAACTGGACCAGAGTGGGGGGAAGTGGAGCAGCCATAGTTTTAAATCTGAATCATCACTCATTTGGTCAGGATGGTGCCACGATCCTTTTCTTTGCTGGTGGGCCTGAGGTAAATATTGGAACAGAGGTTAGAAACAAAGTTAACTCTACAATAAGCAACGAGCATTTTTTGTTTAGTTTCTTAAAACTTTCATTATTTTGGTTTAAACCTTCGCCGCCTCAATGATTATAACCAATCACACAGACGTAATTAACTATTGATTGTTTGCGTTTATGTGCTCTCTTTTTTTTGTTACAAGATTTGCTTTTGTTAGAAGTTCTATTAAAAAGATTTGCAAGTGTGTTGATGTTCATGTATCTTTTTGCACTTTTCCAGATGAACACCAACAATCTTTTTAGCATTTTAGTAAAGCTTCATGTTAAATTCGAGCTTATCATGAGCTGGAACTGATTGATAATAAGTGAATTGATCTAAATCTTTTATATATTATTTATGTTCTAATGAAACTTTGATGTAGGAGTTTATATTCTCACACCATCTCTCGAGATGATGGTTCTTATAACCATTAATCTCGACAATATCCTACTAAAACCGCCATACCATTTGGGGATCGATGGACCTGATCGATTTCGGTTAGTTGGATAGAGTATGTTCGGCACTACATTTAACATGGTATTAGAACTCATATCATGAACACCTAACTCCTAATTATATGACCTTTTTCATTGGACATAACTGTCATATTTGATCCTTTCGACCTATTATAACTGTCGTTCTAAACTCTTTCGACCTAGTATAAATGTTTTAAAGTTTCAAACTTTCTAGCCGATAAGAGTTGTCATTTTGAGGAGAGATATTAAAGATAAAAATATTTTGCATAAAATTTTTTTTTTTTTTTTAATAATATATTAAAGATTAGGATGAATCCACTTAGTGTCAATTGGTTTCATTTGTTAATCATAGACACGGAAATTAAACCTTTCGTTTGCATCTCATGTTTGCGTTTACATTCCACAAATATATGTTGTTAGAAATGTAAATGTTATATGTTTAGAAATTCTTCATATGTAATATAATAAGATTAGGAATTGTACGCACAAGATCATTCATCAAGGGGATGTAGCTCATATGGTAGAGCGCTCGCTTCGCATGCGAGAGGCACGGGGTTCGATTCCCCGCATCTCCATTTTTATGAAATTTCATCATTTTATAGCCAGGTCTGCTTCGTTTCTTTCCTCCTTTCTCTCTCTTTTACTTCTTCTGCATATGGACTGAGACAGAGAGGATAATATCTACGTTATTGTCCGTGAATCCCCTAATTTTTATTAATCTGATAAACCATCTTCATGCTCCAAAAAGAAACTTGTCTATTGTCTTACAAAACTTATTCAAAAACAATGTTAACTCGAACAACGAATAAAAGAAAACAATGAGAAAAGGGAGAGAAAAGAACGTGTCATATAAAGAAACACTCTCTCTACTTAGACCAAGCAACTGCTTCAATATCTGTCTGAGCACTTCGATAAAGTTCAAGCCTCTTTGCAATCGAAGTCCTTCTCTGCTGAACCGCAGGATCCTCATCCAACAACTTCGACAGCTTACTCATCTGTTTAAACACCAACACCAGTTCAGATTCTTACACATGCATAGTTACTTAGTTAAGTTTGTTTCAATATGGTTTATCTATTACCTCTTTCTGGCCAAGCTCAGTGAAGAAGATATCAAGAAGGCTTCGTTTCGCTTCACGGACTTGACAATAAACGATGGATTTTGGGATCGAGTTTCTCAATCCAGCGCAGACCATGTTCACGTAAGACAGAACATTGGAACCGATTCTTCTGAGATAAGCATCGTTGTACCTGTCGAATATCGAATGTGTTGGATTCCCTCCTTTCTCAGAATCTTGTGGGAGTTTCCTGAAGAACTCGACTGTTAAGTAACCAGACTCCATGTCCACTAGAAGCAGAGTTGCTTTCCTGCTCTCGTCTCTCATTCGATCAAGTGAATCCACCGCTGCGCCTGATACTTCCACTCTCAGTGTTGGATATTGCTTCAGTTCCTGTTGTGAAATCAATATGTGTTCATTGTTGTTGTGTTTTGTGGTTGTTGAGTTGAGATTTTTTCCTTACAGATGTTTCGCCGATGGATTTGTGGATGAGATCCTTGAGAATGGAATGAACCGCGTCAACAGCTGCTTCAGCTGGGCCTCTAATGGAGACTAAGCATGATTCTATTAGACGACGGTAACCTTGTTCAGGAGCTATGAGATGCGGTTGATATCCATCTGCTTCGGTAATCAGTTTACGCACATTGTCCATGGAGAGATGCTTGTCGAACTGCAGTCTTTTAATGGCAGCTGGGAATTGATTGTCGAACACAGAGTTTACCTTTTCACCACCTGATCGTCTGTGAGGTTGTTAGTAGAGTAATAATCATAAAGCCATAAAACTGCAATAAGAACAATCTAGAAATATGATGAGATCACTCACGTGCCGTCAAGGTGTTCTTTGAAGGTTTGATCAAAAGCACGGCAAATCTCCATGATCATATACAGTTTTCCCTGCACTCAAGAGAGTGCGTATTAAAATAAGAGAACCAAAGAATGAAAGATGTAAGTTACTCACACCAGCATCAGCTGCTACAGGTTTGCCAAGACGGCTCAGCTCTGTCTCTAACTCGGAGATAGTCTTTGTGATAAGAGCCTGAAGTCCTGGAATTCTAGACTTGATAACAACTTCCAAATGCTGAAAAAGTTATAGCTTGTTTTAGAGAAGCTACAAAGGCTTTTATCAATAGCTTGTTTCAAAGAAGAATTGGTATTATTATACCTTGGAGAGCATCTTTCCTAGATACTCTGAACCCATTCTTTCAGTTAAATGACTGTACTCTGGGGTGCTCTTAAAATAATCACGTTCACGCCGACGAGCAGCAATCATATCAACACTTTTATTGATGTCAGCTTGAGACCGGTTCACAACACCCACCCAAGGATACCTTAGTTTGTATCCCCTTCCTTCAAGTATCTGAAATCTCCAAACATTTAGAAGAGTTAAGGATTGCTTTCTACTCACTTCTTATGAGTGACATTCTCATATTTATCTTCCAAGTTATCCTATTTCATAATGCGATTAGAGATGAGTTATTTACAGTTAGAAGATAGTCTTAGCGCATGATATGTATTCGTGTCATATGAAAGTAAACTTACGTCAACCGCATTAGTGCCCTGGTCCATGAGATCAATTTTTGTTAAAACTCCAAAAGTCCTGTCTCCTGAAAGCAGCAACAAAGCAAACATTAAACAAGATGAATTACTTCATTCAAACTACTATCAGCACATATCAATTGTATGGAACATCGCCTTTGTTTGTTATAGATAATTCTAATTATCCTCATCTGAAGAACCACGTAGTAGGCACGACCATTTAACTCAACCATATATACCATGCCCCAGCGAATCAAAACCATATATACCATGTCGCAACGGTTTAAATCCACAAGGGTAAGCATAGAGTGGATTCAGAAAGTAGTTGCATAAAACATTAGAGAAAGAAGAATCTGGCACCTTTTGGATCAACTTCACGAGAGATCTTAATGGCATCAGACGTAGCAAGATCTTGATTTGCAGGGGAAATAGCCAGTATGATGCAGTTGGGCTGTCAAAAAAGAAATGTTCAATGTTTTTTACTTTTCCGTAAACGCATAGATTC
This sequence comes from Brassica napus, assembly GCF_020379485.1. Taxonomy (NCBI): domain Eukaryota; kingdom Viridiplantae; phylum Streptophyta; class Magnoliopsida; order Brassicales; family Brassicaceae; genus Brassica; species Brassica napus. The sequence continues at coordinate 18,602,706 of NC_063440.1, forward strand.
CTTATAGATGAGATAAGCATCATTGATATTTCAAATCAGAGTTACCTTCTCAATAAATGATCTGACCATGTTCTCGATGTCTTGAACAATGCTTTCAGGCTGACCATCTACAACAAGTTTTCATTGATGTTTGTCAATAAAGAGACTTGGTGTTGGGGCCTGGGGGGGATGGATCCACTGGCATGAACAAACAAAGATTATCTCACTTACCAACAGCTACCTTTGTAAGACCAGGAAGATCAACCAGTGTCAAATTCACAACTGCAGACATTTTAAACAAATAAAAATTTTAGAGTGGAAGTGGCAAAGATGAAAGAGAACGTAAACATGTTTTTATCTATTTCCTCATGCAAATTTAGAAAGTATAATGCTTCTATTACCATTAGGGGAGAAGATGCTGAGATGAATTGGGACCGTGGATATAACTTTGCTGCTGGGACCAGTTTCACGATCAGTCTCATCTGAGATCTCTTTCCTCACAGCAGCTGCATACCAATAAAGAAGAAATGAACATCTCCAACATAATAAAACCAGATGAGAAGAATCTGTACGCCACAATAGTGACAAGAAGAATATACCAAAATCAGTGAACTTTTTCTTGGGAAGATGCATAAACTCAGCATACTCTTTGCCTTCATCAATTCTGTGAAGCTGCAGGACAAGAGGTCTACGTGTAACAATCCCTACATACAAGACATTGTTGTTCTAAGTTAATGCTAAATCAAGATTGAGTTAATATCATCTATAACGTTTGAATCAGCCTTACCTGCTCCACGAGGCAAAAAATCTTTCCCCACAACGCTCTCTAGCACTGAAGACTTTCCAGAACTCTATAGATTATTACAAAAAAGTTCATCAAAATTCATTTGAATCGTTCCCCTTAGAGAATATACGATCAGATTTGATTAATATTCACAAACTGAGATCGAAAATCAAACAGATCATAAGCAATCATGAATCTGCGATCTAAATCAACCAGATCAGATTATTTCTCCGCATTGAAGGCAATGCCTAAGATCTAAGATCACCGATTCAAAATAAGATGCAAAAATGAGGAAGAAGAAGGCAAACCTGACCACCGACGACGGCAATGGCAGGCAAGGAGTCCCAGAGAGTCGGGAGGGAGCTTCCCTCGCCGTGATCTCCCAGAGCCGTACAAGCTCTCTGTATCTTATTCACAAGCGAGATCAAGCTCTCCATCTGAGCTACGGCGATCAGCTCCGATTACTCAAACCGTCCGGCGCGATTCGGTCTCCGACGAGTCCGTAACGAGAAAGGAGGAGAGAACGCAAACGTAATAACCGCGAATTGGCAGACCGTTGAATTTTTCTGTGGAATGTTTATATAACCAGTCTAATCATAAAACCTGAAATACCCAAAATATCCCTCTTGAAAAAGTCAAACGTACTCACAATATTTAGAAGGCCCAGTATGGAACATTAGGCCCATAATAAGTACGAAGCCTGAGAAAATGATTCATTTATAGTGGGGGATTTGATTAGTGATTTAACTAACTCTCTTTCGGACCGTAAAGCGTAAAGACAAAACTAGACCTACACGTTTTGGGTATATTCCTTTGTGTTCGAGTCACGATACTCGAGTAGTATTTCCGTTTATGGAATTATACGAACACATTTCCTCTCCACCACACGATTTCTGTGTTAATACAATTTGTTAATTACCAAAAAATCGAGTTTTAATCCACACACTCTGATGTGTGAAAGACATCTTCGAATACGGGTAACGACAATTGATAAACACATGTCTATCACAATGATTCTTAAGTTAACCTTAATCATGTATATATAAGAATTTATAAATATCAACGTTGGACAACTGTTTTTAACAATTAAGCTGGTTTATCTTGAGTTAAAAGATCTAAAATTATTGATAAGGGCAATTGTCAATAATAGCACATTTTGAAGTTTATGTCTCAAAAATAGCACTAGAAGGAGAAAGTCACAAAAATGACATTTATTAAAGGATAAAATATCCCTAATACATTTGGTTTAAAATTAAATAAACAAACAAAAATAAATAAAATAAAAATAAAAAAATGAAAAAAAATAAATTTTTTTATAGTTTCAGATTATGTGTTTTTAGATTCGAAATTTTTATAATTTTTTTTTTGAATTTTTTTTTCAAATTTTTTTTATTTTTTTTTTTCATTTTTTTTTATAATTTAAAAATACTTTTTGAAACTGTTTTTAAAATTTTTATTTTTTATTTTAGTATTTATTTTTTATAAAATTTTAAACCCTAATTCCAAAACCCCACCTCTTAACTCTAAACCCTAAGGTTTGGATTAATTAACCCAAGGGGTATAAATGTATATTTACCTCTTTAATGAAACCTATTTTTGTGACTTTGAGTCTTGAGTGCTACTTTGGGAATAAAAACTTGGTTTGGTGCTATCCTAGTCTTTTTATCTATTGGTAATCCTAATATTGATATACATATACAACACCAAAAAAAGATTAAGATAGTAAAAAATCACCAACCTTGGATATAGGAATTGGGGAAATTTTAGCACAAAAGAAAACCTTGGATATCCAGTGAAAAAATCAAGTTTTTGAGAAATCAAGCTGTATTTTCATTCTTATAGCTTAAAATAAAAGCGTAAATTTTATATACTTGTTTTAAAGTTTGGAATTTCTTAAAATTCTGTTTGAAAACATAGAAATGTCTTTTTATCAAAACAAACACAATTTAAATATTAAATAAATATATATATTATAAAATTATTAAAATGAATTAAATAATTAGTTAAAGTATAAAAATAGAAAAAAAAATTTAGGTATTAAAAAAAATTAACAAACTTTAGTTGTAATATTTTTATGGATTTTTTTCATAATTTTATTGTTTTAACTGGCAATGAGGGGGAGACCAAAATACTAGTGTTAAATATCTAATTTGTTAATTTACCCCCAAAATCGAGTTTTAATTAGCTTAATTAATAATAATTTGTTGGTAATTTACAAGTCGAAGAAGAATCTCCCAATCTTTCTTCGCCAAGTCTCCAGACTCTCAACTAAATCTCTATCTCTCCTCCTCTCCGAATGTCGCCAGAGAGAGAGTAAGCTTAAAAATCTTCTCTCATGGAGTCGCTCACATCATCAAACCCTTCCTTCTCTTGTTTCTCGAAAAGCTTATCTCTTTACCCTTCTTCTCCTCTCTCCTTCGTTAAGCTCCCTCCTTCTATCCCCAACAACAACACCATCTCCTTATGCTGCAAACCATCCTCGAACCCTCAACCTGATAGCGCCAATGCAAAGCTCAACCCTTTACGCGCAATCGTCCGAACGTTTAAAGGCCTGGTCTCGTCCCAGTCCCGGCAATGGACGGCGCGTTTCCGAGCTTACAGGGACGATACGGCGGCGTTTTCGGAGCACTTCTTCGCCGGAGAAGATTTGAAGCGGAGCGGTGGGTTGGGGATCGCCCTTTTGAGCGTCACGGCCTCCGCTAAGGTAAAGATTAGTCCTTTCGTGGCGACGCTCTCTGCGAATCCGACGTTCGTCTCGGCGGTGTTCGCGTGGTTCTTCGCGCAGACGAGTAAGATGGTTATCAATTTCTTTATTGAGAGGAAGTGGGATTTGAGTTTGTTGTTTGCTTCTGGTGGGATGCCTTCTTCGCATTCGGCGTTGTGTATGGCTTTGACGACGTCTGTTGCGCTTTGTCATGGGGTTGCGGACTCGTTGTTTCCTGTTTGTTTGGGGTTTAGTTTGATTGTGATGTATGATGCTATTGGTGTTAGGCGCCATGCTGGTATGCAAGCTGAGGTAATGAAACCTTTATCTGCTTATTTGGGGATGTTTTGACTGAGTTTGATTGACTTTGGTCTGGTTAATGATTTGTGTATTGATGGATTCAACTCAACGCTCTTTACTTTATGGTTGGATGTTGACTTTCTGATATAGTGTATTAAGGTTCTTGAAGTGTTTTTGAATGCCTCATGTAAAAGATGGGTTACTTGAGGTTATTGCATTGTTGTTCACAATAAAAGTTTATTGCTGGATATGGAACTGTGGTCATTTAGGCTAAGGTTGATGTGTGTTCTTGGTTGGTGAGTGACCTTTTGTGTTCTTGGCTTTAGATTCCAGAACAGAAGGGTTCTGCATTGTTGAGCTTGCGCACAATAAATTGTTTCTAGAAATTGTGGACATTATTAGGCACATGTTGGTGATAGTTGTTCTTGGTTTTAGAATCATGTGTTGTGATTTTGAGAGCATTCCCATATAATTGTACCAAGTGTCAATCTTGTTTATGACAGTGTTGTCTTTGTTGAACATGTCACAGGTTCTGAACTTGATCATAAGGGACTTGTTTGAAGGACACCCCATCAGTCAAAGAAAGCTAAAGGAATTGCTAGGTCACACTCCTTCTCAGGTTCTTGCAGGAGCATTAGTTGGTATTGTGATTGCTTGCTATTGTTGCCAAGGCCATCTAGTCTCAGCCTAAGATCTCTTTTAACTCATAAGTTTTCTGATTGGTTTTTCTTATTGGTGTAAGTTCTGCATTAGCTGAAAAACTCTGTGCTCTGAGTACGATTTAGTATCGATTTGGCTAAGATCTGAGGTTGTATCATATGTTGTAATCAACAATAGAGAAAACTGTTGCTTCTTCTTTATTTTATTGAGTTTTTGTAATCTCTAGAAAATACAATGAGAGAATTCCCTTTCATTACATCGTTTCAAACAGTTCCTTTCTTCCATTGTTATCATATGCTTTCTACAAAACATTATATGGACTTAAGGATGAAGAAGATCGAGACAAATAAGGAGTTGCAAGGCCCTTTGGCTGGGCACCTCAGCTACTTTTCTTGTTAGAATCTTTCAGAACCTGTTTCACACGTTCTCTTCTTCGGCCACTAGGTTTGGTCTTGAGGTTAAAGACCCCTTTCATCAACGAGCTTATATCCACAGATCGATCTCCCATGATCTTATCATGGTACATCTTGCTTCCTATCTCACATATCTGTTCCTCTACTTCCTCTAATGGCTCATCTATATTCAACTTCAGTTCTCCTTTCCTTATAACCGTTACACCAAACCCATTGGCCTTGGCTTCTCGAAATGTATCCTGTTTGTATATGTTAAAGAGAACAACGTTAGAACTGACAAGAGAATAGGACTACTTAAAAGTCTTTATTCTTTACCTTTGGCGGGCGGGGTACAATGAAGACGTTTCCAGTTCTAAGCATATCCAAATGAGCTTGAATAATGTAACAGAGGTTTTTACAGTCTGCAGCATTCTCGAAAGCAATGACATGATGCGGTTTGGGTTCTAACTCGAGATCTTTTGCCATTTCTAATGTGTAGAACCCTACTTGTTGCTCTCCTTTCTCATCAACCGTGTACAATTCAAGACACTGAAACACAAAAAAAAGGTTAGGTTTCTAAAGGACTTTGAGTTTCTTCAAATGTTTAGCAAGAAAAAAACATACCAGTACATGCGGAAGATCCAACCACCATAGATAATCTTCTTCCTTATCTTCTCCATACTCGCGGTATTTGCTCAAAACAGCTTGAGGACCAAACAACTCCATCTCTCTCTTGACCTTGTTGAGTTTCTTTTCCATGAACTTCTTGTTCCTCTCTGGCAGCTTCTCCATTATATCAGCAACGTCTTTGATTTCGTCTTCTGTGATCCATCGGTCCAAGTCTTTGCCCATGTCTCTCATAGCAGCTTTCACTTCTGGATCAGTCTCTGCATTGTACAACTCCAAGAACCCCGGTGACCATTTCTTAGTGTGCTGCCAAAACTCTTTTCCTGACTTCTTCCCGGGTTTAACAGATCCGTCACTTCCTTCGACAACAATCTTTGGTTGGCTTGAGGTAGTTTCAGATGAAGAAGTGAGAGTGTTTTCAGAGGAAGGAGACTGTGATGCTTCTTGAAGACAGTTCTGTTCTTCCTTTTTCACAGGAGGAGACACAGACGCAGCCTTTCCAGAAAACAATGCCTCTCGCTGTTCATTGTAGTTATTGAGAAACTCAGGGCTCTTCTCAAGCGTAGGAGGAGGCCCTTTCCATCTCGGTATGACTTTCTCTGGTGGATCATACACACTGATGCCATCTGAATGATAAGAGGAAGGGATACAAGTGAGATATGTGAAAAGCTTATATATAAGTGGTTGAGAAGATATTAGTCATTACCTACTCCGTAGTCAAGATTTTCAACGTTTGAATGAATCCACTGATGCAAATGAGACAGTTTCTCATTTTCTTTTTCAACTTTCTTCTCCAAACCTTGCAAAAACATAGCTTTGTCTTCGGCATCAATCAGGTGAAATGGATCTCTACCAGCCAGCTCATTATCTCGAACATGGAAGACAATGTCTCTTAGCTTTTCGTCTCTCATCCACTCAAGCTCATCATTATCCTCATTGCGGTAAATTTCTGCAATTTCAGCAATTGTACCTGGCTCCTGAGTTTCTTTCTCCCTTGCAGCCATATAGTTATCTCTAAATCCAGCCCTCATTTTCTCAGCAATAGGTTCGAGTTCATGGTAGTTTTTCTCCATCCAGTTCTCCTTCAGTGAGGGTTGTTCCTTCTCTATATGTTCAGTACCACCCGAAGAGCTTGTTTCACGCTCTCCTATTTTGTTTGCGAAACTTCCTTGCTTGCCCGGTGCATCTACTGTATCCTCAGGTTCTGAAACTTTCTTGTAATCATCTTTGCCTAACGGTTCTGAAGACGTAGACTCAACCGTTGATTTCAAGGTTCCATTGCCTGCATTTTTGTCAGCCAATTTACGTCTTCTAGCTGGATTACGCTTTTCATCACCCTGCTTTGGGGAGATTTCATCACTGTCTTGAGCCATCTTCTGAGTAAACTCCTCCTCGACACTTCTTGTTGAAAGGAACTCTTTAGCCTCTTTCACAGACCGTATGACCCGCGATTTACGACCAGTGCTATTATTCATCATACTCAACTTATCCTTAGAAACATCAGAAGATTGATGGATGATTCCCTCTGTAGGAGTTAGTGGTACCTCATTACTCACCTTTTCTGCGTCAGATGTTGCCATTTCATGATTTGGAAAACCAGAATCTACTCCATTTACCACTGGAATAGTCAAACCAGAAAGTTCAGTGTTTTCTTGATCACTTTCAGTCCAAGCCCCCAAGTTTTCATCTTTATCATCATCATCTTCACTATGTGCAAGAATGTTCTGTGACAGCATGCTTATATCTTCTTCATCCTCCCCCGTTTCTTTGTTCACATCGCGCTTCTCCTTTTCATTAAGTTCAATGCCAGCTTCTATCTCCCTTGCTCGTCTAGCCATTGCTTTAATTTCGTGGATCTTATTCTCAAACTCCATAGATTCACCACTCTCAACCTGAGGAGAATCCAATACTTCCAATTTCTTCTCCGAACCCTTTACTTTAGATATACTACTCATAAGCTCTTCACGATCAAACCTAGGCTTCTCAAACGACACCAATGGCTTCTCCTGCAAAACTTCCACAGTACCTCTCTCAATAACTTCCTTCTCCTTCCAAGCTTTCATCTTTCTCCTCATCATCTCCTTCTCCAACTCACTGCACTCATCAACCTCATTACTCTTCCTATACACAAACACCGTCTTCAGCAGCCAGAGTCCTATGTACCCACACAAAACAGCTCTCCCAATCGCCGGCAACTTAGGAACTAAGCCAAGACGAAGTATAGCGCTTTGAATCGAGCTAACGAACTGAACCTCTTCCCTTTCAGAAGAAGAATAAACAAACTTCACCAGAGAGCTATCCTTATGTATCACATCCTCCCCATTCTCCATCTGTTCAGCTAACTTCTTAGCATACAGAACCTTATCCCTCACTGATTCAACATCCTCAAGAGACGATCTTCTCCTCAAGACCTCGTCCTCATCAACCTCCACTCTCTCCACGTTCCCATTCGAATCCTGATAGACTGTGAAAATGGGATTCGAACCAATCCCCCAATACTCTGCTTCCTTCTTATACCGAGTAACCCAATCTTCAAGCTCATTAAGCAGATTCGAATCCGGCAAAATCTTATCTTTCCCACTTAACTCAACGAGCACATCATCACTAGGATCAAAGTTGGAGTTTTGGTTTCGAGTTTTCGTACCTGGGTCAGAAGGAACACGGAAATTCTCATCGCCGATGGTCTTCTTCCTCAGCGAGTTACGTCGCCTCGAGGGCTCTCCGAAACGAGCTGAGACTCGGAGGATTGAAGCGCGGTGGTAGTGGAATTTGGAGATGGGTGAGTTGAATCGATGTTGGGTTCTCTTGGTAACGAGTCTCTTGTTGGAATTGGAGGATAAAGAGGAGAAATTGAAGAAGCCATTTGGGAGAGCAGAGTTTAGAAGAACCTCCATTGATGGGGAAAGGGATAATCCCTTTTGAAATGATGAAGAAGATGTCAAAACCCCAAAGCTGGGTTTAGCAGAGAACAACGGACGAAATGGTGTCGTTTTACACAAAAAATCTGCTGCCTTCGAAGTATGGATAAACCGAATCCTAGAACCAAACCAGCTCCGAACCAAACCCGAATCGGAAAATCTGAATCTTGTCCAAATTAAAAAAATACTCTAGTGAATTGTGTAAGATAGTATCAATTAATCTACAAAACATTTGAAATCTAAATGAATATTTCAAATAAACTGTTCAAAATACATGATGAATTATGATTTTAAATTAAACCGAATTATAAAATTGGCTAAATCCAAACATCATTCCTAGAACAGACTATGAAGCTGAACCTGAAAATCACATGCGAGTATAATCATTAAACTTCTTAAAATATGATATTACACCAACTTGTGGGAAGAACTTCAACATTTACATTTTACAGATATACCAGACTGAGTTGTATTGAACCATTTAAACTCTTCATGACATGAGAACAAGCCAGAGAAAACAAAGAAGCCACAACCCAAGTTTACATCATAGATCACAGACAAAGCCCCTAATTACAACACTTCCAAGAACCATGGTTACAGAGACAGAGCCACCAAGTAAGAGTTTCAAAAATCAATTATTAAGACAAGTTTGGGATACAAGCTCCTCCTCCACCTTCACCACTTTGCTGCTGCTCTTTCCAGATTCTTCCAGTGACTCGCAGTTTCAGCTCTTTCCTGTCTCCACCTGAGAAGAATAGAGCCATGTTCCTCTGTATGATTAGCCCATCATGACTGTCTCTAACTTTCCTGTGACTGTCTCTTACGCTTCTCGGCGTTCCTTCCCAAATCAGCTTCCGACCATAACCTCCCACTTCCAAACTGTAGTTGTAGTTCCGAGCTTCTGTCTCGTCCCCCATGAAACGCAGGAATGCCATGTAGACTGGAGCCATACCGAGCTGGAATGCCTCAAAGTGGAGACAGAAGTATTGACCAAAGCAGTGAAAGACCTGACACAAAAAAAACCAAAAAGACAGAAACTTTGATAAGCCTATGGGACGGTTATAGATGATTGAATCATATGTAGTCTTACGGTTAACATCCACGTGGCGTTTTCGACTTCGCGAGGATTAGACTTGACATAACGGTGGTTGAAAGTACACCCAGAATGCATATCCACCTTGTGATCATCCCTCAGATGAGCAACTAAGAAAGGTATATCACCCATGACAGAACACTCGGAACCAGCGTAGGGACAGTTATAAGGCCTGAAGTTACAAACAGTCTCGTGTTTGAGCTTACTGTAATAAGGAAATATCTCAGGACAGCCAAGAGACATGTATTTGCACGGTAGCTCAAGGGACTCGGCTACTTTTTCGAGTGCCAAGCAACGGATATCACCGAGCTCTTGTCTACAAGTAGGGCATCGATTGTGAACCCTGTTCTTACAAGTTGAACATAGAGTATGTCCATTGTGACACTGCAGAGGGAATCAAAATCTTTGTGTTAAGCAAAGAGACAATCAAAAGGCCCTGAAACCAATCAAGAGAGGAAAGATCCGGGAACTGAAAAGTAAGGCAAATTCAGACAGCAATAGATTGAAGTGTTTTGTCCGAAAATACTCTAAAGAGGCAATCAAAAAGCTGGTAGCTTTGGTAATGTTTCTTAAGAGAGCACATAAAAAACCCTAAAACCAATCAAGAAAGCAAAGATCCGGGAACTGAAAAGCAGGGGAAAATTCAGACAACAAGAGATTAAAATAGAGTATCAAACCATAGTGTAAGTGTTTTGTCCGAAAATTCTCTAAAGAGACAATCTTAAAAGCTAATAGCTTTGGCAATGTTTCTCAAGAGAGCACACAGAAAAACCCTAAAACCAATCAACAAAGCAAAGATCCGGGTAACAAAGAGATTGAAACAGAGTATCAAACCATAGTGTAAGTGTTTTGTCCGAAAAATTCTCTAAAGAGACAATCAAAAAGCTTATAGCTTTGGCAATATTTCTCAAGAGAGAGCACACAAAAAAACTAAAAGCAATCAACAAAGCAAAGATCCGGACAACAAAGAGACTGAAACAGACCTGATGAATAGGAGGGTACATAGAATTGGTGCAGACAGGACATTCGAGAAGCTCGTGAACACTGGTGGTGGTCGGAAGAAGACCAGAAGCAGCATTCGCGTTGCTGTTATTACTGTGATGCTTCGAAACCGATGCGTAGGAATGGCGATCTTGGTGGATCTCTTCGTCATCTGTGACATCTATGGTTGAAGCACAGTCCATGCTATCCAAATCCATCAAAAAGGTGAAAACTTTATTAATCTCCGATCGAGAGGAAGATCGAATCCGATGGATTGAAACGCCAACGAATCAGGTCAACCTTCGTGAAGTGTTGATTTCGAAGAAAGAGAGATGCTTTTCTTCATTGAGAGAGAGAGAGAGAGTTGCCGTCAAATGAACAGGCAACGCTGATTTGATATCGGACGGTCAGGATTATTCAGGAAGGGCGACTGTGTTGTATAGAGAGAATGTTATTTGGGAAACTTTAATTTATATGAGCGGAAATAATCATTTAATAATAATATCTTCTTACTCATCAATGATTTTTTTTGTGTTTTAATTAAATGTTAAAATATTTTAATTAAAAATTACTCCATAATAAAGGGCCATGGTCCAGTAAAGATGGGGGGCTAAACATGTACATGGTGGACATGATTGCATATTATGATGAGTTTTTCAGTTTTCATTCAATAAGATTTGTGGTCTTTTAATTCTCAATACAAAGTTACTCAAAACCAACGTAAATAGATGATTTGTAGGAACATCCAATCCAATCCAATAAGATAAATATAATTGTTGAATGATAATAGAATCGATGTAATAATTATATAATTTGTAATAAAATAAAAATTAATGTTAAAAACGTCAAGCAGTCACTAAAGAAACTCCAAAGCAACATGGTAAAACGTTACTCATCTTTATTTTAACTTTCATAAAAACTCTAAAGTAATAGATCAAGTTAAATAACTTTTAGACGTTAAGAAAATGAATTCTGAGAGACAAGAATCTAATGGAATGTCGCTTGGGTTGAAAGCCACTTAAAAGACTAATGATAATGTAAAAAGAACATTTTACTCTTCTTCATCTCAACAAGCAAACTCACATTTTTCTTTTAAAGAATGAACGAAAATTATTCCAATAAAATAATTGGTCTCATGATAATAGTGATCATCCTTAAAGACACAACACGTAAAGGAGAAAAAGCAAACAACAACGATCCAGCTTTCATGATCTGTCATTACTTTTTAACAGAACATGTCGTTGTACAATCCTCTTCATGTTGGGATCTTGTCTGAGAAAAGAAAAAGCTCCAGAGACTCTAAGATCTGACATAAGAACTGTTTCTACACAAGTTTTGCCTCAGTAACACAGAGATCAATCATTATACAATCTGATTATTCATGCACAAAAGAATCAAATTTATGGCCTTTCAGGATCCGAGAATGACTGGTTAGTTTATTTGTTACCACTGGTTAGCCGATGTTTCCCGGTACTTCTCATCATCATTGCCCTGAGGCAACTGCTTTGGTTTAGTACCTTTTGCCCGGTTACTTGACAGTCTCTTGGATATTCTATCTTTAGCGGTTGTTTTCTTACGCCGTGCCAAGGAAAAGGTTTGCTTCTTGTTTTTCCTTTCAGCAAAAACTCTATCAAACTCTTCGTCGATGACAGCTGATTTAGAAGTTGAGGCTAGAGCAGCATCACGCAGAACTGAAAAGTTATGTTCCTTAACCTTAGCATGCTTTGCTCGCTTTGCTATTTTCTTCAAGTCTTCTCTGTCTTTCTCCCTGATATTCTTCAGAGCTTGTTTCGCTATTTGCCTAGCTAACTGATTAGGATCAGAATCTGAAGTTGTTTCATCCATAGGCGCGTCATCCTCCTGGCTGATCCCTGTAGTTGAGGAGGAGGTTTGGTTTTGACTCTCCTCTAACGAAGATTCGTTGATTATGGGGTTTCCTTCATCATCCCGAGGTACAATGGGTCCATGAAACGGGCAGGCTCGTAGGTCTCTTCTGTGGCAAAGACCACCTTTCTTTAGAGGAGCATGGCATGGAGGTATCTCCGTTCTCTCTTCTCTATAGACAGTTGCCTGAAGATTCAGTTCTGCTATTTTATCTGCTGGAATCACAGCGTCTTGATCCACCCTGCCCCAGTGGCTCTCAACCTCTAAGCCTCGGTGATTAGCTCGGACTTCCGTTGTTGAGTCCCAATTACTCAGCTGTGATCCCCAACTCATCACCGGTGCTTCAGAAATTAGCTTATCCCTAAGAGGGTCACCACTTCTTACAACCGTTTTAGTACTGGACGCCTTGTTGGAGCTAGATTCTAATGTAGACCTCTTAGCTTTACTTGGTGATCTGAAGGATGAACCCTCACCGTTCTGAACTCTCGGCAAAGGAGCCACCTTTTTGACTGGATCAGTTCCAACCTTGCCATCATCTTCCTCCCAGATATCTTCTTCATCTTCTTCTTTCTCGCCAGTGTCAATCATTCTCGAGATTATAAAACCAGCTTGCTCACATTTCTTCTCAGTTGCTAATATGCTATTCCTAATATCAATCAACTCTTTCAACATGGAATCTCTCGTCCTGTTATCACTTACATCAACCCTGATGAGAAGAGAGATCCCATCTTGAACCGAGACCAAATGCTTTTTCATCAGAAGCTTCCCCTGTTCCCTCAACACATCAAACACCACTCTGTTTTCACTAGTTTCCTCAACCTTATCAGACTGCTTCAGCGAATCCATACGAATCTGCCTCAGATGAGAACAACGTATCTCCTCGTAATCCTCCTCATCTAAAATCGCAAGTGGAACACCATCATCCCCTCTCCACTGAACAATCTCCAGACCCTCCTTGATCTCCTTTATCGTCTCCTCAATCTCACCCTTCAAGACCCCAAACCCATCTCTCAAAGACTCAAACTTGCTTCTCAAAATCTCCTTCGTCCTCTCCTCTCTCTCCAGCCTCTCTCTTTGTCTCCGCGCAGCGGTTGCCTGCAGATCAGGGAACTTGAGCTTGAGGGTGTTCTTAAGGTAATCAAAACCAAGCCTAATCTCCTTGTAGTGTAACCCAAATGATAGATTCCACTTCTCCAAGAACTCGATAGCCTTTGTACGCAAAGTGGTGGCAACAGCTGGCGGCGCAGGAAGAGGCAGGCTGCTTCTAAACCCAACGCTTAAACTCAAGAGCTGATCAAACTTCTCAACTATTAGATATCTAAAGAGCTTTGATCTCATGAAAAGCTCGTCGATGATGAGAAGCGTCAATAATCGAACCTACCAAAGATAAAACTCTTATCAACATGAATGTGAAGAAAAGTTCCAATCTTTTGCAGAATTGATCAATTTTCAAACAAGCCCAGAATGTAAGGATTAAGAACCTGAGAGTGGTTATGTTTCATGAGCTCCATTAGGGTTTTGGCACCGAGTCGGACCTCCGAATCGGAATAGCGAAGAGTTAATTTGATCGCCTTGAGCAGCCTCGGGTCAACCTCTTGGGCAGACGACTTTGTAGCTTTCTCTATCAACCCGATAACTTTTCCTCCGCCGTCATCTCTCCCTTCCATCGCCGGTGATCGGGGATTCAGAAATCTCCTCTCTCTCGTTTCCAATTAAAAACCTAAAAGATGAATTTTCCGATTTGTGTTGGTTTAATATATGTTAACAACACTGTGCGAGTCGGTTTACTTGGTTGACGTATTGACATATTTGCCCCTCGTTTCGTATTTGTTGGTTTACTTGCCCCTCGTTTCTGATTGTTGGTTTAGTTTTATCTGTTTCTACTGGGATGCTCGGTTTACTTGGTTCCCCGCAATCATTGAAATGACGTAGTTGCCCCTGTGTTAAAAAAACTCCGTGCATCAGTCTTTATGGGTCTTCATGTAATTAGATCAAAGATCGTTTATATAGTTAAAGTCAGTTACAGATGTTCCCACCAAAATCATCACTCAACCCAGTCGAGAGAAAACGAAAAACAGAGAGACTATCGTTGACGATGATGATTCCATCTTTCTGGATTCTCGCGATCTTTTCCATCTCAATGGCTTCATCCTCCACGATTCCATCTCTACGAGGTAAAAATCTGGTGATTCTGTTATGATTTCCCGAGAAAATTTGAATCAAACAGAGGCTCAGTTTCCATGTTCGTCCTCTTTCTCTCGTTTTCCTTCACTTTCTCGCTTGTTCTCCAGGTCCAGGAATCGGAACCAACTACGGACGATACAGCTCAAATCTCGGAGGTAATCTTTACATTCTGTTACGAATCCCGAGAAAATTTGAGAGATTGTTCTTCAACTCTTCGCTTGTTTCTTGATCGTTTTTCAATCACTTTCCGGGAAAATTCGATAGAAAGCTCTTCTTCAGTTATTGATCGTTTTCTTCTTTAATCCAGTTCCAGAGATCGGAATCAACTACGGCCGTTACGGCTCAAACCTCCCACCACCAGAAGCCTTACCATCACTCGTAACCTCTCTCTCCATCAAACACGTCAAAACCTTCGACATGGACCCAAGAATCACCACCTCCTTCGCCAACACAGGCATCTCCCTCTCCCTCTGCATCCCCAACGACAAGATCCCTCTCCTCTCCACCAACCTGTCCGAAGCCGACTCCATCATCAGAGCCTTCATCTTACCTTACCACAAAACCACCATCATCACCTCAATCTCCGTCGGCAACGAAGTCTCCCTCCTCCCTCCGTTCACCCCACACTTAGTCTCCGCTGTAGTCAACGTTCACCGAGCGATCAAGCGCTACAGATTGCACAAGAAGATCAAAGTGACAACCACTCACTCCTTAGCGATCCTCTCGCGGCGTTTCCCTCCCTCGACGGCGAGGTTCCATAACTCGATCGGCGAATCGGTGTTGAAGCCGCTCGTTAGGTTTCTGCAGAGGACCAAGTCTCCTCTCATGGTGAATGTCTACCCTTACTTGGCGTACAAGCAATCGTTCCCTTCGATTCCGTTGGATTTCGCTTTGTTTCAGCCCGTGAACGGATCTAAGCGGCGGATGTATAGAGATCCGTACAGTGGAGTCGCGTACACTAACTTGTTCGATATAATGATGGACTCGGTGGACTCTGCTGTGAAGGCTCTGGGGTTACCGAAGATTCCGGTGGTTGTGTCGGAGATTGGGTGGCCGTCGAGTGGTGATCCAGGCGAAGTGGCGGCGAGTTTGGAGAACGCGAGGGTTTTTAATCAGCGGTTGGTTGAGCATTTGAGGAGAGGGGAGAAGAAGGTTACTGTGTATATCTTTGCTCTGTTTGATGAAGATCAGAAGACTGGAGCCACTGTGGAGAAGCACTGGGGGTTGCTGTATGGTAATGGATCGAAGAAGTATGATCTGAATATCTCGCCGCCGGTTTGAAAGTTTGAGCGTCGCGAAGAGAGAGAAGATTGTTTTGTATATGGGCCTTTGTTTTTTTCATGGGCCGTAGATCAACATGTTAGCTAACCAGGTCTTTTGTAAACCATAAATAGATATAAAAATTTGGAAATAAATAAATAAATGGAGTTGTTTGAGTGTTTGGACTCGTTTTTTTTTTGACCTTTTATGTCACGTTCAAATATGACATAGATTCGATTGTACTTTGTCATTTTCTTTAGGACATATATCTAACAAGACATTTGTCTCTGGATAGATCTGAAATGCAAATTGTCATCTTGTTACGGAAAGTTGTCGTCCATTCGAAATTATATGTAACAATTCGATATTTATAATATAGATGAAATAAAAATTTAGAAGCGCAAGTGCAAGTGATCATATCTCCACTATAAGTGCAAGTAAGTGAGAAGAGATATTTGCGGAGGAAACAGTGGGAAAGGGGTGAGTAGTGGGTATAAAACTGGTGGCTCGTCATTCGGTGGCTGCATTATTCTGACCATATATGGATCCATGTGCCGCACTGCACTTTGTCTCTGGATCGTCATGTAGGATGTGTTTTTCAATCTCATTTCTGATTATTAATCATTATTATTGATTTCTTATTTTTGACGAAATTGTTTTTTTTAATCAAGAAATTGTTTTGTTTCGGTTGCCAAAATATACAATGCTTCTTAATACACATTAATACACATAAGACCAAGAACTGTCCCATCTCTACACTCTCTCACTCACATGGAGAGAAAACAATAAGAGTCTTTGTCCACCCTGTATTAGCGATACATGTCGTTTACGATGCATATATATGTATACATTCATATAAAAATATTGAGATGCACCAGACTGAAACTATATATGTATTGCATTTGAGTACCAAACAACAAGGATGAATCACGAAAAACATTAATGAATAGCTAGTAGTTATTCAAATAATTCGTTTAGTTGGGAAGCAAGATTGTGAAGAAGATTCACGTGAACCTAATTATTTGTAACAAAACCTATTACGAAATTAGGTAAGTTGGATGTATTAAGAATTCGGGTGAGCTAGTCTAGTGGATGACAATTGAGGTAAGCTTCTAAATTTTGGTGCATATAACTTTTATAAAGACTCTATACATGTTTTTGGATTAAATATTCAGTGGCTCAATTTATGACCAAGTGCTCTCTAGAGTTAGTTGAAGAAATTTCAAGATGTTTTAGTTTGTCAAAAGATGTACAACACTGTGAATGTGATGGTAATTAAAGATATTTCAAAGAATACATTACATTTAAGATTTACTTCTCTTTGAGTTAACATAAAGAACTTTTTTTAACACAAGTCACTGAATGAGTAAATTCTCCTCCACTCATGTCACAGATTCAGTTAAAAAATGATCCATCATGAAATCATCATTAATGAGTAATGAGTGGTATGATGAATAGATGATGTCATGTTGACGACAAATATGGATAAAATTCTTATTTTTAAAATTGTTCTTTGGGAATAATTAATCAGTCAAGTCAGACACAAAAACCTAACATGCGCCAGACATAAACCCGACCCGTGACCCGACTAAGTCGTAAGCCACACGGAAACCTTGTTGCTGTATGTTCCCAATAATCGACAAACTCCCCATTGTGCCGGCGAACGCAAAACAGAACCGCCCTTGACTGTTCACCGGAATAAGATAATTACTTGCCGGAAGCGAAACATCTCCTCCGCTGAAATGAAACACCACCGTCGGAACTTTCACCGTCGTCATCCCGGAAAGATCGAAACACGTGTCGAACAGAGAATACGACGGAGCACGTTTAAGCCTCGTCGCTCCGAGAAGAAACGCATCTCTGAACGCCACATAAGCCGGTCGAGTCAGCCGAGTAACCGAAGTACCGGAATCTATAATCACTCCGCCGTCTCCGGTGGGGTCAAGCTTAAACTGCGACTCCGAGACGCCGGGAACGCGCGAACCACCAACGCTGATCCCAAGAAGCTGAAGATAATAGAACGTGTCGAGCTTCGGATTCGTCAATAACGTCGTGAAGACGGAGGTTTCCGGAACGGCGTCGTTTCCGAAGACGATAGTCGACGGAGGTTTGGAAGCGGAACCGGAACTCGTCCGGTCGACTAAACAGTAAGAGAATTTAGCGTTGTAACGGTTTTTCGTCTGCGAGGGAAACGATAACCCTCCGCGGCCCAGGCCCAACAGCCCAGCCGCACCGACGAACAAGCCTTCGTTATCGTGACCGCATCCTAAGGCCACGTGATCCACACGTGCGCCGTGAAACGTCAGCGTTTCGGTGGAGAAATCTCCCATGGTGAAAGACCCGTCACCGTAGGAGACTTGATAGAGACATGTCTTGCTTCCACGGTTGACACACTCCGACGACGACTCGTCTAGTCTCCGACAGAGAGGAGAACCGCATGGGACGGTGGCAAAGGTTTTTGACTTAGCCGGGTCGAACATCGGGTCGGATTGGTTGTAACATACTTTGCATGGAGAGCATTGTAGCCAAACGACGTCGCTTCCTGTGTCGAGGACCATGTAAACGTTAGTCGCCGGAGTTCCAACGCCTAGCCTCATGAAATACTCGCCGCTTCCTTGTGAAAGACCGGAGATAACAGCGCCGCTAAACCCACCGGGTGAGCGTGGAGTTCTTTTGGTAACATTCTTGCCGGTAGAGACGGCGGCGAGGGTGGTCAGGGACTTGACGCGGAGAGAGTCTCTACGAAGACGGAGGTTGAAGAGCTCTAACGGAGATGCGTCGGAGAAGGAAGAGAGAGCATCGACGTGTGATAGATGAACGGTGAGTGAAGTTGTGGAGTCGGATACAGTACTGGTCAAGGATTCGGGTTCGGGAGATGAAAAGATTTGGGAAGAAGGGAGAGTGTTGACGACGAGTGTGTTGTATTGGAAGGAAGAAGAGACGGAGGAGAAAGATAAAAAGAGAACAGCCGCCGTGAAGATGACGGTGTTTGGGACGTTTTGCCCCATCGTGAATAAAAAAGAGTAAGGTTATAATGTCAAGTGTGATACTCCTGTGTGAAAGCTTCCTTTACTTTAATTATTGACCCACTTTCGTTTTTTTATTCCTTGATTTTTTTGTGGACCAACTTCTTTCTCTTTTTAACGGTTGAGGTCATATACACTAACATGTTCACCATAATGTTGGATCTGGAAGACTCCACCGTGAAATCTCCCGGATCACCGAAGATTCCGGTAATTGTATCTGATATTGGATAGAGTCTCCACCGTGAAAGGAGTGAGTCGTGTGTATGAAACTGGTGGCTCGTTCAGTGGTTGCATTATTCATACCATATGGGTCAATGTGCCGCACTTTGTCTGTATATCGCCACCCTACCATCGACGATGTTTTTCTTTTCTTTTCTGATTATTAATCATTTCTTACTTACTAGTTAATTATTTTGTTTCAGTTGCCAAAATAAACATTGCTTCTTCATACACACAATACCAAGAACGTTTAAAGTCTACACTCTCTCACTCACATGGAGAGAAAACCAAAAGTGTAGGTTCACCCTCTATTAGCGATGCGCCTTGTCGTTTACGATGCACGTTTATGTTTACATTCATATCAAATGCACCGTACCGGGACTCTATATGTATTGCATGTGACTACAAAAAAAGGAATGAATTACAGGAAGAAAACACAAATTAAATAACTCTTAGTGTTCCGAATAAGTTTTGTCTGGTGGTAAAGCACGATTGTGAAGAAGATCCATGGAATTTAGTTTTGAAACTAACTGATACTAATTAAAAACCTAGTGGCCCCATACATGAAACTAGGTAAGTTAGATGAATCATGTGTATCAGGAACTCTCGGGTGAGCTAGTTTAGTGGTTTGACAATTTTAGGTAAACTTCTAAATGGTAGTGCAGATTTTAGTAACAGTGTATATATATGTTTTGGATTAGTTGCTCAATCTATGACCAAAAGGTTTGATAAATGGTGGAGCCTCATTTGTCCTTTTTTATTTGTTACTATTTTGATACGTTTTCTTTATAACTAAGCACATGTTTATCGCCTATATATGGGATTTAAGCACATGAAAATTACCCAAATATCTTGAGGAGTCTAATAAAAGTATATGTTAAGCATTTCAAAACTCAATAAGACAAGACAAAGTGGCAAGCTCATAGGGTTTATAATCAACAGTAAAAACAAAATTTGTAAGAAATTGATTCTTAGCTAGACAAATACTAATACACTACTACATGATAGCACATCTAGGTAAACGTAATGTATTACAGTTACACAAACAATATGAATCACAATAGCATTCATGAATTAATATGTATTATGTTACTAACACCATATATAATTTTGATACTGAAAAACTTATCATAGCACATATCTAGTTGAATAAAATAAATAAATATACATACATCAAGAATTCAAGTTATACAAAACATGTCATAAGATGTTAAAACATTATCGGAAATTAACACTGGGTTCTAAAACCTACATATTTTGGTATTCAAATTATATTTATGGTGTTAACAACATCACATATATATTAGTTTAGAAATGTTGTTGTGTGATTCATATATTTCATCTATTTTTCAATACATTATTGTGTCGAGAAGTATGGTCACGCGTACATATAGAAAGCAATTATGTTTTAGTTTTTACATATTCTATCGATGATGGTTAAGAAAATAACAACGAAAACTAAGAGTGCTCTGTCGTTAGAGAAAGAAGAAAGTATATGGATTAGCAATCGTCACGGTGCATGGAGTGATAATCGTATTAGACTATTAGGTCTGAGAGTTTAGCGGTGGCCGACGGGTCGGTTACATCTTTATATACTTGTGTTCCATAACCATTCCATTTTTTTCAAATCCAAGTATTGTAGATTATGCACTGAAAACCAAGTACGCCAATAGGCCGGCCTATTGTAAGCCCAAAAGACACAAGTACATAGGTTTATAGTTGTGGTTGTCACTTGTCAGGTGAATTTATTCTGGCTAATCTTCCTCAACAAAAGAGTATGGTTTGACTTTCAGTTTTAAGATATAGTAAATGGTTGCAACGTCAACAATATCTAGCGGTTGGTTTGGATCTTCAATGATAACTACCTACGTATATTCAAGAATCCGTTGTCTCCTTGGAACGATCATAAGCAGCAACAAGAAAGTTATTATCATGGGTAATGAAGACAATGAAGAAGAGGAGATGATAGTAACATCCAAACTTCAACTTGTCTTGGCGGCATCATCACCAGTGATAAGTCATCACGTGTCACTATCACTCTTGTCTTCCCCTGATGACTTATCACACTCTCGTGCTTCGGTTCCTTTCTCATGGGAAGAAAAACCTGGCAAGCCTAAACAACATACTCTTCTTCTTCGAGGAGCTCCTCCTAATAACCCCAGCCGTCTTCATTTGCCTCCGAGACTGCTCCTTCCTGATGAACCTACCAAAATGCATCTGGCTTCAGATCATCCTCATCATCTAGCCGCGTTGAAACGGTGGTTCCGGTGGAAGAAAGTTAGGGCTAACGATGATGACGTGACCGGGAAGTTTAGTTTTGTCCTTTCACCGGAAAATGGAAATGATACGAAGATCACAAAAACTAAAAGTCGTCTCCATTGTCTCTCTGACCCGGCTACGTGTTACTTATGGGTAAAGTAATCTTTAACTTCTTTCTATTCTCGTATGAAAATGTTTGCATGTCTTGTCATAAAAATATGGACAAGGCGTTTTTTATTCAAAAGGGGCGGTCCAAACATGGCTGCCGAATTATTATTTTTTAATAAATAATTATATAAATTATGGTTTAAAATGTTTAAAATTTGAGATATATTTTTGAAGTTAGAGCTTATAGATTTTTAAAATGTTAAATATATATGAATATTAAGCTATCAGCTTTTAAATTACTTTACTAAATCGTCAATAATTTGAGACGTGTTTACATTTGGTTTTGCAGGAAGTTCCGTGGAAGAAGAATAAGCTGAAAAGAGATGACTTTTGAAAGGACATGATGCGTTCATACTGTCACCAGACTACATAGTGATACATCGTCAGCTATTTTTCTAATGCGGCACGTACTTATATGGGCTTTTGTAGACTTAGCATACTGGCACAATAAAATCAACTATCGAATTTCGAAGTTAGCCTTTTAATGATCGAGCTATATTCATATATAGTTGCTCAATAGATATATATCACAGGGAAGATCATGTTGCAATAAAGTACTGTGGGGCATATAGAATGACCTAATAATGCATGATTAGTGGCTAGGATGTGATTCTTTCATATGCGATCATCATTACATCAAAGTAGTCCAATAAATTACTCTTTCGTATAAGAAGTTTCAAAGCTTGATTTCGAGTGTGGAACAACCGCGGTACGATTCTAACATTAACAAAACATATAGATGTATAAGTATATATACAAAAATTGTTATTACTAATAGCGTTGCGGTGCAGTACGTTACTATTTGAAACCTGCGTAATCCTGAGTACTACTGGCAATTAGATATACCGAGTCCGGTTGAGTTATATCGAGTTATACTGATTATACTGCATACTATTAAGGGTTAGTTATATTGAGTTCGACTGATACTACATAATATTGAGTACTACTAAGTTAGTAATACCGAGTTAAACAGAATTCAGATCTAAAAATGAAATAAATAAAAAACACGAAAAAATGCCTTCAGAAAGAGAGAGAACAAACAAGAAGAAACCTAAATCATAAAAATCCCATAATCTTCTTTAACAACCCTAAATCGGAAATATACATAACAACAAGAAATATAATCCAATCACTATAGATCCAATCATTGTAGATCAAAATCATAGATCTATCGATGTCGTATTTGTCACCTTTTCTGCCATTATCGAAGGTCCAACCAATGTGATTTCTTCTTCGGTTTTGGTAGTTGGTGACCTTACGACATTATATCAGGGTTAACCGCCGCATTTTCTAGAGAAAAAGAGAAGAATCGTAGAATCTGTTTAAGTTTTGGTGGTCGAAGTTCACAGAGGAAGAGAGATATTGCCGAGAAAAAGAGAGAAAGAGAAGAAGAGAAAAAATAAAATGAAAGAAAACTGTTGGCATCATATTTAAATCCTTAAATAGTTTAATTTTTGAGTTAAAAATAAATCAAAACAATATTAAAAAATAGGCTGGGTTCTTGGGAGATTGCTCTTTAATGGCGAGGGGAAATGAGGATGTTTTGTCGTTTAATCGACGGTTTATACATGGGCTTTAAGGGCATGATTAATCCCGTTCTCTTAACCTGGGTTCTTAACTCATGATTTGACACTTTTTTTTTTTTACAATTTTCGCTAAGAGACGGCTCTTATATCTCTTATTTAAGAGACTGTTCTTAGTTTTTCTTAGTTAAAATCTAAAAAAATGTAAGAACCGTTTCTTAGCCGAAGCTAAGAATCCCAGTTAAGAGACTCGAGTTAATCATGGTCTAAATGCTTTTATTTATTGAAGGTTTTTCTATAATAGTGGACCTCTAAAACAGAGGTCCACATTGCTTTTTGGAAACAGATGGAAGGGTGGAAAACACAACCGGTATAAATCAAATTACTTGGAAAGATGCCTTGTGGGAGTTCTCGATGTTAACAGTTCAGTTTTATGGTAGGTTAACTAGCTCTGGTTAGGAACTTTAGCGCATCTTTATCCAAGTTTGTTGAGGTGATAAACTGTGTAATTAATCTACTTGTAATGATGAAAGATGCAATCAACTCATCATCAAACTAAGAGCATCTCTAACCCCCCTTCTATCTTAATTCGCCTACAATATATATTCCCTATAAAAAAAGAACAAAATTAAGTGTAATCAGATTCAATCGACGAAAGAATTCTCATTTTAGACTTTCTGTCTCCCTTGCAATGATTATTTACTTCTGTTCAAAAACCTTTTTAACGAATGTAAGTATGTAACTAGAAAGTACCCGGCAAAACCATGTGACAGATTATGATAATCTATGGTCGAAAGTGTAATTGCTTTTGGTCAACGAATGATAATTTAGTTTCCAAAATTAAATTTATTGAGCCAAACAAATAAAATTAGCAAACCCAACTGTATATAAAGTAAAATCACGAAACAAAATGCATAGAGAATTTTTTGTTTTCTGTAATGATTTCACATAACCACTGTAATTATTACAAATCTGACCCTTTCTCCAATGTTTCAACAATACGATTATTATATCTTTCTACAAAATGTTCTTTTTTTTTGTAATCAGTAATTAATCACTTCCTCTCTTGCATTTTCTTTTATTCACTACTGTTTGATATATGGAACCATGGGTTGGACGATGACGTCGTGGTTCTCCCGAAGTCTGTATTGTTCCATATATCCATCTCCGTTGTATAATAATCCTGTGTTAAACCGGTGTTATACAAACCGGGACGGTTTAGTCCATGGAGCGGTGATTGTGGGATCTCATCGACGGCTGGGATTGAATATGAGTTGGGCCCATTTGGCTGCGAGGCCACGAGACGATCCAAAGTAACCCAGCTAGTGCCAAAGCTGGGGACGTGATAGTTGTGGACTTGGTCGTCCATCAACCGCTGGTAACTCGCGACGGTGTTGTTAAGGCACTCGAGGTTAGGGAGTTTCAAGAAAGGATCTACAATGATCTCCTCTTTACAAGACTGTCCCATAACTTTAAAAATTTCTTCAATAGTCTCCTCGTTGAACGAAGATGTTTTCACTGACCTCGGCGGGCTGCTAATTACAGTTTTGCAAAGACTCTTCTTCATGAAAACACGACACACCACCCATCCTTCATCTCCTCCTATGACCTCACACGTTTCTACACTGACCTCATCGTCATGATTCGAGGAGGAGGCTAATACATTCTCGTCGAGTCTATACTCATGCATGATCCAATCCGATTTTTGACCATGAGGGGCTCGACCTTTGTAGAAGACAAGCGTTTTCCGCATACCGATCCTATCCCCATTGCTATATATGATCTTGTCACGTCCGGTTGCTTTCCAAAACCCCACCGTGGTGGCTCGGTTGGTTCTTGTTCCCGTGGGATACTTCTTGTCCTTGTGGCTAAAGAAGTACCAATCATTTTGCGGGGTTGTTCCTATCTTACACATCTCTGTATGGCAAAACAAGAGTTAGGTTCTAATTAACTGATGAATTGTCATGGATGAAACTATGGCGTCTAATTTTATTTCTCCTGCCAAGTCCTTTTTAACAGTCAAATCGATCAAAATATAGTATAATTTCGTTAGAATCACGTGAATGAAGGCGACGAAGGGTATAGTTTTTTTAAAGGGTATAATTAATTCTACGAATTTCCTTATAATCACTAGTTGCAGCTTTACTTTACGACTCATCGTGAACGGATGATTAAATTTAATATATACAAGCCCTAATTTACGTTTTGTCCAGAATCAAGAAAATTATATGTATATACTCGGTCCAAAATTATTACTAATAAGACATATAAAAGATAAATGATGAACCTTGAATATCCCAAGGCTCGAGCTTGTTGAGATCAACATCACGAATAACATCGAGATCAATCTTGATGTTAGAGATTTTCTTGCGGAGGTAATACTCCAAGAGCTCCTCCTCAGTCGGGTGAAACCTAAAGCCAGGAGGCACTTGTGACTGTCCGTTTACTGATATGTTCATTGTTAGAGATAGAAAAGAGGAGGAAGAAGAAGAAGATAGAACAAGTGTATAACTAACCGGAGTATATATATATGTGTGTGTACTTTTTACATAAACAAGCAAAAAAATCATGCATGAGGAAAATGCATGTGTCCCTGTACTCACTTTATATTATCTTTCTAATAAGTTTCCTTATTAAAATTGGAGTGTTAGTTGTGTTTCCTGAATATTTGGTGTTTTCACGATGTCATAATACGTTCGCATGTGCCGTCACTAATTACAAATAAGCATACGAGACTATATGAACTTAGTTTAATAATTGTGAAATGTCTGTTATTAAATTCCAAATGGAACTCATGGAGTCACGGTAAATATTTTTGCTAGGAAAATTACCACCTATGAGCTAACTATAATCGGCATTTGATGTGACATAGCGAATTCGTTCAGCCAAGACAACACAAAAACATCTTATAGTTATAACTTTTCTAGCGCATTGTGAAAAAATGTATTGATTTCAAGACACACAAACTCTGATCTCTAGAAAATATTTTTTGACAAAAGAATTCACTCTCTCGAGTATATATTAGCTTTTCTAGATTAGGTTTCACCGACGACCCGTATGCTTCCAATCGCATAATCAAAAATCAATTATGTTAGTATAAACTTGTTTTTGCCACTTCGATACTCTACATGAATCTGAGTTTACATTTTATCACGTCAGTTTTCTATTCTTTTGCCCGACTTAATTAAATAACCCAATTATATAAATAACATAATAAAGCCCCAAAAAGAAATCACTAAAACATAGTGGTCTAAGAATATCAAAATATTCACAACGATAAGGTCAAGATCGATATTTATTTTAAATGGTCCTTTATTTGATCCTTTTTGGTAGTATATCGCAATTTGTAATTACAGCGGGGGAAATAGTAAAACTTTAAAAGGTTGAGATAGAGAGGTTGTGCCAGGTCAAATAACTATTGCCTATATGCTAAGGACTTTTTTTGTCCTACCAATAATCAACAAAATTAAAAAATTACTTATAGATTTGTCCCTAACTAAAAAATAATACTAATTTATTCTAAGGACAAAAGTTTGTCCAACCAATAATGTTGCCCTAAGTAGGGTCCATGTCAACTGTAATGTAGGAAGCAAGTACACATCGTTACTATGACCCTCGACCTTAAAAATCGCCATGGACAAGACACTAGTCAATTTTATTTTACTTTTAGAATAGAAATGGTATATTTAATATATAATATAATTTTAAGTGAAGGTTTATGGCCGGAAACGTAGAATGTCATTTGATGAAAAGTTCATTAATATATCATGTGTTAAATGCGAGACTAAACTTTGCACGTATTTTAATTTTACTATGGACGTAGATTTAAATAATTACAAATTAAGGCATTGTATGAGGTAATATTAATAGATCTCAAAATTCGTTCAGAAATTATGATTAGAGTTTTGATAACTTTTAAAAAAAAAGAAATTTATGAAAAGCGTAATTGATAAAAACGTTTGAGAAATGTATATTTGATTAGTGATATGATCGAAAATACAGTGATAAGATATTGAAGGTATTTAAAAACAATAGAAAACAAAGATATTGAGAGTATAGATTCACTGAGGAATAATTCGGATTCCCTTTTTCTTGTATTTGGTCTTTCTTTTATAAGTGTGTCCCAAGCGTGGATCATAAGGGCGACGTAATCTCCGGTGTATTATATGTTTTATGTTTTATTAAACCTTTAACAAAAAAAAAGAGTATTGTATGTTTTATGAATATCTATAAAGCTTTAATTTCCGTTAATTTTAGCCGCGGGAGCTGTCTCTTGAGCTTGGATGTACCTTGAACTTTTGTAGACTTATTGTCTTTCTCAGACTTTAATATAATGATACTAGAGCGGGTTCTCAAACCGGGTGTGGAGTGGGATAAAATCTGTTTCCGACAAATATAATGATAATTAAACTTAGCAATTGATGAGAAGTAATATAGTACAAGAAAATTCACAATCTCCTCGTGATAGAAGATGGAGACAAAATAATTTCAAAGATATCAATATATATATATATATATTTCAAGCAGCGTTAATAGAACACATAACGTTGCAAAATGCGGTCTGTCATCTGTGATCGTAAATCAAACAAAGCATGCGCTTCACTCGAACTAATTAAATATAAATTTAGCGGTATCCAAACATTTTTTAAGAGAAGAGAGAGTAGCTTCAGCTTAAGTACAAAAGAATGATCATGTTGCATCACATAACTAGTATCAGAAAAATAAATGATTTTAATTTAAATTACTTATTAATAAATGATACAAATTATGTTTGTTTAACATCAACTATAACAATTGATGCTATATTAATTTATTTGACATCACTTCAATAAAAATGATATAAATCTGTATTAACTTACATCACTTATAGAAAAAGTGATACAAATATGAGTTACATCAATTATATAATTGATACATTTTCAAGTTTTCTTTAATATTACTTAGATAAATGATACCAATTTAATATCACTTAGATAAATGATGTAAAGTTGAGATCAGTAATATAATGATACGTAGTTTGACATCAATTAAAAATTTGTTTTATTATAAACAAGCCTAGATTTACGTGTGCAGTTACAATTTTTTTTGTTTTAAATACTTTTTGTAAATCGTAATTTATTTGGCCCATGATCTTTATAACTGTTTCCACTTAACGAAGGCATATTATTTTCTGTCATGATCTTCTCTCATAATCTCATTCATTCGTTTCTCTTCCTCTCAATTTTGAAACTTATTTATCAGTTTATAATTTAGTGTTCTAGACTCTTTGATTTCTAAGAACATCAACAATAATCAAGCACATCTCTAATAATGATCATCATATTTCTTCTTAGGCATACGTATGAAAGGAAACTAGGATCTCCTAGGCACACAAATCTGTTGAAAATTTTCTGGAAAGGTAATATTTCTCTTTTGTTTTTTCACTTGTTGGAAAATTATATTTTACTTTCTAATTTAATTTATGTTTATGGATCCTTTTCTATATTAGATATCATTATCTTCCGTGGCAAATGAAGAATATTCTGCAAAAAGGTAGATGTTTTTGGGAAAAGCAGTTGAAGAAAAATTCTTCATGAATCTCGTTAACTTGAATGCTAAATGGAGTCAGTTTCACGTCACCAACGAAAATTGAAGATAGAAATAGAGAAGAAAAGTTTTTTTTTTTTTTTTTACGATCTATGTTTGTTCTTTGAATTCATTTTTCTTTCATTTTCTTGATTTTCCTTGTTCTTTAGATTATATTGCAATGGAAAATTATAAGAAATATGTTGTAGAAAATATTTACTTGATTTATTTACTGACATATGTTTCACATCAAATGTAGAAATACAAATATTTTCAATCGATGATTGTAAATTATATAATTATTAAATATATTTCAAGATTATATTGATTTTATTTTATTTATTGATAAATTAAATAGTAATTAAAATCATTTATTTTAATTGACATGAAATTAACATCATTTATAAAATTGATATAAATGTTAATATCAATTTTTAGAATTGATACATATTGATATCATTTACAATAATTGATGCAAATATTTGATATTTTTACATCAATTATTAATGAAATGATATAAATTATTTGCATCACCACTTTCAGAGTCATTTAAATAAATGATGCAAAATTACTTTACATCATTTATAACTAATGCAAATATTTAAAATAAGTGATGTTAAACTAGCTTTTTTTTGTAGTGAAGTATGAATAATACGTGTATTAGACTAACTACAATTATAAAAACTATAGCAAATATCAACTATATATTTTATGACATAGTCCTGTTTGGACCATTCTATTTATTTGGATTAACAACCCCAGACTATGATATTATCTTTAATTTTTAGGTTTCTAATTCAAAATAAATAGATAATTATTGAAATTTTTACTCTAACTTTACCATATTGAATCCTAACGAAACTATTACAAAAGAAATGGATGGTTCAAGTGATGACCTAGATAGCGAAACATTCACACGAGCGATATCTCCTATTGATTTTTCCTTAACAAAACATTTGCTATTCAAATTCACAATGAACATTTTTTGTAAGAATATTACTATAATATGTGTCCGTATGTTGTGAGCATATGTGTTGGTGAAACTAGATTAGAAAATGAAAATAAACTTATCTTAACTAATGAGCAAAAACAAAATGAACATTTTCTAGAAGACGAAGAAAGTTTGCATGGGAAGCAATCTTAATTTGATATATAATCGTCATTTCATTTGTCAACGTCGTTAAATTTATCAAATCTTAATGGTGAGACGTCATATACTAACACTCGTGCTTGTCGGACGAGGGTCCAGACCCTTTTTGAAAAATTTCATCTCTTGAACCGACGTCTGTGATATAGTAAATCAAATTCAAGAGATATAAAGTCGTTGCCAAAAATAAATCATGTATAATCATATTCAACAGTTATGATACTAACAATATATATATAAATTGCTGACTAAAAGTTTATAACCTAGCCACACAACCGTGGTAGACGAGTGGTGTGACCGGATTGGAAAGGTGCTAAACACTCCGAGTTCGAAACCTATCAAACTTTGTGTTCTTAGATGACATGAGTATTTAATTTTCATTGTGAGCAATCCGGTATGTCCAGTGTGATATAAAAACTAGTCTGTTAGGCCTCGGTCCGTTGGAAATTCTGGATTATCCGGGAAAAAAAAATGTTTAAAATCTTCGTGTTACTCGGTTTATTTGTAGTTTTTAGAAGTCATATTATAAGAAACCCAAAAACATCAAAATACAGTTTTCAGTTTTCATCAATGTTATGTATTATCAAAGTTTTGCAGTTCGGTGCATATATGTGTGTACAAGAAGAATACATAAACTAGAAGATATGTAACTTTGAATGATCTAACAAAAAAAAGGTACTTTGTATGTTTTTTGTTTTTTGGTACACGTGCATGTAACATGTCTGATGACGATCGCAATAATAATAACATGCATACTAGGTATATTATACACGTAAAAATATAAACATGAATAAATACAAAAATAGGTAAGTCATTGTAGCCATATACAGACATACTACAATAACAGAGGGTTCCATACACTGACGACGTCTCATTAAGGAATGTTAATCAAACTTGAATTTTATTGGACTACATAATATGAAGTTCCAAAAGAGTATAGAAAATTAAATAATTAAAGCAGTAGGCTAGAGAAAATCAAAGGAAATCGTGGGGGAAGAATATGTGAATGGACGTACGATCTGTCATATTAAAATGCTTCAAAAGTCTCCATTACATATAATAATATAAAGTACCCACCGTTGCCTAATAATTGTTTGCACGTGTTCCTTGAACTCACTAGACTAGACAATTTCATCTTGTATGTTTTTATTCTCTCGTTGATAACGATCCTCTTTTATGTTTGTTCTTTTTTTTTTTAATTTATCAAAGATGTTTGTTCTTATTATTCAAAAATTTAAATACTTAAATTTATCACAGACATGCGATATAGCCCTGGTTCGGGTCTCTTTCTCAGTTAAGGTTTTTATTTAGCTATATGTAACTTTAGAGAGACTCAAACCAAAACAAAAAGAAGAGAAATTCTGACAGTAGTGACTAAGTTTTGTGTGAATAAATTTCTCTTGTTTCACATAGTTATAACTATCTGAAATTATTATTATTTTTGATAAATTCTTTCATATCTGAAAGACTGAAACTATATAAATATGCAACTTGGTCGGATCTAGATGCATGCTGTTTTAATACTTAAGATCAATCTTATATGTGGTTTGAGGAATGAGAAATAATTCCTTTAGAGCTGATCGCGGGGAAGATCATGCCTGTTAACTTGCAAGTGAAAACCTTGTTTTTGAATATGCTATTCTTAACCTTGATTGTTGTTAGGTTGTACAGAATTCTATTTTATTGAGAGATTATATTGATTATGGGTTCTGATTTTAAGTACTGTTTAACGAAATAATTTAAGAATGGCAATACCATAGGTGTGTCATGTGTGACTTTCTTATGCGTTCGTTTGGTAAGGTCTTTCTTTTTGTTTATAAATATTAGTTTGTTAAGATAGCGGTATTACCCAAATAACGAAGGTCTTATCGAACTTCGGAACAATTTGCATTTCTCTAGAACGAGATTTTATATAACGAAAGAACGAGATTTTATAACGAACTAGTTTCAGAGCTAACATTTGCATTTTTATTAAAGTAATCAACCTCAAGGTCCACAACAAAAATAATACATACGAGTGGTCATGAAAAGGTCTTTTTATCAATTATTAATACATTAACAGTTTTTATATATTCTCCAATTAATACACTAGAGTAATGAGGTTAAAATTAGAATATTGTTTACAAATTTACATTAAAAAGGTAAAACGATACTATTTGTAAAACAAAATAGAAAAAATTAAAACAAAATTAAAATTAAAAATTACACTTTTATGAAACGAACTAAGTATATTTTATAAAAATGTCCATATATTTTACAACGTCTTTTTTCAAAGGCCAGAAAGTTTCAAAATTGCCCTATATATACAGCTATACATAGTAGCAGGCTAGCAGCCTTGATGGTGCAAGAACATGAGGATAAGCCTAATTAACTATTAGTCCTAACTTATCTTCTGTGCTGATAGATGATGAAATATAGTTTTCCACGAACCTAAATTGGACGTCTGCACCGTTCACAACGATTACCCAGGTTATTATAATTAGTATTGAGTACCGTCTATATAAATATTTTCCAATTTTTTTCAAAAAAAAATTCAATCCAATTATCCTATTACGATGGGGGAAGAAGAAAATATTAAGTGGACCAAAACCCAAAAATCAAATTGGTATACACATTTACAATACTCTATGATATCATCTTATATTTCAAAAATTTAATGTCATTTATTGTTATTGTTTAAGGTATATTATTGTAAGAAATTCTTAATACATTCCAAATTTGCCGGTTGTTGAATCATAGTTAGATTTTTAATAAAATATTTGTCGTCTAATATTTGTGTTCTTCCACTCTTGGTATCTCATGACGAGCGGAATCAAGCATTTAAATAATTTGCATGCATGAGAGAAAGGGTACGTACCTTGGTTTCATCATTAAACAATTTAAATATCATCAATTATTAATCTAAAACCTGAACCATGCATGTGTTGTCTTTTCAAATAGATGTAAACATTGTGGTCACCTATAACGCATTTGAACATTAGAATCTTTAAAATATGGTAGCTATGTTATTAACATCATTAGCGTATTATAGATGGCGGCTAGTTGCATAGGCAGGCAGTGATGTAATCTAGTTAGTTGAAAAAATATATGTAAATACATATATATATATATATATATATATATTCCTAAATGATTAGATGGAAATGAATTTCCCTCACAAGATGGATCAGTGTTAACATTTTTAGTAATAATGAAAAAAATAGCTGGTGGTGCTTATCTCATTTCATATTAAGAGACTACTTCATTGGTGACATAAGCTACAAATTTATTTACCCAAAGGTCTGTACATATATATTTAATTTAACTTTGCAGTTTGTTTTAAAAACTTATATTAATTTACCATAATCATAACCTGTTCGTTCTATAAGCTACAAAGTTATGCAAGATTTGTAACTTCAGCATAATCATAACCTGTTCTGTCCAGATTTGGGTCCTTGGGCCTGAATTCAAACACTAAACAGTTAACACCAGAAATTATTAGGCTAACAATCAAATACATCTCCAATCCATCTTTATTTTAGAACTTTCCTATCATAAAAGATAAAATAATTTTTATTTCAATGTGTTTCTCTATAAAATAAATGATATATTCTCATATACTGATAAATGCTATATTTACCTCTTAATATAGGGGAATGCAGAAAAACAACAGTTCTCTGTAAATGGAAGGAAAAAGTGATTAAATTTCAGTTGTATGACTCTGTCAGAAAGGTTTAATCGATGAATTTAAGCTTTGGTTCGAATT
Source organism: Brassica napus (assembly GCF_020379485.1). NCBI lineage: Eukaryota > Viridiplantae > Streptophyta > Magnoliopsida > Brassicales > Brassicaceae > Brassica > Brassica napus. Next base: position 18,636,124 of record NC_063440.1, read on the forward strand.
CGCTCTCATTTTCTTTTAAAGATTTATCATGTTTAATTTCTACTATCATTGTAGTTTATGTTTGTTCTCAAAAATGATGAATAATTTCTTTTATTGTAGTTTCAAAGCTTTAAACTATTTTTTCAGCAACTGAAATTATATTAAAGATAAAGTGGGTTTTAGTTAGAAACTAAGCACACCTTAAAAAAATTGGTACATAAAAGACCTTTGATGATCAGTGACGAGGAAATTTGATGATCGATTGCGATTTTGAAGACACAATCGATAGCAAGCAGTGAAAGCAGAGTGAAGCTAGTAAGGCTGTTGTTGCCAGAAGGAGTATATTTCAGACGAAGCTATTTAACTTCAGTCATTTTAGGCACTAAAACTATAATGAATTTTCAATAGTCATCTAGTCAAGTATTATATAGTAACAAGCATTAAAAATTTAGCTACATGATTTACTTTTACCTGTTACTTTAAAAAAAATAGCTACATGACTTGTTATTACATGTCATCATAAAAAATTATACAATGTTTATATATTGAAAACTTCATATATTTTTCTTTTATTTGTCTTCTTTATAATATGAACAAATATTTCGTTTGAAGTAATTTTACATGTTGTGTTAAGTAGAATAAATAAAACAAACTTTCACGTTTATTTCTAATATATTATTATTTAGTAAGTAGTTTTTAAATACTCAGAAAAACTCGTAAATAATTCACAAGTATTCGTAAATAGCAAGTAGTAGAGCTGAAGTAACTTCCAAGTAATTTATTTTTGATAGATAGTACTCGTTTTTAACAAGTTCGAAAATTTAATTATTCGTATAAGGTAATCAAGTCGAAATTACATTCAAAATAACGAGTACTTTGACTTGTGCCCAGCCCTGTTAATTAATTGTGCCCAGCCCTGTTAATTAAGATATATTAGTATTGGAAGAACCGCACGTTTAGCCGAACATCGCCAATTACATAATGGGAAAGTAGATTGTTGTATTAGCCAAATCCTAAAACTGATGATCATATTCAAGTTGATTGTATAGTTTGTTCTACATACTTTATGTACTACTGATGTGTCTACCATTTCTTTTTTGGTACTTCAAAGCTTTTGATATTGCACTATACAAAGGGGGGGAGGCAAATACTTTTGGTCACAGCATCATCAAATATATAGAGTAACCGTTTAGAACCTTCAAGAGATAGAAAACATGAAAAATAGAAGAAGCAGAGCCAAGAAAGTTTCTTTCTGTACAATGTTTGCGGTCGATTTTTCGCTAAAGATGCGACCGACGATGCTGCAAGTTAGAGATGTAATAGAGAATCCGCTTCTTGTCGTCAGAGGTTAATGAGAAAGGAGGGTTTAGAGGTAGAGTCACTGCTTCCTCGATTATAAAGGAGAGTAGAAGAATTGCTTTCTTGTATAACTTTCCTGCACTTTCCTTGTTATTCAAATACTCTTCCGCCTGCAAAAACAAATAAAAAGAATAATTGGATCCAACCCACAAAGAAAGTTTCAGACTTTTATGACAAAGATGGAAGCTTTTGACAAAAGTTTGATACTTTTTTACTTACCCCACCACTCTTGCCGTATGCTAGTGCCTTCTCGTATATTGTTTCCATGGCATCAGGCATATGAGTAGCAGCTGCAAAGAGACAGAAGGAGATACAGTCAGTGAATGTACAAAGAAACATAAAAGAGAATGCTAGTACTAACCGCTCGTTTGGTTTAGTTGAGTTGATGAAGTCTCAGCCTGGTTAAACGCGGTAACAAACTCTTGTGTCACCCAAGTTTTAGCCACTGCTGGTGAGTTTAAATCAGGATTTGAAGTCTCTGGAGCTGTGGTTGGATCTGCTGGATTCACTCTCAACTCTCCAACGGACATCATCCAAGAATCACATATCTCTAAAGCTTTTCTCCAGGCAGCTAAAACGACGAGGGTAACAGCAAAAGACTCCTTAACCTGTCCTGCATTGCCCTGTAAGCACAACGGTATTAGAGTCTCTACTATTAATCATTTGAGAGACCGGTGAAACTAGGAGTTGTAAGTTACCATCTCACGAGCTACTTCTGCAAGTGCTTCTGCGTACTGATGCAAAAGTTGGAGTTTGGTTGGAGGATGAACGATGGTTAACCGTTGGACTTCTGTTAACAGGTATGATGATCCGCTTGCTGGTTTCTGTGCTTCAAGTGAACCTTTATCGTTCTTTGGTAAGAGGTTACGAGTCCCGGAATCTTGAAGTGATGTGTCGAAACAATCTGATGAACCTTCGGAAGGACGGTTTACAAGTACATACTCCCTCTCTATGAGCTCAAGCGAGTCAAGTACTGCACACATGACAACAACAAAGCGCATCTGAGTTGAATTGAGCTTTATAAAATTAATAGGGGTAAGAGACAAAACCTCCAAACTGATTTGATGAAGACTGTCCCTCAGTGTCTTTCCTAGTCTTCTCAGAAGACACAATGTGAGAAGGTGAGGCACTAGAGGAGCTCCCTTGTTTGTAGACGTTCTCTGCACTTGCTTTGAATCGGTTTGTACTAGTAAGTTGTCCAGAGGGCAAAGAGGACTTCCCCGTAGAATCAGAATGCACAACACCCGGAGTTTGTCTGACAACATTTGGTATGAAAGATTAAGCAAAGCATTTAAAGTTTTCAGTGGTTGAACAAAAGAAAGATGAAGGTTTGCTGCTAGTGATTACCTTGCCTCCTGAAGGAACCTGTGACTGAAGAATTCTCGGAACGTCAAGCGTTCAACTGCAGTCAAATAAACGTATTTCTCCATGAAAATTTGAAAGATCGTAAAGACAAGTAGACAAACAAGAGAAGGTTATAAACAAGTACTTGGGTCTCGGCGTAGAAGACTTTTGCACAGATCAACACAATCAGGATGAATCTCATTTAAAGCATCTTCAGGAAACTTCAACTCAGTGTCTCTCACAATATTGTGAAAAAGCTGCAGAGATCAAATCAAATCCCAAAAACATATTAAAAGGCCATAAGCTCACTACAACTTCAAGAGGCAATCCAAACGAACCTGGAATTGATTAGTCCCATCAAAAGGTGGCTTCCCAGTAACAAGTTGAAACAGAATCGCACCAGCACTCCACAAGTCAGCCTTAAACATCCATCCATCACATCACACAGTTAAAAATAATGAACAAATCTTTCTTCAAACAGATGAGAGAAGTTGTCTTCACCTTGGCATCATACTTTCGGTTCCTGATGATCTCTGGAGCCATATACAATGGAGAGCCGCAAAATGTTTCAGCCATTGCCTCCGGTGTTAAAGACCTACCAAAACAATCTCAACCATTACATACCAAAACAATCTCAACACTACACAAACAGATCCAATATGTAAAATTAATACCTTGCAAACCCAAAATCTCCTATCTTCAGCAACGGAGTTACTTCCTTTGACGACAAAAGTAAATTCTGAAAAGAAAAACAGAACCATGACTACACTTTTCATCAAACCCACCAATCAAACTAGAACATAAAGAAGGTTTCTACTCACCTGAGGCTTCAAATCTCTGTGGATACAATGCTTCTCTTGAAGTGCTTGCAATCCCAAAGCTACAAACCCCAAAGACACAAACAATCAAACAAAGATTCTACATAACAAAAAAAAAAACAGATCATTACCCAACTGCCTCATAAAATGCTTAGCAACAGGCTCAGATACTTTCCCATGGAGATTGATGTACTCAGCAAGATCACCTCCACTACAATACTCCAACACCAGAAATATCCTATCTCCAGTCTACAAAAGATCACAAAAAATCATCCAAAGTTCACACCTTTATTAAACACAACACAAAAAAAAGAGAATGAATCAAAACCAAACCTCGATGGCTTCATGGAGTCTGATGATGTTGGGATGATCGATGGTTCTGAGAATCGAAATCTCCTTGAGGAGACTGTCTCTGACTTTAGGGTTAAGCTTCTTCTTATCAATCTCCTTGATGGCGACTTCCAAGCCAGACGATCGGTGCTTCGCTAGCCACACCACGGCGAAGGAGCCTGACCCGAGTCTCCGCCCAAGTTCGTAGTCGCCCACCAGTCGCGCCGCCGCGTCCATCCGGGTTTTCGGGTTTATTTTTGACCCGTTTAGGATTTAGTTGAATCAACCTCCATTGTTTCTACTGCTACGACGACCACACAGATGTTAACGAGAGAACGAAACAGAACAGAGAAAAAAATCAAAACTTGTTTTTTTAAGAACAAAGGAACTGTTTTTTTTTTTTTTTTTTGGGGTTAATGAGAGGAGATGATGGAAGTGATTGGTTTATATATATTATTATACAGTAAAGCTATCAACTTTATTTTTTTTTATTTTGTTGGAAGTGTTGTGTGGGAGATTGAGTTTTGGTTTTAAGCTTATGAACGAAGAGAGTTTCTTAACTTGTACTCGACAATAAAGAAACCTTGGGGGAAAAATTTGACGTCTTGGATCCAATTTCCACGAGGAAAAGACCTATGAAATATCTCTGAATATTTTACTCCTTTTAATTAAATCAAATCAAGCCCAAAAGTAAAGATTGTTTATTTTTAATAATTTTATAATATTAATCTATAGGTTGCTTATGAATTTTGCAATTGATTTTAATCTTTTATATATTAATTGAGGAGAATTACAAGATTCTTTTATAGACACATGTCATACCTAAGATAATTCTTAGAATTTTTTTAAAAAAATATTTGGTCCATCTAAACATATATTATAATCTTTATTAAACTAAATATAAAATTGATTAGTATCGTATAAAAAAATATTCTCATTTTTATTTAAATAAAAGTTACAGAATTAACTAGTATGATTAACATATATATATATGACAATGAATAATTTTGAATAATAAAGTTTTGATAATAATTTTTATCTCCTTCATCCCTTTTGTTTAATTTTATATTCTCAAATAAACTAAAAAATCACATTAATCATATGATAAAAAATTTAAACTTTTTCTATATGTTATATTTTGAATTTTTAAAATGACTATAAATTACTAATATTGTTAAGACTCTCACATTAAAAAATTTGTGATCAATAGTTTAACCATTTTGTTATGATAAGATAAAAATAATCATAAAATCACATGAATAAGAAGTTACATTTAATAGATATTCAGATTAAAAAAAATATATATATATATTAAAATTAAACTATATACCATATAAAAATGCATAAATATGTTAATTTTAAAATTTTCATTGGAAAAATACTGAGAACTTAATATTTTAATTTTAAAATTTGCATTGAATTTTTAAACACGATTGTAGATTACAAAACTATTTTGTGATTAATAGTTTAATTTTTTGGTACAAAAATATACAAATGTTAATAAAACTATACGGATATGAATCCTTGATTAATAAATATTCATATGATAATATAATATATCTATTTCAGTATCATAAATTTAATTATATAACATATAAAATATATAAAATGAATGTTTTATTTATTTACCAATAAAAATTATTCAAAATAAACAAGATGGATTTTTTGATTTATGTGATTACTCAAATTTTATTATACAATAGTTACTCGCTTCTAAATTATTCATTATATTAATTTTTTAATAATACGTAATAAACACAAAATAAAGAATAATATATAAAATTAATTTGTATATATAATATTCATTCCGCGTCTTCATCCCGCGCATAGTGTGGATCTTTCACCTAGTATATGGTTATTTTATATGCTATATTTGGTGATTTCAATATATGGTTTTTTTAAAAAATATGGTTATTTTATGTTATTTTATATGCTATACACGAATATAAATATTGATAAACATATTATAATAATTAGTTAATATTTTATTTTCAATTTAAATTATTATGTAATTTATATTTACGATTTTTTATAAATTATATTATACTAGTTGGATTAAAAATATGATTTTGGATATATATATATAATATCTAATTGGTTTGGTTATTATTTGGACATATATTGGATTGTATATATTTCTCTAAAGTCAAATAGTCTTATAGTAAAAAAAATATTTTTAGTTTCTTTTCCTAAAATCAGTATTATCCTTAAAATCACTTTGCAAATTATTTTGATAAATTATGTTAAACCATAAAATTATTAAGTTACTTTAAAATTTTCTAAAATAAATACCATCTTTTAAGTGAATTATTTTTGAGAAAGCATACTATATAAGTGAAATATTAAGTTAAATTTGAAATATATATATATATATATATATAATCTTATTAATAATATGGAAAGTGTAAATCATAATTTAAATTTAGCATAAAATACTATGAAAATATAAATAAAACATCTCAGTAGTATTAATTCTAAAATATTTCTAGCTCATTAAAGATATTTTGGTTTATGTTATTGAATTTGTTTTTCATCATATGACAAAATAACTTGATATAAATAAAATATATTTATCTTAAATAAAAAATATATATTATGTTATTTAATATTATGTTAAAGGAAATATATTGTTTTAATATCAAGATTATTTTGTGAACTTTTGTTTACGAAATCATTTTATGCATAATATATATTTTCGTTTTTAAAATATAATGTTTTCTTTTAATATTTTTATTTTATATATATGTTATTTGGAAATAATATAAAAAGGCAATAAAAATTAAAAATAAATATTTTTTGATAATGGCAATTAGGTATAATACTTTTAATTCGTTAATACTTAATAGTACTTATGCAATCAATCGTTGTAAGAATTAAATTAAACGCGACACGTAAGAAAATGACTATTCAAGTAATATTTTAGAGATCCGTTGGATTATAAGATTATTTCTTTAGAACAATTTTAAAAATGTCCCAACATATTTGTATTTTTTGATGAAGTCTAGCTGATAATTTATTTGTTGATGAATGAGTCAACACTCAACAGTGAATTGGTTAAAATTAAAAATCCAATATTTTTATGTGAGATATTTAATTTATTACCACTTCAAAATTTAAGATAATAATTAACCAGCATATATCTTGTAGTTTGGGTCTACCCTAACATTAATTACACTTTCTGTACAATAAGTAAAGTTGTTCAATTAATAATGAGAAACCATAAACAACATTAATACTAAATGACTCAATTCTTTCTTTATTTTTAAGATATTATATTCAATTGTATGTATTTTATAAAAAAAATATTATTGTGAAACAAAAAGGTAGAGAAATACACAAAACAGGTTGCTACAAACTATATTGTCAAATGAAATGATAAGTAGCATATGCAAAGAGGAAACCCAATGATACAGTCAACATCCGCTTTAACAAAAAAGATACAGTCAACATCTTTGTTATAATATCTCACACCATAGAAGGAATCGGATTCAGATTAGTCGACAGATCTTTTACATTAGCACGTTGTTTTAATGTCAAAATAAAACGTAGACGTAGATGGATTGTAACCAATAACAAAATTTCATGATCTTAAATGACGGGTGGGTGCAAAGATTATATTTTGAAAGATACAAATGATTTTATTGAATATTTATCGTTAATGAATTGATGACTAGTCTATAAAATCTTATGGTATGTAATCCGACAAAACAAACCATGAACTAATGTGTTTGCTAAAGCCACCTCACCATTGACCTGGCACAATCAGTGGGACCAGCTCTAACTATCATGATATAAAATAATACTCACGTAAACCAGCCACGTAATCCAACCACAAACAGAGGCCACTAGATTCGAGCCGGTTTAGGCCCAATACAGTTTTGGAAATAAGAGAGCGAGATTATATCTATAAGTTTTGCGACTTTGTTACATACAGCCTACATGCCAGTAATGAGCTAAAACCTCGCCCATATTAATTGGGCTTCTCCATTAGCATGGTTCATAGACATCTCTTCCTTTTCTTTTGTTCTTGACATGAATCTCTTTTCTTATTCTTTTAGACAGAAGAGGAATATGAAAATGTAATGTTAACTTGAACTCTTCCTCTCTCGGCCGATGTGGGACAATGTCCCATTCTCTTCATTAAATCTATTAAGGCCACTTATTGGCCCATTTCGTTTCACATGTTTTTAATTAAAGCCCATGGACATTTAATTGTTCCAACAATAACATCTGAAATCACACGATTTGTAGTGTTAGTTATCAGAGTTTAATCAAACAAAGATGGTGGGAGGGGTTGAATCTTTTTTAATAAACTAAAATTATTCAACCATTTCAGACACCATCGACATTTTTTTTTTTTTTTTTTATAATTAGGTGTTTTCCTGTATCATGTGCAGAAATAAAAAATTTTAAATTTAAATTATATTTAAAATAAAATTTTGTTCATTTTTAGATTTTATTATTTTCTTACAATATTTAATTTAATTTATAATTTAATTTTATGTAAAAAATTAAGATAAAACGAATATTTTTTTATTCAAAATTATATTTAATAATATATATGCATATATTTAAATTATAATTTAAAAAATATTTCTATTTATTTATTTTGGTAAAAATATATATAATCAAATTATATAAAATTATGAGAAATTTTTTTACGTATATAAAATCAAAACGTAAAACTTAATAATATTTTTAAAATTTGTTGATGTTAAAAAAAACTAATGGCATTGTTATTAGAAAATTACAATTTTAAAAAGACTGCATAAAATTTTGAAAATTTGTTTTAATAATAAAAACTATATAATTATGAAAGATAAAACTAAATAATAATTGAAAATTTGAAAAATATTATTATCTTTATATTTCTACTATTATATTATTTATTGTTATATTAATAATGATCTATGGGTTATTATCATATTTTTAAGAATTTACCAAAAATATAAATCAACATTAAATGTAAATGTCTATGTCATAATTAACTTCAAGCTATATCATTATTGTTAATATGTTATGTCATCATTTTCTTTCAAAATTCATATGGTGATCGACACATGTCAAATCTTTAACTTGGTTAGTTTTTTTTGCTAATTTAGCCGGTTTCAAGAGACCAAGACCACCAGAACATTGATTTCTTATGTTATGGTATGTGCATGTAATATATAGTTGTACATGTGGTTAGTTAGCGGTAACAGTCAATGAATAATGTAGTTATAGCTTGGGCCTAGGAGTTGCACAAAAAAAGCTTGAGCCTAGGTTCAAGAGCAGCTGACTTATGCAGCCATTGCAGAGGCCATATATATTGCCAAATTCACATATGTAATGGCTTCATGGAACAGTAAATGCAAAGGTTCTTATACACATGTTGCAATGCTAGCTAGATAATACTAGTATGTTGCTATCTATGATATCAAGAAAAGTTTTAAGAAAGTGAAAATAAAATTAATCAAGTCGTTTTTTTCTGATGGTAAAAGAATTTTAGCTGGAAATTTCGCAATGAGAATTTTTTTCATGTCTATTTTCATATGTATATTATAAGTTCAAATAATACCTAAACCACAAAATGTATTAATATAAGTTAAGCATATACGATCATTGTCATTGTTTGTGTGTGCGAGCCCTAAAGGTCGAGATCAAGAGATGAAGGCAAGTCAACATTAAAACTAATGTTATAATCATCCATTTACATGTTAACATAATTTCATAATGCGAAAGTTATTGATATTCCATCCAACAGTATAAAGTTCTTGATATTCCATCCAACAAATACAATAGTAAAATATATTTTTAAATAAATTATTATTGGATAATTAAATATCTTTTTGTAGTTTAATTAATAGGTTTTTTTTTTTGATAAGTTTTAATTAATAGGTTATACTTTTTTGTTCAAAGTTTACTAGGTTATGCTATTACTTAAAAAAAGCTAAATTATTAGTTCAGAGCCAAACGAACTGATAATGCATTTGAAACTTGAAACCGATAACTACAAGGAAACAGTCTGGATTTGCGACGGAAATTTTGAACTCTTCATTAACTATATGCCCTCTTCTTTCCAATATAAAATGTCTCAGTGTATATAATTTTCAGCTCGCTAGTCAATTTGTTTCCTATATGTGCCATATTCCATCCAAACTAATGTCGAGAAAAAAACTATATAAATAGTTTACAAAGCCAATTTCGAGAATACCGTCCATGTCATAAGTAAAGTTCTTAAAATAATTTAGCTTAAGCTATCTATTAAATAGACGAAAGGGTTTGTATTAGATAGTATTCTGGTTATGTGGTTTAAACCGGTTGGGCCCTTTTATATATAGCTGAAGTACTGGTTATATTGTAACAAATTAAATTGAAAATGATAATCTGTTTATTCAATATGATTTTGTTGCAGTGTAACCCTTCAGCTATAAATACAAAGGTCCTAACCAGTTTAAACCACATATAACCAGATTAAACAATCTAATAGGTTGGCTAGGGATAGGGATAGATGGTCCTAGACCCTGGGGGCACATGACGGTTGGAACATGTCCCCATTATCGCACCATGCATATCAATCTTACAACTTTGTTATTATTTTTATTAAATAAAATGGTCAGTCTTTTATTTCACCACTACCCTCTTTTTGATTGCGACCTAGCTAATATTACCGTACACAAACAAATAATAGTTTTTTTTTTGAGAAAGGGTTTAACAAATAATAGTTCTTTTATCTTTTTTGCTATTTGCTTTCGTTGTCCTCTCCCATAATATGGTCGCGGTAACAATAACATATGAAACTAGATTTGATTAATACGAATGTCGCGTCTGTCCAAAACTACATTTACGTACATGTAACAAAAAAAAAATCCTAGCTATAGTTCCATTTACCTTCGTATTATCATTGTATTAATGATATGCACATCTTTGTCGACAAACACTGTTTCCCTAGTAATTCAAACCATGTTCTTAATTTTGTTCAACATCGTTCACAAATGCAATGTAATCATTGACTTTGTAGAGGAAAACGGTAAATTAATCTGCGAAACTTGAAGACAAAATGCAATGAGGAGAGATACTCAAACAGAAAAGGAGGGTTATATGGTGAAGGAAATAGGGAAAAGAAGCAAGCAGACTTTAAAAAAGAGTTAAGTGCAATGCAAAGCATATGTTACTTTAGTCTATATATAAGAAGTGGTCCTTGCCCTATAAACTATACTTTTAACATCTCCACAAATTTTCATAGCCAACCCCTACCATATAGTACTCTCCATTTTCTTATTAAACCTCATGATTTCCTCCTCTGGTTAAAGCCCTACCATTACTTTCCATTACCTTTTTTTGTTAAACCACGAAACTTCAAATTATGACAAAACTATATATATTTTGTTTAACTATATTCTGAAATAATCATTTGCAACTGAAATAATTGGAAAGCTTATGTATTTCATTCACAAAGATATCTGTATTTATTCATCCGTAGTAAACCTAATTCTAATAGAAATGAATCTTAATAAATAACTATAATATAGAATATATCTTTATTTCAAGAGCACCCTATCAGTTAACATAAATTATGTGAGTTTTCTTTCCCTATTAATCATTTTATTACGATAAAACGTAACTGGAAATTTAAGATAAAGCGTGTGTGTCGTCAATAATCTGCATAAACTTACAAGTACGAATAGTTGTGACAAAATTTGTTTGGTATTATATGATATCGTGTTTTTCTTTAAAATCAAATCTATGTAAATGTTTTCCCTTATTTCAAATTTTAAATCTAGAATGTAAAGGAAAATTTATAGAATATTAATAGAATTCTAGGTTGGTCCCGTGGCTACCAGGGGTACATGCTTTGAAAAGGGCGACGCTAAGACGTCTCCTTCCGAATTTCCCATAAATTAAACATTTAGTGATTTTGCACCATTTCAGATTTAGAAATAGTTTGTTTTATCCGTCATTATTACTTTGCAGAAAATCATCTTACAGAAATCCCACTGGTGAGCCAGATAGAGTAAAATTTGGATCGATTAGTTATTGTAAATAATTTAATAATGTGATTTCATGTTGGATGTGTTATCAAGAAAAGACGGGTATAGACTAATATATATATATAATTAATAAGTAGTATAGCTGCGGTTTATTTATTTAATCTCTGGTGGTAACCATCGAAGAAAGATTAACAGTTTATCGCCTGAAAGTTTTGTGACCACTCAAGTGACCCAATGTGAGATGAGAGTTTGGACCACCTCGATCAATGTTCTTCCACCTACTCTTTATTTTTAAAAAGCAAAATAAAACATGAGAGTTTTTTTGTTAAATCACGCCAAATTAAGATTTACGTTATAGATTAGTCTCCCTTAATTAAGCCGAAATCGGCCAGAGAGACATGAATGGTGCTTTTGTCTCTTTCAGGACCACTCACCACGTACGTAAATAACGATAAGATTTAACGTGAATTCACGCGAAGTTTTTTAACAAGCTTTTAATTTTCACTGGGAGTGGTCATGCGAGTGTCGTGTCTTGTTCTTGAATAACATGTGTATTATGTACTAATGTCTACGTGATGTCTGTCTAAATATGAGCTGTACACACAACTAGTGCAGTATTGTATCGAGTAAGTATTTAAATCTTCATCGCGGTAGCTCTAGATACTTTGGTCGCTCCACGAGAATTTTTTTAAATTGTATTAATGTTTTCACGTGAGCTGATATATATTAAGATTAATACCTGATATATTAAAATTTATACCTGCGTATGATAACGAAAACATCCGTCTTTTTAACGTGAGAAAATCTCCTTTTTAGTAAAAAAAATCCCTTTGAGCTTTAAGCTTCGTAATAATAAGTCTTAAATTTGCTTTGAACATATTTCTAGTTGCATGCTTTACTTGAACAAATGTATTCTTTTGTTGTCAACATCAGAGCCGGTCCTGAAGTTTTGGGGGCCCTATTTAAATTTTTTTTAAAAAAAATTAATAATATTTTCATTAATTTTTATTTCAGCAAAACTTAGTTTGAATTATGTATTGTATTGTTTATCAAAAAGAATTATTCATTTTTAAATTATAATAAGAAAAGACCTGTTACTTTCAGTTAAATTTATGCATAATATAAATGTATTTTTGTTTATTTTTAATTCAATATTTACATTTATATATAAATATATATGAATATATATGTATAAATAATTTTTTTTTGTAAAATGGGGGCCCCACAAAAATGGGGGCCCCATTCAAATGTTTCGTGGGTGTATGCTCAAGCCCGGCTCTGGTCAACATATACTCAAGTATAACGTATACTCTCATGTATAAATTCATTGTTTTTTGAAGAAAAAATGAGTTGTTCCCTTTTTGTTTTTTGAATTTTTGATTAGATTGTCACTTTTTCTTCAAATAAATTTCAGGGCCGAACAAATAAAAAGTCAACAGTAAATACCAAACTATAAAACAACATGTCATCTTGTCCTTGTAAAAGCAAATGTGGCAACCCATCCCAAAAGCCTTACAACATACCTCAGTAATTCTCATGTTCATAAAAATACAATAGTTTTATCTATACTAATCTTTTACTTTTTTTCTTCAACAAAAACAAAACTATATTAGATCTCCTCATGATCCCAACCATTTAGTTTTATACTATTAGAGAAAGGACTGTTATTTTCATGTGTGATTTTCTGTCATTACCAAATACCACAAAAAGAACTCTTAAACTTCTAAGAGTTGACCAAAAATGATTTAAGACCTCTTAGATTTTTGCTCTTTATTAAATTCAATTTGTTTCTGAAACTTCATTTTGAAACTATACTTGCCTTATTTTATCTAATATTATTTATTTATTTTCAAAATATGTTTTTCTAGGATTTTTTGAAATTTAGAATTTTTACATTATTTTTGAATTTCTGATGACTTTATTAAAATATTAGAAAATAACAAATTTTATTTTACAATAACTGGAAATTAAAATATTGTATCAAAATTGAAATTAATTTCTTAAAAATAAATTAGATTATAAAATATAATCTGCAAAATTTAGTCAAACTAGTTTTATAATAATTCCAATACCAATGTCTATAGAGAAAAATGAAACGAGGATGGTTAAAAAAAGGACAAGAAGCTCACATGAGCAGAACCATATAGTTGATGGGTCTCCCCCTCTTTCTCTCTCCTCTTAGCCCATCTCTCTATCAATCTTATATTTCCTGAGCTCTTTCTTTCTCTATCTCTCCTCATTAACTAGTTCTTGAGAGATGGTATGGTTCCTAATTATAGTTTATCTTTCTTAGATTTGAAGCGCTTCTTGCTCCATAAACAGTAGAGAGAGAAAACTTTAATGGAGAGAATCAGACAGAAGAATCGTGCTAATCAGTGAAGTTAGGCGCAAACACCCCCACTTTCTACTTTTGCATAATTAGGTCAATCTCATCCACCACCATACTCTCTCCTCCCATTCTCCCTTCTTTTCTCAATTTCAAAACTAGGGTTTCATTTCTTGAATCTTTATCTTCTCTCTCAAACAAGAAGATGAATCAAGAAGAAGAGAATCCTGTGGAAAAAGCCTCTTCAATGGAGAGAGAGCACATGTTTGAAAAAGTAGTAACACCAAGCGACGTAGGCAAACTAAACCGACTCGTGATCCCAAAGCAACACGCGGAGAGATACTTCCCTTTAGACAACAATTCTGACAGCAGCAAAGGTTTGCTTCTAAACTTCGAAGACCGAACAGGAAACTCATGGAGATTCCGTTACTCTTACTGGAACAGTAGCCAGAGTTATGTCATGACAAAAGGTTGGAGCCGCTTCGTCAAAGACAAGAAGCTTGATGCTGGCGACATCGTTTCTTTTCAGAGAGATCCTGGTAATAAAGACAAGCTTTTCATTGATTGGAGGAGACGACCAAAGATTCCAGATCATCATCATCAATTCGCTGGAGCTATGTTCCCTAGGTTTTACTCTTTCTCTCATCCTCAGAACCTTTATCATCGATATCAACAAGATCTTGGAATTGGGTATTATGTGAGTTCAATGGAGAGAAATGATCCACCGGCTGTAATTGAATCTGTGCCGTTGATAATGCAAAGGAGAGCAGCACACGTGGCTGCTATACCTTCATCAAGAGGAGAGAAGAGGTTAAGGCTGTTTGGAGTGGACATGGAGTGCGGCGGCGGCGGAGGAAGTGTGAATAGCACGGAGGAAGAGTCGTCGTCTTCCGGTGGTGGCGGCGTTTCTATGGCTAGTGTTGGTTCTCTTCTCCAGTTGAGGCTAGTGAGCAGTGATGATGAGTCTTTGGTAGCAATGGAAGCTGCAAGTGTCGATGAGGATCATCACTTGTTAACAAAGAAAGGAAAGTCTTCTTTGTCTTTCGATTTGGATAGAAGATGATGATTGGTTATAAGATTAATCACTACTTTAATACACATTATATATGGAATTATACATATTACATATATGTAACTCAAGGTTGTTGTTCAAGATTTAATGATAATATCAAGAAATAACATGTTCTTTAAAGATTCGAATTTGGTTTTAACCGAAGTCTTTTGTTTTGATTCTAACTTGTTCTTCAAAAAGGTTCGAAGCTTTTTCTCAATAAGTCTCCTATTAGCTTCGGTGGGTCAGAGCGTATAAGAACATAAACTTTGGATAGCTAGGGATCAGTGTTAAAACTTAAAAACCCATGTTCCTCTAGTCAGAAACTAATCAGAAGATATGGGAGGTCTTACAAGTGGGGAATATATGCATGTATATGTAGATATATTTATAGTATGTAATTGCAATATTGTGTATACTGACATTAAATTGTTATTGATCTGTTTACTTTGTTTAGTTTATTTTGATGGCTGATGTGCTGTTACCGCTGCATTTCTGAAGCTGTTGTTGCTGCTTAATTAGTCAAGCAGATTTTGCAGCTTGCAGGGGATGGGCAGAGACAAAAACAGATATATAAAATTTACACTTCAAAATAATCTTTACTTTATCTTTTAGTATTAAATAAATAAGTGAGAAGTATAGTTTTTTCAGGTTGGTAAGGTTGAAAAGGAATGATCTGTTTCACATATATTGCTGATGCATTAATTGTTACAGAAATAAATGGATCTTTGTCTTGATCATTGCAGCTCACACACACTAATACATATATATGTAGATAAACGCATGGAGTGTTAACTTTAGGTCTGTTTGTTTATGTGTTGTTAACTCCGATCATTTAATTGCATTCCTTTGGTGATATACTGTTTTAGCTAAAAATAAAATATAATCAACAACTAATACAATGTGATGATATGTACATGTGTGGTATACTTGTTCTTGGTTATCATGATTTCTGCAAATATAGTCACAACTCACAAGCATTAATTAGTAGTCTGTATTTTTTTTATCAAAAGCATTAATTAGTAGTCTGTATATACCATAGTAAGTAGAATCTAGGGCTTATATAGCTGGCTAGCTAGTGTTAAGATTAGTTTAGAATATTTTGATATGTATAGATTTCTGGAGCCTCAGTGTATTGGTACAATAAAACTAAACAAGATTTAGTTCACGCTTTTCTTGAATGATACTACAGATAAAAGAAATTCTAGAGCCTTTTGGGAGGATTGAAATAAATTTTAGGTATGTCAACAGTTTTTGTCTGTTATAGGGTTTTGTTTTAGCATACCGCGAAGTAAACCTATATACTAGCATGAGCTATGAGCACATGCAGAGATGATATTGAAACAGTTATTATACTCCAAAACTTAAAGGCGTCATTACCAAATATATGTAGATGATTTTTTTTTTTTTTTGCTAAGAATATGTAGATGATTATTGATTTAGCACAAAAATGGTTATCGATATTATCTATATATATGTGTGTGTATGTGTATGTGCACTTTTGCTACTTTTGTGGGAATCTAATCTTGAATGAGAGATAGAAATTCATAGATATTTAACATTTATAGTTCGTTAAACTAAGCAGAATCAGGACCATGTCAGCTAAAGTTAATAATAGCCTATCCATACCATAGCTGTAAAAAAAGCCATCGAAATCAGCGAGGGCTATTTACCTATATAGATCACATAATGTAATCATATAAAATCTATATGCATGTGAGAGCAGATGAGATGTTAGACTAAGCAATCAATGCTGGCCATGGCGCCAAGCTAAAGAAACTCAAGATTGCAGCCGATCCTTACATAAATAAGTTTTGGTCTTAATTTTCAAAAAAACATCAGTGAAAGAATACAACAATAAAAAAATTTCAATGCAATAAATCAAATGAAAGAAGAGTTCAAACTTAGTATATAATTTTAGTAATCTATATATGTCTAAGTATTTATAACTAGGTGGTTTGCTCGCATATGCGGGCATAATTTTCTTTTGAACATGTATTGGTTATATTTTATTAATTTGAAAATAATCATAATAAATTATTAGTATGTTCTTAAAATTTTTAAAAACATCAAATTTTTTATATATGGTAAAAAATTTCGTACAAAATATATATGCTTATTATTGTGTTGAAATTTTAAAAGCACTCGCCTATTTAAAATATTTTAGAAAATATATATATACAAAAGTTTTTGATTGATTAATATGTAATTGTAAAAAAAATTATATCTTAATTATTAAATTTTATAATTAAAAATATTATTTTCAGATAACAACACAATATATATAAGATTTATCTTTTGATTTTGACACTATTAATTCATAATCTAATATGACATATAAATCTAATATTATTAACTATAAATTCGTTTTTAATTATATAATAAATTATATATAAAAATTCATTAAGGATATAAACGATATTAACCGCTCTAACTTTTAATGTGAGAGCTCTGTTGCGAAAACTTACTTCGCAAATAATAGTATAGATTCTTAAAATTATAATATTTATATTTATGTTAAAGCTTTTAGTATTATTTTATTATATCATTAAAAATTTTTTTTTTTTTTTTTTTAAACTTATTGATGTTTATATTCACCTAATTTAAAAATTTTAGAACCTTTTCAAAGAAAGTAAATATAAAAAAACCAAGAATTGATAAATTAACATTTTGCTCATATGAATAAATAGAAACCCTTAACATGACGTCACATGTGTAATATTTGCTAAAAGAAAATGAATTATTTGCTGAAGTTATAGTAATTTTGTGTGGAATTAATGGAATGAACATTTCTACATGCATTCCTTTGTATAGAATGACAATTCAGACGCAGGGTTCCTTCTTGTCTCGTTTATGTCTACACTAGATGTCACTCGATTCTCTCCTCCTCTCTCACTAATGGGCCGGTCCGGGCCTAAAAGGATCCAATATTAATGTTGTATTGAAAAACAAAAACACCGCGCAGTGATAAAGCGCATAATTCAAACGGCAGAGCATGTCGATGTGAGAACTCCTCTGCGTATTCTCTCCGACGAACTTCTAGTGCGGCGGGCTTATCGAGTTTCGAATTCGCAGGAATCCGTCGCAAGTCCTGTAGATTTGGCGATCCTAGAAGCTCTTGTTCCTCGCTTGAATCGGAGGAAATAAAAAAATGGAATCGGATTCCGTGAAGGAGTGTTCATAGGAACGAAGAGAAGTTCCGGGAAGACGAGGAGGAGGTGGTGAAGGAGTTCATTCAAGAAACAGAAGCTTCACTCTAATGTATAAACTCAGGAGCTTGTTTCATAATATTAGAATGACTTCCATCATTCACACAGATATATCCAGAAAATTACTTTAGATTATTGTTCTCCTCTATATGTTACATGAACTAGAAAAGCTGGCACTAAAAAGAGAGAGACTTGAGTAGATAAGTTGTTCTGGTCTTGTAGTGCTCTTTTGGATCTGTGTGGTTCAACTTCAGCTGGCTCTCACCATTTTATTTGGACAATAACAAGTCTAGGCGAATCAGCAGTTAACTACCATCTGCTCACTGTGTATCCTATTTCTTACCGGAGAGAGATCCTCCATCTGTTGTTGCGTCATCTAGATTCGACAAGGAGGTGGAGTTTTGTATTTGGTTAGGGAAAGCAGCACATGACGGAGGGAAATAGTTTCCCATTGGTGTGAACAATGCAGAGTTTTGCATTGGCGTTATTAGTCCAGTGGGATGGTTAAGAAACCTTAGCATATCTGCTGAGTTACCACCAGATCCTAGAACAGGCGGAGGCAGAAACTGTGGTAGGCCCATTTGCATACATGTTGGTAGACCCATCTGAGAGTAATGCGGACCCAAAGGCAACATCATTGCTGGTGCAGCAAATCTGTTACTCATCGTCATCATCTGCCATCCAATATTTTATACAGGTTAGATAACACGAATCTTGAGATTGAGTTTGTTATTTAATATGAAAGTATTTTTGCTTGTTATACCTGAACTTGAAGTTGAAGGGTCGTCATATAGTTAATTGCTTCATCCAACGTTGATTCGTTATCGTCCTATGAATGAACATTTGAGTATTGATTTGAGGTAATGTAAGTAACGGTCAAATCTACAGATTAGGGAGTTTGTTCTTGTGGACAAACCTTGCCAGAGTTAGGTAGTAGATTCTGTAACTTGCGCATTTTCTTGTTGATATCGCTTCTTTGCTTCTGTTATGCATCACAATTTTTCAATATACAAAATGAATCTATCAGATTGTTTTACTAAGTTTTTCATGAGATTTACTTACTTTTTCAGATGAGTTATAAAGCTCGTTGCTGTTGCTTCGTCTTCTCTTGACCAAAGATTTTCTTGTTCTTGCAGGGACTCGTGGCCTCGGATCATCTGACTCATCATCTAGACTCTGCGCTGAGACAAAAAAGAAAAGAAAACTGTCTTTAGACAAGAACCTAACAGATAAAAAAAACAAACCAAGAATCAATCAATCGTCTTACACTGCTTAGATACGTCGACCCTTCACTATCTTCAGTAAAATCTGTTGAGTCAAACCCCAATTCAACCGACCTTTCAGCAACCACAGATAGCTCATCAGGTGGTATGAACTCGTTGTCCTTTCGGTTCTCATAATCAACCACCATCTTCTTTGATGAAGAAGCTTTCAAACTCTGAACCAGATTAAGGTGATGATTCATCAGCATCTTCGTTTCATATGCAGCAACAATAAAAAACATGATGTTTCTGGAACAAACCTGTAGCTTCTTATCAGCACCATGAATAATACTCTTCATGAAATCCTCGTTATACTCGTCCTCGTACAAATCCACGATCGACTTGGTACGTTGATTCTCCAGAGAAAAGGCCTCGGATCTTTGGCTCTTTGCAAGAAACTGCCCATTCTCAAACACAAGCTCCATATACTCTTGATCTTTTAACCTGCAAGAACAATAAATCAGCTTGGTAAGAACAAACATCATCTACCTACAGATGTGTGTATATGTTATATGTGAATTCAAGAACTTAATTTGGTCTGAAGGTAGATGGTGATGGAGAAGTCATCTTTGTCTTTGTTGAATGATCCCAAAAGGCTTTGTCTTCGTTTGGAAGAGTATGTGAAAGCTATCTTTCTTTTTGTTGATCAACCTCACTGCCTTTTAGCTCTTTAAATATTTCACTTTTGTTTATTTTGTTATTTTATTATTATTTTTATGTCAACTAGTTTTCTTTCTCAGGTGCAATTAATCTCTCAGTGCAGTACTGTTCACTGGTACTATGTCGAATCTCAGCATCTTTTATTTTTTCCCTTAGCTTTTTATATTTCACATTTCAAAAATATTATTCAAATGATCAACAAAATCACACAGGAGGGGTTAAAATTTTATATAATACATAAGCCAGTATGTCGGATGGCCACAATATTGACAAATATATTTTGTAGAACATCAGTGAAAAGAACAAAAATATATTTCATCAGTTTTCGTTATCTCCCATAAATCGATAAAACATGATAAAATGTCGACAAAATACAAGGTTAACTGTTTACGACAAAAGAAAAAAGAAGGAACGGGCCAAAAAGCCCACGTGGGTAGTATAAGGACAATGGAGAATGGGCTGGGCCCGCCATAATATACTAATGGGACCCACGTTGAGTTTTGGCAGCATTCTCTTCAAATGAGAAAAAGTGAAGAAGGAAAGAAAAGGAAGAGCGTGAAGTTCACGTGAAAGCCACGTGCTTGATAGCCCCATTTGTGTCCTTTTGTCCCCTTTTGCACTGTATTTAGACATTTGTCCTCCATTACAATGACTCACACTCTCTTGCATTCTTTTATTTTCGTTTCAGTTTCGATATTTCCAAATTACTTTTGCCATGCTTTTTGTACGATATCACATCTGGTCGTGACATGATTTTATTGCTCAGTAAACTGGTATCGATCATGTTAACCCGATCGAGTAAATCAGCTCAGATGTATTCGTTTTAATCCGATCATTGCAGATTCTTCAACCGATTCTAGAGCAAACTTCATTAAAATGGTTTTTTTTTGTTCAACAAAAATGGGTTTTTTCATAAACAGATTTAACCAAAAAAATATTTTATCCGATGAATCATTATCATGTAGTTAATAAGCGTGATTGAATCCGTTATGATGCAAAAAGCACTTCAATATTGTCAAAAATGCAAAGATAGCAACATTGTAAACGTATACTAAAACAATAGCAAATTAATTAGAGACACCTATAATTGGGACCAGAATAGAGAAAAGATGTTGAGGTACCTCGTCTTGAGTTTCTATCGATCACAAATATCTGATCCTGCAAAACCATACAGCTAGCAAAAAAATCAACTGGAGTGAAACAAATTTCTTGAGAAAATCCCAAAGCTTCATAATCAACTTCCCAGTTTAATCCGTCTACGTGTTGATCAGATCACATTGGTACAGTTTAGGGTTTCAAAATGTCAGATCGAGAAAAGAGATTCAGCTACTTCAGTTCATTTGATTATTGGGCCCTTGATTGGCTCATGGACATAGTCTTAGTGTGTGCTACGATATGCCTGCTTATTCTTTGTTTCTCTTCTAAGCAATATGAAAATAAACTAAATTACTATGTAATATGTATAGCTAAGGGAAATCAAATGTCCTTTGGTATGGAAAATGACGCCATAAGAGGATCAAGATTAAAATGGAACATATATAATCTTACGCAGCCACACATATCTTTATCGCGTTTTAAGATTGGGGAATCAATTTTTAAAGCCTGAATCAATCACGGGGTTAGTGCGTAATAAAAAAATCCAAATAATAATGGAAATAAAATATAGTATCAATAGTTCTGCAAAAAGGTACGCACGTAAGAGCATGAACGTAAGAGCATGATTAACCCAAACTTTTAATTTATGATTCTTAATTTATAAGTTGACATTTTTTTTTTACATTTTTCGGTTAAAAATCGTTTTTTAGTTTTTAACTAAAAAAAGTTCGTAACTTTTCTTAGTTAAAAACTAAAAAACGGTTCTTAGCCGAAACTAAGAAACGAGTCTTAACCGAAGTTAAAATCTCCACCCTAAGAGCATGAATTAATCATGGTCTAACACCTCGATGCTAACACGCACGCACGCACCCCGTATCTTTGCTTTATCGAGTTTCATGCATTCATACATTACTGTATTAAGCTTCAACAAGCTTAAATATAATAAGATAAACGAAAAAGGAACATTACTAATACTTCACTAGATTGCCCTCCTAAACTACTTTAAACCTTTAGACCAAATCTAAATCTTCCTCTATTTTGTAAACTTTGAATTATGTTTAAAGTAAATATGTTTTCACTCGGGTGTAAGGAGAAATCGACATGCCTTTTTGTTTTGAGCAGCAACGAATAAATAAAGTCATCTTAAACTTAAGTGGGATTTCATGACACAAAAAACAATAATAAGTTGGGTGAAGGATCTGAAGGTACTACTATTCCAACGTTCTAGTTCGAAATTTAACATTTTGAATTGACACAATTTTTCTAAATAGTTAGATGAAGCTTCATTAACATGTAACCATGTATGCATAAAAACTTCATCGTGGACCGATGATTGACCTAGTTAAAATAAAAATAGAGAAAAGTTGACTTTTGTTGTTTGAACCATAAAAACAGGTTATTTTTATAGATTATTGCATATTTTTTTTTTTTGATTATTGCATATTTGTTGAGCCTAACAAGTTTGTGGATAGTATTTTAATTAGTTTAAAATTAGATATTAATACTAACAAATATTAATTATTTTTGGTTCTTTACCAGTGATGATTTCTCATACATATTTACATTAATTTATATATATTTTACTTTATAAATATCTATTTATCCGGAGGAATATTATATCAAAACTTAAACTATCTTTGAGTTAGTTTGGTTTCATTGGAAAGAGTATCTCCAAAAGACAATATATAATTTCAGATACGAAGTTTTTTGCTCTCAAATTTTTTTTTTCAAAATTTCAAAATTGAATTTTTTTTATTTGAATTTTAATCCTTACAAATACACATCACATTTATGATTATTAATATTTTGTTATCATCATTCTAATCCTTAAAATTTTATATCTCATAAATATTTTAAATTTCATTTTATAATTTAAGTTTTACACATAAAATCAAATACTTAAAAAAAAAGATTTAGAATACTTTAAAACAAGATTTAGAAATGCACTAATTGATCATAGATGTGAGCATTATGGAAAGAGTTTTCTAGAATTATTTGATATTTTGCTTGTTGTTTAATATTTATTTATGTATTTCTATATAAAATTTTATATTTAGTATAATTTTGTTATTAAATAATATTGTTATAATATTTTTATATATGTGCTAGTTATTTATAATTTTTTATGATTTAAATTAATTGTGACAACTATAAAAATCATAATTTTTTTTTGAAACATAAATAAAACCACATGCTAAAATGATGAAACATATTGTTAGAGAAAAAAGACGACGAAGTAGCTTTTTTTTATCAAACGACGACAGAGTAGTTTATAAATTTTAATTCATTCATCACACGTCAGACGGTTTATTAAAACGAATTATGTTAACTCATTTATCAAATAGAGTATGGTTTTATTTATATACATAAGAATTTGTTTAAAGAATGACGAAGACGGTTTGATAAATGGTTACCGTAATACAAAATCCTCTCCATATGTATATTTTATTTATTTATTGAAATGTAATAATTGGTATTGGATGTTGTTAATTGTTATGGTCAACTTTGTGACAAGAAAAAAAGAAGCAGAAAACGAGAAGAATGGAATGAGTTGGCCCGCAAGAGAGGCTTCAAAGAGTCACGAGACATGCAATCATCCTGATCTGAAACCACCCCATGATTTTACTGACAAGCAACACACATTGCAGTAAGGTCGAGTTATCATAATTTGCGATATAACATAAAGTAAATATAGTAAATTGATTTTTTCTGAAAAACAGAGGGGAAAATTATCTTACTACTTAATGATTTATAAAAAGACCAGACATTATCATTTAAATTTTGAAACAGAAAAACTATGAGGGCCTTGAATTCTGAGAGTTCTTATTCTTCTTCTGAAATTCATTTATATGTAATAGGTATATTTCCTTTCTTATCTATTGGTATAATTTTTTGTTTTATACATCTCAAGGCTGGATTTTAGTTTCATTAATTTTAAAATATTATTTAATTTCTTAAATTTGATTTAAAACATTTGTTCGATACATATCTTTGGTATTTCAATTGCTCGTTCTAATTTTTTTGGAAATTTGGAAAGAGAATGGTTTCTGGAATATTCATACGTTTTTTTTCCTAACATTCATAAGTTGTTGTATCAGATCCAAAGACAAGTACTGACCAAATACATGCAACATATTGGTTATCTAGAAACAAAAAAAGGTAAAAAATATATGACAAAAACTGAAGGGAACACAGAATGGTGTACTTTTCAGAAAAAAAAAAATGAATGGTGGAGAGAAAATTTTGAAGAAGAAAGACAGAAAAAAGTGAGGAACGGTGATGGTAATGGTAGGGATGGTGGGGAACATATCTCTTCTTTATCTCTCCCCTTGTTTAGAGAGATTCTTTTGGTGCAAGCTAAAAAAATTTCCTCCTTTTCTTCTGTCCAAAATCTATTTGCTTCTTCAAACTAGAGGGCACCATCGCAATACATGTCAGTTACTGTGATAACGACATTGTTTTAATGTTTCAGGCTCAAAACATTGTATATTAACTACTCGTGAATGCTTAATTCTGGCTTATTGATAGCAACATCTGGTATATAGGCACATGGCCGATTCAGAGGGGAAACCAATATTTTAAAAACCGGACCGAATACCGACTCGGCATATTTACTGACTGGTCGGAGCCAGGTTTTTATTTATATATATAATGATGTATATAAATATATATATATTGTCTAATGACTAATATCTAGAAATAGTATCATAAAATAGAAAAATAATAATTGAATCTTGAATGCATAATGAACTAAATGAAAACATGACAAATTAAAAAAAATCTGTAGGAGAATGATAAAATACTTATTCAGTGGTATCATCTTGAGACAGACACTTCGGTCTTCGTTACCTTCTAAAACAAAGAAAATATGAAAAATGTATGAGTTAAATAATATGCATCATAGCCAAAGAAACATATATAGTTTAAAGAGAAGACGTTTGGCAATGGAAAATTCACGATACTTACTTCTTACAACTGCAGTCCCAAATCTTGTGGCAATGGAAAATTCAGATGCTGAGGATGGTGTACGATAAACAAATAGAAGACGTGTGGGTTTCTCTTTTTGGGGAAGTTATTAACAAACGACGGGTATTAAGTATTAACTTATTATCAATACCAAAGATTAGCCTAATATAAATCTCTAAGTAAAATTTAAAAAGAATCAAAACCAAATTTTAATGTTAACCCAGATCACCGGTCCGGTCCGGGTTTTTTAATCTTGGGGGAAACAATTCAACCAATCTTTTAGAGCATATAATTTTAAATGGGGATATTTTCTTTAAAACAATTTCATACTTGGACATTTTTGTTAGTATTTATAAGTAAATAGGATTTATTTAATATTTACTAAAGAATTAGCATTGTTTATAAAATCTTTATTAATTAATACATTGAATAGCTGTACTGTTTGATAACAATAATTCCTAAATATAAAATTATATATAAGAACCGATTTTAGTAATTGTGAAGATAACATTGAATCCATAAAATTAATAAATGATTTTATAAAATTTTATCCTTCTTAACAAAATATTTATTATTAATACATGGAATAAATTTTATTTTTAGATAATAATAATAATTTTTAAATATGAAATTCTGAAATAATAAATTATTTTAGTAAAATTATTATCAAATTTTATTAAATGTTAGGATAACACTGAATAATATTTACGTAAAATTAATTTTATGAAGTTATTTTCATCATATTAATTAATGGAGTTGAATTACTTTACAAAACATAGAACAAATTTTATTTTAACATATAATAAAAACATAAAAATATTTAACTAAAAATTCACTTATGGTATATAAAATTGTTGGACCGACAATGTATATGTAGGATGTTCAAAAAAATTTAAAAGCTTAAATTGTATATATATTTTTTAAACTACATTTGGTGTGATGATTTTTTGAAAAGAATATAAAATTTGATTTATATAATATCCAAACAAAGATTATAATTTTTGAATGAAGACCTTAATTCGAATATACTAACAACTTTTTACATATAAAAAAGTTTCAGAATAGAATGGTTTGTTAAATATGGTGTTTAAATATAGACAATAGAGTATATTTTTAAAACATACCAATTATAAAAAGGAAAAAAGAGAAGAATATAAGGATTTTTAATATATAAAAAAAAAGAATAGAAGGAGTTTATAATCATCTTGATGTTGTTCAAAAAAAAAATCATCTTGATTGGTCATGTTCAAGCAAAGGAGTGATCAATTCAAAGAGGCGACAAAGCGAGGAGACACGTGGAAAAAGGCACGTGATGTGGGGAATGTGAAAATGTTGTCGATGGTGGTTTTATTTTATGGGCATTGTGTCTGCATTTTCTTGTGCTTGTCAAAAATTATGTTTTTAAGTGTGTGAGGAGAATAACTAATCCTCCTAGTTAGACATAAAATAAGTAGACACAAAAGGTTAGAGAGAGAAACTGAGAGAGAGAAACGTAGATTTCCGGCCGACGGCAAGGCTCCTTGAGCCACCGTCGGTCCGGTTGTGGGGTTTCCTTCTATTTTAAAAGCTAGTTTTTTCGTGGTGTCTAGATCTAATAGAGGTTCGGTGGTCGTCCGATTAGTTTCTGGGAAGGGATGACTTCTTCAGCATCTTCTTCGCCGGCTTTGGTTTACCGGGAGGCGATGGTTCCTTCAACATCGCTATCGCCGGCTTCTGTTCCCGGGAGGCGGTGGCTTCCGCAGCATCGCTGGCGCCGGCTTTAGACTAGGGTTTTCTATCCTTTAGATCTACGAATTTGAGCCTCATCTGGTTTCTGCCTCTCGATCTGAATCTGTTACCGCTTGTAAGTCGGAGATGATGAATCGATTGTAGGTTGTTATATCTTTTGATAATTCGTAGATCCGTTTGGTTGGGTTGAATGTTATGCGGTTGGTGTTTTTGAGTTTTTCTAACGTTTGGTGGAATGGTTTAATCCCGGTTTCGTTGCTGCTGTCGACGGTGGCCGTTGAGTCGTAGTGGCACGGTCTATGGTACCGGAGGAAGAAGGGAGGCGTGCGGCTGCGCGTAGTTCGAGCGGCGCTTCGCCCACTAGGGTTTTGCTTGGGTTTGGGCCTTGGGCCAAATTGTTCTACTTTGTTATTTGGCTTTTGTTTTTGGGTTTTTTAGTTGTAATGTGTGGGCTTTGTCCCTTGGACTTCATATTAATATAATTCTGTTGGAAAAAAAAAAGTGTGTGAGGAGAATTGTGACGTCTCCTTAAGTCCATAGGAGAAGCATCTTTCATTAGCTCCTCTCTTTAAGGTTACGCATTCATTACTCATCCATCATGCTTGCCTCCCTTTTCTCTTTTTTTTTTTCTCTTTTTCCCCCTTTATTTCTCGGTTTATTTCTTCGATTTATTACATGTAACGTATAAAACCAAAGAACATGCAATTTTCTGTGTGGTCGAAAATTGGTACATGTCTTTATATAAAAATATCAGAGAGTATATTTCTTAAAGACATGTTGATTTCTTTAGCCACCTTAATTTTTTTTTTATGAAGGTACAAAGGAGAGCACATAGCCACCTTAATTTCTTATGGCACGAAAAGATGATAGACACAAAAGCACTACCTTTTTGCTTATAAAGAAAGAAGTTTAAATAATTCACTTTAATTACTGATAAAAGAGTTGGTTTTAAAATAGTGTAAAAGTTTTTGGTTGGACTTGACTATTTGCTTTATGTTGAAATAAAGTAACAGAAAAAGGAAATAAAGTAACAATCAAAGGAATTGAGTGTAACTAAAAGCGACGTGGATTAGAATCATGTGAAGCTCAAACTCTCGTCATGCTTGGATACTATGTAGTCCATGTAGACTTTTTGTTTTGTTTTTTTCCATAATCAAAAACACTATTAGCGAGCTGATAACGTAATTGAGACGTAAGCACTTGTTATTTGATAAAACAAATATTACTATTTTATGCTAAGTAGAACATTTTTAAAAGCGTCTCGCGCGCGGTTATAAAGAAGAATACCCTTAATTATGGAAATTGTGTTTGTCGAACCCACGAATGCATCTATGCGCGTCACGATAAACTCATGCATTGAATTTGATCAAATCAACGAGGACTAAAATTTAAGTAAACCATGGTTTAAAAAAAATTAATGCACTTTGTTCAAAATTTTTTCAAGAAATAATGTTCTTATCGGGTTAGAACATGTATCTCTTGACTACGTTCATCTAACTCCTTAAAGATAGGCCTTACATTTTATTTTGATTAATATGTAATGTATGTAACAATGCAACTTCTACAAACACTAAGTGGCGTATAAGTCTTTTCGATTTCATCTTTGTTTTAGTTCTGTTTAAAAGCCGCTCAAATATATATGTGTCTCACTCTCAGTTAAGCTTTTTTCTTGATAAAGCTCACTAATGTCTGCATAAAATCGTTTTTTTTTTGTTTGCTTATGATGCAATATAAATTTACAATAACAAGAAATGATATGCAGCAACTGTGTATCTTAGAACATTTTCAGTGTAAAATTTCCATTTTTTCTCCAAAATGGAATAATTTCATTATGAAGTTGAACTTGCTCCAATTTTACTCTATTTTTTTTAATAAAAATTGAGCAATGAGCAAAAAATAAAATGATTACTCCATTTATGGAATAAATCCATGTTTATTATATTATGAAGTGAAAAATGGAATGAAGTTGAAGCATTTCTTATTTTAGACTCCATTTTGGAAAAAAATGTGGAGTGAGATTGTAGATGCTTTTATATCTTCCACATATTTGTCATTTTAATTAGATAAGTAAAATCCAAGACTAATAAATATGCTTCTGTAAATGTTCCATCTATCTGATCAATAAATTTGATATTCAATCAGAAAAAGGGAAGGAGTACCTAAATATTAGACAAACTCTACTCTCTCCGTTTTATTATATAAGTCGTTTTACAGTTATGCACGTAGATTAAGAAGACCATTAATTTCTTGTAAACAAAAACATCATTAATTATTTACCTAACTACAATTCAGCCAATAGAAAAATAGAAGATATATTATCATTGACCATACAACATTAATTATTAATAAATTTTATATAGAAAACCGGAAACGACATATAATTTGAAACAAAAAATAATTCTAAAACGACTTATATTAAAAACGGAGGAAGTATATGTTTGTGTTTGTTTGTCAAGAAATAAGAAACAATGTTTTTTTTTGGTAAACGAAGAGTACTAGGAGTCGAGTGTTTACTTTGAAATTGCACTATATATACATGAAAAAAACTTAAATACACTAACTAACCAAAATTCTCCCTCTCTCCTATTTTTTCTTCCTATCTCTCTCTATTCTCTTTTCTAAAATCTAATTTTTCATTTTTTTTTTGTTATTTGGCAAATAAACCCTTGAAACAATACACGTTCAGTTAAACACAACACACCCAGCAAAAAAAATCGAGCACAAAGTCAAACCAACACTTTGACCAAATGTCTACATGACACGTGTATCTGTCTGCTACATCAACAACATCTTTAACCACACTGTCTCATCATTCCACCATCTCCATTTTAATTTTTATTGAAAAACAAAAATATCACCAAGACCATATCAATATCGATTCTTCTTCTTCGAAAAATATATTATAAAATAAAAAATTCTCCACTATATATATACACACACACGTTCAAATCATTAGATACAAACCAGAGAGAACAAAAAGAAATGGGAAGAGGTAGAAGCTCATCGTCTTCATCAATAGAGAGTAGCTGCAAAAGCAACCCATTTGGTGGCTCTTCAAGTAATACTCGGAACCTAAGCACGGACCTGAGGCTTGGACTCAGCTTTGGATCATCTTCCGGTCAATATTACAGCGGTGGAGAAAATCATGAATATGAAGTCGTTGCGGCTGATCATGAGATGATCATGGAAGAAGAAGAAGAAGATCAAAACGAGTGTAATAGTCTTGGAAGCTTCTACGTGAAGGTGAACATGGAAGGAGTTCCTATTGGAAGAAAGATCGATCTCTTTGCTCTTAATGGATACCATGATTTGATCACAACTCTCGACTACATGTTCAACGCTTCAATTCTATGTAAGAATCTACACACACATATATACATATTCAAATATTAATATTTGCATGTAAACCATAACCCATTTTATATATATCGTTTTGTTTTGGCTCTCTTAAGATAATAAAATATCATATCATCCAACATGATCATAACTATTTATATATCTTTGCATGCAGAAACGGTATATATAAAATAAAACATTGTCTTTAGTTTCGAAAGTATTAGTGGTTAATATGTGTATTTTGCTTCCAAATGTTAAAAGCCGGTCATGTTTGCATGTAGACCATGATCAATTCTATCTATAGAGTTAAGAATGCGTGGTATGTGAGAAAGAAGAGTGAGAGTATAGTGGGTGAATGGTAAATAATAATGAAAACTGTAACAGGGGCTGAAGAAGAAGAGATGTGTAGCGAGAAGAGTCACGTGTTAACGTATGCAGACAAGGAAGGTGACTGGATGATGGTAGGAGATGTTCCTTGGGAGTAAGTAGTTTCCTTATTTAATTTATTAAATTTCTAATTAAACACACTTTTCAATTTTTATTAATGACAATAATGATGCAGAAGTCTAATGGGTGTTTAATTGATTATTCTGTAGAATGTTCTTGTCTAGCGTGAGAAGACTAAAGATCTCAAGAGCTTATCACTACTGATTTAAAAAGAAAAGCAAAGATGGAATGTAGAATTGACCAATACAGTGGGTGAAAAAGTTAGTTTTGTAATGATGTAAATCACTTGTCGAAGGTTTATTCAAAGTTTTGTTTCTACTTGTATTACGTAATTTTATTGTTCGGTTGTAACTTGTAAGGAGGAAAAATTCAGACCCTTCTTAAGAAGTTTATTTTTTGCTGTTTATTAGTATGAAAAAATTGGTTTCAGAAATTGCGTTACTAGTTTATGATTTGATGTGATAAAACCAGTCTTATATGGATAGACTTAGCACATTACTGTTTCGGTTTACTATCAGATTTTTAATCAAATATATCTTTAAGTTTAAGTTGACTTTTTTTCTTGTAGAAAGTTATCCGAATGTGTTTGACAAAAAAAAAAGTTTTCCGAATGTTTCTACTTGTAGAATATTGTCTGTCAATAATCTTTTTTTTTGTTAATTAGAGATGTCATATTCTAACTAGACATAACGAAATATAGTCCTATTTTGTCTGACCAAATAACAACAATTTTGTTCCTTACATGAATTGAACTTACAGATTTACACTTTACATTAAACCAATCCTTTACCACTAAGCTATCACTCAGTTATTTTTATTTAGTTTTTACTTTTAGTTGTTATTTTTTGGATCAAACGCTAATAGTTAGAGTTTTCGTCTTCTAATGGAATCTGAGATTGCAGAAATAATTGTTAGCAACACAAAAATTCAATCATATAAAAAAAACACAAAAAAATCAGTTTCAAGTCTCTTTGTGAAGAAGATATTACACTTGTTCTGCTCACCAAAGCATTAAAAATCCATACAAAAAAACAACAACAAAAAAGCTCTCAAGTCACTCTGATTATTCTCCTCACTGCACACAAATTTACAACAAAACAACAAAAATGAAGAAAGGACGAAAGCATCACTTTTGAAAAACAAAACCTCGGAAAAAAAATGGAAGGAAAATTTGAAGAGGTTTCTTCACACTCAAGCAAACTGTGTGTGTTTCCCTTAGGTCAAACTCCAGTAACTTACCAAGAAAGCAACCATGGTGATCTACTTAAACCACTTGATTTCTCCAGATTATTCTCTGATAACCCAAAACAATCAGAGCTATGCTCCGGGAAGATACTCTCTCCAAAAGAATCACAAGTAATCTCCGGCGAAACCCACTGTGAGTAGCCTCTAACGTGTGAGCATTTCCATGGAGCTTTCTTCGAGTTCTTCTTCACTGTAAGAGTAACATTAAGGAAACATATGTTCTTAAACTCATCTCCTTCAATACCTTCAAGAAGACCCGCCACACCGATATCTTCACCATTAATATTCTCAAACGTGATCTTCTCTATAACCGGAAGTGCCTTGGGATCGAAGTTTTCATCAGGATGTTCACCGTACTTACCCGTGAACCTAATAGCTTTCTGCACGTTATGGAACTTCACGTTAGACACATGAACGTTTCTAACGTACCCGCCTCGTCCAGGAGAAGTCTTGATTCTGATACCGGTATTAGAGTTGAATAGATGTAAGTCTTTGATATAGATGTCAGAAACACCTCCTGACATTTCACTTCCTATTGCTATTCCTGAGCTTGAAGTGGTTTGACCCGTTAACCGGTTGATCTTGATCTTGGAGCTCGGTCTTGCGTAGGATATGCCGTACTCATCCCATCCGCTTTTTATCGACACTAAATCATCTCCAGTAACTATGTAACAATCCTCTATGCAAACGTTAGTTGATGAATCTGCATTAAGAAAAATGATATTAACTAGCCTATAACGGATACAAGTCAGTCCACTTATCACCAATTGGTTTTAGATTAAACTTTACGGGTAAAGTTTGCAATGAAACTCTCACCTGGATCAACTCCGTCTGTGTTTGGAGAGTCAAGAGGAGCCAAGATTGTGAGATTCTTTACAAGAACATCTCTGTTCAGACAACCAAAAACAAATCCATATCAGAACACAAGATTAGCTGAAGTCAAATCTCATTAGATAAGTTAGAACTGACCTGCAATAAACAGGATGAATGTTCCAAAAGGGTGAATTCAAGAAGGTGAGGTTAGAGATGATAAGACCAGTAGTGTTTATAAGCTCAACAATATGAGGTCTTGTATAGTTTAGCTCTCCATGTCTAAACCAATCCCACCATACACTTCCTTGACCATCTATTGTCCCGTTCTCCCCTATAACCATAATATCATCAGACTAATATCAACCATTCAAAAACTAATCATCCATACAGTATCATCAGACTAACATCAACGGTTCAAAACACGAAGCGTCCATATAAGATGTTATATTAGTTAGTACCTGTGATGACTACGTCTGTGAGGTTCTGACCATATATAAGACTCCTGTGTCTTCTACCAGGCAACTCTCTTCCTCGTCCATATGATGGTAATGGATCAACCACAGGCCAATTCTCCGAGCTCTGAGAAAGACATTTAAGTTTTATAAGTGATGTCATTGTTATATAATAACAAAATGTATTCTTGTGAAAGACTTGCCGTTGAACCGAGAATGGTGGCACCCTTGTCTAGCCATAACGTTAGGTGACTGATAAGATCAAAACTACCGGTAAGCCACTGACCAGCAGGAACAAAAAGCTTGGCACCGCCTTTATCAGAGAAAGAGTTGAGGTAGAACAAAGCATTCTGAAAGGCTTTAGTGTTTAGAGTGACACCATCTCCAACAGCTCCAAACTCTGTGATTGAGACGCTGTGAGGCCGGTGAAGAATCACCGAGTTTGAATATTCACAATGCAGGCTTCCACCAACACTATACCAAGCACCATAGAAGAATGCTTGTACCAGGAGCACATACCAGAGCTGCAAAAAACAAAAGAAAACCAGATAAATGCATGAACAATGAGTGTATGAACTTTAAAAGCTCATGAAAAATAGAGATATAGTTAGGTGAGTACTACATTTCACCTCTATAAGCAAGCAAACATCAAATCAGGAAGAAAGAGGGAAATCTAAGTCTAAAATTATCAAAACTTTTAATCAGATTTCAGATCTCAGCAGACAAGACATAGTATAACCAGATTTGAGAAGACAAGAGCATTGGAATTTTCATCATATGTCAAAACAAGAGAAGAAGCAAGAGAGGAGGAGATTGATAGAACTTACAAGGAAAGATCTCTTCATAAGAACAGAAGATCTGTGATTAAATTTTAAATCTTCTTGACAAACAATCTGAACTTATTTTACTTCTGTCTCTCTCTCACACAGACTGTAAGAAAATAATCAAAAAAATTGAAAGATTAGTTTTCTCTCTCTCTCTCTCTCTCATAAGAGTGAAGCAAGTTGGAAAGAGTGATTAGATGGGGTCAGGGGTGAGAGGAAACAGGGGAACCCACACTGGACAGCAAGTATCATTGAAAGTGACCTGTTTGTGCCCGCCAAAGATTCAAGCAGTAGTAGGTCCATCATCTTCTACCTTCTCCGTACCATTTTTCATTACCTCCTTCCAGTTTTAATGACTTTAACAAATCAAAAAATTAAAGAAGAAAGAAGAAGAAGAACATTCGATGAAATCTATGATGTCTGGAGATTATACCTTATTCTATGTTCCGTTAGAAAGTGACAAAGATGGGTCACAGATAGGCTAAAGCCAGAAAGAAAGAAAGAGAAGAAAAGACCAGTCTGTAAAATGATCACTAAGGAATCAATTTTTTTTTATTCTTTTTTTTTTTGAATAAGCATATTCCATGTGATCCTAACTCAAATAGTATTATTTTTAAAACACTATGGGTTCATCAGTTATCACGAGAAGAAGAAGATGATGGATCACGTGACACGTGGCACGGATCTCCTTACATAAGTGAGCATTGACTATCTGCTAATGTAATTAATTTACACAGTAAACTAATTTTTTTTTTGTTTAACAGTTAACTTAATATATTACAGTTAGTAAAAATCAGAAGTGCTTTCGACACATGTGCTAGAGAAGCAAATAAACAATCATAACAAGATTTAAGTATTGCATTCAAGTTCCAAGAAAGTCACAAATATTTTTCGATTTGCAGCGCAAACCTTCGACTATACTTAAATGCAGTCAACTCTCGTAGATAAATTGTTATTACATCCTCTATGTGGAATTAAGGATTGTTTTTATATATTTCTGTTGAGCTAGAATGATTTTTTTTTTTAAATTACAAACATACTATTCGGAAAGGAGGCAATAGATTACAGAAAATTAAGAAGACAGACAGTGTGATGAGACGTGTTGTTGGAGTCTAATAGAACAATGGAACACCCATGATTACTATGCTTAATTATCCCTTTAAAGAGATTACCCAAACATAACATCATAATGAACAAAGACCGGATTTATCAAGTTTAAGTACCCCAGCGTACACTTAAACTTTTAAATTGTCTAGAAGTTTTGGACCAGGCCGTACGTCTCCTAAGACAAAAGCCAAACCATTTAAATTAATTATCTTAACAAAACATCTCTCTTACTGACTATAATCAAAGAGTTTAAATCAATAGGTCAATTCCTAGTTTGTTTTTGATATTATGATTTATATATGCTTAACATCTGTATTAAATTAAAATTCATAAGAAATTCTTCAAAACAAAGAGCATCACACAACAAGAGAGAAGAAAAAGCTTACTGAATATATGAATAACAATAACAATATCAATAGTCAATAATAGATTTGGACTTGAAATGTTATGGTTAAGCATCAAAACCAGACCAAAATCAAAACGAAGAAGAAAGAGAGACGCAACAAGAAACAAACATGTAATGAACGGATGAACCTAATAACTCTTGCCCCAATAAGTCCACTTCTTAGCAAGCTTTCCTGAAGCAAAACATAGAGTCCCTGCAACAAAAACATATTATGCTTTAATTAGTCCCGATAACATTTTGAGCTTCAAGAGAGATAAAAAGTCAAACCTACCTTCTGGAATTTCAGGCTGATCAAATGGAGAACAAAGAGTCTTAGCTGCTCCAACTTCATCTTTGGTCCTTCTCTTAACGTCCATTTCAACCTCCTACAAAGACAACAAGACATTAAAAAGAGGCTTCTACAAAAATTTGTAAGGGTCTTTGTGTGACATTTACCTCTTCATCACACCATGGAGCTAAAATGAGTTTCTTTTGACCAAGTGCTTCAACAAACTCATCCCAAGTCTTTACAACCACACAAGCATCATCTCGCTTCTGCTTAGCTACATCAAACATGTTTTGCTGAATCTTTCCAAGCAACTCCATAACATATTCAACTAAACCTACTCTTGGAACATCAGCCTTAACTCCATTATCTCTTCTCACAGTTCTGACCTGGTTTTTGGCTAAATCTCTAGGTCCGATCTCAATTCTAAGTGGAACACCTTTCATCTCCCAGTGTGAATACTTCCACTTAGGAGAATAGTTATCAGACAAATCTTCTTTAGCACGTAAACCAGCTTCCCGCAAGGCATCTTTCACGGCACAGCAAGCTTTAGATATCTCCTTGGTATCCGCATCTTTGAATGGCACTGGGATCACAATGACTTGGATTGGTGCTACTTTAGGAGGATTCACCAATCCTTTGTCATCTCCATGAGTCATTATCATCACTCCAATCTTCAAAAAAGGTTAAAAACTTTCATATGAGCAAGAACAAAAGCTTTTATACAAAACTGAAAAAAAGATTTTCAAGATTTTTTTTTACCGTTCTGGTACTATAAGCCCAAGAATTCTGCCACACCAGTTCGTTTTTTCCTTCTTTATTTGTAAATTTGATGTCAAACATCTTTGCAAACTTTGTTCCTAGACAATGTGAGGTTGCACCTTGTATACCACGACCAGTTTCTGGTATGAAAGCCTAAAACACAATCACATTTTTTGGTTTATAAAGAATTATGTGACAACTCCCTAATCAGTCCAAAATTTTAAATGTAACTTTACCTCAACACTTGTGGTGTAACGTGCACCTGCAAACTTCTCATTCTCACTCTTCATACCTTTTACAACCGGGACTGCGAGATATTCTTCATAAAGGTGACGGTAATGGTCCAAAACCTCAAGAACCTAAACAATTAAGCAGAGAAATTAACATGTTTTTTCAAGTATAAATTAAAGTGGTTAAGATTTAGATCACAAAGGGCAAACTAGTGTTACCTCTTTATCTGCCTCTTCTTCTGTAGCGTGAGCAGTGTGTCCTTCTTGCCACAAGAACTCTCGGCTCCTGCGATGATAAGAATTCAAGATTCAAGTCATATAAAACGATTAGCGTCTTAACTCAAGAAGTTATTGAAAATCTAATAGAGTACCTGATGAATGGAGTAGGTTTGCTAAACTCCCATCTAACAACATTGTTCCATTGATTAAGCTTCAAAGGCAAGTCACGGTGGCTCTTTATCCACTTGCTGAAGTAAGGATATATCACAGTCTCACTCGTTGGACGAATTGCAATTGGAACGTTCAAATCAGATTTACCAGCTTTTGTAACCCATGCAACCTTTAAAACAGATTAACATAGCATCCAAGATTGGTTAAAAAAACACA
Organism: Brassica napus; assembly: GCF_020379485.1. Taxonomy (NCBI): domain Eukaryota; kingdom Viridiplantae; phylum Streptophyta; class Magnoliopsida; order Brassicales; family Brassicaceae; genus Brassica; species Brassica napus. The sequence goes on from NC_063440.1 coordinate 18,673,714, forward strand.
CCCAAAAGTTAATAGAATTTTTAAAGTAAATGTATACACACAAACCTCTGGAGCAAAACCTTGTACGTGATCCTTCTCCTTCTCAAGAACACTAGCTGATACAAACAGAGGGAAATAATTCTCATCCACTTCTGCTTTCTCCAATACAGCATCAAAGTAAGTCTACAAAAAAATGGTACTTAATTAATCATTGAGCTTGAAAAACAAAAGAAACATGTTTTTTTGTTTTGTTTTGAAGTTAACTCACTCGCATAATATTCCAAATCTTCATAGCATTTGGCCTTAGAATGTAACATCCACTTATGTCATAGTATGCCATCATCTCACCACACCTACAAACCTTTTTAAAAACAATAAAAACAGATGTTACGAAACTAGTTTTAGGACAAAAGAACGAGAAACTAGAAACAGTTAACTTATTATATTCTTATAAACCATGTATTATTACCTGAGAATACCATTGTCCGAAATCTTCATCTTTCTTGACCGTTACGCCAAGATTGGTGTCAGCCGTCTCCACAGATTCTTCCTCTACGCTACTTATTGCATAAACGGCAAGTTCTCCGCTTAATTCTTGATTACTCGAAACCCTATTCTCTTCTTCTTGAGCAACCATCGAATAAGCTTGTTCCAAGCTTGGTAATGGGTCCATGTCAAGGATCTCGTTCTTAACATTGGTATAGATTGAAGCATCTAATCCTAAGAGGAACTGATGTAATCTCTCTTCGTCCCTAGATGTCTTCACATCTTCGCAGTTGCTTCCACCGCAAAGACACGAATTAGGTTTGTGTTGGTAAGTCGCGAGATCTTCCCAAATAGTTTTGAGTTTGTTGTAGTAATCGTCAACAGTCATGCCTTTCCTCTGCCTGCATGCTCTTAATTCTTCCTTGAGTTCATAAACTCGAGCACTGTTCTTCTTCATCGTGCTAGAGAATGGCGACAGTTTTTTTTTTTTTAATTCTGCGAATTGAAACAATGAAAAGTAAACTGGGGACCCAATGGTTTTATACCAGATACTTGGGCTCAAGTTTTCCAGAGACTTGGTGCTCAAGTTTGCCACAGACTTGGCGCTCAAGTTCTAGGTTTTTTTCGGGGTTTATTAAAGCTGGTAAAAGGTTTAAATTACGTGGATTCTACAAATATATACTGTACTATGATTTTTAGATTCTTATCACACTTTTAATAAATAGCTCCAGGTTTTTTTTTTGAAACTTAAACAGCTACAGATTTTCATCGATTTAAATTCATTATTTTCATCATTCTTTTTGTAAATATATGATTTGTCTTTCTAAAAATTTCCAAAAGTTATATTGGATAATTTTAACTTTTACCAAAAAAAAAAGAATATTTTCTAGTATCTTTATTTTTACACAATAAAAAATTACTACGATTAAAATAAGGAAGAGGTCAATTACTACGATTAAAATAAGGAAAAGGTCAATATATGTGCTTATCTAATAAACCAATTTAGGCAATGAAACAACTCAAGACTAGATTCAGGTGTCTAATGACCTGATCCTTAAACCATAGTAACCCACAAGACAGAAGCAGTGGATTTCAAATCTATTTCTGGTTTCTCAACCTCAACTGGTGATCTCATATTTTTCTCCTTTTTCTAACAGTTCTTTTGAAACAAAAGATCACTTTATAGTTCTTAATTCAATGAAACAGTTAAGAAAAAAAAAACTGAAAAAACTTGGAGTCAAAAATATCATCAAATCAAAGCACAGTGAACATGAGTCTTTACAAGACAAATTGAACACTTAGTAACTCCTGCCCCAATAGGTCCATTTCTTCGCAGGCTTTCCAGATGCAAAGCAGAGAGTGCCTGTACAAACACAAAAACAACATCAATATATGCTTTAACTAGTGACAATAACAATCGCGGGTCAACAAAATTTATGAGCAGAGTTTCTCAAGAGAGATTATAAGGTTCTCTGTTTATGACCTTCAGGGAGTTCTGGCTGTTCAAATGGAGAACACAGGGTTTTAGCTGCTCCAGTTTCACCTTTAGTACGCGCCTTGACATCTCTCTCCACTTCCTGCAAATAATGAGATTAAAATTGTATTCTCTCTCACAGTTGATTTTCCACAAAAAGCCGGAAGAAACAAGAGTTTAAGTTGTAACGAACCTCTTCATCGCACCAGGGAGCTAAGATAAGTTTCTTTTGGTTGAGAGCACTGATAAACTCATCCCAAGTCCTAATTTCTTGCACGCATGCTTCCCTCTTTTGCCTCGCCACTTCATACATGTTTTGCTGGATCTTCTCAAGCAGTTCCTTAACATGTTCGACTAAGCTACCTCTTGGGATATCCTCCTTAACTCCGTTGTCCCGTCTCACCGTTCTGACCTATACCCATGCAAAACAAAGATAAATGTACATATTTAAACCCAAAAACCACTGCCGAAGGAATAAAGGAGAGATATTCAACAGGCTAAAAACCACGCTGACCTGATCATTTTCAAGATCTCGGGGTCCAATCTCAATTCTCAATGGAACACCCTTCATTTCCCAGTTTGAATACTTCCATCCAGGAGAGTAGTTGTCCCTTAAATCTTCTTCAGCACGGATACCAGCTTCACTCAAGGCGGATACAGTAGCAGTACAAGCATCAAAGATTCCTTGGGTATTAGCATCTTTGTATGGCACAGGGATCACAACGACTTGCACAGATGCGACTTTAGGAGGAAGTATCAGGCCTTTGTCATCTCCGTGAGTCATAATCATTACTCCAAGCTACATACAAGATTCAAAGTTGAAAAGTTAACAACAATAGAGAACTCATGAGGAAGAATAACCTTAGGTGAATACAAAAATAACTCAAGATTTACCGTCCTGGTACTGTAGGCCCAAGAATTCTGCCACACCATTTCTCTCTTTCCTTCCTCATCCTCATACCTGATCTCAAACATCTTCGCAAAGTTTTGTCCCAAACAATGAGAGGTGGCACCTTGAACACCACGACCAGTGTTTGGAATGAAAGCCTACAAAATCAGTTTTTAATCCATAAATAATAAATCCATCAGAAAAAATGAAGAAGAATGTGTCTCTGACACGAGAATAGGAAAATTACATACCTCTACACTTGTAGTGTAAAGTCCCCCAGCAAACTTCTCATTTTCACTCTTCATACCTTTCACAACTGGGACTGCGAGATACTCTTCATATATGCGACGGTAAAGCTCCAAAATTTGAAGGACCTGAGAACAGTTGAAGCAGTACGATAAATGATATTAAGCTGGTAAACATACAGAAACCTTGTTTGCAGCAAAAAAAAGGGAGATGTTGGATCTCAGGAAGTAGTTATAATAAGTTCAGTTACCTCTTCATCTGCTTCTTCTTTGGTGGCGAAAGCAGTGTGCCCTTCCTGCCACAGAAATTCACGGCTCCTGCAATTTTAAAACGTCACAATGGGCTATGAGAAAGAAACTTCTGTGTTCGACGGTTTAAACCCATACAAAAATCCAGTATCTACGGCATAAATAATTAACTAGCTCAAGAAGAAGGCATAAGCAAGAAAACTAAAAAGGAGTAAAAGATGGTTTAAGTACCGGATAAAGGGGGTAGGGTTGCTGAACTCCCATCTAACAACATTGCACCACTGGTTAAGCTTCAAAGGCAAGTCACGGTGCCCTCTTATCCACTTGCTGTAGTAAGGGTACATCACTGTCTCACTGGTTGGACGAATGGCTATTGGGACTTCCAAGTCAGATTTGCCCGATTTTGTAACCCAAGCAACCTAAACAAACATTCCAATCTGTTAGCCAAATGCCTCGCTGTCACAAATAAAAATCCTTCTAAAGATTTAAGATACACACACACACACCTCTGGAGCGAAACCCTCGATGTGGTCCTTCTCCTTCTCGAGGACACCAGGAGATACAAAGAGAGGGAAGTAGCAATTCTTCACCTTCATTTTCTTGATTTCCGCATCAAAGAAAGTCTACATGAAAACAAACATGTTCTTACTATCATTGCGATTGGCAAGAAATTAATATAAAAAACAACGATGGTATACTCACTTGCATAATCTCCCAAATAGCCATTGACCATGGCCTAAGGATGTAACATCCAGAGATATCGTAGTACTCAATCATCTCGTGTTTACAAACCTAGACAGCCATAAAAAAAAGAGAGACGTCAATAAACAAACCTGCTTGTAACCAAACAAATGTTCAAATCAGAACATGCTTGTAGTAATATACTGAGTAAAAAACAAACAAACCTCAGAGTACCATTCCCCAAAGTTCTCATCTTTCTTAACGCTGAGACCAAGACCTGTCTCCTTCTTAACGTCCTTCTTCTTCTTTCCACCACCACTTGGACCTGCCTTGTCAACCTTCTCTTTCTTCCCACTTGGACCAGCCATTTCAACCCTTTCTTCTTTCTGAATGCATTACGAAAGAGATACGTTTATCATCAAATTTCCAATAACAAAGCATCTCAGTATAACCTAAGCACTAATCGAGAGCTACTTTGAGATCTGTGAGTCGATTCAGACTACAAATTCCCCAGGAAATGAACCAAAATCTCAATCGATTCACAAAGCAAACAGAGAACATTCGATAGTAAGAGAAGAAGAAGCTAACCAAATCGCCGATGAGCTGAAGAAGGCGGAGGCGAACAACAACGAGCGAATCGAGAGGGAAACGGTTACAGCTTGTAAACCCTTTGACTCACTTTTAGCGAGCTTTCTCACTGAACTACACCCACTTATATCTCGCCACGTGTTAGGACTCATCTATCTCTACGCTTATTCTCAATTTAAAATGGGCTAGGCCCAATTTTAGTCATTAAGTCAACGTTTAATGCATTAACTATACTGTAATGGAGAAAAAATGGATAATATTCTAATCACATTCCACATTGGCAACTTGAATAATGGTTAGGTCATGGAAATGCTATTTTATAATCTCACATGTCAGATAGCTCGACCTAACAATACCCCCATTTTATAGGCCCATTTCAAATTTTGGCCCAAGTTTAAACATTTAATTTTTTTTTTTTCGACAAACTTAAATTTTATTAATATGAAAGCATAATATCTGAATACAAAGTTGGAGTTAACCACTTAGGTGGATAAACTTTACAATTTTCAAAAATAGAATTTGCTGGACCATGGCGAACAATTTCATGCGCGGCTTGATTTCCATTACGTTTGACAAAAGTAAATGTTGTTGTAGAAAGCCTATTCTTCAATCTATTAATTTCTTCAAGAAGATTCTGAATGGTTGGATTTGTTAGATGATCATTAATCATTGTAACCAAGATTTCTGAGTCCCCTTCGAAAATCATATCACTATATCCTCCTATCCAAGCATTCTGCATTGCCACCAGTAAAGCCATTGTCTCTGCAACTAAACTGGAATTAGCGAACCCCAAATTAGCCGAACCCCACATATAAGGATGACCATAACAGTTCCGGATAATCCATGCACCTCGAACTTGGTTCGAATTTAAATCATATGCAGCATCGTAATTACATTTTAGAAAACCCTGATCTGGACGTTTCCATGATGATAAGGCATGCAAAGAAGAACCTACACTTGTATTGTTTACTGTAGGAGATGATGAACATAAATGAGATATCCATTCTCTTACGTCAGCGCAAGCATTGTCCACTATGACATTTGGTTGCAGTATTGTTTCCTAAAAAGAAGGAAATTCCTCTTTTTCCATATACGCCATAGTAACCAAAAAGGTAATAACCGTTGATAAAGAGAAAGAGATTGTACGCCTTGAATATTCAGCAGAAACCCGATTTTATTGTCCATAGAATCATTTGTTAATAATGGACCCATAAAAGGTAGATTTGAAAGTCTCCAAATACATATTGAATCGGGGCACGTGAAAAAACAATGGTCGATTGTCTCTTCTGCCAATCCACATCTCTGGCAGATAGGATCTAAATTCATTCCTCTTGAATTTAGTCTTGTAGTTGTTCCAATAGCCTTTGATAGAATACGCCAAAGAAAAAGGTTAAGTTTGGGCATTATATTTAATTTCCAAACCTTATCCTTTAGAATAGGATCACCATAAGGAATTGGAGGGGCTTCAATCAAATAATCTGGTGCATGCCTAGCAACCTTATACCCAGAAGACACCGTATAGTTTCCATCTCGTGTATGACTCCAAATCAACTTATCTTCTTTTTCTGTTTGGCTTAAATATATCTGGCTTACGAGACGTTGGTCCTCGTCGCATAAATAGGACTGTAGTGCCACCGGATTCCAATGTTTGTAAGGTGAAGTTGTGATCAAATCACTAACGAATAAATCACAATTCATTGTTGTAGAAGCAGGCCGAGGTGGAATAACAGGTAACCAGTTATCTTGAAAAACTCGTATATCTTTGCCATTTCCCACAATGTAGCTACATCCTTTCTTTAAAACATCAATACCAGCAAGCAAAGATTTCCATCCATATGACTGCTTACGACATGTTTTCCCTTCTAGAAGTTGTTTTCCTTTAAGATATCGGGCTTTATAAAGTTTGGAAAAAAGACAGTTTGGTTTTGAGTAGATTCGCCATGCTTGTTTGGCAAGCAGAGCATCATTAAACTTGGGTAAATCTTTGAATCCAAGTCCTCCTTCTTTCTTCGTATACTGTAATTTTTTCCAAGCCACCCATGGTAGACCTTTAAGATCATTTTTTCCCCACCAGAATCTCATTAAAATGGCATCTATCTCTTGTGTTGTTGCAACAGGGAGTTTAAAGTGTGACATAGAATAAATAGGGGTTGATACGGCAACCGATTTGATCATAACTTCTTTACCAGCTGGTGAAAGAAATTTAGTACTCCAATGAGACGTTCTCTGTTTAACACGTTGAACAACTGTACTAAACATTTCTTTTTTTTCCGTCCAAACTGCTCTGGTAGACCCAAATACTTCCCACCACCACCATGATTTGAGATTCCGAGGATGTGTTTCAAGGAGTCTTGTTTAGAACCATGAACCTTAGAACCAAAAGTTATTACTGATTTGTCTTGATTTATTTTTTGACCAGAGCATTTTTCATAGATATCAAACACTTCTTTTAGAGCTTTGCAATTTTTTTGATTAGCAATGCAGAAAAAGAGAGAGTCATCCGCAAAAAATAGATGAGTAATAGATGGAGTCCCTTGTCCAATTTTAATACCATTTATTTTCTTACGCCGAACTTGAACATCAATTAGATGACTCAAAATATCAGCACAGAGAATATATAGATATGGAGATAATGGATCTCCTTGACGTAACCCCCGCTGTGGAATGATATGTCCCTGAGGAACCCCATTAATAAGCACTGAATATTCAACTGTACTGACCAGAGCCATTACCCAAGATATCCATTTTTCTGCAAATCCAAATGCTCGTAAGGTACCTTCGAGAAAATTCCAATCAACACGATCATAAGCTTTAGTGATGTCTGTCTTAACAGCCATATATGTCTGAGACACTCGTTTCCTTGATTTAAGAGAATGCATAAGCTCATGGGCAATCATAACATTATCATTGATTAATCGACCTGGAATAAAAGCTGCTTGTGAATCCGAGACAATTTTGTCAAGGGAAGATTTCAGCCGAAAAACCAAAATCTTGCTTATGATTTTGTAGAGGACATTACAGAGAGCAATTGGACGAAATTCAGACAGTGTTTGAGGACACTTATTTTTTGGTATCATACATATATTTGTATGGTTAAGTCCTGGCGATAATTTCCCTGTAGCAAAAAAACCTTTAACTTCCTCACAAATTGCTTCTCCTACGATATCCCAGCATTGTTGATAAAACCGAGCCGTTAACCCATCCGGGCCTGGAGCTTTGTCTGCACCAATGTGACAAATTGCAGCATGTATTTCTTCGTTAGAAATATCCCTAGTAATATCATCATTTATATTAGATCATGATTAGTGTGTCAGCGTTTAGCGTTTATCTTAATCAAAACGAATTAAAAATTAAAAAAAAAAACAAAAATCATTAAATTTTGAAATATTTGTGAGTCGTTGTCGGGAAGCGCAAAAGTGTCACCGCACCACTAAATCGAAGACGAAACCCTAGAGGGAGGAGATTCTTATCCCGATGGCGGCGGACGATCGGCGGAACGGCGATTCCACGAATCACAACCACCGCGACCCTAAGAAGCCGCGCCTCTCCGAGTTCCTAACCGAGTCAGACATCCGCTCCGAGTTCGCCCACCACCACACCGGCGTCGCCAGAGTCAACAACGGCAGCTTCGGCTGCTGTCCGAGCTCCGTCCTCGACGCGCAGCGCGAGTGGCAGCTACGCTTTCTCCGCCAGCCGGACGAGTTCTACTTCAACGGCCTCCGCCGCGGACTGCTCGCTTCCAGAGCCGTGATCAGCGACCTGATCAACGCCGACGACGTCGACGAGGTGTCGCTGTTGGATAACGCGACGACGGCGGCGGCGATTGTGCTTCAGAGAGTCGGGAGGTGTTTCTCGGAAGGGAGGTATCAGAAGGAAGACACTGTGGTGATGTTTCACTGCGCGTTTCAGAGCGTGAAGAAGTCGATTCAGGCTTACGTGTCACGTGTTGGAGGATCCACCGTTGAGGTTAGGTTGCCTTTCCCTGTGAGTTCGAACGATGAGATTGTCTCTGCGTTTAGGGAAGGGTTAAAGAAAGGTAGAGCGAACGGTAGAACGGTTAGGTTAGCTATCATTGATCATATAACGTCGATGCCGTGTGTTTTGATGCCGGTGCGAGAGTTGGTTAAGGTCTGCAGAGAGGAAGGTGTGGAGGAGGTTTTTGTCGACGCGGCACATGCCATTGGGAGTGTTAAGGTTGATGTTAAAGAGATTGGTGCTGATTACTATGTGAGCAATCTGCATAAATGGTTCTTTTGTCCGCCTTCTATCGCGTTTTTCTACTGCAAGAAACGGAGTTCTGAGCTTGATGTTCATCACCCTGTGGTGTCTCATGAGTTTGGGAATGGTTTGGCTATAGAGAGTGCTTGGATTGGGACTAGGGATTACAGCTCGCAGCTTGTGGTTCCGTCTGTGATGGAGTTTGTGAAGAGGTTCGAGGGAGGGATCGATGGGATAATGGAGAGGAACCATGATGAAGCTGTGAGGATGGGGTTGATGCTGTGTAGTGCTTGGGGAACGAATCTTGGGTCGCCTCCTGAGATGTGTGTTGGGATGGTTATGATCGGTTTGCCTTCAAAACTCTGTGTTGAAAGCGATGATGATGCTGTTAAGTTGCGGGCGTATCTGCGGGTGCATCGTTCGGTGGAGGTTCCGGTTTATTTTCTTGGGTTGAGGGATGGCGAGGAAGGAGTGAAAGATAAAGACAGTGGGGTTATCACTGCGTACGTTCGGATATCTCGTCAGGTTTATAACGAAACAGAGGATTACGAGAGACTGAGAGACGCAATAACAGAGTTAGTCAAGGATCAGAGGACTTGTCAAAACCTTCCTCCCGTGTAGTAAGCCAGGTATGCCTTTAAATTCACAATCTAGAGTTCACTCAAGCTACATATATCTAATAGAATGCTTTATGTCTTGTTCCATACTCTTATGTGATACTTTTGGTTTGGTTTGGTGGCAGATAGTTTGATATATTCCGGTGTAACAATAAGGCTTTAGAGGAGGAGGAGCCAGAGCCACTAGCCAAGGTCCCGGAGGTAACTTTATTGTTGATGAGCTTGTGGTGGAGCGGCGTGCAATGGAAGAAGAGGCTAACCTTGAGGAGGCTTTTTAATGTGTTTTTAACGGTTAACACCTTTTGTATAATTATTGTCCAATAAAGTCAATGTTCATTAGACATTCTTCCTTCAAAATATGTATTCCATTCCGACAATTTTTCGTTATTTAAGACATTTTATCCAATATTTCACCATCGTGTTGATAAACAAATAAGCATGTGCATTACATGCTGGTCTATCTCGACTCCTTGAGTAAGTGAGTAGGTACTAAACTGATGGGATGAAACCTGTAGGGTCAAACCCGAATAAATAATAACTCGATGGGTTTATCTGGAGATTTGAAAACTTTGAAAATTTAAGTGACGTGTCGTCGGTTTTGTCGGAAAAGAAAAGAGTATGTATTAAAGCCGACCGGAGACAACGGAAGTAGAAGAAGAAGAAGAAGAAGATGGGTGAACAGACAGAGAAGCCTATTAGGTTACTCAATTTCGTCTCGGAGGAACAGGTTGTCTCTCCTTCTCTTGCCTCTCTATCGAATCCGTAGCTTTGTAGGTTCCATCTTAATATTTTCTGAGCAATTGAATTTTGGTGTGAGGCAGTTAGAGGAATCGAAGAAAGAAAGAGGCGAAAGAGTTGAAGATGGAACCTTCCAGAGAGACAGGGCTTTGTACGAGGTTTTTCTGCTTCCCCCGTTTCTGTTTTCCTTGAAAGTTTCAGTCTTTTGATCAGACTGCAGCTGAATGATTATTGAAGTTCCATGGAAGACTAAAGAACAATGCTTCCCTTTAATTACAGATTTTGAAAGAGAACAAAGACAAGAAGGACGCTGAGTTTAACGAACGGTTCAAGCATAGTTAGTCACTCTACTTCTTGCAAACTCTAAGAGAAGATGTAGTTAACTCTTCTTTTGAATTGGATTGTCAGGACCACCCAAAGCCCTTGATGAGGATGAGACTGAGTTTCTCGATAAACTCGAAATGGTGAGCCATCTTTCTAAGTAGAGCTCAATACTTTCTTTCCTGTTTAATCAACTTATCTCTTAAGGCTTGCAAATAGGATGAGAACTAGAAGTGTCAAACATTGATGAGTTTATATTTATAAGCTATTGACAATCAGTAATAATGGAAAGAAGGATCATGACTAGATGGCTTGAAGTGATATTCATCTTAATCTCTTCATTTGCATTTGTTTCCATAGTCAAAGAAAGAATATGAACGGCAATTAGCAGATGACGACGAACAACAGATTCGTAGTTTCCACGTAAATTTCTTGTGAATCTTGAAAAAAGACAGTTAAACAAATCTTAAATGCTGGAGCTGGATCAAACTTGAATTATGTTTCCATTTTTCAGGCAGCGGTTGCAGCACGATCAGCAACCCCTCAAGAACCGGAAGAAGCTGCACTTCCACCACCTGCTCCACCCACTATAGTTAGTACCTCATGTTCTACACTTGAGCACTTGAAACCACATGGTGTATTTATGTATCTTGATCTCTTTTATAGGAACCAAAAACAACCGGGAAGAGAAACTCTGCGACTCGTCCATTTAACACCATCATAAGAGTCAAACCACAACCGAAGAAGGTTAAAGCGACAGAGGAAGAGAAGAAAGCAATCTCTGGCGCTCCTGAACCTCTACAAACAGGGTTAGCCTTAGTCTCATATAGTGATGAAAGTGAAGGTGATGATTAACATCTTTTTTTAGTTTTTTTTTTTTGCTGACACAAGAATCTACAAACATTCATAATGAATCTATAAATGGAAACTTTCATTCCCGCTGTATATTACTCACAAATGGTAATATAATCTATATAAATGTTTTAAGTAGAAGCACTTAGATGAAGCTGTACTAAAGAAGCATAGACACCATCTTTGATACTAATCAAAGTGTCATGCTTTCCTTTCTCAACTATTACTCCATTCTTAACCACTGCAATTACATCTGCGTTCTTGATTGTTGATAACCGATGTGCCACCACCACGGTTGTTCTGTTAACCATAACCCTGTCCAATGCATCTTGGACCACACGCTCTGACTCAGCGTCTAGAGCGCTTGTTGCTTCATCCAGTAGCAGCACCTTAGGGTCTTTGACAATTGCTCTTGCTATAGCCACTCTCTGCTTCTGCCCTCCTGATAATTGAACTCCTCTCTCACCCACCATTGTATCATAACCCTACATTTGTAAATACATCTTTCAGTTTAGTATGAATCTGGAACTGAGTGCTGCACATTGGTTTAGTTGCTGTTAGAGTTACCTTTTGTAGTCCACTAATGAAGCCATGAGCGTTAGATAGCTCAGCTGCAGATATGATCTCAGTTTCAGAAGCATCTCCTCCTTTTCCGTAAGCAATGTTTGCTCTGATGGTTTCATTGAACAAAACCGGTTCTTGACTCACCAACCCTGTTTGCTGCCTTAGCCATTTCAGCTGCAAGGTCTTAATCTCAACTCCATCAAGAGTGATCTGACCTGAATCAGGATCGTAAAACCTCTGCAGCAACGCAATCACTGTCGATTTCCCACTTCCACTCTCTCCAACCAAAGCTATTGTCTGAGAGAAAAAAACAAAAGAGTAGAGTTGAATACATAATTGAACAGAAGACCAAACTGAAAACGTGTTTCAAGATCAATGTCTTAACCTTTCCGGCTCGAATAGAGAGACAAAGATCCTGGAAGATCTGAACATCTGGTCTTGATGGATACTTGAAACTAACATGACGAAGTTCAATATCTCCTTTGACATCATCAAGAACTCTCCCAGACTCGTCACTTGGATCAATCTTCGATTCTCTGTCTATAACCGCGAAGATGGATGCAGCGGCATTGCTAGCTTTGCTTGAATCAGGAGACAGTGAACTCGACTGAGAAATAGCTACAGCCGCCATTGTCAAAGCGAAGAAAACCTGTTTTTAAAACAAAACAAAAGCTTTAGAAGGTGGACAAGCACACAAGAAATCTTAGTTTGCTTGTCTGAAAACTCTTTTTTGGGTTTGTTACCCTGAAAACCGCATCAAAGGTTGTTTTTCCGTCATCGACAAGCCTTGCACCAGCATAGAAACTAGCTGCGTAAGAAGCAAAGAGGACGAAGAAAGAAACTCCAAAACCGATACCGCTAACTATGCCTTGACGTATACCTGTCTTCATAGGACCTTCACATTTCTTCTTATACATTTTCATCACTCTCTCCTCTGCACAGAATGAAGCAACCGTTCTTATGCTCCCTACCGCATCGTTCGCTACTTGGCTCGCTTCCTCGTACATTCTCTGCCACATAGTTTAATCAATACTTTCATCAAACAAAGAAAACAAAGACAACTTCGGAGCCCAATGAAACATTGGCCTTGGCCTCCAAATTTTTTTAAGAAATTTTTAATAAATAGTTATTGTTCCTACTGAACTTATAGACATGACTTTGTACCTTTGCATCTGCACTGAAGCCAACCATGAACTTCATGTAAATATAACCATTAAGCCCAATCAACGGAAGCATCGCCAAAACAATGAAAGCTAGCTGCCAGCTCGCCACAAAGGCAATAACCACACCAGCTGTTACAGACGCAAGGTTCTGTACGGTTTGAGCCAATGCATCTCCAACAAGACCGCGAACCGTAGCAGCATCAGCAGAAAGCCTAGCTCCAATAGCACCACTCGAGTTCTCAGTCTCATCGAACCATCCAACTTCCATATGAACCACTTTCTCAAAACACATCGATCTTATCCGCTGCACCAGTTTACATCCGGCTATAGAGAAAAAGATGGTTTGCGCCGGGTATACTACCATTGAAGCTACACCAAGAAGCATGAAGATGATTGCCCAAAAGCTTGTATCGGATTTTAACTGCTCAGGTGGTTTGAAAAACGCTTTGATCACGCTTGAGATTAGTATCCCAAAGATGGGAAGTATCACTCCGTTTAGAACAGCGGCTATGGATCCGAGTATAAGCATTGGAATCTCTGGTTTGTTTAAAGCTGCTACTCTAAGGAATGATACTTTCTTGTGTTCTGTCTCTTCTTCCTTGATCTCTTGTTTGGTTTCGTTGGTTGCGTCTATACCTGCTGGAAAACCAAACATGGAGAAAGAAGGTGATCTTTTGCTTAAAGACCGGCTTAGCGATGACTTTCTCAAGCTAGACCGTTTCATAGACTCCATTGATATCTTCTGCTCTTCCGTCGAGTCTTCGGACTTTTTGTTGTCTTCTTGAAGTCGTATGAGCTGAGAGTAAGCTCCTTCAGGGTCTCTTAGGAGCTCAGAGTGAGAACCTGATCATCATAAGTTTATGTTTCATCAGCAAACAAGATTGGACATGTATGTGTTTTGATGTTTACCTTTCTCAACGATCTTTCCCTGATGAATCACAGCAATCATGTCTGCATTTCTCACAGTGCTTAATCTATGAGCGACGACAACAGTTGTACGATTAACCATGATCCTGTCAAGAGCTTCTTGAACTATTCTCTCTGACTCTGCATCAAGCGCGCTTGTCGCTTCGTCTAAAAGCAAGATTCTTGGATCTTTTAAGATCGCTCTAGCCACCGCGATCCTCTGTTTCTGTCCACCTGAAAGCTGAGTCCCGTGTTCTCCAACCATCGTGTCTAAACCCTGAAACATACAGTTAATTTCAGTTACATCATCAAAATGGAAACAGAGACAAAACAGTCTCAAAACAGAGACAAAACAGAGCAATACAGAGCAAAACAGAGTCAAAACAGAGTAAAACAGAGACAAAACAGAGGAGAGGTAAGTAAAAGACTCAAACCTGAGGAAGCTTATCAATGAACTTAGATGCATTTGCAAGCTCTGTAGCCTTACGAATCTCTTCAACCGTAGCGTCTTCTTTCCCGTAAGCAATGTTCTCTTTAATACTCGAAGTGAACAGAACAGGTTCTTGACTCACAAGTCCTATCTTGCTTCTGATCCATTTCAGCTGAAACTCTTTAAGGTTAACACCATCGATCCTCACTTCACCACTCTGCGGATCATAAAACCTCTCTATCAAACTCACAACAGTAGACTTCCCACTCCCACTCTGCCCAACCAGCGCCACCGTGGAGCCACTTGAGATAGAGAGCGAAAACCCGCGAAAGATCTGCTCTTCTGGCCTCGCCGGGTAGCTAAAGTTAACATCTCTAAGCTCTATATCTCCTCTAACATCATCAAGAACCTTCCCGGTTGTATCAGAAGCATTAATCTCCGGCTTTCTTTTGATCGTTTCGAACATTTTGTACGCAGCGGCTTGACCAGCTGCAAAGGCGCTTAAACAAGGAGACGCTTGTCCTAATGACATGGAACCGGTTAGAACCGCGAAGATGATGATGAGAACTTGTCCTCCTGTGTACCCTTTCTCCAGTATCATCTTCCCACCGTACCAAACAGCTAAAGCATAAGTGCAAAAGATGACAATGTTGAGTGTACCGAGACCAAGCCCTGTGGAAGCTCCTTCAAACACACCTGCTCTATAAGCGGAGACGAGATGTTTATTGTAACTGCTTATAGCTTGTTTCTCTCCGGTAAAGGATGCAACGGTTCTTATGGATCCAACTGTTTGCTCGACTACAACGGCGGCTTTGGCATAAGAAGTTTGTCCACGTGAAGCCATTTTCGATATGACGATGGCTAGAGCTGCACCAGAGATTACTAGTAGTGGTATTGAAGATACCATGACTAATGTAAGAAGCCATCCTTCCGCGAAAGCTATGACAAATCCACCGATAAAAGTTGATATCAGCTGTATAGCCTTACCAACCTGCAAAGGAAACAAGAAAGTTTAAACCTTTGATTAAGGCCTTGTGGTCCGGTCCATAGGCATAGGAACTTATGGTGTTACCTTCTCTCCCATGGCGTCTTGTATAAGGACAGTGTCACCAGACATTCTTCCAACAACTTCTCCTGTGTTTGTTTCGACATCGAAGAAGGCAATGTCTTGTCTCAATATGGTTTTTAGATATAAACTTCTTATTCTTCCAGCTTGTCTCTCCCCAGAGATCATCCAACCAGAAACCTCTGTTTATATACAACACATAAAAGATCAAATCTCTCACATTCAAAACACACTAGATTCTTAGAAACAAAGAACTATTCTTACGGAGTAGGGCTGCCACTAGAGTTCCTAGCCCAAGGTATACAAACTTCAGAGCAACCTGTGCGTAAAAAATTGTATCAAAGACCAATCATTGCGAGTCTAAGCAGCAAAGGAAAAAAAAAAATAGAGATTGTTTATTATTTTTACCTTGGCGATCTTGTCTGAAACATCTGAACTGTTTTGGTTCTGTCCGAACACATCAATGACATCTCCGAATAGGATGGTCATGATAGGGAAGCCAAGACCGTTTCCCACAGCACCAATAGTTCCAAGGATCATCAAAATGATGTCAAAGGAATCTGCAAAGGCAAACAGCTTGTGAAACGGCACCGTTTTTGTCTTCTCGTCGTCCTCTTCTTTCTTCTTCTTCTCATCTGTTTTTTTCTTCTCTTCTTTAAGAACAGACTCTGTCTTAACTTCTTCTTCAGGGGTTTTTGAGTTTGAGGTCTCTGCTTCTGTTCTGTTAGGTGAATCCACCTTGAGTCCTTCCTCTGATTCCATTATACCGTCCATTGTATTATGATCCTGTTTCAAAGATCTGTATATCAATAATAAACTATTAATAAACTTCATTCCACAAAAGCCAGGTACCAGTTCAAGAATTTGAAGAAAAAAAACAGGGAAGCATGTACCTTACGAGACTTCTTGTGTGAAAATAGCAGTGGAATAAAGTTCTTGGAGGATTTCTTAAATAATATACGCTTGTTCGTTACTTGAAGAAGAAGCAGTGACGAATAATCAAGTTGAAGTAATTCTAAGTCTATTTGAATTGATTCAAGGTGGAGTTTGGGACCTACTTCCTACAAGAAACAAAGACTATAGTCGTCAAAAACGACCTTGTTGAAACCCGAAGACGTGACAGGACAGACGCCAAGTTGTTTGTTTGGTCTCTTCTCTGCGGATAAGTCTTATTACCAAACCAACTTTGTTGAATAAAAACAGAGGAAGCTTCTAACACATAGAACAAAGAACACAAAATAATATTTTCATACCATTTTTCAAACTTGGTTTGACTAAGCAACATTTACTTTTCTTTGCTCATAATATAAAACATTAGCCTACTCCATTAGCCCCATTTCATATTGTATGATACTGCCATTCATCATAAGCAGACAAAACTACAAATCCATATTGATATTTTATATGAATGGTATAAATGTACATGTTTTTGTTAAAAAATAAATATGTTATTATGACTTTTTTTTTTGAAACACCAGTTATTATGACTGTTTAATTATAAAATATTTGTATTTTAGAAAAAAAAGTAGAAATATTTTATCAAGTATGATTAAATAGTTAGAGAAATATTTTAAGATAAAAGCATACATTTGTAAGAAACATATGTCTAAAATTTATAGCAACTAAATACATTATTATTATATTTTGCAATTAAACACGTTAACCAAAGAATGTATGCTCATATACTAACATTTCTTCTTATTTTTGATTCTCTTGTATTTCTTGATATGATTTCATAAATAATATTTAAATAGTATTAAAAATACTTGTTGTAGAGATCCACGGAATAAACTGAAACGTAAAAATGAATAGTTTTTTTTTTCTGAACTGAAATAAGGAATAGTTATAGGATTAAAAAAGTAATAACTCACAAAAGAGGCCATTAGAGTTCATGAACCCGGGTTTTGAGATGCTACTCCTTATTTTCAACCCAGCCTTCGTTCGTGAATTTTCTATCTAGTCTTTAGATGATTTTTTTGCTGGTTTGATCTTCGCTGAAAATTTTGCCACTCGTATACGTAAGCTTGATTTTTGATTGATGATAAAGCTTTACAAAATGAATTGGAATGAGAAACGGATTAAAAGTAAAATGAAAACGATCATTCATCTTCATGTTCCTCTCATTGCCTCTACCTGTCAATTTTGTGACGCCAACCATACATATATAGAATATCAACAAAACTGGTAGATGAAAATAAAGTTCAAAATAGCTTGCTTTTCATTTAGAAAATAAAAGAAAAACTAACTCACACTTGTCGTCCTTTCAAGGAGAATATGTTGCCCAATATGTTTTTCAATTCTTTCATTTCAGTTCCTCTGGCTTTGTAGTCTCAAGACTCACCTTTTGTTGTGCTATTCTTCAGTAATTATTTTGTGGAAGATATATGATTAGAAAACCCAATAAAATAATAATGAAGATAGTGAAAGTAGTAAATGGCGTGAATTGTGGGTATGCAACCGCCTAACAGTCTATGTGTAATTAATTAAAAAAATTAAACAACTAAAACAATTTCTGAAAATTATAATTTTTAAATAAAAATGCTAAAAACATGTGTCAATCACATAATTGCCAACTTACTTCTGTTATAATATAAGTAAGTTGTACGTAAAATGCAGTTTGAAATATCTTTTGTCAACATTACAAATGCCAAGTGTATAAAATGTATACCATTCAACTTTCAAGCAGCCAATGAATTTTATTATACATTTTTTATCATATAAATAATTTGTTATTCATACATTATTGGATTTTCATTATTCCATTTGTTAATAAACAAGATATATTTTTTGGGCAAATAAAAAAGATATATATATATCCCCTATATATTAAAAGAGAAGCATTACAACATATTTTTGTAGCCACATGTCATCACCACAATTATTCTTAGAATCTTTAGAAAAATATGTTGGTCCATATAAATATATAATAAACTTGTTATTAAACTAACCATAAACTAATCATAAATGTTCTTCATTGTTTCCTTAAATAAAAATCACGGAATTACCTAATGTGGCTAAAATATATATAACAATTAATGATTTTGAATAATAAAGATTTGATTAAAATTACTCTACTCTCTATCATTATAAAAAATTTAACTAATTAAAATAAATTAAACAACCATGTTAACTATATAATAAAAATTTAGATTTTTTCGTATATACTATATTTTGAATTTTTAAAAATGAATATAAATGACTAAAGTTGTTAAAAATCTCACATTGAAATTTTTGTGATCCATGGTTTAAAATTTATGTTATAACAAGATACAAATTATTATGAAATTATAGAAGTAGGAAGTCTCATTTAATAAATATTATCTATATATATATATGTATATTAATATTTTTTAAAAATAAATTATATACCATATGAAATACATAAGTATTTTAATTTCGAATTTGCTTTGAATTTTTTTTGATAAACATTTTGAACAATTATTGACAACTTAATATTTAGATTTTAAACTTTGCATTGATTGTTTTTAAAATTATAAATTACTAAAACTATTAAACATCCCATAATTTTTTTTTATTGTTATCATTTATTTAAAATTTTTGTTATAAATAAATACAAACAATCAAAAATAATATGAGTATAAAATATTTTTTAGCAGATGTCAATATTAAAAATGTACTTTATATCTATGTTAATATCATGTAAACTTAATTTTATAACATATAAAATAGAAAAAGTGTTTGTCTCGATTAATAAAATTTATTTAAGTATTTGTATCAATTTAATTACATACATAATAGTTACTAAATTTTTTATTATTCAGTATATATTTATTATTTCATAATATGTAAAAAATATATAATACTTAAAAATAATTTATATATAATATTCATCCCGCCCGTCTTAACCTAGTATATATATATATATATATATTAAAAACAACAAGATATCAATCTTTTACTTTTCATCATTAGGTCCAGGAACAATTATTGCCTTTAAGCCTTTTCTCCAAAAAAAAAAAACAATTATTGCCTTTGAAGTTTGAAGTGTCCTTTGATTTGGTATTGTAGGGCTCGCATTGCTAACATATATATTACATCTCTCGTAAAATATTTCCCAATATAAATCTTTATTCTCAACATTCTCTATATATTGAGAGTAGCAAGACTCATAAGATAGCAATGCAAAAAAAGTCTAAAAGAAATTCATTTGGAATTTTAAGAAAAAAAAAAGTTAAAGAGCTGAAACAACATAAAAAAATCTATTTTGCACGTGAAACAAAAGCAATCTTATACAAACTTCATCCCTAAATGTCTAGAGCCCTATATTGTAACATAATATCCAAAAAGAGCCCCTGATCCTCAGAGACGAGGTCGTATCATTACATTATCATATAACTGTCTTAACGTTGCTATATTTTTCTTTCTTACAATCCAAGCTGGACAGGCACGTTAGCTTCTTGAATCCAATTAGCCGGACCCACCCAGTTAGCTACGGTGAAACCTTCAACCTCAGCCGCAGACTTAGCCGCCTTAGTCCAACGAGGCCTCACGTTAGTTTTAGCTCCTGGTCCGCGGTTATTAAACTCAATGTATTTAGCTGTTTTGTGGTTTTGTTCTCCTTTCCACTCGGTCCATCCTTCTGGTTCAATCGAAGCACTAATCTCACTTCCAATAATCACAGCCGTGGAAAATTTCTTCCACGGCCGTCCTAGATACGATTTGACTTTCTTGGGACCTTTGTCACCTATAAGGTCTTTGTCTGGCATGATACGGCAGTTCTGGAGAACGATACCGATCTTGACCGCTGCACCCTTCTCGTTACCATCGGCTGTAACGTAGTTGGACTGTCCGGGGCTGCCCTTTCGTAAGAGGAGTAGAGAGTTTTGGATCACTGTTGCGGATTTTCCGAAGATGAAGTCGACTGTACCGGATACAACAATGTTTCTATAGAACTGACGTCCGTTGTTGACGTAGAGTGTGTCTTGGTAAGCGTCAAATCTGCAGTTGAATATGACCGCACGGTCTCCATTTACACGGAGTGCGACCGCTTGGTGTCCCAATGGACCAGCAGTGTTCTTAAACCCAATCCATTTCGCCATGAATCCCTCGGATTCAACCTCTGCATGCATGCAATTGTAGATATTAAGAGTATCTCAACATGAATATCTCACCAATTGTATTAATATTTAATCAAATAATTTCAAAAAAATAAACTCATGTAAAAGTTTTTCAAATGAGAAATTCTCAATTTTTTTTAAGAAACTCAATAATTAAATCCTAATATAATTGGTGAGGTCTAATAGAGGTAAGTTTAAATGTGACTTACGAACGGTGGCACTGAGTGAAGTAGTGGTTCCAGGGGTAAGTTTAACACTTTTGTTAAAAGTAATGATGGTTTTTGTAGCACCATCACCAAACATGAAAATGTTGTTCTTCTTCTTAGGGATTCTGACCACTTCATTGTAGGTACCAGCCTTGATATGGATAATACAACGTCCTTTGTTTTTATCCGGGCAAGCGTTAACTGCTTCAGAAATCGTCTTAAACTTTCCACTTCCATCCTTAGCCACCACATGAGTCGCCTTGATCTTACCCCCACCACCGCCACCTTCACCGATACCATCATCACGAGGTGCACCACCGCCACCGCGTCCAGCCTTAGCCATAAGCTTTCTGTCTTTGCCAGAAAGCCATTTGGGTAGTCCATTTTGGTCGATGTCTCCAAGAAGGCGACGTGCAGGAGCTCCAAGTCCTCCCATCACGTTCTTCATATCGTCGACTTTGACACCCATTTGGGTCATAGCCGTGACAACAGAGTGAAAGATATCGATAGCGTTACTAGTCAAAACTTTGGAGTTGGAGATTCCTTCACCCATGATTTTTCTGAACTCCACTTCCTCAATGTCATCAAGACAGTCAGTTTGGTAATTAAACACTCCTGTTAACCATTGTTTAAGCTGGTCAAGCTTACTTCCGCTCTGCTGAAGATCTGCACCCATTTCTTCAACAATGGTCTCAAGATCCTCAAGAGCATATGTCAACACTCTCTTGCAATAATCAAGAACGGCTTTGGTCGTCGCGTTCATGTTTTTCCCCATGCCTCCTTCGGTCGTAGCCGTGAAGTTTGAAGATTTTGTGATCGCATCTTTTGTAGCCAACAAGAAGGCTTTGATAAGCTTGCTTGGATCATCGCTTTTGACCGGGTCGAGAGTTTTTGAGCACGAGCCTTGGTCTGTAGTTGTTTGACAAATTGCCTGAACCGCTTTTTGATGTGAATTAAGAGAAGCATCCTTGCCGCCGCCACCACCGTCGTCGCCTCTATTAACATAGGTGACAACTCCTATGGCAACACCCACCACTAGAAGGACGGAAGCCGCAGATATCACAACTTTTCCTACTGGCATATTTGTATTTATATATATATTTATAGTATTTATATATTTCTCTTTTTCGATTTTTTTTCCTTTTTATGTGTTTTTTCTCTCCAGTTTTATTCAGGAGGTAAATAGGAGAGAGAGGGGATTTTTTTTTATTATAACAGAGCCCAGTGGATTATTGTTGGGGCAAGTAGAGATTATTGTTCATTGTGAGAATATTTTTATAGAAGTTGTGGTTTCTAAAATTAGGGTTGCATGAGCTTTGCATGGAGGAGATGTTTTAGGTCGTTGAATGGCTACAAATTCTCTAGTCAAATGTCGGCCTTGATATTAAGAATTATTCACCACAAGATGATTTTGATCATGTCCCTGATCAAGAGGTGTAACATCGATTACTAAAAATAAAAGTTAATGTAAGGATGGAAACTTTAGGTTATTATAATCTTATTAATTTCAGGATTTGAGAGAACAACACATATGTTTTCGACAATTCATTTTAATATTATTAACTAGTGTTATATTCCGAAAGTAAAAGCTTCTCATCGAGAGTACTAATCTCATCCTTTAAGAAGTTTTGATCAGCTAGTCAGACACTAGAATGAATTATGTAGATTGTGCTAGTAAGAAAATGTGACCTCTGTGGCGGTACCCACGCATGAATGGTATATTAGATTTAGGTCAACTAACACAGCAGAAGATCTAGTTTTTTTTTTGACAAATCAGCAGAAGATCTAGTTGCTACTCACTAGATTGACAATCCATTATAGCATTGACATATATACATCAACAATTCTAGTATCAATAGATGGTAATTGTTGATAAAGCAGTGTTGACACTTGACAGGTCCGGAATGGATAAGCAAAGAAGCCATGGTTTGAGGTTTTATGAATCAAATATATACAGCCCAAGCTATGGAGAAAAAAAATGATATTTTAAAAAAGAAATTGGTAAAAAGAAATATGAAAGACAAAAAAAAAACACAATTCTTTTATTTGAGGTATGACATCCGAAAACTTTGGACCACTAATGATTGCATAAGTGACTTTGTTGAGTTATTGATCCAGAGTATGTAATTAATAAAAGTAAATATCACATTTCATATATATACAATCCGGTACATGAATAAAACCTGTAAGATACAATCAGACATGACAGAAGTACAGAACCATCTATGATTCCATTCTAAGATAAGATATCATTATATTGGAATCAATGGTTACAAAGTACCCCTACATGATTACGGTTACAAGTATCTGTACAACTACAAGTATCGCTTTAAGCATCATATGATAGTAATTAGTATTTACAAATCCTTTAATCAGTAATAATAATCGGACAATGGTGGCGGTCGGGGCGAAGTGTCTTCCTCGTTAAGCTTCACATTAATAGCAAAAGTATTGAAAATAGTATGCAAACCATTAAAAACATCAAACGAGTTACTGCTTAGATTCTTCCCAACTCCAATCCCACTCTCCACTTCCTTCAACAGATTCTTATCTTTAATATCATCCAAACAAGTCGAATGATACCCCATGATCGACGTTAACGTTTTCTTACACGTGAAATAGTTATGAGCCAACGTCGTTACATCTTTCCCCGTAGCTTTCCAAAACTCAGCGAAATCTTCTAACGCGTTATTCAAGTTTTTCTCGCAGCTGTTGATCGCTGCAGTTGCGACTGCGTTTGATGTATGTTTTGGTTTGATTCCAATGAGGAAAGTCACGCTTTTTTTAACGGATGATTCAGCCGCAGTAGGTAATGCTCGGATTAATGTGATGGGGTCATCGCTAGGAACTTCTTTAAGGGTTTTGGTGCATAGACTTGTGTCTGTTTGGATAACGGTGCATATTCCCGCGATTGTTTTTGCATGCTGTGTGGAAAGGTAGTCTGGGCGTTTGGCTGGTGTAGCGGTTACGGTTGAGGTGACGGTTAAGAAGAGAAAGGCTAGTTTGATTGCAATGTTCATGGTTGTGTTTTTACATGGATGGAGGAAAAGAAACTGATTCGGAGAAAGAAGAGAACTTAGATATAGAGAGAGGAATGCATGTTGTGTATATATTTTTAGTTCGTCTATATTTGGTAGATGCATGTTAATTTCTAGGTACTTTTTAAAATATACATATGGTAACGAGGGATTTGCGGGTTAATTTCAGGTTAAATGGTGTTCAGTTTCTATTTTTTTTGCTATATTTTAATTTTACATTTTAATTTTAACCCGTAATATTTTTTCATAATTTGAATAGCATAATTATCTAACGTTTAAAAGATAAAGTGTTGTGTCGGTTTCAAATAAAACTATTTCTAACATTGTAGAAAGATTGAAATGATATACTGAATTTCATAGTTTCCGTCTAGAGTTTTGGTAGAATCGTCGGTTGTAAAATTATTTAATATTTTTTTCGTTTATAATTGCATAATTATCCGGTTGTTGCGTTGGTTTCAAATAAAAATATATCTAGCACTGTGGAAAGATTAAAAATGACAGACTGAATTTAATAGCATGCCCACGATTGAATGGGTGTACAATTTGATGCTAGCCATGAAATCATAACATATATGAGTTAATTATGTTAGCCATGAAATCAATTTGCAGCATCAAAAGATTCCTAAATTGTAAATTTATGAGTTAATTATGTTAGCCATGAAATCAATTTGTAGCATCAAAGATTCCTATATTATAGATAGATACAAGTAGCCCGAGTTCAATGCCCACATGTGACCCTTTTTGTTGCTAAAAAAAGATATAATAAGTAATTAAGTATTAAGTTATTAACATAGGAAATATTAGAACTAAAAATATCAAAATTAAATTACAGTTGCGAAAGGAAACCAAGGGGATGTAGAAAAAGAAACTGTTGTTTTAATAATATAAACTTATGACAGTGTATTAATTGTTACAGTTCCATTTCTTCTAATAAGTCCCTCCAAAAAGCCAAGAAAATACCAAACATACCAAAGAAAAAAAAACACAAAAGCAACAAAATGAGAGTCCATCATTCATAAAACTTACTCAAAAATGCTCTCCTTGACACTGACATAAAAATGTGTGGCCAGTCAAGCTTGTACATGATTATCTTCCTAAAAGAAGCCAAGAGAGACTTGAATCTCTAGGAGAAAAGTTGTGCACCTCCTTTACGCCAAACACCACGTACACCGGTTTGATTCTGGCTACTATTATTATTGTCATCTTTTGATTCTGGTTCATGAGGCTCATGGTAAGAGGAGTTCACATTTAGCAATGCTGCCATTGATCCGTCACCAAGCCGTACTCTGTGAAACTTTGAGGTTTTCTTACGTTGCTGCTTACTTCCGGTTGAAGTAGACTCCACTTTCGATTTGCCTTTGTCAGACCTGTAAGCATTCTTATCTTTCGATATAACCTCTTCTTCTTCTTCATGAAAATTCTGCGAGGATTGTAGTCTCCTCACCGTCTCCATAAAGTTATCTGCTACTGCTTCTTTTGGATCAGCAACCTTCACAGCTTTCCCTTTGTTTTTCTTACTCTCTTGAGCTTGAGACGACGAACTCTGCCCTGGAGCAGCAGCTGGACCATTCTCCTTTGCTGCGCTGTTTCTCAAACTGGCAGTGTGAGCATCAATGAGTTCCTTCTGCCTTCTAGGGTCAGGGCAGAGTCTTGCAAGGTCAATAACCAAGTGAGACAATCCATAACCTTTCACATACTCCAAGTAAGTTGTTGCATCAATCGAACCTTGACGATACTGTCCTGATACATCTTTGAAGGTCATAAACAATTCTTCATCATGACCAAGTGCAGATCGCATTTGCTCAACCAATGACTTGTTAGCAGATTGCACATCTGGAGGTGGTGGTTGGGAGTTTGATGTTCCCTGTGTGATGGTGGATGATGGTGTCTTGCGAGCAGCAGCAGAAACAGGAGGAAATTCTGAATGAAGTGATCTTGTATCAGATAGATTAGGAGCTGAGGATGAGTGAGGAATCATATTTCCATTACGAGCAGCCTGTGAATTAGGAGGTCTGGGCTGAGCAACTCTGGCATGGGACCTAGATTGAGCTGAAGAGCTAGATGCTTGTACAGGTGCGCGACCTATTGCTGGCCATCCGGAAGAAGGGTTGCCACCGCCACCGCCACCGCCACTTGTATTGGAAGCTCGGTTAACCGCTGGCCATGCTTGAGAAGGACTAGCAATGGCAGTAGCGCTAGGAGTTCGATTTGTTTGACGTCTTAGACGAGCAGCCAAGGTGTTAGTAGGCAAACCCTCCAAGTTCTGTCCAGATCTAGGTTGACCAGCAAGAGGAGGAAAAGCAGATTCTTGCAGACGTGAACCACCACCACCAGAACTGCCCACAGCTTGAAGATATCGCGAAGAGGGCTCCATATCGGTAGTTGAAAGAGATTCCATTGGTTGGATAAGAGGATCACCATCATCCATGTCTCTGTTGTTGTTCTCAGAGAATCCAGGTGGTGGTGCACTTGAAGGTGGAGGAGGCTCTTGCCTAGAATACTCAGCCTCAGATAAACGAAGAGCAGCATTGACTGCACGATTATAATTATCATCGCCACCACCAGGTTCGCGACGGAATGATCGAGGTCTTCCACGACGACTTTCTTGGTCATTTCCACGACTGTATCGGAAACTCGTTGGTATCTGGAGCAGAAACACAGTACAACATAAGCAAAATATAAAATAGCAAAAGACATGTCAGACCAGACAAGAGGCATCACATACCTGTAACGCAGCAGTTCGCTGAGCACGAGACATCCTACCCCCATGCTCGATGGCGTTATGTCTCTGCAAAAATAAAACACATATAAAATACTTGACCAATAATCCATAGAGCAGAACTAAAATGAAAATTTCACCAAAAGGTGTTTACTTTCAACTCTGATTCGTTTGGGAAAACAACGAACTTCTTTGAAAGGCAAGAGTCGTCCTCACAAAGGAAATGGTCTCGACGAAAGTGAAGCTGTTGCAGAGAAACACATATAGAATCAGAACACATGCAAACCACGAATTAACCTAAGAAGCTCTAGTGGTAGATATTTACCTCCAAGTCATCATAGTTTTTATAGTATTCATATTTCCCAGTTTGCGACCTATAGAAAAGCCAATGAATCCAATCAGTTTTACACACTCTCAAAACAAAAAGACTCGGCAAGTGTAAATTACCTTTGGCAAATGTGACAGGTATAATGCTCAGTAGTCATGTGAGTATACAACTCATTATCACCATAGAAAGGATTCCTACAGAACTCACACATAGGATGACCAGCAAAGCCTCCTCTTTCACTCTCACTTCCATCAACTTCAGAGTCACCAGTGTGTATATGTTGGTTAAGCTGAGCCCTCGTATACAACTTCTGCTCCCCTATGAATATCTACCCAATGTAGAGAGAAAAGACAAGTTTTTTTTTAAAAAAAAGTGGAAAATAACCTTTGCACATATGGTCAAAGTGTTGTAAAGCTCAAACCTTACGCCCTTCGAGACATAAATTACACATATTCAATTTGTGCTTATGATACAAATGACCCTTGAGCTGCTCAACGCTCTTAATCCTCAAACGATGCCTCGGCCCGGGCCCTTGCTCCTCCTCCGCCTTGTCGCAGACACTGCAGGAGAGCCTACACATGGCCTTGATCATCCTGTACTGATCCAAATCATCAAAGAAGGCCTGAGTGTCTTCATGGTACCAGAACCCTCCCGCTACTCGGCCTTCCTTCGGCGCCGTCGGGAACGTCGAGAAGTCGTTGATCGTCCTCGTATAATCACCCAACGCCTGCACGAAACAAAAAGCCCTAAGTTAATTGAGATCAAAGAGGGCTAAAATTACAAAAATTACTTAAATCGATTCCGATTGATGGAGAGGGGAAGGGTGATTGACCTTGGTGACGAAGATGAGGGGAGACTCGGTTTTGCAGATGCAGCAGCGAGGATCGCAGAGGACGAAACGGAGACGGACGACGCATGTGGAGCAGACTTCTCGGTGGCCACAAGATCCGTAGGCAACCCATTCGAGATTGTCGGCGCAGACGGCACAGCTATCATCCATTGCTCTTTCTTTTGAATTTGGGATTGAAGATTGACAAGGAGATAGAGAGATGGAGAGAGATCTAGGGTTCTTAAAAGGCGACGACGAAGAATACCAAACGCTCTACGGGAATCATATATTGATTGGCCAGTCAAACAAATACGACGCAAAACACAGGATTAACAAGTTTACTACAAAGGTTAAATATCAGTTGGGGATGTAGCTCATATGGTAGAGCGCTCGCTTTGCATGCGAGAGGCACAGGGTTCGATTCCCTGCATCTCCATTTTAATGATAATTTTTGTTCCTATTTTTTTAGACTTTGGGTTAATTAGATTCGAATTAGTCGTTTTTTTGGTAAGAGTAGTTACTTTTTACTCCTATTTTTTGGAACCATGGGCCTAATTAGACTCAGTTTAAAGCCAACTAGTCATTTTTTTGTAAGGATAGTTTTGTTTTTGACATTCCGGTTTTCGGTAGATTATTAAGATTAAGGTGCTTAAGACCCGTTTTAAAAACTAAACATTTTTCAGATCATATCAGATCAGTTTGGATAATGTAGGATTCGGGTGTGTTTCTGTTTTAAAATTCAACTAGACCTTGATCCGCGCGACCGCGCGAGTATTTAATTTGTGTTTGTATTTAATGATATATTTGTTAATGTAGTCACATTTTTAAATGTAAATGTTATATTTGTACTTAATTTTATATTTTAGCGTAAAATGTATCACGGATATTAGGTATTATATAAAAAATCTAACATTTATATAATAATATCCATGTCTAAGATATATAGCTAACAAATTTTTTAAATAAAAAGCATAAAAATAGACAATTATGAATTAGTATGCTATTTATAAATGAAACATTAGTTATAATATTTGTAAGGAAATAAAATGATTGTTAAACTTCTATGAAATTTGGAACATATACAAATTAAGATTGAAAATAAAATAAAAATATAAATTTGATGTAACGATAAGAAATTATAAATGAGTTTAAATTTGTGTACATTTAAACCACGACCTTGCAGATGTTTGCTTTTATTTCTGTAAATAAATATTTATTTTGTCTAAGTGATAATATGTATTTTAAAATTTTACATGTGTTAAATAATTATTTAATAAAATTTATAAGCATAATAATTTTATAGTTTATATTTTTAAATTTTATTTTATCTTGTAAACCGTCAATTGTATTACCACCATTTTTTGCATCTATTCAAATGTTTTATTTTGGTTTTTTTTGTGGATCAAAATTTTATGAGAATATCTAATAAATTATTTTATATACATGGTAAGTTTGTAAATAATTATAATGGTGCATGTAATATATTTATATTGGTAAGAAGAAGAATTTGTTCAAAAAAAGAAGAGTAACGTGAATTGTGGGAGAGAATGAGACAAAAATGTAATTTATATTGTTACATAAATATTTTGTATATATTATTGATATTCATGAATGTTTATAATATTAATATGATATAGATAAGTTAAAAGATTTATATTTAATTGATTGTGAATTTAATTTAGGAAATGTTTTATTAATTTTTTAAAAGACATGGAAAGCATAAAACTAAGAGTAATTATTGCTTCATTAATTTTGGAAAAGACAAAGATTACTTAAAAGTAGGTTCATTTAATTATTGCAATGGCATTAAGCTGTAAATATTGTGCAAGTTTAAGGGTTAGTCTCAATGGGTACTTCTCTTTTAATAGATTAGAAGCAAAATCGAATTAAAAATACTTTAAGTTATGTTCGGGTTTAAGTTAAAAAAATGAAAAAAAAAACTCTAAAATTCCAAACTAAACCAAGAAAAACTGCAAAAATATTTGGATAATTTGAATATATTTTATCTATAAATTATGTTATATATAAGTAAAATAATTAATATTCTATTATATTTTGAATATTCAAGTACTTGGTCAGTTTTTGGTTTGTTTTTTTTGGGGGGGGTTTAAAAATAAGAACTATTCAGATTATTTTGAAATTGAAATCCGTTGTTGGTTTCGGTTTTGTCGGTTTAGTTCAGTTCCAGTTCGGTTTCCGAATAATATTGCCTCTAGTAGTTATCCTATTTTTTGAGACAATGGGCCTATTTAGACTCGGCGAAAAAGCCCAACTAATCTTTTTGTAAAGGCCAGGTACGTAATAGCGTTCCAAAAACCCTAAGAGGTCCCCGTCTCTCTCGTACAAATACCTCACTCTCCATTTTCTTCTCCCCACTCAGCCGTTTGTTTTGTTAGCACCGCCGCAAAGATGCAGATCTTCGTGAAAACCCTCACGGGGAAGACCATCACCCTCGAGGTCGAGTCCTCCGACACCATCGACAACGTCAAGGCCAAGATCCAGGACAAGGAAGGCATCCCTCCGGACCAGCAGCGACTGATCTTCGCCGGGAAACAGCTCGAAGACGGCCGTACCCTCGCCGACTACAACATCCAGAAGGAGTCGACGCTTCATCTCGTCCTCCGTCTCCGTGGTGGCGCGAAGAAGAGGAAGAAGAAGACGTACACCAAGCCGAAGAAGATCAAGCACAAGCACAAGAAGGTGAAGCTCGCGGTGCTTCAGTTCTACAAGGTCGATGGGTCTGGTAAGGTGCAGAGGCTGAGGAAAGAGTGTCCTAACGCGACTTGCGGTGCTGGGACGTTCATGGCGAGTCATTTCGATCGTCATTACTGTGGTAAGTGTGGGCTTACTTACGTTTACCAGAAAGAGGGAGCTGAGGCATGATGATCTTTCTCTCGCTGTTTCTTTTTTTTTTTCTGTCTTTAATTTCGTTTTTTTTGGTTATTTCATAAACTTGTAATGGATTCGACGTTTGAACATGTTTTGTTCTGGATTTCTTATCTAGATTGGTGAGCTTTAATTATGTTGGTCCTTTGATTAGTCTTAAATACATTTCTTGCAACTTATTTAATCATCTTATATTCGAATTAAAAAATTCCCCGCAACCTTTAATTAGTTTGTGATTGTTATGCTTACAACTCTTGCGAATTTGAAACTTGGATTGTGGATAATGAATTTAGGTCTCTGTAGTGAGTTTTGAGTTGTGATGTACTTTTGAATCATATTATCGATTAGGGAACAAATTCTTAAACTATTTGGTCATGATTTAGCTGCGTGTTGGGTCATGTTTAATCTATTACAGGGTTTATTCCGATTGAAACCAGTAATGGTCTCTTATGGACTGATTGCTTAGCTTATCCACAGCCTTATAATTATGGCCTTGTTAGGAGTGAAATTGAACAAACCAGCGAAAGAATAATTCCCACCACAATTCGTTTCGTGTAGTCGTACCTACCATTGAAAATTATCCACCACTCGTTAACGGCATCTATGTATTCACTGAACCTATTGAGTTCTGTTTTGACTTGCAACATTCACTTCAGAGTGCAGTCATTAGCGATTGTACATCTTTAATCATCTTATATTTGAATTGCGACTATTGGAAGACATAGTCGAATCTTTATCATTTACAATTTAGCTTGAAGATCAAATGCTAAACAATCTTTAATTAGTTACTGATTATTATGCGTACAACTCTTGTTAATTTCTAAACTTGTATTGTGGAAATTGGAGTTTAGTCTCTGTAATGAAGTCTAACATTACATACTGTATGATGATCGTTTCAATACTAGTATTGCTTAGGGAATAAAATCTTAAACTCTTTGGTCATGTTTTAGCTGCTGCGTGTTGGGTCATGTTTAAGCTACATGTTTTATTACGATTGAAGCCTATAATGGTCTCCTATAGACTGCAATTTTAGATGCATGTTTCTTTGTTTATGATTGCTGAGTTTATACGCATCATTATAGTTACGACCTTGTTAAAATGAAATTAAACAAACCAGCGAAATACCAATTCCACCACAATTCATATAGTCGTCCCTAGTACCGTCTAAAATTATCGACCACTCGTATGTTAAATCCAAACGAATTCATGGAACCCATTGAGTTAAGGACTTAAGGTGGTTTAATTTGACTTGCAACATTCACTTCAGAGTGCAATCATTAGCGATTTGTACCAATATAGTTGGGCCATGGACTAATCAACGCGCACACATTTTTATAGCCAACCCGGTTTTATTGAGCAATTTCCTTTTGATCTACCAAAATCGGCTAAGAGGAATTTTTGGGTAAGTGTACCGGTTTGATAGAATAGCATCGACAACAAACCGGTTAGCAGCTTCAGTATAGTGAACCCCATCCCATACAACTGCCTTGGTTACATCACGACAAATTGTTGAACCTGGTTGACCGCACGTGGCTTTACGATCGTAGTTGTTAGGCCTCCCTCCAAAACCGCAACACGCCATCAACGGATCCACAAATCCTAAACCCACAAAAATGAAACCAAACCGGTCAAAACCAGAGTTAATTTTTCATACCAATAAAAAACCCAAAAATCACTGAAATGCTATCGATACGCACCGTATCGTTTGGAATCAGCTGAAAGTTTGTACTTGATAGAGTAGATATCAATGTAGACAAGGGTAGCGTCTTTGAGTTGTGCTCTCATTTCGTTAACTAGACTAAACAGTCCTTTGTTAAAGGTCTTCGCCACGTCGTTGTGAACCCGAAAACAACCAATCGGGTCAAGATCCGACTCATTGTGCGGGTTAATAGCTAGCTCCTTTGGTGCACAACCCAATGGGCCTGTGTTGTGTACCCAAAACTTTCTCCCTCCGTATAAATATACGGTCTTCATTACACAACCACATCACAACCCGGTCTTAATTAGGAGAAAGAACATGAGGAAGAACCATACTAGAAAGATTTGAGAAAGAGAAACGAGTACCTGTATAGCCTTTTTAATCTCAAGCAGCATGGGAGGAATCTTTTCTACCACGGTTGTGTATGTTAAGTTTGAATTGTATAGAGCTTGTAGAAGATCATTTTGACCAATGTCGATCATGTACAATGCGTTTTTAAATCCATTATCATCTATAAGATCTCTTCTCCCTATTATCAAAACAAATATGTATAAAGTACTAATTACTACGAGACATTTTATTTTTGTTATAAATGATGAAAGTTACTTACCGGAAGAGATAAGTTCTTGAGAACGGTTCTTGAAATGGACGTATTGACGGATCTGAACAGCGAGTGGGAAGGAAAACATGGGAAGAGCGGTGGCGCCGGAGACTGCGAAGTTGACTCCTCTTTTGAAGTTTGGCGAGAGTGAGTCCAAGTATGGACTTAAGTATGGCATCTTTAAATGTTCACCTTTAATCATAAAGCAACACCAAAACTTTTGTAACGTTAACTGAAATGAAAGAATGTATAAATATATATAGAAATGGGAATGGAACTTACAGAAAAAGTCAAGGATGAGTCGGCCGTCGCCGAGACGACCAGTGCCTTTATGGAAGAAGGTAATGCCATGAGGGAGTCCTATCGGAAGTCCAACGCCGGCGAGAACTCCTCCTGTGTCGGAGTTGGAGTCGCCAAAGTTTATCAGGATAGGTTTCTTTCTTGATTTGGAAGTATCTTCCGAGTTAGAACAAACAAGTAGAGATAGACATAAAACTAAGAAGAAGCATTGGAGAGAAGAAACAGTGTGGTCCATTTCGTTTTAATTAATGTTACAAAGACGAAATATCATCAAGATTCATGATCTAAGCTTTTATAGATACATAATTTCTTTTGTTTCAAAAGTCAACATTTTAAATTGTTAAGTCAATGGTTAAGTTGTTAAAGTTATATCAAGTTGCAATATATAACGATGTTTAGCAATCTCAAAGCAATGTTTAGATCCGATCGGCCATATTTTCTTAGGATTGTCACAACTTGTCGAGATATAAAATTACTATCCGTATGGATGGGCCTAAAAGTCGTTTCATGAAAAAAAAATTAGAAAGAGATGCGGTGAGCGTGGATCGAACACGCGACCTTCAGATCTTCAGTCTGACGCTCTCCCAACTGAGCTATCCCCGCAATTTGTTGATTATAATTGAGGTATTATATTTATACGATAAGGATCTAAATCAACCTGCATTGCTAGTGTCATCTTGATTCTCGAAGAACTGCCTCATTATGTTGGATGATGCTTTGCTAATTCCAATATGACAATTTTTTCTTTCTCGGCTTGCTCGTCCAGATTTGTCCATTGTGGAGGCCTTACTTCCCGAACAAGCAAGGGCTGATCTTTGTGGTGGACAGCAATGACCGTGATCGTGTTGTGGAAGCTAGAGACGAGTTTCACAGTATATATGCTGAACGAAGTAAAGCTCAAAAACTCAAAAACCAAAAGGTAACTTTTGTTTTTTTTTTTTCACATGAAGAAAAAGCAAGTGGCATTCAGTTTTTGTTTTGACATTGTCTTGTTATGTTTCCTTTTTAACTGTTGTTGCAGGATGGGTTGAGAGATGGTGTGCTTCAAGTCTTTGCTAACAAGCAAGATCTTCCAAACCCAATAAATGCTGCTGAGATAACTGACAAACTTGGGCTTCACTCTCTCCGTCAACGACACTGGTAAACCAAACAAATAAGTAAATAACCTAAATTGGATACTTTGTAAACTAGAAGCACTGATGATTTGGGTTTGAACAGGTACATACAGAGCACATGTGCTACATCAGGAGGAGGGATTTATAAGGGACTTGACCGGCTCTCCAACAACATCACAAACAAGGTTATATCAAGTTTACAACTAACTTGTCAAAGTATTTTAGTATAATATTCGATTCATTAAAATCTACTTTCTCTGTTCAGAATACATAAAGTTTTAAGATAGTGGGCAACTATAAAAAAACTTCTTTTTTTTACTTAAAACGTATCAATAAAATATAAAATATAAAATTTTAACCAATTATAAAATATCATTGATTACTTAATTTTTGATAAAGTTAAAAATATTATATTGAAAATATCCAAATATCGTCTATTTTGAAAATATGACTTACTGGTGATTAAATGGAGGCTTAGGAAAGCAATTTGTGGGTTTGGTTTGATGGAGGAGACTGAGTCATGTCTTCTTGAAGCTATTGATTGACTCGGAGTTTAGCGCTGGAGCGACTGTAGAGGTTAGAACCAAGGTTGAATCATTTGGTATTATTTGGGCTCCGGCTATAACCATAAAGGAAAATGAAGACGGGACATTGCTTGTGAAGTATAAGAGTTTGAGCGGTGGAGAAGATGAATGGACCAAGAAAAGCGTTCCTTACTCGGAAGTCAGGCCTTCACCCCCACCTTTTGATGGAAAATGTTGATGCGCTACTCGAGTGTGGATGGTGCCCAAGTGTAGTAAGCAAGCATGGCTCTATGTGGGGATAGATACGGTGTGCTTTTAGGCCGAAACAAGCTGAGGTAAAGACTTTGAACACTCGCAGTTAAGACCATCTATGGAGTGGAAAGATATGGAGCTTGGCAAACACAAGAAGAAAAGTCAAGTTGTTACTTCTGTAGAGATTTAGGAAGTAAAATGGTTAATGATGTGATGAATGAGGAGTCTAATAACAGAAAGAGCGTGAGCAAGAGGAAAAGAGAACAACAACCACGTAAGTTCATAAGCACACCTGATTCACTGCCTAACTCTGTTGTGGAAACTCCTCATGTGAAAGAAACAACAATGGTTCTGCCCTTTGTGAAGAAATCACCGTGTTGAAAAGTCTTTGAATCAATGGAAATCTTCAAAGCTGTGCCACAGCGTCCAATTTCAGCCCACTGCTAGAGTGCGAGGAAGAGTTCCGTGAAGGAGAAGCCATTGGTGCAATGGTCAACTTCACTGGGCTGTTAGAGAAAGTCAGGGATATACAAGTCCATGATTCAGTAAGCGCGATAAACAGGATCAGAGATTGCTTTCTCAAGCTGGAGAAACACGGGTTTGATGTTACAGCCCCTAGATCTCGGATCCACAATATATTGTGCATTAAAGAATGCCAGACATGGGCACTGAAAGAGGTTCAATATGCTGAGAGAATGATCACAGAGAAAGGCAGTAAAAGAAGGAAGTTGCAAGACGATATTGAACTAGTCTCAAAGAAGATTGTTGAGTTGCGGAGACAAGAAGCATTGTTGAAGGAAGAGAAAGTAACAAATGAAAAGGAGATAGCACGGATGAAGTCTCACGCAGTGGTTCTCGACCGAAAGGTTCAGAGTGTGGAGCAGGATTTTATGGCCACTGTGAGTCCCCCATGGTACTAATAAACACATGTCAAATCTATTTTTTGTTGTTGCATATGGACGTATTGAGAGTTATATAATAAGATAGACTTGGTAATATCTACTTTTCTATAACTATAAGTAATACCACGATACATTCTAATCAACCAAAATCATGAACTCCAAGTAGGGGTGGGCACTTTACCCGATATCCGAAGCCGCACCCGAACCCGATCCGAAAAACTTGAACCGAAATCCAAACCGAAGTAGCAAAATATCCGAACGGGTATTGAATTAGGAGAGATTGGATGTCCGAACCCGAACGCGTAATATCCGAACTCGAATGGATATCCGAAGATAACCGAACATATGTATAATTAATCATATATTTTTAGTTTACATCTCTCATTTTATATAAGATATTTATATTGGTAATACACATACTTTAAGTTCATATGATATACATAGAAATTACGGAGAAAATGATTTGCTACTCACTTAAAATACATGCAAACTTTTTATTTCAAGAATTAACAAAAAGGTATATCCAAAATTTAAAAACAATAACCAAATTAATGACTATTTTAGTTTCAAAATGTTATGTCCAAATCTATTAACCATTCAATCTATTAAAAATAAAAAATAGTTAAGTGAAAGTTATATTTTAAATACAAAAAATTTGAGAAATGAAAATTTTAATTTTTTTTTTCAAAATCTAAATATCCAAACCCGATCCGAAATAACCGAACCCGAACTAAAACTACCCGAACCCGACCGAAGTACAGAAATATCCGAACGGGTTTTATACTTTTATACCGAAATACCCAAAAATCCGAAATATCCGATCCGAACCCGAACGGGTACCCGAACGCCCACCCCTAACTTCAAGACATATATCACACACTAGAAGATAATTTGTGCAACCAATTATATTTTATTATGTATTTTGTAATTGGTTAACTTGATTTTAATTTATATTTGTGTTGCTACTTTCTACATAAAAGTAACATTTTTTTAATATGTGTGATTTCACCCAAATCATCTTATAATTTGGAAGAAATGATGTAATATTTAATTTATATTAAATAATAATTGTGTTAAGATTTTTTAAAATAACTTAGTAATATTAGTAAATATAAAAAATAAAATTTGTTATTAATAATTAATGATAATTTATAGATAGAAATATCTGAAATAGTATTTTTTTTAAATATCTGAAATAAGAGCCATCAGGGCCAGCTCAGGTGCAGTGGTGAGCAGGGCGACCGCCCAGGGCCAAGAGAGAGAGGGGCCCATAATGTTTTGAGTATTCAAAAAAAAAAAAATTGTCAACTGAATATTCGAAATTTAAGAGACAGAGCAGCTATAGCTGGAAAAATATAGGAATGTTCGTATAGACTAATTTTTCTTTTCAAATCAAAAACGTTTCACGTTCCCCAAATCTCTTTTCCCCACTAAATTCTTCGTTTCCCATTAGAATTCCATTTCTCCACATATAATTCTAATTTTTTATTTTATGAGATCATGCTATGTTCTATAAATATTATTTTATTTTTTAAAAATAAAACTTTTAGTAACTAGGTTTATATATTTTAGACGGATCAAAATTTTATTCCTAATTATATGTCACTAATTCTTTCTAGTACTTGACAATTAGATTGTATCATGCTGATCATTGAACAAAATTTTGAAAACAAGTGCTAATACAATTTTAAAATCTGATGGTATAAAAATAATTTATGTGAGAGAATTGTTTTTAATACGACTAATCACTTCTAATCCTGTACGTGAGCATGAAAATATTTTAAGCATTTGGTTTCATATTTTGATAAACTATACAATTTTGTTAGAAATAAACAATATTTTAAGAGTTAAAGCTCTAGTGTTTGGCAGCGGAACCAGAAAAAAAAAAGTTTCAAAAAAAAAAAAAGCTCTAGTGTTTCGGTGGGGAAGAGAGAGAGAGAGAGAGAGATTTCTTCTAAAAGAAAGCATGTTGTCAACTACTGGAAGAAAGGAGAAACTCCCCGCTTCTAAAGGCTCCGAGATTGAAGTCTCTCTTGACTGGCACCATCATCGTCTTGGCGAAGTATGGTATCGTGCTATTCTTCAAGAAAACCTTGCTGCTGCTTCATCTAAGCGCAAGAAGCTCTCGGTTCGACACTTGAACCCTCTGCTCAACGAAGACCACTCTCCTCCGGTAATCACCACGGCTGTCCATCGTCTGCTTCGTCCAGTTCCTCCTCCCCTGGAAGTTGGTTTTGAGGAAGGTGACATGATTGACGCTGCTCACAAAGATGGCTGGTGGTCTGGTTGGGTGATTAAAGTTATGGGTAATGGGCGTTTCTTGGTGTACCTCAGGTTCGAACCTGATGTCATCGAGGTTGAAAGAAAGGACTTGCGACCACATTTGGTTTGGAAAGATGAAGAGTGGTTTCGTTGTTGCCAAGAAAAACTAGTAAAGTCTTTTTCCCTTTTATTATTAAAAGTTTTCATCTTTGTTTGGTAACAAAAAAAAAGTCTTTAATTACTGCTTTTTGTTTGTTTGTGTGTGGCTGAACTGAAGCAGCTGACTGAGAAAGAGTTTTGCACTGGAACGACTGTAGAAGTCAAAAAAAAGGTAAAACCATTTGGTATTATTTGGGCTCCGGCTATAACCATAAAGGAGAATGAAACTAGGACATTGCTGGTCAAGTACAAGGGTTTTGGCCGTGAAGGTAGAAAGACTAGCGTTCCTTACTCTAAGATCCGGCCTTCACCACCGCCTTTTGGTTCAAGAGCTTTTGGGTTGATGGAAAATGTGGATGCCCTCCTCGAGTCTGGATGGTGCCCAAGTGTAGTAACCATGGTTCTTTCTTGGAATAGATACGCTGTGCTTTTGGGTCGAAACAAGCCCTGTGAAGTCTTTAACCACTCGCAGTTAAGACCATCCGTGGAGTGGAGTGATGGAGCTTGGCAAACACAAGAAGAAAAGGTGAAATTGTTTACTGTGATCCTTTTGGGAGAAGATGCACTTTTGGTCGGTTTATTCATCATACTCATTCTACTATACAGGCAAATGAGGAGTCTAATAACATAGAGAGCGTGAAGGAGAGGCAAAGAGGACAACAACCACGTAAGTTCATAAGCACAGAGCCTAAGCAGAAGACTTGAATGATGTCCTTTCTTTTGGAATCTTGAAACATTCATTCTTGGCATCATAACTTGTGTTTTTGATTTTTTTGTTTCGTCCTCAGAGGTATCGGCTTCTCAGACACCTGATCCAATGCCTAATGTTGTGGAAACTCCTAAAGCGAAAGAAACAATAATGGTTCTGCCATTTGTAAAGAAGTCACCGTGTTGGCAAGTCCTTGAATCAGTGGAGATCCTCAAAGCTGTGCCACAGCATCCACATTTCAGCCATTGCTAGAGTGCAAGGAGGCGTTACGTGAAGGAGAAGCCATTCGTGCAATGATCAACTTCGCTAAGCTGTTAGGGATAGTCGGGGATTTACAAGTGGACGCTTCATTAAACGACATAAACAGTATCAACGAGTTTTTTCTCATGCTGGAGAAATACGGATTTGATGTTACGGCGCCTCGAGCTAAGATAGAAAAGCTATTGTCCATTAAAGAAAGCCGGACATGGGCATTGGAAGAGTTGCAAGTTGCTGAGAGAGTGATGGCTGAGAAAGACAATAAAAGAAGGAAGTTGGAAGACTAGATTGTTGAGCTGCAGAGACAAGAAGCATTGCTCAAGGAAGAGAAAGTGAGAGAGGACAAGGAGATAGCTCGGATACAGTCTGAAGCAGTGGTTCTCGACCAAAAGGTTCAGAATGCAGTGCAGGAGTTTCTGGTAACTGCGACTGCACCATGGTAATATTTAAGCAAATCCATATATTTTAAGTGTGTAGTGTTATTAACCACTTTTGAGTTCTTTGCATGTTGGTGGAAGATGATAAGTTTGACTAGTCCTAATTTGATAACATATCCTCATTTGCTCAAATATAATATTGAACACAAAATTATGGGTAGAATAAATGTCTGAAAATTATATAAAACATGATGATATATTAAAAACAAATAATGGTAATAATCTTGCGCACAGCGGTCTTGAGGGATAGTTTTTTTTACATGGTTAGGATATCTACCTTCGGTATCCATTGGCACATTGTTTCCAACATAGGGAGGAAGAGGATCGGAATGGAAGAGTAACCATCATCAAACTCAGTATAAGGAAACTGTGTGTAGTTACAACCATAACTCACACCACTAGAGACTTGCTGCTGACGTCTCTGAGCATCAACTTGAAGGAATCCTTCCCATTTGTTTAGCATACATACATACCCCTTAGCCCAGCTAGTTTCTTCATGTTACACTCTCTCATGGAGGTATATGAATCTAAAGGCCCAACATCAAAGCCCATTAAGTCGATATGAATAATCATCATCTTTGGTTGTTGTTATACAGATGTCGAGATTTGCTTACCGTTTGAAGAGTCAAGCGAAAGAGTACTGTTTCTCGATAACTAATCGCTCGTTAGTCAAACTCTGTTCCAAACCAATCCTACAGAGAGAGATAAGTCAAATCTCACGGAGTCATCGAAGAAATGCTTCAGCTTCTGATTGTAGCGTGGCTCTTCATCTTCGGGACGGAGACGGTCGTGTCGCACCAGGAGTCCGGCGAATGGAGCTGTGAATCGGACTCGGAGATCCAGGTCTTAGCTGATTTCAGACCGGGGCTCATCACCCTCGACGGTCGCAACGATGACTGGAAGGACATTGACGGCTCTGAGTTCCCTCTCCGCCCCGCTCTTGATCCGGACGCCGACCACGAATACCCCGCCGGGCAGATGACAGTCAAGGTAATGTGTTTGATTCGAATCGGATATATTGCTTCTGATCTGCCAAGATCTATTAGTGATGATGCAGACCTCACTCACTGTGACGTTTTGAGTTCGATGAATCGCTTTTTTTTTAGTTCGGTCTGAACGTTTAATGGGTGGATCTGTCTTAATAGGCATTGCATGATGGTCGAGATGTTTACTTCATGCTGGAAATTGATGGAAATTACGCTTACGACAAAGGGTACGTGTGTTTTTCTTTTCTAACTTGGTTATCCGTTACTAAAGTGCATAATCCCTTTCTTGAGACCATAGCAAGATCCAAGAGCAGGTGAACAGAACCGTATAGTGTCTGAGTGTTATAGTAACTGTTCCCAAGTTTTAGGAGATGTCTCTGCTTCTAACACTTGAGAATATTATAGTAAATATTTATCCAATGCAAGTTTGGGTTTGTTGCAACGAAAAACTTTTCCAATGAAATTATCTATTGGTAATATTTTGCTTGAAATATTATTGAAACTTAGAATTTATTCGTCAGTGTAATTTTCCAACAAAATACATTTATTTACTGCTTCAAGAATGATATTGAAATGATCCTTGATTTAATTGATTCTACATAACTTTAAATTGCAAGTTTATCGCTCCTGTAGTGAACTTGTTGCTTCTTCTTTAAATCCAGTGAAAACAAGAAGTGTCCTTCAGTGGCTCTCATGTTCCAAATTGGTGATCAAGCTACTTATCATGATGTAAGTAAGACTCCTAACTGACTTTGAGTATTTTGTTGATGTTTTCCGTTTAACATTCATGATTTTTTTTTAAATGTCAACCTTGTGCTACATAAGATGGGTGGTTGTAAAGAAGGGACGGACTCATGTACCAGCAAGGCTTGCAAAGGCTTCGAGGTTGATATTATGCATTTCTCTATTGGAAATGCTATTCCAGGACGTCTTTACGGTGGTAATCCAGTAGACAACGGGGAAGGAAATGGAGGTGACAGGTGATTTGATCGCTTGTGTATTTCTCATACTTTGATCTGCTGTTGTACCAATTCAGTGACTCTAGTTCAGTTCCTTATTTGTTTTGCAAGTAGATTATCTGTACTGATGTTTATTTTGTTTACTGAATGTGTCTGTGGTTTTTTTTATATGAACAGATTTGGTCATCTGGTTGACATTTATGCTTGGAATCCACATTGTCGATACCTTGATGGTCTTGGTCCCTCAGGTACTTCTCGCCTTCTCGGACCACAGAGTGTTATATTTTAACTCACAAAGCAATTAACAATATAGAAGTCCCCTATAATGACCATATGAATTAACCAATGTCAATCAAAAACGTAAATTAGTTTTTTCGTTTGCTTCAGTTCATGGAGGCTAGTATTTGTTTTCTAGTTGAGTGCTAGCTTATCTACTCGGGACCTTGAAGAGCTATTTCTTTCTTGTGCTGTGTGTAACTTTAAAACATGTGGTCCTTATGGATATTATTCTGGCAGGAAATGATTCTAGTGCACAGAACGATTGGCATGGAGCGTGGTGGCATAGCAGCTTCACTACTCAATCAGGTCAGTCATACATTATCATGCTTTTAACTGGAAAAATAGGTGGAATCGTGTTAGAGCTCTGTGTTTATACCCACCTCTTAGCCTTCGGCAACTCCTTTGGTTACTTATTTTGAAGTTTTCCGCAGGGTATATAGCGGAAGACAGCCCTTACACGACAGATGGCCAGAAAGGAACTTACTATTTCGAGTTTTCAAGGCCTTTGAGGACTATGGACCGTCTCCAACAGGTAAATCCATTACTTTGGCCTGCCACGTTCCGTTACCATTGGCCCTTCTCTAAAACATAGCATTACCTCCAAGGCTTCTTTCGTCTGTTAATCAGCATTCTGTTAATCTTTTCAAGGCAGTTACACCTCTTTTAAGGAACAGAATGTGTTTAAAGGCAAACATCTTCTTTTCTGCAGGATGTTCAGTTCACGCTTGGCTCAACAGCCAAAATGTCAGTTGCATTCTGGTACCCAATGGACAGCAAACCTTGGCACGGATCAGGGCACTACACGATCAACTGCGATTGGATCCCGTTAGATATTTCGTCGGGCTCTTCTTTGGGTCTGACTGCTTCAACTGTCAAGGGATCTAGCGATGGAACCAGCATTTCTGCCATTGTGATATCCATGATTTCTCTAGTTGTTTCGGGTTTTATTGCATATAAGTTATTTAGTCCCAAGAACGTTGCATTTACACCCATGGGAAACGATCTCTAGGATAAAGATTAGGTTTTACACTACACGGTTCTATGTCCCTTTGTTGTTTTGTT
This sequence comes from Brassica napus, assembly GCF_020379485.1. Classification (NCBI taxonomy): domain Eukaryota; kingdom Viridiplantae; phylum Streptophyta; class Magnoliopsida; order Brassicales; family Brassicaceae; genus Brassica; species Brassica napus. The sequence goes on from NC_063440.1 coordinate 18,716,768, forward strand.
CTTGGTTCCTACCACATTCAGAGAGCTTCTTCTTTCTGGTTTACAGTGAAATAATGGGTTCATTTTTCCAGTTCTGGCTGCTGACTATTGTCACTTCAAAGATATTTTTGTACTATATTTTGGAACTTAAAGAAAAAGAAAGAGGATAAACCTCATGTATTAAAATTTACAAGTAAATAAATTCTCACAAAGATAAATGTTATATCCACCAAGCATGTTTAAGGAAGAAAGAAAGTAGTAATGTAAATATAAATGTATAGTATTAAGGGGGAAACAAGAATTGAACAAAATCGTATGTATTAAAATATCAGCGATTCTCTCAAATGGTAATTTTTAAGTTTTTATCACAGAAATAGTCCTAAAAAATGACCAAAATAACATTTTTATTTTGAAAATTTTAATATTTATTTTTTAAAATTTGAAACCATCTCTAAACCATAAATTTAAATTAGTAAATCTTAGAGTAAAAACACATTTTTACCTTTTGATAAAACTTATTTTGGTCATTTTTTTTATTGAGAGATATTTTGTGGTAAAACTTAAAAAATTATCCTAGGATATTTCTCCTAAAATAAATACAAATTTTATAAGAGCATAAGAAAATAAAATACATCTGCCTACTATTTATTTTAATTTAGGAAATATATTTTATATTTGTTTAGGCTTTAAGCCACTTTGATTTGTTTGTATTATACATAATACATCTGTTCACATGTCTTCAAAATAAATCAATTCAGATAAATAAGTAAAAATGATAGGCCAGGAGGCCCATACATTTCGGTTTTCTCAAAACCCGTATCTAGGCCCAACAAGAGATTAAGGGAGTAGTAGATGACTCAGGTGATCGGATCCTCTCTGTTTCCCATTTCGTTCGTCGTCGTCGTACTCGTACATCTCTCTCTCTCGCTCATCTACTCAGGTAAAATCCCAGATTCTTCCATTTATTTCTGTCGTCTCTAAAATTTCGAAGGCGATATTCCAGTTTATGATTTGGTTGGCTATCAAAAACATGTAGCTGATTGACTTTTTCAGATTCGGATCCATATGATTAGATTAGGATCGATTTTTCTATTCTTTGTTTCTCGCTTTCGCGGTTTCGATTGAATCACTCTCTCTGTTAGGGTAGCAACTCTCTGAAAATTCATTTTCTTTGGGGAAGCTGCAAATTTGTACATGTGCTGGTTTTGAGCTCCTTCATAATTGCGTTTAGAAACATATTTGATCCAAAAGAGTGTGTGTATGTTTTTAATATATGTGTACCAGAATATTTTTGATCCTTAAGAGTGTGTGTATATGTTTATCTACATATAAACTCCATAGACGTATATGCATACCTAGATTAGAATTTGCTTACAGAACATATGATCCATAAAAGAGACTGTACATATGATCCATAAAAGAGAGAGATGTTTATTGGTTGTTAAAACACGTTTTCAGCTTTAGCTGCTTCATGAAGATTGCGAAGTTTTCATGTTATTGTTGGTAGTTGTATTGACTCTATAGCAGGGGATTTGTGCAAGGTTGAAATGGCAGGACACAAGGTTGCGCATGCCACGCTGAAAGGCCCGAGTGTGGTGAAGGAATTAGTTATCGGTTTGGCACTCGGTTTAGCTGCTGGTGGTCTCTGGAAGATGCACCACTGGAACGAGCAGAGGAAAACCAGAGCTTTCTACGACTTGCTTGAGAGAGGCGAGATCAGCGTTGTCCACCCTGAAGAGTAAATTCAACAACACCACTCTCAAGCTCTATTTTTATGTTATTGTATGGTTTCTTGACTTCTCAGACAAAGTTACCTGAGAAAAAAGAGTTGCTTGCTTGATAAATAAACAACAAATCGGATATTATTTGTTAAATTTCAGAACATCTTTCTTGATTTGATTTGAATGTTTTTGGGATAAAAATATCTGAGGATCAGTGTGTGGTATTCTTGAAAAACGGCTTCGACGGCTACAATATTTCACATTTGGATCGAATAAAAATATATCTCAAGAGTATTTAAACACGTGTAATTCTATGGTTGGTTAATACGCGATAAGAAACGGGGTTCACATAATTAAATTCATGCAAACTTTATATATCCTTTCGCTCCAGTTTATGTGAACTATCTGAAAGCAAAACATTCAAAGCCACTTCATAGTTCATCCAACTATGGCAACTATAGCTACTAGTCTAAACATTGGAACCCAAGGAGCCGTCATCACCAGCGAGTCTCGACCAGTTCGTCTCGCAGGTCCAGTCCGTTTGAACAATCCTTGGAATCTTGGTTCAAGAACAACGAACCGGATGGCGGCAGTTAGGCCGGTTAAAGCGACGCCAGAAGGAGTGATATCGGATAAAGTGGAGAAGAGCATCAAGGACGCAGAGGAGACTTGTGCGGGAGATCCAGTGAGCGGAGAGTGTGTAGCTGCGTGGGACGAGGTCGAGGAGCTAAGCGCAGCAGCTAGCCACGCTAGAGACAAGAAGAAAGACTCCGACCCTTTGGAGGAATACTGCAAAGACAATCCTGAGACTAGCGAGTGTCGTACTTACGACTGATCCATCATGTTCCAGGATTATATTATATTACACTTTTGTTCCGGTCAATTTGGTGATATGATATGAATGCTGTCTTTGAGACTCAAGCAGGTTATATACTTTGTAATTTGGCAAGATTTATAATCGAAAATCGAATTAATCATAAGAAAAACAACACAAAGCTTGAATTGATTAAGAAACACAAATACATGACAACCTTATCTTATGTAATAAGCCGACATAAGAATAAAAGACAACCGCAAGACCACACAAACTGAAATAACTGAAAAACAAGAGACTGAAGTTGTATAAAGACGACACACACCAATGACACTAGTTGTTACAAAACTCTAACAGACAAGACAATGCATTCAAACATATCAGCAGAAGCCATGATTGGTTTGCATGATCGGACAAGGAATCTGCCAAGGGTTCTGAATCTCAGGAATATCCAAAGCCTGACCACTAATCTCCTCAACCATCTCCAGCACAGAGTTCAACGACCTCAACCTCTCCTTCAGCTCCACCTCTTGCGCTCTCAAGACATCGTTCTTGGACTCCATCTCCACGTACCTCCTCGTAGCCGCATCAACCTGCTCAGTGATCTTAGCGTTATCGTTCTTGAGCACAGTGACCTCGTTGATTAGATCGCCGAGCTGCTTCTGCTTCCTCATCCTTGATCTCCGAGCGGACTCTCTGTTGGAGATCATTCTCTTCCTCTTCCTCTCGTCCGTGACGGAAGCGTACCTCGGATCGTTGTCGGAATCAGGACATTTCGACCCCATTTCCGTTGACTTTTTGACTTTTTCCTCACCAAAATTAAATAATATAATTTTTTTTTCTAAATCCCTATAAATTACCCACAGATCTTTAATTCCCCGCTCTCTAATCTATCAAAGAATCGGTTAGATTGTATAGAAAGAAAAAAAAAACTCAGAAATGTTTTATTTGAGATGAGATCGGAGACGATTAGTTCATGAGAAGACGTAGGTGTAGTAGAGATAAACGACGGAGAAAGAGTGTACTATGCGAATACGACGAAGAAGAACTGAGTAGCTCATAGAGAATCTGTAATCATTCCTTCTTTTTTTCAAATTCCCCCAATTTTTATTCGAACAAACCCTAGATCTAGATCTGAAATCAAACGAAGAATAGATCTGAGAACAGAAGGAATCAAGCGAAGGAGGAGAAGATATTTGAAAAGCGAGAACAAGAATGGATCGAAACTTAGCTGATCGAAAGAAAACGCAAAAACAAAAAGGCTATAGATCAAAGGCGAAACGAAAGAAGGCGATGAAGTAGTCCCTAGGGTTGTTTTTAAAGGAGGAGATGATGATGATGGTGGTGATGAGCTGGCGAAGGCTTTTTCTATATTTTTTTAATAATTAAAAAAAGTAAGATATCCCAATAACTTTTGAGCAAATCTTTTTATTTTTGAAAGCAATCTCTGATGCCAGCTGGCAGTTTTATAATGGAAGCACCGAAGCACGTTTTGTTTCTCTGTTCTTTCACGGGTGGGACATTCCGGGAAGATGCCTCTTAAGAAAATATCAAATTGCATTTGGTCTCATGCTTTATTTTTAAAATTTGAGTTTTTTTTTTCTGAAATTTTCCACAGGAAAGCAATGTCCAACACACAATTCATAAGGTGAATTGATGAAATATATAAAACTACCATTAACTATAACCAAAGTCTACTATAGTACTTACTATAATATGTTTTTTTTTTAAATATATGCGACTCTCGTTGGTTAAATGAAGACGTGATGATTACATCACTATAAGTAGAGTAGGTTTTACGGTTTTATAATATTTCGATTTGCTTTGTTTTGAAAAAATATCGGTTATCTGGATAACCGGAAAATTTACAGATATTTATGAAGATTTACAAATATTTTTATCCACTTTATTCAATACAAGTAATTCTAGAAAAACTATGTACATTTGTTTTCAAAAATATGGTTTACATAAATATAAAATAAAAATAAAGATAAATATTAGTGAAATAAGAAAATCCAATAAAGAAAAAAAATATTTTCATCAACAAAAGCAGAGAGAGGGATTCAAACCCTACATAGTTAGTTTTTATGAATTATCCATAAAATTTTAAAATTAATAATTTTATAAAACATAAAATTTTAGAATTTTATATTTATTTCTTAATTCAATACTTTTGTAATTGATTTTATAAATATGATTAATAAAATAATAATTACATGAAATTATTAATTTAAAACTTATACTTACTGTAGATATACATCTATTTGTATAAAAGTCGGAGTGGATTGGATGCCTGACTCTAAAATTTTTAGTATTTCAGATTTGTTTCGTTTTTAACAGATAATAATTATTAACAATTGTTTTTTTATAGATATCAAAAAAAATTTGGATCGAATCGAAACAAATAAAAAAACAAATTAAAATTAACTGATAAAATGTCAGCTCCTTAGGCCTTCTCTAATGAAACCAAAATTGGTGTGATTTCATCTCCAATGAATCACCAACCCACCAAATTTGGTGCAGTGTAAATAGTATTACGGAGAAATTTCATGTTTACTACTTTCATTGTACCATCATTAATTTTAACAACAACTAAATAGACATTTTCAAAAATATATTCTTCATTAAGTGGCAAAAGATTTTTCTTCATTTACAAATTAATTAAAAGAAAAAAATATAAAATATAAACAGAAATATAAAATTACCAAGTTTTGATTAAAACATTCTAAAAATCAAATGTGCTAAATATAATCAAGCAATTATAAGTTAACATATTAAATTACCAAAACTAAAAAGTTAATAATATAAAATATTATTTTAGTGTAGAATTTGATATGACAGTTGTAGATAAAAATAAAATTTTGACACAAAACACCAAATTTAATATAATCTAAGGAGTTATTGGTAAGTGAATTCTCATGAACTTTAAAAAATTTGAGATTCTATTGTTATTGGTTCTTGGATTTTAAAAATCTTAATATAATCTATTTTTATTGGTTTAACAATTTTTAAAATCCATTTAAATCTATTGTTATTCAAAAAGTTTATTTATTAATATTGATTCTTTAATGCTAACTAAATCTAGTGTTATTAGAAGATGAATTTTTATTCATTTTTACTCATAAGACTTAACTTTCAAAATATCATATATATCCATGTGATTTTCAAAATCCATGTGATAAAGAAGCTAGAAAACAAAATAGTTATACTTACCAAATATCTATTGCACTTTAAATCCAAATTATATGTCCAAAACTATAATTTATTACATTTTATATACATTTACATTTTTGAATATATAATTATTTTTCTATTTTTTTTTATCATTTTTCAATATATAATTATATTTATAAATATTTTAAAAAAATATTTTTTAAAAAAAATATTTTTAATTTTTAATAATATATAATCATTTTTAACTTTTTAAAAATAAAATTTGACAAAAATTTGAAAACAAATCGAAAAATTATTTAAAAAGTAAAAAGTTCAAATTTAAAAACATATAATTCGAATTTTTTTTTGTTATTTATATATATATATATATATATATATATATATATATAAAGCAAGGGGTAAAATAGTTTTTTGTTTTTTTAATGAAACAACTTTCGGTTATAAAAAATAATGAAACATCTTATAAGAAACTATTTAAGAGAATTGCCTAATTTTGTATGTATAACACTATTATTATTATTATTATTATTTTAATTTGAAAGAAACAAATAATAATCATGCTATATTATTTAGAAAAGTAAATTATATATTTACTTTACAAAAAGAATGAAAGAAAATATGTAATACAAATTTATGAAAATATGTACTAATCTGAAAAAATTATGATCAAATTTTATAAGTCAATGTATATAAACTTTCACAGCTACATAACTTTTAAAAATCTATCAACTATTTTCACAATCTATATAAAATTCACAAATCGTATTACAAATTCATTGTCCAATAATCACCTAATATTAAATTTGGTGTTATGGTTAGAAATAACTTTGCAAGTCTACAAAACTCAAACACAATCCTTTAAAATGAATATCAAAAATAGAATACAAGAAAACCGAAACGAAAAGTAAAGCCCAACGAAAACATAGAACCCAACAAAGATGTAAAGCTATCTCGACTATGAGGAAACAAAGTCGAAGATGAAGGACAAGATGCATCAGAAGGCAACATAAAACCGAACCAACCAACAGGCAACAGGTAAGCAACACAAAACCACATATACTTTTCTTGAAAACCAACCGACGGGACACATTATTGTAGGAAAAGTACATACACATTCTCTTACTAAACCACAAGTTTGGATACACCAACGTCTTCAAAGATCAACGTATATAGACATGATATGGTTCTTGAGATGTCGATCAGGACGGGTGAATCCATCTTCTTTATCGTATCCAACATTCAGTGCACGTAAAGTGTCGATGACTACCTTTAGAACCTGGCGTGGCACATTGATTGGCTTCAAAATCTCCCCATTCATCATCTTATCACCTTCTGCAATCAATTGACCAAGCTTTTTGAATGCTTCTTCTTCGGTAACTCCATATTGCTTCTTATAACAGTTGACCGAGCCCGTCAGATATCCTCTGCTCATGTCATCCTAATCATGTTACGTACATGTTAAATCTAATTATCAAACAATAGAACCAAATGAATTGTAAAAAAAATCATTTTTTCCTTACCTCATAGCCAAACATATCATTAGGTACTCGTGCTTTTGTAGACATTGCTCTAACGAGTTTGTCTCTAGATTTCAACCACTCATAAGCTTCTTCCTTGCAGATATTCTCCATGGCCATCAAAACACATGCCAAAGAAAAATCTACAGCAATCTCGAGTCCAGCAACATCTAGGTACTCCTCAAAGCTAGGCAAGTGATCCGCACTTGCCCATTTCGCAAGTTGAAGGTTACTTCTCATATATCTCTTGAACTGGAATGGCTCAAAAGTTTGAAGATGTACACTTATTATTATAATTATGTCGTTTCCAAAAAAAAAAATCGTTTACGATTGCTTACGTATTCAATTGTGGCTTTCACACTGTAAAGCCCTCCTAATTCTGACCCAAGTTCTCTTTCAAATTCTTGGAATGTACCAAATATAAATTTAACCAATGATTTCAAATAATCTGGTAGTCCATCCATGGCATGATCGTCGAGATCCCACCTACGTTATCAAATATGTATAGCCATCAACGTTTTCTCTTTGCTTTTTTAAATGTAAAACTAGATCGTGTTTTTTTTTTTGACAACTTAAAACTAAATCGTGTTATTTTCGGTTTTATATGCATATATATTTATTTTATATCATTAGTGGTACACATTTTAATTTTAATCATATATTTAAATGTTATATAACTATTTCAAATAAAATAATTTTTAGTTTACATATTGTAAATAACAAATTATTTAAAACAGTCACATTTTTTTTGTCAGCAAAAAACCCGTCACATGTATTTGTTGTTTCCTATTATATATTTATCTTATTGTATTCGAATTTAGTTATTAAATAAAATAATATGTTCATAAAAAACTATATTTGAAAATTATTTTGTATTTAATTTATGTTAAATGTTGATCCGTCATTCAAAACTGGACTTTTTTAGCCGTATTTTTACGTTTATTCATTTTACGTACTATATTATTGTATATACAAAAATCTAAAATATGTTAATTTTTATACATGTATTATATATTCTGTTAATGTTAAGACGTTCTCTCATCATATATAAATTTATCAATTTAACATGATATATAAATTTATGAAAACAAAATTTATAAATTTATCAATTTAATATAATATTATCATATTTAGTTCAATATAATAATTTTAACATGATTGATTATGATTATAAAATAGATAAAAATAAGATAGAATTTTTAGTTTTATAAAAAATAACTGAATATCTATATTAATGCATAATAATAGTTCATTGCTAGTTATGAAATTAGTGAAAATATTTACATAATTTTTTTGAAAATTGAGATATTGTTAAAATATTTAGATCAACATAGTAATTTCCTTTTAATATGATTGATTGTGATTATATAATAGATAAAAATATAATATAATATTTATTTTTCATTTTATAAATAATAACTGAATATATTAATGTATAATAATATTTCAAAACTAATGACAAAATTAGTGAAATTATTTTACATATAATTTTGAAAATTAAGATCTTGTTAAAATCTTTTTAAACAGATTTTTCAAAAAAAATATATATATATTTTAAATGAAAAGATATAAAAAATATTATGATTAAAGTAGTTCAAAGATTATATATATTAGTAGTCTCATTAAAATACATTTAATAAAATTTCTTAACTGTGGTCCAACTTAAAAATCACACATGAAAGAAGTGACTTCTATTTTAATAGAATAGATATCAATATCCTGTATAATATATTGGTTTTAAGAATGTTTTTAATTTACTATATATGTAATAAGACATTAAGCTTATTATGAAAATAATCAAAATTTTTATAAGAGTTCAAATTTGCCTGAGTTTATAGAAAAAAATAGTTTATAAAAACAACGTGAAAATTTCCCTGAGTTATATAGAGATTGAACCTATTTTTAAATTAGACTATTATAGATCTGGATAAGATTAGAAGAAATGTTAAACTGACACTGGAGAAAACACAACCAGAACGTATCAATTTCTGAAAATCTAGAACAAGATTATTATGAGGAGTGGAAGACTCGAGTTACTTTAATAATACGATATAGATAATGTACCTTTCAATGGTATCGGCGAGGATTTCGACCTCACGAAGAGAAGCATATCTGTCACACGTATCATCTAGTATTACTTGAATCGTGTAAAACTTAGTCAGAAAAATTCTCACTCGTGAATGTTTCGGCTCCATGTATGCTAGCGTAGCGAGGTTCAGTTCCACAAGTATGTCTCTGTAGTAAGGTGGCAACTTAGATTCAAAGTCTTGTTCCTTGTACCATCTTGCATACAAACATCAATATTACACCAAGCTGCAAAAGGTAGATATATTAAATTTTAACACTTCTTCGGGAGAAATGATTAGTTACTTTGAAAGGATTTTGAATTCTTGAAGGTAAAGTAGCTGGAGGAATTTAAAGTTAAGCTTGGAAAACTTGAGTAGCATCTTGTTGCAATCTTCTTCATTTTCGTAGAACCGGATAAATTCCTTTGCCACTAATATCTCCATGTTTTTATGCTGTGGTAGACCCAAAGAGTTTCGTATAAGCCTTGACATATTAGGTTTGCATTTACAACAAATTTCTGATTCGTTACTTGGAGTCGTTAAGTTGTAAATGCAAACCTAATATGTCAAGGCTTATACGAAACTCTTTGGGTCGTAAGTGAGTCCATCCAATATATTGCTGCCAATTAGGATTAGTTACTTTGAAAGGATTAGTTACTTTGAAAGGATTAGTTACTTTCGTATAAGCCTTGACATATTAGGTTTGCATTTACAAAATGATATATAAATTTTATTTAAACTTTGTTAATATATTTGATCTGGGTTTTAAAAAAAAATTAATAGATAATAAAAAAATCGAAGATCTTAATTAGGATTGTTGTAGGACGGATCCATATATGTATTCGTCCCATGCATCTCTAACCATCAAAGCTTCATTAGGTTCATCCCAGTTTGAAATCAAACTAGCGAGGGACCTAAAGCCAATCCTTTTTGAAAATAACACTGAAACATCAAGTATTCCAAAACTCACTTTTTTGTTTCATTTAATTGATTATTTTAGTTCTACACCCAATATAAATATTTTCTGGATACCCAACTGCGTACTACTAGTGTAATGTGCTAAAAGGGGTATATGATTATAAACATAGCCAGAAATCCTTACCAGAAGAAATGTCGTGACCATAAGTCCTGAAAACATAGAAGATGATGGAAACAGTGTACAAATCATCTTCATCCGACATGAATTCCTCTATCTTTTGAAAACCATCTTTTAGAGTCTCCACGATCTCATCCTCGAAATGATATGCGAGACCAAGTGTCACAAGCAAATAGGTAAAAAGAATTTTCTTCTTAATGCCTTTGGAAGACATGAACATGTTCCTCACTTCTGGCTTTAGTGCCTCTATCTCTCTCCCAAGGGCATCCATCTCCTTCCCAAAAAAAGGAAATTATACACCCATGACATCCTTTTTTTTATGAAACAAAAGTTTCAAACAAACACCCACGACGTCCTTTATTAAACAAATTAACATGACTACGTATAACAGAGAGAGAGAGAGAGAGAGAGAGAGAGAGAGGCTTACTGAGAAATCCAGATTAGCAAAGAGGGATTGATGATCCCATTTAGAAGGGACAAACTTTCTGAAATTACGATTATTTTCTTCATCTTCACAAGTCAGAGTATTAGCCGTCGCTTTCAAAGGAACAAAATGTTCATGCTTACGAGGATACGAGGTCACCGGAAAACGATAGAGTTTGCATGCTGGAAATAAATTTGACGGAGAGTTTTGGTCCAAAAACTCCTATGGCTTCCATGTTCACCACTGATGATATGAGAATCCAGGTTTCGCTACCTAATTTATAGGCACAATGATTTGTCACATGAAAGGAATAATTTCACAAACAAGTATTTTATTTTATATTATTTTATTTTTGCTATAGTTGGTACAAAGTTTGTGGTTGTGGATATGCAAATTGTATTTTTTTTTTGTTTTTCATCAAAACTTTGTTCTTTGATTAAAGAATTGTATATGGCCTCTCCACTTCCAAGAGTTATTAAGGTCTGTTTCATTTTCAAGCTTGGCATATATATTTGTGTGAATTTATATATATATGCTTCTTAAACTCTGTTTAATAAAATTTCTGGAGAGAACGATTCTCACGTCTTCACTCTATTGAAGTACTATATGCAACATTTGTTTTTTTTTCTTGAACAACACTATATGCGACATTTGTATCATCGAAGAAACAGGCGTCGAACTTTTACCAAAAAAAGAAACAGGTGTAGGTCTCTACCTAAAAAAGAAAAAGGTCTCGGACACTAAACAACATTTTCTTTTTAATTTTATGACATCACATCTAGTGCTAGTGCTTCGTTTGTGGGTCAACTAGTGCTAGTGCAGATGGAAAGCTTGTTTAAAAGCATGTGGCGTGTGGTGGCTCCAGAAAAAGTTAAAGTGTTTCTTTGGCTAGTTGGGAATCAGGCAATAATGACAAATACAGAAAGATATAGGAGACATCTCAGTGGAACTGATGTGTGCCAAATATGCAAAGGAGGGGTTGAGACGATCTTACATGTGCTTAGAGACTGCCCTGCAATGGAGGGAATTTGGAGTAGATTCGTACCAAGTACGAAGAGACAGGCCTTCTTCTCGATGCCATTGCTTGAGTGGCTATACAGAAACCTGTATGATAATGATGCTCATAATGAGATTCCTTGGGCCACGACTTTTGCCCTGGGCGTGTGGTGGGGATGGAAGTGGAGGTGTGGGAATGTGTTTGGAGATAATAAACTTTGGAGGGATAGAGTTAAATTCCTACGTAACTTGGCTAGAGAAATGATGCGTGCTAAGAAGACAGAGGAGAAAAGCAGGGCCCATGTCCAACGGGTGGAGATAATGATAGGATGGACGCCTCCTCGAGGGGGATGGATGAAACTGAATACTGATGGAGCATCACATGGTAATCCGGGATTGGCGTCGGCTGGAGGGGTGTTGCGTGATGGAGAGGGTGAGTGGTGCGGTGGATTTGCGCTCAACATAAGGAGGTGCTCGGCGCCTCTGGCGAAACTGTGGGGAGTCTATTATGGCCTTGTGATTGCTTGGGAGAAAGGTATCAGGAGGCTGGAGATGGAAGTTGATTCTAAAATGGTGGTGGGTTTTCTTACGAGAGGGATTGAAGATACTCATCCACTGTCTTTCCTGGTACGATTGTGCCATGGCTTCTTGACGAGAGACTGGTTGGTCCGAATTGTTCACGTGTATAGGGAAGCTAACCGATTAGCTGATGGGTTAGCTAACCTTGTGATTTCTCTTCCTTTTGGGTTTCATCGTTTTGATGTTGTTCCGCTTGAGTTTGTTAGTTTGATACGAGAGGATGTCGATGGACTGTTACAGCCACGACAAGTTCGATTGTAATTTGAAGTTTTAATTTAAATAAAATTGGGAGGCTTCCTCCCATCTTCCTACCAAAAAAAAAACTAGTGCTAGTGATTGTTCGCAGTTGCTGATTAAATCATTTTTTGTTCAAAAATCTATATCGTATTCTAGTGTTTAAGGTTTAAAAGCTTCTACATTTAGGTCTAGAGTTTGAATTTCAAACTATGCAAATTTTTGTAGATTGCACATTACATGAAGTTCATATTTCAATTCCCGGAGAAAGCGATTTACTCCAGGTCTGCTGCAGATTGTTGAATCGTCTATGTAATATTTCTCATAATTGTAATATCATAATAAATCAGCGTAAAAAAATAATCATTTGAAAACAAAAATTCTTATATCCAAATTTATTCCGCCAAAACTCGTGGATAATCCGCCGTGAATAATATAGGGGATATTAAAATAATTATTTTAATTATATTCTAATTATTTAAAAAAATATATATATATATAACTAAATTATATAAATATTTATATTTTACTAAAATAGTTTTAAAAAAATGTTTTGATTATAAATTTGTGGATTAGCAGTTATTTGTGACTCAGATTCGGCTGATATGCACTCGTCATGCTTAAAATAATCTTAATCCGTATCAGCATTCGCAATTCAAAAATTTTAAATCGGTCAACATGAACCTATCTCGAGACTGGTCAAACAAAACGAGAGTCACCGTAGAAAATCCAAATTTAAAATTATGGAAATTTTCTTAAAAATTATAATCTTATTTACATAAAACTTATTAATAAAAGTATACAAAAAGATAATTATTTTAATAAAAGTTGTATTCTTTAGAGATTGATAAGAGAATAAAATCAAAATTGACCTAAATTTCTGAAAATTTGTTAAAATAACATATAATTCAATTTGGAATGTAAATGTAAATCTAATATTTAATCAAATGAAAACTAATCTAAATAATTTTTAGAACAATTATCTTTTTATTACCAAAAAAACTGAATAAATGTTTACAGTTATATATTGAGAAATATGTATGAACAAATTAAGTCTTCTGAACAGAATTCTTGAAGAAATCTATTTATGAATTTTAATTTATAAACTTGTGAAAATTATTTTGATGGAAAATAAATTAATCATATAAGTATAAAAAGTATGAATTATGTAAATTCAAATTTAATAAAACTGAATAGTCATAGAATTGATGAAAATATAAATGGAAATCATGTTGTTTATTGGTTAGGATTTGTTAAAGTATGTTCAAATAATATGTTTGTATTTTAAAATTATATTTGGATCAAATATGGTTTTAGGCTTATGCGTATTTGTTGCTTTTGTTTTTCTTAAACTGTCGATTTTATTTATGGGTTTATCAAAATAGAATCATATTTTTCCAGAATTGATACTGTCATTGTTAAAAACAATTTAGACCATTCATTAGGTGGAGGTGTTCAACATGGAAGATCAAAATGTGAATAATCTTGTTTCTTTGGCAAAGTATTGGTTGCAAAAAGAAAGAAAAGAAAATCAATCTTTTTTTAATTTGAAAATTTATTTCATTCAATGAACAGATACAAGGTGAAATACATAAGCCGACGAAAAATGAATAAATTTCCGGAGACAATAGCCCAAAATAGGAGGACATGATACTAACCAAAACAACCGATAGATTTAAAACAGTAGACAAGTAATATATAGAGAGACAATGGAACTAGAGCTGGGACTGATGATCCAATATTCACTCACCACTTTTCCATAGAACAATGTAACACTGAAGCTGAACTAAAAAAAAAAAGTCTTGAGCGATCCCAACCCTGAAAGGAATATCACCAAGCAAAATTAGAACACAACATCATAAACAATCGCAAGGTCAAATCTACAACAACTCCAACAGTTATTGTTCATCCGAAACTTGCATGACCAAAATCCCTCACCAAAACTAAGGTACAAGGATTAAAGAAATTGAAACGCCACTTGAGAAAACGTCGAAGAAGACCAGCAGTTCTTACACGCGGACACTCGTAAGACAGCCAAGTGGCCTACAGGAAAAAGACTGCCCACCTCCTCGCAAGAGAAGAACAGAAGAACAAGTCAACTGCTTCGTTTAAAAACCATATCCCATATACACAGAGGATCAAGGAAAGATCTAGTAGATACCTCCACAGCAAACACAAATCACAAAGATGAACCCAAATAACGAGCTTAGGTTGAGACAAAGAGACCATTCCATAAGTTATATCACATTTACCCTTTATCTGCGTGAGAAAATAGTAATACGTAATCATTTTAAAAATTTACAGTATTTCGAAGCTGTTTGAAATTAGAGCGAACTCATGCTTAATTCTCTGGTTCAAATATGCAAATGTTATTTTAAGTTTGTTAGCAGTATTCATGTTTATTTATGTTTGTGTTTCAGAAAAAAAAATTATGTTTTTAGTTAATCAGAAAAAACTAATAAATATTTTGAACATGATATGTTCATGTTTCTAAATCTGATATGTTCAAGTAACCCCTAGAACCTAGGGCTAGACATTTTATCCGATAAATTTGATTCGATCCATGATTTGCTTCGATTCGATCCGGAAAATCCAAATATCCGTAAAGTTTCGGAGCAAAGCAAATACTAAAAATCAATATCTGTTAAAACGAAGCAAATCGCAAATACTAAAATTTTAAGAACCGGATATCCGCTCCGACAACTATATAAATACACACATATATATATATTGACTAAATGTAGAGTTAAATATTTGAGTTTATATAATTGTTATTTTCACATTTGATTTAATAAATTCTGTTTACATGATTACTTATAAAAGTATTAAAATCAAAAGAGAAAAGAAAAAATTATGATATCTATAATTTTTTCTTAAGTTTGTCTTTTTATAACTAGTTTTAAAATTTACAAACATATAGTTTCACTGCTTCTTTTATTTTTTATTTTATTTATCATGTAAAAATATTTTAAAGAACAAATGTATCTTATTTTTTCTAGATTATTTGTATTAACTAAAACGAAATGATATATCCGTAAATATTTACATTTTTTTGGATATCCGTAATTTTTGGAGTAAACCAAATCAAAATTTTTGATATCTGTAACATACAAAACAAATCACAATTCACAAATACCTACAGAAAACCGGATATCCGATATGTGTCCAGTCCTATTAGAACCATGCATACGAGAAGATGATGGTGATGAGCTGATAAATACTTTTCAACTTTTTTTAATAAAAAAAAAAAGAAGATACATAACTTTTGGGTAATCTTTTTATTATTTTTAAAAGCAAGCTGTGATGACAGCTTTCAATTTTATAATGGATGAATGTATTTGGTCTCATGCTTTATTTTGAAAATTGAGTATTTTTTAAAAAAAATTCCACAGGAAAGCAACGTCCAACACACAATTCATAAGGTAAATTGATTAAATATATAAAACGACCAAATATAAATAATTACAAAAATAACAATATAGTGAATATTTTAATTTTATTTATTTATCAAATTTTATAACTGATACGAAGATAATAAATAAAAAATAATTTAAATAAAAAGTCATTCTTAACAATACATGTACATTTCTATTAAATCTTAACGGTCAAGTTAATTATTTTTGTTGTATATTAAATTAAAGTTATTCTTTCGAATTAAAATACAATTATCTTGAATGTAAATAAGTAAAATCGATTTTAGTTATCTTTTGAATGAATCAATTTTTAATTACATTGAGTCCCGATTATTATTTTAGTTTGGTAAATATTTAATTTGCTATATCCTGTTTTAAGAAAAATCTGAAAATAAAAACTAAAATGGTATCAATTTAGCTTTTATCATTTGACAATCATAATTTTAATTTTAATGTTAACTTTTGAATTAATTATTTATTATAAGTTACTTATAACATTAAAATAATTAGATGCATATTTGTCATAGTGGTAGTTGTTTTAGTTCTGTAAATGTGTAATTTGTTGTATTTATTTTTAATTAATAAAATATAAATTAAATTGATATCGGTTTAGACAAAATTAGCTTTGATCAATGAACAATCATAATTTTTAATTTTAATTTTCGAGTTTATTATTTATTTAAAGTTAGTCATAATATTAAAAATATGTTTGGATGCGTATTTGTCATGTTTAAGCAGCTGTAATAAATATTTTATTTTTCTTTTAAATATCAAAATACTCTAGTCTATCGGTTGATAACGGTTAGTCACAATATTTAAAAAATAATGGGATAAGATTATCGATCAAATAATCAAATATTATCGATTTGTATTATTTAAAGTTTTGTTACTAAACAATTTTTTGAGATCATATATATATATATATATATATATATATATTATATTTTAGTTTTATAGATATTTTCATTTTTTTGTGTTTATCTTTTTTAGAAAACATTATAATGAAGAAATAAAATAAAATCAAAGTTTGATTTTAAATAAAAATACAAAATCTTAAAAATGTTATTATCTATGATATTTTTAATTCAAGGTTATCATTTTTATTGAAAATTTTAAAGGTTAATGTGAACATGACAACTTAGAAAATTGATTTGTCAAATAATATTATATTTTTTTTACTGAATTATATATTTTTTTTACTAATTTGGCTCAGATAAAAGGGACTCTAGTCCCTATGGTTGTTTATTTTTTTGGGACATTGCCATTTTAATTTGAATTAATACTGTTTTAGCACTCAATTTTATTATAAAATATGGTATTTATTAATATTTAGTTAACAAATAACAATTTGATATTTTCTTAAAAAAAATAAATCTCTAAATCTAACCTAAATCTCTCAGTAGTGTTTTTTTCTTTCCCTAACAAACTCTCGATGATTTCCCTTTTCAAACTAATTTTTGTTTTGCTTCCGACTCCATCTCCGACTAGTTATCTTCGACAAGTGTCTTTTTCTTTTCTTCTCTCTACTCTGGCTTCTTCGGTTACCTTTGTAACCTCCATTGCTGCTGCTGCATTTCATCCGCAAGTACCCACTGCAATGTAAGAAGTTACTAAAACAGCTCTTCTTGGACTAACCAAGGTATCATGATTGTCTAAACCCTAGACTCCCTATAATATAATCTTCACTTATCATGATGGTAGTTCACTAACTGGTCCACTCTTCTTTTTAAGGCACTTGCTGCTGAGATGGCACCGGACACAAGAGTGAACGTTGTAGCTCCTGGTGTTGTGCCACCAACACACTTTGCCTCTTTCATTACCCAAAACTCTGAAGTGGTTAGTATGTTAAAGAAACAGTCGTGTTTGTGATCAAATAATGTATAGTTTTTCTTCTGATCTATGATTGTTGTTAGCGGAGAAACTTTAGTGGTCGCCGGAGGAATGCCCTCCAGGCTCTGAATCAAAACCTCCCACTTGTAACATAATTCATATATCAATACAAGGTTTGTTACTGTTGTATGATCATGTGATGTGGGATATACTGAATAATCCAAGGTTTAGATGAATCATAAAAATGCACTGATTTGATCAACAAAACCATAAGATATATATAAACAAAAAAAAAAGAAGACAAATTGATCAAAACCTCCTTGTGGCTTTTCTCACTTTCCTTTTTCTCTCCCCTTTTTTCTATATTAAAACCTAGGCGTGTTACATAAAAGGATCATCAAAGTTCAATTTAAACCCCAAATTTCAAATATCTAGAGAGAGAAGTTTCAAGCCAAGACTTCTTTAATCTTCTTCTTCTGATCCTCAGTGAGAGAAAAAGGGAACAAAACCTCGAAAGTGACAAAGAGGTTGCCTTTCTTTGTGCTGAAGTGAAGTGGCATTCCTTCTCCTTTGAACTTCTTCACTTCCTTGGGCTTTGTAATTCCCTGTTACCACACACAGACCATATTCATTCAACCCAAAATAACCATTAGATGATCAATATAGAGTGTTTTGTGTTGTAGTGCTAGTGTTACCTTGGAACTGATGTCAACTTCGTGGTCATCCAAGTGTTTGAATGATTTCTCAAAACCAACTAGCGCCTCAACCTGACATGTGTTTTATTTTAAAAAGAAAATCAGTAAATGAATAAGTTGTTAATTCATGACGTAGAGATACAAAGATGTAAGTGGAATATCTATGTACCAGTGTAATGTTGACGGTCATGTGTAGATCGTTGCCATCTCTCCGGAAACGGGCATGTGGTGCAGTTTTGATTCGGAACTGTCAAATGTACAATAATGGTTATGTTTCTGATCTTGAAGCCACATGAAATGAAGGATTAGGGAAACTTAGGGAAGAGGCTAACCTTAAGATCACCAGGTTCACCATCTAGAATAGGTTCACCATCTTCGTAAAAAGACACTTCCTGAAAGGCGAGATCGATAAGCTCTCAGTGAGTTTTAGAGCTACAATGATGTGTAGTTTAGCGTAGAGTTTGGAGGCTTACTTCTCCGTCTTTCATTCCTTTTTCGATATCAACTGTGACAAAGTATCCTTCCCGTTCGAACTTAACATTTGGGCATTTGTCACAGACCTGACAGGAACCAGATATGTTTTCAGACAGGTGGGCTTGATATTGGACTCAATAGAATGGATTGAGAAGGCTTGAATAGATCTGCCTTACCTGCTCTGTCATCTGTTGGAACATTCCAGGACCAATTTGCCTGTGATAAACCTCATCCCTGCAGTTGCACTTTCTCTTTCCAGGAGCTGGTTTTATAGCATTCTTCTCCCTCCATACCTGATAAATCACCGTGGGACATCCTCATTTAGAAACCAAAAGTTAAGGCAATTCATATCATATTTGTCTAAGAACCGAGTTACTCTAACCAAAGTATCTTTTAAACGAAAAGTATGACACTATGAAATCATATTCACTGATTAAGTTATGAAGCCCAAGCAGCTTAGCATACCTTCATAGAGTCTCCCATGTACAAATCTTCAAGAGTGGCCTCAAGTTCGACAATGACGTCATCACCCTTGACAACCTTCTCTTCTTCCTCCATCGAACCACCACCACCAAAGAACCTAATAGGCACATTTTAACCCCAAAGTTGAAACAAAAACAAAATTTAGGAACTATCGCACTACATCAGAGACCCAGACGTTACGAAATTCATTGGTATCTATCCACTATCCATACAAAGAAATCACTTTACTTCTACCCAAATATGATATGGTATCCACTAAGATTCTCTATCCATACAAAATCTCTCTCATGCAACTGTGTTCCTAAACCCAAACGCAGGTGCTCGAAGGAAACCTTAGCCACTATTATGTTTTCTATTATTCACAGAATGTGATCTGATAACCGCAAATCTTGTACAACTAGTTAGAACCTAAAGAGATACCATAACGATTCTTCCGATAAAAGAGGAAACAAGAACCAACGTCAACACCATTAGTCTTTATTCCATTGATCCCTCCAATGCTTAGACATGTAGAGACTCTGAAAATCTAAAAGGACAGAAACTTACTGGCTAAAGATGTCCTGCATGTTCATGCCTCCTCCTCCACCACCACGCCCACCATTAGCAGCATGCTGTTTAAGACCTTCTTCACCATACTTGTTATAAATCTCCCTCTTCTCCTCATCCGACAGCACTTCATAAGCTGTTACATCATCAACTCAGACACCATTCAATCAATTTCAAAACGACATACACGGTAATCTACCGTTGTTGATGTCAGCGAATTTGCGAGTGGCTTCGTCGTTTCCCGGATTCTTATCGGGATGATACTTCAAAGCGAGTTTCCTGTAAGCTCTCTTGATCTGTTCGTCAGAAGCACCTTTAGGCACTTGCAGCACATCGTAATAGCTCTTCCTGAAATTTCACAAACACGCATTATGACATATTCACACAGACGAATACACACATCCGCATTTCGGAAAGATGTGCTTTACCCAGCAATGACGCAGACGGCGTAAGAGAGTGCGAACAAGACGATACATAGCTCTGACCACCGAATCGCCATTGGAAACGGAAATCAGAAGAGGATCCTACTCTACTCTCCCAAGGCCTTTCAACCCTTACGGTTACACCAATCTGAGATTCCAAAACTCGAATCGGTCACTTCCCTCTTTCTCGGAAGGAAGGATTCCAAAACACATTTTAGAATTCGAACACCCAGTGACGAGATTACGTGTACATTGCAATGCTTAACCAATCAGGACTAAGTCTCTCACAAATCTAACCAATTAATATCAGTCACGTGGATAAATGACCGCAGACTCGCTGCCTCATTTACGTTCAAGATGGCCTATAACTCCACCTAAAATGTGTCCATTTTGTTTACTTTAATGGGCTTGGTTAAAAGGCCCATATACGGAAGACCTAGTGAATAATAATATTTTATTCTAGAACAAAATATAGATTACAGATGACACCATTGGTTTACGGAATAGAAAGTTCCCACACATAAACAGTGAGGCAGATCAGACCATCGCAGCTGAGCGATCCAGTGCATGTTGTAGATTGATTGATGTGACTCATCCGACGTCACTGGTTGCAACTTGTGTGTTTGTGCCCTAATAATTATTCCATTCATTTTTTTTAATATAGATAATGTTTTAGAATGCGTATTTTATTCAAGATTAATTTTAACTTTATTTAAAATTGTTTAACTAATTAGATTTTTACAGTATTTTTATAAGTGATTAACTGATTTAAAAATTATATTTTAAAAATGTTTTTTTAAATGTAATTTTTTTAATACACAAAGACCATCTCCAATATATTTTCTTATTTTTTCCTCTAAAATAGAAAAACTCTATAGAGATGAGTTTGTTTCCAATGTATTCATCTATTTATTCTTCTAAAAAGGAATATTTTTAATATATTCTTTTTTAATTTTACAAATAGTACATTTTATTTGTGAAAGTTGAAAACCAATCTAATTTAATTTAACATTCATAAAATTATGGTATTATTTACATTGAATCTTTTTATAGAAACTATTATGTAAATAAAAGTATGATTATATATTTATATAAACGGTACATTTTCACTAAAAGATATTTATTTTGGTTCTAATTGTTAAAGTAGAAAGTTAAAAAATCATTTTGTGAATAAAAAAATATGTCTCTATTATAAAAGAATGCTTTTACCTATAAAAAATATAGAGGTGAAATATAGTAGGGTTGAAGTGATTTTACTTCTAAATGCTATAATAGAGGCAAATATAGAGGTGGATTGGAGATGTTATAATTCAAAACATTACTTATTATAAAATGGATGGAGTATATGGTTTCTCTGATTTAATCCCATTATCTCCGCTCTTCTTTTTGGAGAAAAAATGTAAATACTATGATATGACATGGGACTGACGATCCTCTTTTTTTTAGCAACAGATTTTAAAAAGATCTCCTGTGAAAACTCTTTAAAAAGCATTAAAGTCCCATGACAAGACTGTCTTTTGAGTAATTTGGCCCAAGTTGTTACCCTCATTGGAGTCTTATGGAGAAGAGAAAAAGAAGTGAGATTCTTACTTTTCATATATATGAGTGGGTCATGTTAAGTACGGACCTCCTCTGTTCTTAATACTCTTCTCTTACAACACAACTAGGACAACCCACATGGCCCTTTTTCTAATCTCACAAAAGTAATCAGAGAAGTTACATATAGGTTTTGAGTGGGGAATGTATAATTAGTGGATGGTATATATGTGTATATTATCCACTAAATTTTCCTCATTCAACAAATTTTTGTGTAATTTAATCAGATAAAAGATGATAGCTCTCGTAGTAGCAGTTGTGTATAAGACTATAAGCGAGTGTACTAGATGCAGCACTGGGTCCAAAATACAGACAAGCTCATGTGGGTTGAATTGTATATTTTAGATATAGATAAGACAGCTAAATATGTTTTGTTGATGTGCGGCGTAGATTTTCTTAGGTCGCTATACGTGCACGTAATCGCATTTAATATTTGATGTTTTTCAACTACAACTGTTGCCGCAGCCGGGCATCAGAGAAAAACACTGTTACATATTCGTAACTCGTTATAAATTGTCTTTCAACTAAAAATCATTATTAGTATTAGCTATGGAATTTCTGCAAACATGGGTTGTGTAGCAAAACCGAAAGCCATTAAAATAAAATCGATAGCTACATATAGGAATGAGATTAGTTTTGCATATCTACACAAATCTGATCAACCATAGAACAGTGTGTATTCCATTTGGATTTAGTTCTCAAACTCCAGATTGATTTGACACATATTAGTTTGGATTAACATACATCTCTTTCATCTTCTTTTTGTTGCTTCTATAATCAATTTGGATTTGATTTTGATTAATCAAATCAAGTAAAGACGCAATTTGGAGTTTTTAGTTTGGCTACAATGGTAATGAAAACGAAATATCACATAGGAACAATAAGAGCATGAATTCCAAAAAGAAGAAAAAACAACTAAAAGTATGATATGTATATGTCGTGTTAACCAAGCGAGTGTGATAATAAAAAACCTCATACATTACTCACGGTAGGTAGGCTTCTTGTCATCAAGAGGTATGCATATTACTCAATTTAATCAAGTCTAAAAGATAATATCCAAAACAAAAATCCAAAGAACAAGTAGAAATATTAATCATAAAAGCATATGTTATTTAGCTAAAGGCCAAATAGATAAGACTTGAAAGATACAGTTTCAATCACCAAATTTTAATAAGACAAACCACAAATGGGTCATCACGAAGATGATGAAGATGCTCTCTTAACTCTACACACACATTACTCCAAAAAACAACTCACTCATGGCCCCGATCCGATTTTTTTATTTCTCTTCCGCAGATCTCACAGAGTACTTACAAAAAATAATTTCTCTCTCTCTCTCCCATATAACAAACCAAAAACCCCACCACCATTGTTGGTTCTTAACCTTAACTTCTTAAGAATAAATAAAAAATGACACAAAACTATTACAACACCACTGTAAAATTTTAGATTCTGAAATCATTCCCAAGAACTACAGAAAATCAATATCTAACAACAGAGAGTTAGAGTGATCATCTTACATATACTATTTATAACTTAAGGATTTACTGAATCCATGATCTATACATAAACATTTGCTTAACAATAATAATTGATCTATAACACAACACGAACTTTAACCGGATGAAACCGGGTTTAAGCTTCGGGCTAAACCGTTCAAGGCACTGTAACCTTTGGAACTAAACGCTAAACAACCGAAGAGTCCATGCCTGTACGGCAAGTAAGTCCTCTTCTTCATCTCCTCCGCTTGAGCTCTGTTCGTAGTGTAATGCAGCTCGTGAGCCGACGGCTGCAACCCTCGCCGTTTCGTTATTCCGTTTGTCGGTTTCCCCGTGACCGGAGCCTTTTTCGCCGCCGGTGGTGGTTGATTCTGTTTCTGCTTCTTGGCTGCGTCCTCTGACTTGAGTTTCTTGTCTTTGAGATTGGAAGGAGAGAACGAGATGCTGGACCAGAACTTCTCCTTGCCGTTTCCTCTTCCTTCGCTTTTGCTTCGGTGAAGCAGATCCTTGAGGAAGATCCACTTCTTCGAGTTTCTTCCGTAAGACGACGAACGAGAAGAAGAAGCAGAACAAGACGGCGTCGTTTCAGCTGACGTCACGTTTTCATTAATCTTAGCTTCGTAATCTTCTTGTAGCTTCCGTATACACTCCCCGGCGAGTCCTTTTCCCTCTTCCTCTTCATTCCATTGAAACGCTGCGTTTCGGAGCGGAGAGAGGGATCTTGCTTTCCGGTGAACAGATCTGCTTCTCAGCTTCAGATCCCTCCCGCGCCTACCGTCTCGTTTCGCGTCATCTTCTTCCTCGGTTTCCAGATCTAGAAGCGGCGTTAAGACCTGAGGCCTCTGGAGATGGGAAGAGAGCTTCATCGGCTTGATCTGGCCGTTGGAGAAGAGCTCCTCCGCGGAGGTCATCGGCACGCCGCCTAGAGGACCGCTGCTGGAAGACAACCGAGAGGAGAAATCAAACTCGAAGTCGCCGGAAGGAGACGACGAATCGAGCTTCGGATTCGCCGACGGAGCAGCGGAGGACAAGAAGAAATGATGCATCGGACTCGACGGCGCGCTGAAGAAATAACCCGGCGGTGGATTACGTCCGGGACTTGACGGAGCGCTGACGAAGGGAGTGGAGCAAGCTGAGCCTGAGCCAAGGTCGTCGCTGAAACGCGGCGTTTCTGGCTCGCCGTGGCCAAAGCTCTCGATAACAACCATTGTACTATAGGAGGGATCAGAGAGTAGATCGATTGTGAGTGTTGGCTTGTTTCTCAAGGAAAGAGAGAGGAAGAGAGAGCGCGAGGAACGAGGTGAGGGAGCAGATTATGCAGCGTATGTATGTATGTATGTATGAATCCTGCTTTTTATTCTTTGTATTTATTGACGTTTTAAAAATTAAATTTATATTGCGATTCTCAAAAACTTTTTTTCTTTTTTAATTGTTAATATTCGTATGCTGTTTTCCTATAAAGAAAAGTGAATTACAACGTACTCGATCTTTAGCGCACAAATTTAAATTTTATTTAATCATCTGACATGTCGTTTGCATGAATAAAAAGGTAATCAACCAGGATAAAATTTTTAAAAGTTCTAACGTAATTAATTTGATCATGTAGGTAATGCCATGGTTGTTGCTTAAGATTCCGCAGGCTGACGCTGATCTAATAGAATAAAGAAAAATAATCTATGGATGTTATGCTATTTACAATGCCATTTACTAGCTTGCCCATAACCATATATCTTAGTTTCTCTTGATATCCTTGATTTATTGTTTTAGGAAATAGCATTTTATGTTTTACATAATAACTAGGATAAGACCCGCGCCTTGCGCGGGATGAGAGTTTGATTTGAATTTTATTATATATCACATATTTTAGATATTTTTCATAAAATCAATGGATAAAACATATAAAATGTGTTGTGTAATATGTTAAACACATGTAAAAATTGAAAAATCAAAGTAGTAGATCGTAATTTGGATAGTGTGTTTATAGTAAAACACATTGAAAAAATCTGAACTATAATTAAATATTGTATAAAATTTATCATTTTTACAAAATACATGTTGGGCTACTTTGTATTGTGTGATTTTCCTGATTTTTTGTTTTATTATTAGAATTTAAAAAGATTCAATTTTCTCAAAAAATATGAATTATATGTAACAATATGGACATAAAATAATTGATAAAACAAAGATTTACTCTTTCTGTTTTATAAAGAATGTTATTTTAGTTTTTTTTTTGTTTCAAAAAAGTGTCTTTCTATATTTTCAATGTACTTTTCATATTATACTTTCTAACCTTTTAAATGACCAATAAATATTTAGTTAAATCATTTTTATTTAAACAATTGTATAATAACTAAGAGTAGATTAGTATATTTTTTGTTATTTTTTTAATCCAAGTGAAATGTGAATAAACGATACTTATTTTGAAACGAAAGGAGTATATCATAATAACCCAAAACACATACGATATGGCCCAGTTAAGATCCATAAACAAAAATGCATTAATACTATCATCAAATATGGAAACGATAACTTTGGTGTTTTTGTTCATATCTGGCAGATCTGGTTCTCTGGGACTGCAATTCTATGTATGTATGCTAACTGGTTGAAAGCACATGTGTAAATTTATAAAAGGTTATGGTGTCAAATATTACTGTATCGCCAATTAAGGAAACAATATTCACGATTAGGCAATATATGGAAAGTGAGAGCAAATACGCATGCGCAAAAATGGTTTAAAAATTAATCATGATCCACACACTCTCGTAATCAAATATAAGATTTATAGTTGAAAAACAATAAGGTAGAAGAATTCAAGAGAAGTTATTAAATTTTGAGATTCCATTGTTATTGGTTTATGGATTTTTAAAATTTAATTAGAATCCATTGTTATTGGGATGATGACTTTTAAATTCCACTCAAAATCTTTTGTTATTGGAAAAGTTTAGTTTCATTGATTTTAAGATTCTATTAAAATCTACTGTTATTGGGATGTAAATTCTCTTTGTTTTAACTCATAAGACTAAACTTTGAGAATATCATCTATACTCATAAGATTTTTGAAATCTATGCAATAAAATACACTCGCATACAAAAACACACAAAATTGAACAATGAAATAATACAAATCACAACTTTAACATAAAAGTAGAAAGCAAATATTAAAAATTTAATAAATGTAAAAAAAAATTAAAATAGTTTTAAAAAGTATTTTCGAATTCAAAAAGAATTAAAAAATACAATTTGAAAAAAAAATCGAAAGCTTTTATATAAAAAGTTCAAACTTAAAACCATATATTTTAAAAATTATAAAAAATAACTTTTATTTATATATCTATATATTAAAAGGTACAATGACATTTTGTCTTTTTAATAATTGAAATGATTCTTTTTTCTTTTCTCCTATTATACCATTAATTTTTTACCAGTTAATAACAATCAATAGAATCTTATACACGAGTAATGAAAATCTATGTAAGAATATTGGATAAAATTTGTCAAATCTAGTTAACTTGTAAAATCTTCTCAACTATTGAAATCATCAAATTCCATTAAAATTCATGTCCCAATAACCCCTCCTAAATATTTCTAATGCATTAATATTAAAAAAATGAGTATTTTATACG
Source organism: Brassica napus (assembly GCF_020379485.1). Taxonomy (NCBI): domain Eukaryota; kingdom Viridiplantae; phylum Streptophyta; class Magnoliopsida; order Brassicales; family Brassicaceae; genus Brassica; species Brassica napus. The sequence goes on from NC_063440.1 coordinate 18,743,949, forward strand.
CATAAACAATTTATGGATATCGTTAGTCCATTATTTGAGTAAATTCTCCAGGGAAGTTAGAGTTTATAGTGATGCAATTGTACCATGAACGTAGTTAAAAAACTAAAAAAATTACATATGATGGGCTTTGTTGTTACTGAACATATTTAGCAAATAATTACATTACCAAATATGGGTCTAAATTTGTTATAGTAGAGCCCAATATTGTAATAGATAACTCAAAAATCCTACTACATACGATGGACTTTTTGAAAATTGAACATATTCAGTCCATTTCTTTTATGAATTATGCAATAAATTAAATAATAACAAATTGACTCTCTCGGGACAAAAAAGGATTAGGGTTCTAACAAAATCAAGATATTTCACCAGAGGAACACAGGTGAGAAGACGTCTACGAACTACCGAGCATATTGTATTCTTATTATTTGTCCCTACCACCAATTCTTTCCGATTACTGATTCTTTTTTCTTTTCAATTGATCTCATTGAAAAAAAAAACAAATTTCCCCGACGATCCTCTGATTCATCTGCAAATCATTGTCCTCAAATGGCTTTGGGGAAGAGACGCGGTGGATTGGTGATTGCTGGCTGAATGATTCCAAAACTGATACGGATACAGGTATTACACTCAAACTTAGATTCAGATTTAGACTCCATATCGTATGTCCACATTAGACTGATATACTTATGTATCCACCAAAAAAATTTCAACTTTAATGAGGAAAACATAACGCAATAAAATTATAATTTCAAAATTTTTCATAAAAACACAAATTAATATAAAACCATCAATTTAGTCATGACTCTTTTAACCCGATTGGACAGTAATCCCTGGATTTTAAGTTGAAATCCAGAACAATATAGAATCAACTCAAGAAAATATAAATGATAAAGAGTAGAGGCTTCAAGAAAGATTAAATCATAAGAGTAGAGGTTTTACGAAAGATATGTGGTGGTTTAGGTTTCTGATGAATTGTGCTAACTCTGGCTTGGCTTATATATAGCTTAAAACCAGAGCACTGATCTCTGCGTATCTTTTGAAAAGATTAGCACAAATCATGTGAGTGATTTAACTTGTCAATCACTCTAATTAACGCCAAATCACAATACCATTTACCATATATATTGCCTTGACGATAAATCTAAGAAAGTATCCCAATCACTGGCGCAATCACAAAAATATGTTTGCCATATATGAAATACATGATGAGAACGAATCATTAACCATATTCAAGACTTTCTATATTATACTCGTCAATATCAATTGCCACTAACCCATACTAATTCCCCGATTACAACCAACAATCATTATAGAAAAAAGTACATTTAATAGTCAGAAATATATATATTGTCCAAAATATTTTAAATTAAGTCAATCTACACAAACCTATAATAAATTTCAACTTACGTTTTAACACCGTAAGTTGTAGTCAATTTAAAAAAACCTTTTGGTTTAATCACATTGCAAAAACGAATATGACCGGTTCATGCATACAAAAGAAATAACCGGTTCTTGAGTTATAATAAAAATACATGCTTTCGATCAAACTGTGGAAAGACCAAAATTGGCAGCAATATATTGGATGGACTCACTTACGATCTTAGATAGTGTGATATATTGGAATCTTCCGAAACTTTCTTGAATTTTTAGACTTATAAGTATCCTTTGGTTTAGTTACATTGGAATCTTCTGATACTTTCTTGCATTTTTGTGTTTAAATTCAAAATCTTATATTATATGGATTGTTTTTTTGAGTGTTGTGTTTCATAAGTGTGCAGATAACTGAAGAATCGAACATATATTGTTTCAGTATGATGGATCTATTGTGTTTCAGTACTGTCCAGGGTCCAGGGAGCAATGATCGTGTAACATAGTTTCTATTGTATTTTTGTTAAATGTTAAGCTAATGTAATTAAGGTAATATAATTTGAATGAACATTGGAGAACGACATTATTAAGGGTGGACTGTCAATGGCATTTGTTGTAAATTCTCTAGGGAAGAATGGGCAGTTAATTATAGGATTTTTAGTAATTAAACCCCTCAACTAAAGATGAATCGTAAAAAAAACCCTCAACTAAAAATCCTGTGAAATAAACCCTCAACTTTAGTTCCATTAACATATATTACCCTCCGTCTAAAAAACCGTGACGGAGGGTGACATATGTTAACGGTTTATAAGTTGAGGGTTTATAATGTTGAAAACTTAGTTGAGGGTTTTTTTTACGATTCAAAAATAGTTGAGGGGTTTTATCACTAAAAGTCATTAAAGGGTTTTTAAGTTATTTATTATCCATTTATACATTGTTTTAGATTGATTTGTAAGCCTTTAAAACTAATTTATATTTTTAGTATATTAATCTATTATAAAACTAATTTATACATCTTAAATTAATAATTTTCAACACGATTTACAACTTATTATAACTTCAAAATATTAAATTATTTGATATTTGGCAATAGTGATATAAAAAAAATTGTGTGTTTATATCGTCATTTTCAAATATCAAATAATTGAAAGTTTTTAAGTTATATTAAGTCTTAAGTAGTGTTGAGGATAATTCATCCATGAAGTCAATCTTTCTATTTGGAGTATGACATACTTTTTCTTATTTTCATTATTTTCGTCATCAGGCTCATACTTTCCTATTTTCCTATATTGTTCTTGATTTATTGTATTACTTTATGTTTCAAATATATTATTGATCAAGAAAATAAAAATATAATGTAGTTATTCAGAAATCAATGAGAATAAAAATAATCATGCATTATTTTGGAGGGGGAGAAGTATGAATCGGATGACAGAAATCATGAAAATAGGAAAAAGTGCGTCATACTCTAAATAGAAAGATTGACTTCATGGATGAATTATCTCGACATTACTTAAGACTTAATATAACTTAGAAACTATAAATTATTTCATATTTGACAATGACGATATAAACACACAAATTTTTTTATATCACTATTGCCAAATATCAAATAATTTAATATTTCAAAGTTATAATAAGTTGTAAGTAGTTTTAAAAATTATTAATTTAAGATGTATAAATTAATATACAAATATATTAATGTATTAAAATTTATAAATTAGTTTTAAAGGCTTATAAATCTTAAAACAATGTATAAATGATAATAAATAATTTAATAATATTTAATGACTTTTAGTGATAAAACCCCTCAACTAAAGATGAATCGTAAAAAAAACCCTCAACTAAAAATCCAGTGAAATAAACCCTCAACTTATAAACCGTTAACATTTGTTACCCTCCGTCACGGTTTTTTAGACGGAGGGTAACATATATTAACGGAACTAAAGTTGAGGGTTTATTTCACTGGATTTTTAGTTAAGGGTTTTTTTTACGATTCATCTTTAGTTGAGGGGTTTAATTACTAAAAACCCTTAATTATATAGGCTGAGAGTGAATATGGTGCTGCCACATAAGGATGGCATCCCTGTAAATAATTTACACTTTTAAGGTTATATTTTCAAAATGTTTCTTCATTAATAAGAAAGGGATGACCAACTCTATTTGAATTTCAAAAAGATGCTCTGATCTCCATAAATGAAATGAGAAAAATGCCATGATCGTGTATTTATGTCGAATCAGTTCATGATTTCAAGTTTTCACATATTTGAATTTAACCTTGCTCATGTACTTCTAGCTAAGGATGTTAAGATTAAAATAGTTTATTTGTCATAAGTAATGTTTTTTTTGGATCGAATCATAAGTAATGTTGCCTTTATCCTTCTAACCAGTTAGAAGTATTAATGAAAACATGTTTGACAAAAAGATTATTCACAAATATATATAGTTGTAATTTTTCAGAATATTTTTGTTTTTAGAGATGTAGAAATTTCTCTGGGCATTTTTTGTCGTTCAGATCTACATGTACATAAAAATATCATCACTTCTATACATCTATATATTTATTGAAATAAGATAATACCTGATTAATAAAATAAATAAAAAAAAATTAGCGGGACAAAAGTAAATAGGTAAGGCTGTTTAGGTGAAAAAAGAAAAGACATGGCTTCACGTGCTAAGCTATGATCGTGCGTAGAAGGTGCTTCGTCTCTAAACGTAAGGATCGAATGTAACTTAATGGGCCACATACATGCTCGTATGTAACTTAATAGGCCAGAGCAATCTAAGTAGTTATTGGGCTTAAGTAAGATGATATATAATCATGGGAGTTCTTAACCATCATTAACCCAAACTCTTAATTCGAGTTCTTAGTTTCGGCTAAAATACAGTTTTTAACTTTTCTTAAATTTTAACTAAGAACAATTAAGAACCGTCTATTAAAAGATATAAGAGCCGTCTCTTAACCGAAAAGTATTAAAAAAAACAAAAAAAAATATGTCAAATCATAAGTTAAGAACTCCGGCTAAGAGACCAGGTTAATCATGCCTTTAGGATGGAGTTCTTAGCGGAATATAAAAACTTGTTTCTTAACTCTTAACTTTTAACTAAAAACGATTAGAACCGGCTCTTAAAGATTTGATATGTTTTTATTAGCGGTATAATATAAGAGCATGATTAATGAGAGTTCTTAACCATCATTAACCCGAGTCTCTTAAATGGAGTTCTCAGTTTCGGCTAAGAGACGGTTCTTAGCTTTTCTTAGATTTTAACTAAAAAAAATTAAGAACAGTCTCTTAAATAAGAGATATAAGAGTCGTCTCTTAACTAAAAAGTGTTTTAAAAAAACAAAAAAACAAAAACGTGTCAAATCATAAATTAAGAACCCCAGCTAAGAGACCAGGGTTAATCATGCCCTTAGGATGGAGTTTTTAGCGGAATATAAGAACCTGTTTTTTAACTCATAACTTTTAACTAAAAACGATAAGAACGGCTCTTAAAGTTTTGACACGTTTTTGTTAGCGGTATAATATAAGAGCATGATTAATGGGAGTTCTTAACCATCGTTAACCCCAGTCTCTTAACTGGGGTTCTCATTTCGGCTAAGAGACGGTTCTTACCTTTTCTTAGTTTTTAACTAAGAAAAATTAAGAACCGTTTCTTAAATAAGAGATATAAGAACCGTCTCTTAGCTGAAAACAAAAACAAAAACGTGTCAAATCATAAATAAAAATCCCGACTAAAAGACCGGTGACCGAGGTTAATCATGCCATTAGAATGAAGTTCTTAGCGGAATATAAAAACATGTTTCTTAACTCTTTATTTTTAACTCAAAATGCTAAGAAATTCTTAGCGTTTTTAATTAAAAGTTAAAAGATATGTTTTTATATTCCGATAAAAACTCCTATTAATCACGCTCTTATACAGTGGTTTTACACACAATATTGCATGCTTACGTGTGCACATGCGTGTATATGAGAAGTTTCCACGTGAGGTGATTCGCACAACGAGGGAATATTTGGATTGATGAAATCACAGCTAGGTCAATATTGTTGGCTTTGTACGTTTATTTTTATAAGGCAAATGTTTCCCACAATAACAATATTAATGTACTGATATTTTTTTTGTTAAGTTAATGTACTGATGTTATGTAGCGCCATATAAAACATGCTACAATTGATTACTTGCACTTAAAATACTTTAACTTATGGAAAACGAACAAACATAAGAATTTAGAAAATTCTGCTTGCAAATAATACTCTACATTTATTTTCAAAAAAAAAAATAATACTCTACATTACATTACATAGTAACATATATACACGCGTGTATTACAATAAGCCTCTACATCGACGTAGTAATTAGAGCAGCTCCAACAATAGATCCTTCATTAGAGTTCTAAATAATTTTTTTAAGTAAAATTAATCAAATTAAACATTTTAGATACTTGTTTAATTTCAACCTCTCCAATGGTAGAACCTATGAAAGGTTCTAAATTTCAAAAATTGGAAAATTTGTAATAATAGATTACTTGCATCAGAAGGTATACTTAAAAAACTTATAATTATTGAATTACATAAAATGGAAATTAACTTGACATAAAAACATATAACATAAATTGAGAAAACATAAATAAAACTAAACGATTAATATTCATTTTGCGTACCAAATTTACGCCATATATGCTCAACCAAATCATTTTTCAATTGTTCATGTATGTTGCGGTCACGTAGTCGAGTTCGAATTGCCATCAAATTGGACGTATTTGAAGGCATATCTGTAGAATACCCGAAATCTACATGTGAACTTCGGTTTGATTCCGGTTGTGCGAATTGTGATAGATCAAATTGAGTGTGCCGATCTCGTTCGTCTTCCACTATCATATTGTGCAATATGATACATGCTCTCATAATCTTGCCGATTTTTGCCTTATCCCAAATAAGAGCTGGGTTTCTAACAATGGCAAATCGAGCTTGCAAGACTCCAAAAGCACGATCGACATCTTTACGGACAGATTCTTGTACCGTAGCAAATAAGGATGCCTTTGGAGTTTGGGAAAGTGAAATAGATTGGATAAAAGTTGACCAGTTCGGATAAATACCATCGGTCAGATAGTAAGCCAAATGATACTCGTGTCCGTTGACAAAGAAATTCACTTTTGGAGCTCGACCTTGTAATATATCATCAAAAACCGGTGACTTGTCAAGAACATTGATATCGTTTGAGGTACCTGGAGGTCCAAAAAATGCGTGCCATATCCAAAGATCTTGTGAAGCAACTGCCTCTAAAACGATTGAAGGTTTTCCAGATCCACGTGTATATTGTCCTTTCCAAGCGGTTGGACAATTCTTCCACTCCCAATGCATACAGTCGATGCTTCCTATCATCCCAGGAAATCCGCGAATCTCTCCAATATCGAGTAGTCGTTGGAGATCTTGTGGTGTCGGTTTTCTGAGATATTCATTTCCGAACAAAGTTATGATTGCTTCGACAAAATTTTCTAAGCATGAAATTGCAGTACTTTCACCAAGACGGAGGTATTCGTCAACCGCATCAGCCGCACAACCATATGCCATCATACGAATTGCTGCCGTGGCCTTCTGTAGTCCAGAGAGACCGAACCTTCCGGTAGCATCTCTTCTTCGTTGAATGAATGGAACTTCATCGGCGAGTCGAGTAACAATATGCATGAACAAGGATTTGTTCATTCTAAACCGGCGTCGAAATATCTGATTAGGATATGTTGCATTTTCACAAAAATAATCATTCCATAGGCAGTTGTGACCGTCTTCACGATCTCTGTCAATATAGGCTCGTTTTTTCTTTGACTTTGTTGCTTGTTGACGAACGGTTAGATTTTCGAATTCTTCATTGAAAGCTTGTTCCATACTTTCATTCAATGCTGAATCGAACGTTTCTTCGATTGTTTCCTCAAAAATATCATAGGAAGAAGATGCCATTTTTCTTAGTAAAGAGTATAAGAAGAAGAAGATGATATAGGGAATTCTTAGTAAAGAGTAGAAGAAGAAGATGATATAGAGAGAATTATCAGGTTTGTAATAAACTTTGTGCTATGCAATGTGAAATATATAGACAAAACTTGACGTGTATACTATAGAAATTGGTGGTGCATAATAAAATGGAATACAATTCTAAAAAGTTTACAAAATGCTAGAATATGGAATGGAGTATAATGAAAATGCTAGATAGAATATGGAAATTTAAAAAGTTTACAATTTGTGGTGCCAAATTAATTGGAATACAATTCTAAAGTAAGTTTACAAAATATCTCCTACTCTATTTGATTATTGTAACAAAGTTTATTATTGTAACAAAATTCTTGGACCGCAAGTTTACAATTGGATTATCCTAAAATATCTCCTACTCTATTTGATTGTAACAAAAGTTTATTATCTTTCTTTTTTTTCTGTCTAATGTTGCAGAGAGAAACGGTGACTTGTGAGCCATGGAAACTTAGAACAGTCCTTGGAGAGGTAACTTGTAGCTGCCATGCGATCTAATAAGAGAAAGCCCATAAGATTAGATTAGATAGCAACAGAAACAAACTGACTCCAAAAACAAAAACAGAAACAAACTGACACCAAAAACAAATACATAAACAAACTGACTCAACAAACTAACACCAAAGACTGAAACCAAAGACTGACTCTATCACTTAAGATAACATATCAATTATTAGTTTGTTCTTCAAAGCCACTTCAGTCTCACTAAGATGCTCTTTGTTAGCAAGGAGAGCCTCCAACATATGTTGCTTATTAAGCTTGTCCTTCATTTCAAAGTCTTGCTTCTTCAGTTCATGATCATGCTTCCTTATCTCCAACAGACCTTGCAACTTCTCCACAGTGTTGCTGCTGGTAGCTTCCATCTGTTTGGCACTCAGTTGCGCCTTCAACCTCGACTTTGCCTTCTTCACACCTTCAGGACGAGCCTCTTCTTCATCTACATGGCTCGACTTTGACTGGACATAAGCTTGAGAACCATCTTCAAACTTCCTTCTTTTTGACTTGCTGTTATCAGTCCCGAAAGTTGCCAGCCACTTCTGTTCATATTTTAGCTCCCTCCAGCAATGCTCCAGTGTGAACTTGGCACGGTAATCATGATGATAGATTTCATTAGCAAGCTTCATTACATCATTGTCATTCTGCCCGCTTGACTGCTGACTTGTTGCAGCACGTAAGGAGCCAACAAACTTGGAGACTTGGTCACTGATCTTGGACCACCTTTGCTTACAGTTGCCAACCTCTCTATCTGCCATACCAACAAGCTGAGGGCTTGCGTTGAAGTAAGCTCCGACTCTTTTCCAAAAGGAGCCAGCCTTTTGCTCATTCCCGGTGACCGGATCTTTGCTTGTGTTAAGCCAAGCACTTATGAGCACCACATCTTCCTTCCGTGACCACTTCTTTCTGCCTCTTCTGTCTTCAGTTGTCTCTTCAGCTTCAGTTGGATCATTAGTGAACTGGGAACTTAAAAAAGGAACTTCTGAAGATCCAAAAGCTACGTTTTGTGAGACAGGATCACACTGTTGGCTAGTTAAAAGATCCAGGAACCCGGAAGACTGAGTAAATGGATTTGGAGAATCCATTACTGCTTTCTGGTTGAGAAAGGAGAAGGAGAGAGTGAAGTAATGGAGAGAAAGAGATGAAGAAGGACGAGCCTCTATTGCTTTCATTTATAACCGGGTGAGTGTGTTTAAGTGTTTCAATTGGGTGGTGTTAGCAATAAAGACTTACCTAATCGAAGAACAACCAAGCATTGATCACATTAGGTTACTTAATTTGATAAGACAGTCCTAATTAAAGCTAACTACCAAGAAACTAGACTCTACCAAGCATTGATCACTTAAGTAAATTAAAGCTAACTACCAAGACCGTAAATGAATGCTAACTACCAGAAGATAAGGTGTGATCTGAAACAAACCTGATTTAGTTGCTTCAGACATTACTTTAAGTTATAATCGTCAGAAATGCTAGCTCTCCCATCTGCTGTTTCTTGTAGACCTCATGCGTTTCCTCAAACACAAAACAAGTGTGAAAACTTTTAATATATGAAACGGTAATATATATATATATATATAGACTACAATGATCACAAATCGTTATTATCAATATATACAAAACGCCCAATCTACCAGAACATATCCAACTCTTGTCATCTAAAAACTAAGCCAACTAATCAAAATTCCAATTAGATGATCACCTGAATCGAACCTAGAAACCTGACTCCAATTAGATGATCACATGATCTTCACCCCGATCCAGACGAGCTAACGCTTGAAACAGAACCCGATCCACACACCGATCCATATACCGATCTGTTCACCTGATCGTTAGAGAGCGATGGGAGGGGAACATGGTGAGATTTCTTCTCGTCGGAGAAACCAGAGGGTCCGGCGAATTCGTTGTTTGAAGGAGAAACGCACCTCCGCCGTACATGGCTGCCGGAGAGCTCCTCGGAGGGTTTAAATACGAAGGGATTCTCTGTAATCCCGGGTTCAACAGATCGAGAGAGACAAAGAGTTTTGGTGAAATCGCCGAAGTTCATAGAGCAAAGAGAGAGAGATTTTTCCGCGAAATCAGAAAGAGAGAGAGAGAGAACAATTGAGTTTAAAAAAAAAAAAAAAAAAAATCAGACAATGACACGTATTAGCATAGATGTGGTTCCAAAACATCTAAATTTAGAACTATATCTACCTAATTTTTCTCTTTTTGATTTAATTTTGGGCATTTAATTAGCTAGAACCATATCCTAAATTTCTCTTAGATACACCATTGGACCTGCTCTTAGTTGATGGAGAGGTTGTCACATGGGCCCATGGAAGTGTCGTCCCCCCCCCTCTCACACATCGCCATTATTGCAGTAGCAATCCACTCCCGCTAAACGCCATTGCGCTTATAAGTCTAAATAATTAATGTGGTAAGAGCATGATTATCCCATGAAACCCAATTGGGTTTCTTAATGATTATTTAATTATATAAATATACTTAAGTGGACTTAAGAACTCTAGTTAAAAAACTTTAATTTTGAGTGGTTTAATGGGAGTTTCTTAATTAAGAGTTCTTAAAAAAAATTTAAATTTTTTAGAAGAATTGAGGAAGATCACCTACTCAAGAAGAAGAAACATAAACAAGAAACCTTACTTGATCGTCCACATGCCAATGTCAATGCCATTCTTTGAAGAAAACCTCAATGCCACTCTTTTGGACCTGAAATACCAAGACAAGAACATGAGACAGAGAACACAAAAACAAGCATTATACAACAACAGAAACTCGTGACTTCTCTTGCTTTGCATAAACTTAAGTTTATTTGTCTCACATTTCACACAGAACAGATTACATAAACTTGAAACATACATTATGAAACTTGAAACATACATGGTGTTGGAAGATGAAGATGTTGTGTAAACCGAGTAACATAATAAAAGGTTACACAAATTTTCTTGGATCTGCCAATTAAGTTAATAAACCGATACCACACCACAAGCTTCATGATACAATAATGCCTATCCACATTGTTGAGTTCAACAACATCATGATCGATAAGTCTGTAATCATACCACACCACAAGCTTCACGATACAATAATGCAGGTGAACCAATCCCTCCACCTCAGATCACTAATACAGACAACTTCTAGAGATTTGATTGCGTTTTAATAATATACACACATAGAACAGAACGGGTCAACAAATTGAGAAATATAATAGCAGAGGAAACAAGCAAAAAATAAAACAAACCAGATATCAAACAAATGTAAATATTCACAGTCAACATATTTGACTTGAACCCAAGCTTTAGGGTCGATATTGTAACAAATACAGTCAAACTACTCAACCATTATTTCTACATGAATCAAAGGGCAACAATTAAGCACACTAATCCAGACAATAAAGGTGAGAAAGTTACATACTTACCAGAAGCTGATCTCCAAACTGAAGATCGTCAATTGAAACCAAGCTTTAGGGTCGGAGGAGACGCCATCAGTACCGAGAGATTCGTCAATTGGTGGTGGATTTTGATCCTTCTTCTGACGGCGTAGAGAGAGAAGATGGAGGAGACGCGGTGAGCACCGAGAAAGTTGAGGAGACAGAGGAGACGTCGATGACGGAGAACACAAGAACACGGAGAAGACGGAGGAGACGTCGATGACACAGTCCTCGTCTGTCGTCGGTTTGGATTCTTCTCCTCTGACGGAGATCGAGAAACCGTGAGAAAAGGAAAGGAAGAGACAAAAGAAAAAGAAAAAAAAAAACAAAAAAACGAGATGCTGACACGTGGTTATGAAACTCCCCTAAAAATCGGTTTCCAAAACTCCCCGTTAAGGATCGGTAATTCTCTTTTTCTTTTCTTTTGATTTAATTAAATCACAAAATTTGTTTAAAACCCCCACTTAGGACCTGCGATAATCATGGTCTAATGTGGTTTTTGTTAGAACCCAAGGAGCATATGATAACATTACTTCAAGATAATAATCGCCGATAGTTGACAAAATAAGGAATCAACGCTAGTTGACCAAAACAATCAACGATAACGCTGCTTCATTCATTACCCAGAGCATTCGTTGATATTTATAAGTTATAAATTATAACCGCATAGATGCGTTTAACTAATCACGTGCCTGCTGCTTCATACACACTTGTGCATTTAGGTCTTCCTAGTCATTAGTATTATAAATCTCATCTCTTTCTTAAATTCCTCATTCGTTCTCTCTCTCTCTGGAAACACAAATACACGAGCAAATATATTTACATAAAGATTAGGGTCTAGAGAAAGGGTGTATTGTGTAATGGAGATAAAAACGAAGAGGTACTGGCGGAGGTGGAGAGGATACGAGAAGCTTGATGGGTCATCAACGCCGGGTCGAAGGAGTGGAAAACAGGTCAAAATGGATCCGACCCGGAAGAAACGCTTTTGGAGGATCAAAATTATGCCAAAACTGAGGATTCTTAGAAGGGCGTCGCCCAAGAAGCTTCTGGTTTGGTTACGCGATTCTTATGTTAATATGATGATGCGGTTGGCGAACTCACGGGCCATCGGAACTTCTGGATACGGTGGATCCGGTTTCGGGCAGCGTCAGATGAAGGAGTATGATGAGAAAGTGCTTGTGGAGATTTACAAGTCCATACTGATGGCGCAGGCGCAGGGGAATCTCGTGCAACGCGACACAGCTAATAAGCTCCCTTCTGAACCAGCGGTTGTTCCTGTCTCTTCTGTCCTTATGTAATTAAAAAAAGTGAAAACAAATATCTGTTATCTTTTATAATAAAAGAGAATCAAAATTCTTGACTTGTTTGATATACTTTTCGAGATTGCTGATAGGAAAGTTGCTTTTGATATGTATCAAAATTACACAAAAAAAAAGAAAGAAATAAGTAGATGGTTGATTGTGGGCCAAACAGTTCTGTTTATTTAACGGGGTTTTACATTTATTTATCAAGTTTTGTTGAATCTATGCTTCTGAATAGTGTAAAAATTCGATGTTGTACCATGCATACCTTGTGTGTAAATCTTTATACGTATTAAATTGGTTCCTATAATTAGTTGACTATTTCGTGGAAGTTTGGTTGACCACTTTTGCTAAACGGAAGTGTTATTCTCGTATTTATGAACGAAAGCAGGCACGTAATTAGTATTCATATAGAAATTATTGGACCAAAATGGTCCCTGAAAATGGACCACCACCATGTTTAGTCAAATCTTAACTAGTTGGTGCTTCATAAAATTCAAGCCTACAATGGGCCTACAGGTTTAATATAGCTACTTCATCATTACTTTCCGGGTATCAAATAGCCTCCAATGGGCCTAAAGGTTTGGAAAACTGTAGGAGTCGTGGAGAACGAAAGATTGATTTTTATAGTAACGTAACAAAAGAAAACCTTATGGGCAGCGGTCCAATCATTAGAAGAGGCTGAACTGTGTACTATCTTATGGGCGCAGTAGAAAGTATGCAATCCTTAAGACTTGATAACATCATCTTTGAATCTTCCTTTACTCATGCGCGAAGCTGCTTATATTGTTGGGATGGTCAGGTATGTGCTCATGAATCCTCTCAAATTTCAAGCATCATCAACTCAAAGTTACAGCTAATAACGGTTTGGAATCTAGACTATGTTCTTCCTGCAAGAAACTCTATTGCATTGAAAATTTGCAGTGAGTGTGACCTCGGAACATCGATACCAATCTTATGTCGCAAGGAATGGACCTACTTGGCTTCAGCAATAGCAGGAGAGGCTTAGACACTGTTTCCATCCTGCTACTACTATCCACTCTACCTTAGGTTTTTACCTTCTAGTGGTTAACTCTGTTCTTGTCGCCTTGTTTGCTTGTTTTTTTTATCCCTACTGGATTTGCTTTGAACTTTTGTTGCGTTTGTCTTTGCATGGTGCTTGGTCACCAATACTGCACGTTGTGCTTTGGCTTTCCTTTTGGCCTTTTACTTTGAATGAAATTACTCACCGTTAAAAAAAACAAAAGAAAACCTATAGTTGCATGATAAAAAGTTTGTTTGATTTAAGTACGAAAGTACATAAGCTTAGGTTTGATGTTACAGTCGAACATCTACACACGTATATTTACTTGTATTTTCTCCTCGACGTCAATAAAATGTAGAATATTGCTAAATCCTAAACATTTAATTAGGTTAATTACTTATAGCATCTAAACATTTAATGAAAATTCCCACATGACCGTAAGTAATTTAGCCATCGTAGTGAGTAGTGACCCGAGTGTTAAGCGGATTTGATACGTACAGTGTCGGTCTGTAGTTTTGTGGCGCCTAAAACGCAATAGAAAGATTATACCCTTATAAAAATATTTTTTAAAATTTAGTGTTCTAAACTGAACAAAAATCTCAAAATGTTTTTTTTAATGCTGAAATTTTATCAAGAGAACCCTAATAGATTGATCTACCGTATGAAAAAATAATGATTATAAAACGTTCATATGAATTTAACATCAAGTTAGAATACCATTGGTTTCAGATTACACCAATTTGTCTTGTATCTGAGTCCAATTTCAGCTAAACTCTTGAAATATATATACTATAGCTATACAATAACACATGAGCCATTCATCGTTGTAATCAATAGTGAAATTTGAGTTTACTTGTGCAATATTAAGTCGTCTTTGTCTCTACTAATGAACATAGTTGTTTTATAGGAACATTATCAGAATTGACATATCAACTATAATATTGGTATTAATATTTATGTTTCCAACTACAATATTAAAAATTCATAGAAGGAGAAGATAATTACGGGTTGTTAAGGAGACTATGTGTATTATATAGTTCACAGGAAAGTAATAATGTTCCTATTATCTACCACTCATGAGTCATAAATCATAAATCATGGGGTTCACTTGATCCGGGAGATCTTCACTTTCTCGCATTGATAAACAAAGCACTATAAAGTTTTAGTTTCTTAAGATATTAATGCAATTAAAATATTTTCGCACGGAAACAATTATCATAGAGATTAGTTGTATGCTAAATGATCTCTAACTACTTGTTCCAATTGAATTACAACATTGTTGGTTGGAATGTATTTAGCAGGTAATTAGTTAGCAAGTGTACTTCGTATCTATACGCTACCAATGAATAAATAATTTAGGTTTAGTTTTTAAGTAAACAATGCACATCAGAGAATTCAGAAGTAGAACACATCAACATTTTAATGAGAATTTCAGTTTCTGTAAGGTTAATTCAATTTAAGGACATATACCAAATTATTTCAAGTAAAAGTTCATAATTCCTGGATATATTAAAAAGCAATTCAACGTAAGTTAATATCTAGTCTAATGCCAAAACTATTAGTTTGCTCCATTTAAGGGTATAAGAATTGAATACGTCTAGTTAAAATTCAATGTATTTGCATACTAAATACAAAACATTATTCTTCCATAAAAACGTCAAATTTCAATAACACGTTACAGTTTCATTCAATCATAATTTATGATTAGCCAGTAGACAAAATATAAAAATAGTCTATGATAAAGCCTTCATACAATACAACAAAGTAGAATACAATCTATTTGTTAGCAGAGGAGAAATTATAGGGAAAAGTCACTAGGCAGAATACAATACTCGCTCTCTGCTTATTCCATCTTCTACTAAAATAGAGAGAGAGAGAGAGAGAGAGAGAGAGAGAGAGAGAGAGAGAGAGAGAGAACCAAAAGAAGAGAATGAGGAGAGGGCGTAAAAGAGCAGACGGTGGCGCACCGTAGCACCGCCCCTCCTTAACTTGCGCCTTTCTTCATTCTTCTTCCGATTTCGAAATTATTCCTCTTCTCCCCTCTCAGGTCATCTTCGATCCCATTTTGATTCTTACTTCCAGCATTGGATTTGTCTCCCGTCAGATGCATCACTCACCTTTCTCTCTCTTTGCTTTGAACTTTCAAAAACATTCGCGGACATCAAAGGAACCCTAGCCTCCTCCATCGCCGCCGCCCGATGCTCCGAATCATGCGATTCTCCGGTTTACTCTCCGTCCTATTGGCTATCATCGTCCTATCTCCTTCTCTCCAATCCTTTCCCCCAGCCGAAGCTATCAGATCCTCCCACCTCCGATTCCCAACCTCGCCGCATAGATTCTCCTTCAGGAAATCCCCAGCGATCCGCAACGCCGCCGATTGCGCCGCTATCGACATCGATTCCAGCGTCTGCAACCCTTCGTTGGTCCACGTCGCGATTACTCTCGATTTCGAGTACCTACGTGGCTCAATCGCAGCCGTTAATTCGATCCTCCAGCACTCGTCGTGCCCCGAGAGCGTCTTCTTCCACTTCCTCGTCTCCGAGCCCGACCTAGAGTCCTTGGTACGCTCCACCTTCCCCGAATTGAAATTCAAGGTCTACTACTTCGATCCGGAGATCGTACGGACGCTGATCTCCACCTCCGTGAGGCAATCGCTCGAGCAGCCGTTGAACTACGCTAGAAACTACCTCGCCGATCTGTTAGAGCCTTGCGTGCGGCGCGTGATCTACCTCGATTCCGATCTGATCGTCGTCGACGACATCGCCAAGCTCTGGAGCACGAGGCTTGGATCGAAAACGATCGGAGCTCCGGAGTACTGCCGCGCGAACTTCACCAAGTACTTCACGCCGGCGTTCTGGTCTTCCGAGCGGCTCTCCGCGGCTGCGTTCAGAGGGAGGAGCCCGTGCTACTTCAACACGGGAGTGATGGTGATGGATCTCGAGAGATGGAGACGCGTGGGGTACACGGAGGCGATAGAGAAGTGGATGGAGGTTCAGAAGAGCGATAGGATTTACGAGCTGGGGTCTTTGCCTCCGTTCTTGCTCGTTTTCGCCGGGGAGGTTGCGCCGATTGAGCATCGGTGGAATCAGCATGGTCTCGGTGGAGATAACGTGAAGGGGAGCTGCAGAGATCTTCATCCCGGTCCGGTTAGCTTGTTGCATTGGTCTGGGAGTGGTAAACCGTGGTTCCGGTTAGATTCGAGACGGCCTTGTCCACTTGATTCTCTTTGGGCACCTTATGATTTGTATAGACACTCACGTTGATCATTGATTCTCTGTTACATATGGGGTTTGGTTTATAGTCTCAGCTGGTTTATGAAACTTTCATTAATTCTTTTCCTTTTTGTGTGTTCTTCCTCTGTATTCTATTCGATTGTGATTGTTCGTCGTTTGTGGATGAAATAAAAACATAAAAATAGATACATTCAGATTTGTTGAGGGAACTACGTTGTACATAACTTTTTTTAACCACATGTTTTTAATTACAGAGCTGTCAAGGTTATCCTACTTTTTATCGCCTAATCCAAATCAGTAATTAAAGTCCAAGAGGGAAGATGATTGGAAAATGATTGAAACATGGCAAAGCTAAAGAGGGAAGATGGACACGACACTTGAGAAGAGTACTTTCTGGCTGAACGATGGTGTCGGTCTCCTTGCTTACTTCATTTTCCTTTAATGCTTGACACTTTTTGATGAGTGGGGAGTTATATCAAGTGTCACACTTTAGTTTTTTTTTTGTCGTCCTCTGGTTGGTTCTTAACCAAAAAGTAAAGCACTTCCATTGTATTTCGACATTTGTTACCGCAAAAAAAAAAGTGGGATTACTGATTAGTTAGTTGATTAAATATTCCTAATCACAATAAACATAGCTTATCTAGATAACTCCTAGATAAAATTTATTTCCTATTTCAAATAACTTTAGGTTAGCTTGAGGATCAAGCTATCTTCAAGATTATTCTCAACAAAATTATTATATAAAGCATGCACACGAAGAGAAGAAAGAACAAGATAAAACCTATTTTTTTAGCAACCTAAACGTAGGCAGATAGCGAAAGTATGAGAAGAGGAGGGTTTCGTGTGTTGGATATGGTGAAACCGTTTTTGCCGTATCTGCCAGAAGTGCAGAGTGCTTTTGAGAAGAAGAAGAAGGTTCCATTGAGAGAGAAGGTCATCTATACCCTGACCACTCTCTTCGTGTTTCTCGTTTGTAGTCAACTTCCTCTCTACGGTATCCACTCCACCACCGGCGCGGATCCATTCTACTGGATGCGTGCCATCCTCGCCTCGAGCCGTGGCACCCTCATGGAGCTCGGTATCGGTCCCATCATCACATCAGGGCTCGTGATGCAGTTCTTGACTGGCTCAAAGATTATTCAGGTCAACGATGAGGAGGATCATGCTCTCTTGA
Source organism: Brassica napus (assembly GCF_020379485.1). Taxonomy (NCBI): domain Eukaryota; kingdom Viridiplantae; phylum Streptophyta; class Magnoliopsida; order Brassicales; family Brassicaceae; genus Brassica; species Brassica napus. The sequence goes on from NC_063440.1 coordinate 18,761,994, forward strand.
ACGCTGCTCAGAAGCTTCTCGGCGTTCTGATCGCCTTAGGTCAAGCCGTGACATACGTCCTCTCTGGTATGTATGGTCCAGTTGCTCAGCTCGGTGTGGGAAACGCACTTCTCATCGTGCTCCAGCTTGTCTTTGCCGGAGTCATCCTCCAGTGTCTGGACGAGCTTCTCCAAAAGGGGTATGGTCTTGGCTCCGCGATCTCCCTTTTCATAGCGACTAGCCTCTGCGAGAGCGTTATATGGAAAGCCTTTAGCCCCGTCACGTTCAACAACATCGGACGGTCTGGACAGGAGTTTGAAGGCGCGTTGATCTCGCTCTTCCATAACCTGATAACCAAGTCAAGCATCCGACAAGCTTTCTTCAGACAGAGCCTTCCAAACGTTACAAACTTGCTTGCAACGGTCTTGGTCTTCCTCATCGTCGTCTACCTCCAAGGCTTCCGCGTTGTGTTACCTGTTTGGTCAAAGAACTCCCGACAAGGCAGCGGCTACCCGATCAAGCTCTTGTACACCTCCAACATGCCCATCATTCTCCAATCCGCTCTAGTCTCAAATCTCTACTTCATCTCTCAGCTTCTCTACAACAACTTCAGCGGAAGTTTCCTGGTGAACTTGTTGGGACAGTGGAGAGGACCCACACCAGTCGGTGGTCTCGCTTACTTGATCACAGCTCCATCAAGCCTGGCTGCTCATCCTTGCCACACACTCTTCTACATCGTCTTCATGCTCTCTACTTGTGCCTTTCTATCAAAGACATGGATTGAAGTCTCGGGTTCCTCCGCCAGAGACGTGGCCAAGCAGCTCAAGAAACAAGGGATGTGGATGGATGGGCACAGAGACTCCAATCTACACAAGGAGCTTAACCGCTACATCCCAACAACAGCTGCCTTTGGAGGAATGTGCATTGGTGCACTCACTGTTCTTGCTGACCTCACCGGAGCTATTGGCTCAGGGACTGGTATCTTGCTTGCCGTCACGACCATATATCAGTTTCTCGACACTTTTGACAAGGAACTAGCCACCGAGTCATGAAGCCGTCGCCACTACATTATATTGTATATACATTAAACTCCTATTTTAAGATTTAACTTGTTTCATGTATTTTTTTTCTGTTAATGCACATTTGTAATGTAGGATCTCACGATATATCCTACATCACAATCTTCTTTTTCTTTTCTTTTTTGAATAACAATCTTCTTCTTCTTATTCCTCTCTATATTTTTTCTTTCTTTCTGTATGTATTTTAAACCCGATGAGGCGATGCAGCTACATCTGACAACATGGCAATGTTAAGTCACGAATTACACCTAAAAATTATACCTTAGCTAGTGATTTTTAAAGCATGCATAATAGTAAGAAAGTAAAATACCGCAATGTTACGTGCTACCTAACGTTTTTATCTAATCAAATAGATAGGACTTTGATTCTTTCTCTATTTGTTTTTCAAGTGTCACACAATATAAATTCGATAAAAATCTCCCTTAAAAAAAGAAATTTGGGATTGAGAATAGCTCAGGAGAAGTCACATATAAAATATCTGTTAATTTGAGAATTTAGATAAAATATCATATTGTTTTAGATAAAAATAATTGAATAATTTTTTTTGATAATTCAGCTTTTAGGTAATTTTATATACTTCGTATATGAATAATTTGTCTACAAGATTATTTTGAAGTTAAATGCAACTAATATTTTAAAAATCTATACTAATAAAAGGGACCTTTTGAGGCTCCATAGAGCGTCCACATCAGCAAAAAAAACTTCTTCCGAAAGATGACATGTGGCATAAAATATAATTTTACATTTTAATATTACTAATTTTTGAAAATTATAAATAATATGTAAATATACATCATAAAAAAAGAAAAACTACATTAAACATATGTAAAATTACCATTTTTCACTTAAAAAAAGACGGCTTATCTCCATAATGTAAAATTACCGTTTTATAAAAAATATGTAAATATACATCATAAAAAAGAAAAACTACATTAAACATATGTAAAATTACCATTTTTCACTTAAAAAAAAGACGGCTTATCTCCATAATGTAAAATTACCGTTTTATAAAAAAAAACATTATATATAATTTCAAAAATAATAAATATATGTAAGCATACGACATAAAAAAATGGAAATACTACATTAAAAATATGTAAGATTACTACTATACTAATAAAATGGACCTTTTGAGGTTCGATAGAGCGTCCACATCAGCAAAAAAAATTTCTCCCGAAAGATGACTTGTGGCATAAAATATAGTTTTACATTTTAATATTACTAATTTTCGAAAATTATAAATAATATGTAAACATGCATCATAAAAAATAGAAAAACTACATTAAACATATGTAAAATACCATTTTTCACTTAAAAAAAGGCGGTTTATCTCCATAATGTAACATTACCGTTTTACAAAAAAAACATAATATATAATTTGGAAAATAATAAATATATGTAAACATACAACATAAAAAATGGAAATACTACATTAAACATATGTAAGATTACCATTTTACATTTTTATTTAAAAATAATAATATGTAAACGTACAACATAAAAAATAGAAAAACTACATTAAACATATGTAAGATTACCATTTTTCTCTAAAAAAAAGACGGCTTATCTCCATAATGTAAAATTACTATTTTGTAAAAAAAAACATTATATACAATTTTGAAAATAATAAATAATATGTAATCATACAACATAAAAAATAGAAATACTACATTAAACATATGTAAGATTACCATTTTACATTTAAAAATAACAATAATATGTAAACATACAGCATAAAAAAAAGGAAAAACTACATTAAACATATGTAAGATTACCATTTTTCTCCATAATATAACATTACCATTTTATAAAAAAAAACATAAATATAATTATTTAACTATTTATCCAAGTTCTTCTATTAAACATTGTCGTTTTACATTAAAAATAGAAAAATACATTAAGATTTAAATATCTATCTTAAAATATAAAATATAGATATTAACTAAATATAAAGTATAAGAAAGAGAAATACTCAATATATAAAAAAATAAATAATAAGTAAATATTATAAATATATAAATATACGAATTATATATACAATAATAAGTAAATGCACAATTTTTTTAAAATGGAAAGAGTACATTAAATATTAAACATCTATCTTAAAATGTAAAATATAGATATTAAGTAAATAGAAAGTATAAGAAAAATAAATACACAACTTAAAAACAATGGAAAAAGTATATCAAGATTTAAACATCTATCTTAAAATGTAAAATATAGATATTACTTAAATAGAAAGTATAAGAAAAAGAAATACACAATTTTAAAAAAATGGAAAAAGTACATTAGTTTTTAAACATCTATCTTAAAATGTAAATCTATCTTAAAATATAAAATTATTAGTAAATAGAAAGTATAAGAAATAGAAATACACAATATAAAGAAAAATAAATAATAAGTAAATATATAATATAAGTAAATACCCAATTTAAAAAATGGAAAATTACATTAAGATTTAAAAATATATCTTAAAATTTAAAACATAGATATTACGTAAATAGAAAGTATAACAAATGGAAATATAAAATTTAAAAAAATGGAAAACGTACATTAAAATTTAAACATCTATCTTAAAATGTAAAATAGAGATATTAAGTAAAATAAAAAGTACAAGAATTGGAAATACATATACAGGAAAATAAATAATAAGTAAATAATGGCAATATATAATATATGAATTATATATATAATAATAAGTAAATACACAATTTTTTTTAAAAAATGGAAAAAGTTCATTAAGCATTAAACATCTATCTTAAAATGTAAAATATATAATATAAGTAAATACACAATTTAAAAAAATGGAAAAAGTACATTAAAATTTAAATATCTATTTTAAAATATATATATTACGTAAATAAAAAATATAAGAAATAGAAATAAACATTTAAAAAAATGGAAAAAGAACATTAAGATTTAAACATCTATTTTAAAATATACAGCTATCTTAAAATGGTAATAAATTATATAAAAATAGAAATACCACATTAAACAAAAAAAAATGTATAGTTTTACATAAAGAAAGTTCCTATAAAACTCATTATTCCATCAACATCAACCTCACACTATCAAAGAAAATTTTAAAGCACTCGAGCAATAAAATGGTTCCACCATCAACTCTTGCCGTCCCAAAAACTTTTAATGACATTGAATGAGATTTTTTATAACAACGAACTTTTTGTAAGGTGGATTCATTGTTGGGAAACCCGCAACTTCCAAAAGCCAAACTTATTCATGGGAATTGAATTGCTTTTCATAGACTTAAAGGTATTCTTACAAATTTAAATTAATCTAACCTATAATTTAATTGTTAATATTCATACTAACTCTTTCATGATCAAACCATTACAGTTAATAACCATTCAAGCGTATTCCCGAAACACTTCCTTCCTCGCCGAATCAGGTATTGGTTCATGTTGGTTTAGTATTGTTTTTGTTTATTAACCGGTTTAGGATGGTCCTATTGTAAGTATAATATAAGTTGGTTTAACATATATTATGCTTAAAATAACTTAAATTAAATAATAGTAATATTATGCTTAAAATATAATTTTAGAGAGTTTTCAAATATAGTTTACAGAACATTATAGGTGATGAATTTAATTTATTAAATTAGTTTATTACTTAAAACTAAGTTTTTTTTTAAAACATACTGAGTTATAAATATCAATGATGGATTGGTGAGTATAACATGAAGACAAAAATATAAATATATGATTTTCAAGATAAGAAATTCAGCTTTTATTCAGTTATTCAATATACAATATCTTAAATTATTTTTTAAAAAATATACATAATTTATATATATAGATTAATCTTCCAAACTTAAACTATTATATTATATATGAACAATGTATTTAAAAAATAATAATTTCTGATTAAAAAAAAAACAAATGGTTATTTTCAAAAATGGATGTAATTTACATTATACTATCATTTAACAAGTATTAGATACGTTTTGATATATCCTTTTTCTATTTCTAGAAAACAATAAATTGTTAAATATCAATATCATCTAGGTTAAGTATACGAACAGCACAAATTCAAACATCACAAAAAATATTTACATAAACATTATAATACAATAATTTAATCAAAAAATACAATTCAAAAAAACAATACTCAAAAGAATATTTATATACTTAATATTAGAAAATAAAAGATATTTTTGCTAAAGATATTTTAATGGATCGATCGATTGTTGAGCATGTGGTCGATCCAGAAATACTCTGCAGTTTAATTAAATATCTAAAACATTTATTCCAACACTCAACAGATAGTTTTGCTAAATATGATAACTAGATAGCCAACAAAATTACAAAAAAAGTATTTAAATAGTAAAAAATATGTTAATTTAACGTGTTAAAATTTAAAAATAAATTTTAATTATGATATGCATCTTAACATTTATATAAATATATATCATAACCTAAATATAAATAATTTAACAAGTTAAATTAGAAAAAATAAAAATCCCGGGCGTAGCCCGGGTTAATCCCTAGTATAAAGAAGAAGGAATTATCAGCGAAACATGCAACATTGGTTTAGGCCTACTCTCATTCTGTAATTTCACATCTCGATTTCATGGACTAACATTTTTTTTTGTCAACTCATAAACTAACAATTATATTTTGATGCTTAGAGTAAATATTCAACGAAAACGGCAAATATATCATCAGCGAAACTTGCAACTTTGGTTTAGCTGGGATTATGAAGGCCTCTCAATTTCTGTTTATTAGTTAATGGACCTATCAAAATCTCTGAGCCTAATTAACGTCCTTTTCAGTTCTTATGTACCTTTCGGCCGGCACCGTGTGTATGTTGTAATTGGGGAGCATGTTTTTGATCGTGCATCACACTAAAATGAATCCCAAAAACCTGATTTTGACTGTTCACCATTGATGATAATATTAAATATTCTTATAAAATTCATCATCACTCGTTAACATTTTCATATAAAACCCCATTAGATGAAATCCTTTTTCTCATCCTACTTCAAACACTAAAGACGAGGTAGCATAAGGCAAAAGGTAGGCCACGTTCTCTACAATGGCGGTAACACGCGCCTCCTTGGTCATTTGCTTCCTCCTCTCTTTGGCTACCATAGCCACAGCTGATTACTACTCCCCCTCAACTCCTCCGGTTTACACTCCACCAGCTTACAAACCAACCCACCCACCTCCAGTTTACACACGACCGGTTCACAAGCCAACCCTTCCACCTCCGGTTTACACTACGCCGGCTCACAAACCCACCCTTCCACCACCGGTATACACACCACCCACATACAAGCCAACCCTCCCACCACCGGTTTACACTCCACCCACATACAAACCAAAACCCACCCTCCCACCTCCAGTTTACAAGCCTACACTCTCTCCTCCGGTCTACACTAAACCCACTATCCCTCCTCCAGTCTACACTCCACCAGTTTATAAGCCAACTCTTTCCCCGGTCTACACCAAACCAACGCTTCCACCTCCGGTTTACACTCCACCAGCATACAAACCAACCCTCCCACCTCCAGTCTACACTCCACCGGTTTACAAGCCTACTCTCTCTCCCCCGGTTTACAAGCCAACTCTCTCTCCCCCGGTTTACAAGCCAACTCTCTCTCCCCCGGTCTACAAAAAGTCTCCAAGCTATTCTCCTCCAACTCCTTATGTCCCAAAACCAACCTACACTCCACCCACCAAACCATACGTCCCAGAGATTCTTAAAGTTGTTGATGGCATCATCCTCTGCAAAAAGGGTTACGAAACCTACCCAATCCAAGGTATAAATACACACTCAAGCTTCCCTAATAAAGTATCTATATATAAACAACAAAATTACTAATCAAAAAAGAAAATACTAATCAGAAAATTCGTTTAATTAAATTTATGTAGGAGCAAAGGCCAAGATTGTGTGCTCCGAGCCAGGATCATACGGACAGAGCAAGAAGGATGTTGTGATCTACAGCGATCCAACTGATTCTAAGGGATACTTCCATGTGTCGTTGACCAGCATCAAGGACCTACTTCACTGTCGTGTCAAACTTTACACATCTCCGGTCGAGACTTGCAATAACCCGACCAATGTCAACAAGGGTCTCACAGGAGTTCCATTGTCGATGTATGGATACCGTTACCACTCTGACAAGAACTTGAAGATCTTTAGCGTCGGACCTTTCTACTTCACTGGTCACAAGGCTGCTCCAACCACTCCCAAATACTGATCATGATCACATAATTATCATGACTATCTTGCATGCATATTATATATGAGGTCACATTAACCCATTTATTGTTTGAAAACTTTTCCCTTCAAAATGTCCTTTGTTTCTTTGTACCAATTCTATTTGATTCGTTACATTACTAATGCATTCTATCTTTTTGGTTATGTTTTCTTCGATTTTATTTAATAAAATTGTAAGAGTAACATATTCATATATATATATAAATATGTATATTAATAAGAATTTTTCTTGATGATAAAGCTACTTTGAGATTGTTTGTAATTTTGTGGCTATTATGTCGACTCGTGTCTACTGAATGCATAAACAACGATTTGTATATCTTTATAGACCCCAATAAACAATAGTTTACAAGTCTATTAATGCTTTAGTCATTAACCATAGATTGCTTTGCACGATATAATTTAAATAATTGTGTAGTATAGTTCCGAAAATCACAAGAGCACAATGAATCAGCACTATATTAATCATGCAACCAAGTCTCTCCCTTGTATATAACATTTTCTTTTCCTTGGATATGATATCATAGAATCGGTATTCTCCTTATATTGCAGACAAGTGCAGTGCTGGCACGACTAATTAGTAGGCAACGTTTAATAATCATCTTGCACCAGGTCTTGCTGCACGATTGCTCTAGATGTTAACGCAAGCAACGTTTTCATTATACTCTCTTTAAATATGTGTCTAACGAGGTATCGACGGCTTCATAAAACATCAACGGTACAAACACATACTAGTGTAATAACGGGCACTGACTATCGATCTACAACGGGTTTTTTCCCAACAACTGTTATTTGTTTTATAAAATCAGATCTATAGAATCCATAATCTTTACATACCGACTCAAACCGCATCAATAGGCTACAGTCCTGAAATTTGGTAATTGCAAATATCGATTTAGGTCTAATGGTCGAGTGTTTTCATTTAAACAATAGTGAGGATTATAGAAAGATAAGAAGAGTCGAATACTGTACTTTTTACAAACAAAAAAAGTTGGTCGTCATGTTATATATATCTATTCCTTATAATAAAGTTGGTCATTCGTCCCCACAAATGAATTTGAAAATTGGAGACATGTGCGCTAGGAATAGCTTTTAAAACTGAAAGGTGCATGCATCGTCATTATAATGTGTTTGTTAGAATAACTATGAAATATATCAAGTAAACCACTTTCTTTCAAGTGATATCTAGTTCTTGACACATGCACAACGCACGCGAGAGTTAATCGGATGGTCCCCCACTCATAATAGTCTTTGAGTCCACGTCAGTTTGAGTACGTGCCAGTGTGTCAAAACTCCATCCTACCTAATACCACAATCGTTGTATATAAATTCAATTTAAAATTTCCGATAGTTTTGTCACTAGAGTTCATAAGCGGGAACATTCTGATTTAGGCTCAGCAATTACTTGAATGAACATTCTGGTGTACAATGTATATGATATGCAATTACTTGAATGAACATTCTGGTGTACAATGGAAACAACATATGAGCGAAAAGGGTAAATGAAATAGTGAATGACAAGGTTTACAAACAATTAAGGCTAATATTCGGTTAATAATGAACATATTATTTTAAAAAAATTTACAATGATAAAAGTAATTATTTACTTTAATTACAACTCTGTAACAAACCATTTTAAGAGATTACAAAGGAACAAAGAGAATCGTTTTGGCGGGAGAGCTTCGCTTAGCGATTGCTTTGATTCTCTACTTAAACGACAGTACATACATTGACCGAGTAGCCCTGCTTACCGGTTCGGTTAGCCGATCTTTACGAATCCGAATTACGATTCCATCTCTTGCCCACCCGGTTCCCCAATTATCGGGTCGGACTCTTCAGTCCCAAACAATTTTGAGTGAGGGAAGAAATCAAATACCCCATATCCTCTTCATCGAAACCCGATTATTAGATCCGTTGTCCCCGGGTAAACCGGAGTTAGAAGCGTCAATTTCCCCCGGGAATCTCAACAAGTATACCGACTAAATCAACCGGTTCCCTCTCGCAAGCTTCCATCGGGAACCTCAACGGCGAACCAGACGATGAAGACGGCGTCGATGAATCGGATTCGTCCGATGATGACGAGCTCCCGGCTTCGGTATCCTCAATTGGCTTAACCGATGGAAAAACGGGAGCAACCGGTTCTGAATTCCTCAAACCGGATTCAGTAACCGACTGCTCGGGTTGAACCGGAGCTCTACAAAGCGGACAGGTAGATCTCGACCGGAACCACGTGTCAATACAGTCAACGTGGAACACGTGGCCGCATTCGGGAAGGACACGTCCTTCGTCTTCTTCTTCAAATTCCGATGTTGAGAATCAAACTACCTTCAGCCACCATTGATAGTCTTCAAGAAACCTCAAAAGAAGACTTGAATCAAAGAACACACGATATAACCCGGTTCGCCGTGTTAACCAACGGGTACATCCGGTTAGGACCTTGCGGTCCCCAAGTTCGATAGATGACCGGAAAGCACCTCCGGTGTGGTCGTACAATGCATCGCTCACCACCGATTACATACCAATCGGTTTACAGAGAAGAAGAAGATAAGAGAAGAACAGAAAAAACCCTAACCCCAAAAGTATCAACCTCTAGATACTCTCTAATCTCTCAATCTGTTTCTCTCTCTCTCAAGACTTGCGCAGAAGAAGAAGCTCTAAAGCTTGATAATCAGAGACGTACTCTGAACGAGATAAGTAAATAATACCTCACGTGTATCTCACGTGATATTCACTAAAGCTTCTCCTCTTGAAACCTTCTCGCTGGAATAGAGTGTTTGGTACACGAGACTGATTCTTTCCTTGTGTCCCTTCTACGCTCCTCTTCCTTCCTTTAAGCTTCTTCTAGTGAATCACATCCAACAATCTCCACCTTGATTCATCTTGAAGAATCCCTTGTGAGCTAACCCTTAGAACCCATATGACCAGGCTCAATGTATCTCCACAGACCTGCATAAGTTTCACTTATACAACACCAACCACATTAGCAAGCTTAATCACCATAAACTCACGTAAAGAATCAATATGCAAATGCTGTTACGACGAGCCTCTACTGTTAGTAACCAAACAGTATCCCTTGAGCTATGAACCCTTGTCATTGCAAATTTGAGTTACTTTCCAGCCTTGACACTAGCTTTGTGCTCAGCTTAACTCCCATTGATCCATACTTGGTGCTTTCTTCATCTAAACCCCTGAGATAAACACTCAGAAACAACCATTAACAAGTCTAATACCACCATTAAACATGTTAACTCAACAAATCCTTCACAAGCTATAACCACTTATGAACTTTAATCACACAGTCTCCTTTATGATTCCTGTCACAATCATAAACCTGTTTCAGTGATTAAACAAAAAAACCTTTATCCCTTTGCCATCTAGTTTCTCTTGCTAGCCTCTAAAGTTCCTCATGCGCATTGAGTCTGAACCCTTCGAAATTACTTGAAACAGATGCAAAGAACCGATCAAAAAATGCTTCATTAACCTAAAACATCTCTTGATTCAAACCTGTAAAACAATCTCAACCAACAATCTTGTTAGTCCTACTTAAAATCTGAGATTGTACTTACAGTGACTTTGTTTGAACTTTAAGCATCACTTTGCTCCGTTGTCGTTACCAACAAGACACGCCGCCTAGCTCCACCTTGCTAGGAAGACTTTCGAAACGAGATCTTTGCTCAACCTTGTTCAAACCCTCTGTATCAACAGAACCGCCACGTTAAGAAACTTAAACCTCCGTAAGCTTCTTTAGATCAGTCTCATATCCCCAAGCCTGTGGACTTCCTGAATCTTCTCTTTACAGCCTTGTGTGCTTCACTCTAGAACTTCTGAAGCCATTTCTTTGCTGTACATCTCCCTGCAGTACTTCTTTACGTTTTGCAGCCATTCATCAGTACTCCTCTGACATGTCTTTACCATTGATGAATCTCCACTTCAGTTTTCTGAAAATGTAGCTTCCTGAAGCAAATTCAATGATGAAACCAGACACTAGACACCTCTTGTCTCCGTCTTGAATGCAACTCCATTTTACTTGCATTTGCATAATTCTCAGACCCTTTTAAGTATCACCACTCTGTCCTTGGATCTCCGCCTGCTACACCATCTACTCAGCCATCTGGTTTTGCCATTCAGCCTTGACTTTGCCTTGTACCTCTGCTGAACTTTGATAGAAAACCCTTCACAACTCCACCTTGTTATGAATACCTTTAGACACCAAATCCTTGTCTAACTCCCTGAGCAAATAGATCGGTACCAGCAGTTTGCACTCCACTGCTTGTTCTATCTCTCACTTACAAATAATGCCATGATCGTGAGATATTTCCATACAGCATCTTTCACATCAAACTTGAGCTCACGATGTGCTTCTGCAATTGTCTCAAACTCACACCACCTGTGACAAAACCTTGAGACCCTCTTGCTGCACCAAAGAACATGTACTATGTTGACCTGCAACATTTCACCAATCCTTGGTACCTGCACCTTTCTTTCTCAGATTCTACCGAGAACTTTTATGTCCATCAGCTCCAAAATACCATGCCTCTGATATTTTTAACCTCTGCTTGAACATCCCTGCTATAAGCAGTAACAAACACTGACACTCCTTGAAGCATTTCCCTTGAGACAGCCCAACAACCTTGATCCATGCCTCTTTCAATTGCTTCCTTTGAGAACTCCATGACATGCTTTCAAAGAACCAGATTCTAACCAAACAATGAATGTACGTTCAGTTGCTTTTCCTTGAGTATCTTGACTTTATAAAGCTCGTTCAACCACTGAAGTAGCTCCACCTTGAACTGTGTCTTCGTTGCTTCTCCTATGACTCTACCTTGATGTTCTTGGACCTTATATCCTACTTGAAGAACGTTGACTAAGACACACTCATCACTCAATAACAACGGAACCCTTGTTCATACGACTAAACCCGTATCTGAACTCCGAACCTGTTAACACTCATCTGCTCTTGGCCTTTACTTCTTCGACACCGAACCAATCTGAATCATCATCCCTTTTCATGTGAGATGCTTACCATGTCCTTACACCACTGTTAAACTGAGCTATCTTGAGAACTTTTCTTGATTTTTTCTGAGAAGAACGATGCTTCATTTGAAGTCAAAAAACATCTGACGATGTGCTCCACCAAACCTGTAGAGACCCGACTCCACCTGAAACAATTACTTTTCAGACCTTGCTTTGTTTCTCACTCCTAACTCCACTTCTGATTTTAAGCATCTGTGCATTTTATTCTTAATCCATTCAGTTGTTCTGTGAAACTGATTGAATATACACGGCTCCATACTATGAGATATATGTCAGACCTTATGACATCTATATCTTCGTCCACCAAGCTGCATAAACACCATCCTCTTTGGTTAACCTCAGACAGCCTGACTTCTTCACACTCTCTCTGTGCTTGACACATCAGAACTAGTGTATCGTTTTCAGTGATCTCAACCGCTCCACCATTCTCATTACTGGGACCTCAACTCATCTTAGAATGACATTTCTGAAACTTCCCTAATGAATGAACTAAGCCAGAAAATACTCATGTTCCTCCATTCTTATCAGGAGAACATCACCTCTTGTTCTCTGTAGAAACTCTTTGTGTGAGTCACTGAAACCTCCGCCACGAGTTAAATTTTCCACTCGCAAAACTTCTCCAAGGTACCATCAGTGAGTAAAACATGAGAAATGGTGTGTACACCTTGAACCCTTGAGTCTTCCATGTCTGAGCTTCTCCATTGTCAGTTTATCCATCTTCCTTAGATTCATGTCCTTTGAATCTTATGAACCAGAAACCAAAAGCTTCAAACTTGGTCTGTGACACTGATTTTCTTTTGCCATCAGCTATCACCAAGAGTTTACATCCTTCCAGTCAAGTAAAGACATGTCCCTTTGTGTAACACTATTTCTAACATGGGAATGACTCAGTTACACCAACACGTCACAAAGCTTCTTCCACATGCTCATACTAGTGCCATGGTTGATCCTGCAAACTGTTAAACCCTTTTGCTCTAGTTTGCTTATACTTGACACTGATGACACTTTCTGTCTTCTCCTTTAAGAACATTTGCTCAGACTGTAACAAGCTCCGTGATGACCTATCTTTTACCTTTAATCATCAATAAATCCAAGCTTCTTAGATTCACAGGAATCTAAACCGTTCTTCTGAGACTGATCCTCCAAACTGAAACCTCTCAAATCTGACCCCCCACTGATTTTCCTCATAACCTTTAACCTGTCCAGTTACCAACAGATTTCTGAACTTGTTTCTTCAACCATCTGCAACTCTTTTAATCTTGAATCATGAAACCTTAACCAATCTCCAAATAGCACCAAACGCACACAGTAATCAAACCTCTAAGGCGTCCCTTAGGCTTGAGATCCACATGTACCATCAAATACCATTCTTTAGCTATCTTAGAACCACACTTCCGCCTGCACCTAACTCAATCAAACAGATATACCCGACGCACAATCTGACACCAGACCCGAACCTTGAGGCATCTTTTGAAGAGAACCAGAACGCAGACCATGTGACCTAACCAAGATTCCACTCCTACTAGCAGACCAGTGACCAGAAACAACTCCATACAAGCACCACACAAAACCTTTGTGACTGCAGCGGAAACAAACCAAGTGCTAAAACGATCTGAGTCTTCGAAGTTGGTAACACAGTTCTGACATGCGACTTTAGACAAATACCCAGAACTAAGCCCTCTCTGATCATAACCCTGACGTTGTATACCAGCTTCACTCCATATCAACTTCGACCTGATTCTTCAGTAGAACTTTAAGAACAAATCCACTCGTTGATTGTTCTTCCTTCAGTTTCTTATCACTTCATTCTTGAGCGATACCCATCTTCACTTGTGAGTCTTTGGAACCTCATATCAACAAAGAACTCACAGATCACTGGAGAATTTAACTTACAGTTTCTGATTTTGCAAACCAGAACTGACACGATCCTATTGGATACTTCTTTCTCCAATTCCAGCATCTTCACCAGTGAACAGATGCTCTCTTCTTCTTCCTCAACCTTGCGATGCCTCTGATTCTGCTACCAGTGATCTTCCACATCTCCTGTGAATCTTCTGATCACAATTATCCAGAATCAGATATCGACTTGTGATGTTCTTCATCGAAGACACATTGATTCTTCTTTCTTGAATTCGAACTTGCCGCTGAATCCAATCAATCGAAGAGCCTGAGCTCTGATACCACTTGTTGAGAATCAAACTACCTTCAGCCACCATTGATAGTCTTCAAGAAACCTCAAAAGAAGACTTGAATCAAAGAACACACGATATAACCCGGTTCGCCGTGTTAACCAACGGGTACATCCGGTTAGGACCTTGCGGTCCCCAAGTTCGATAGATGACCGGAAAGCACCTCCGGTGTGGTCGTACAATGCATCGCTCACCACCGATTACATACCAATCGGTTTACAGAGAAGAAGAAGATAAGAGAAGAACAGAAAAAACCCTAACCCCAAAAGTATCAACCTCTAGATACTCTCTAATCTCTCAATCTGTTTCTCTCTCTCTCAAGACTTGCGCAGAAGAAGAAGCTCTAAAGCTTGATAATCAGAGACGTACTCTGAACGAGATAAGTAAATAATACCTCACGTGTATCTCACGTGATATTCACTAAAGCTTCTCCTCTTGAAACCTTCTCGCTGGAATAGAGTGTTTGGTACACGAGACTGATTCTTTCCTTGTGTCCCTTCTACGCTCCTCTTCCTTCCTTTAAGCTTCTTCTAGTGAATCACATCCAACATCCGACAAGCAAACGGAGCATTCCTCCGGCGGAGATTTGTGGGTTTTAACGGAGTAGACGAAGATCGGGATCTTCTCGAGCACGGCCGGATCGAGAGGAGAGAGGGAGGATGATTGAGTGGGGTCTCGAGCGGCGGATAGAGATCGGAGATGAGCATTGATACGGCGGCGAATACGGCGGTTTTGACGTCGGAATAGCCATCTGGCGTAGCTGTGGAAACAGAGGATGAGGATGACGGCGACGAAGAGGATGATAACGGAAGCGAGCATGATTTTGCCGTTAAGAGCGTAACGTGAAGAACCAAGGGTCATGCTTCCCCATAGTGTCTTGCTACTGTCATCGAAGATTCCCATTGCTCTAGTGAGAGAGAGAGAGAGAGAGAGGATGAAGTGAGTGGATGGAACGAATAAGAAGAAGAGAGTGGAAGTTTCCAATGTGCTTAATTCTTTTGTGTTTGGATGTCTATTTATAGGACAAGCTACTATGACTTATTGACTACTCTTCATTTTATTACTAGTATTGTTTTTTTCTCTCCTTTCTATACAATTTTTGGTTTTTTTCTTCATTTCATTTCAATTATACTACAGTGTATGTCTTCCTAACTGTAAAGAAAACAAATTATTTTTTTTTTGAACAAAGAAAACAATTTCGTAAAAAAGTTCTATAAATGCTTTTGCGACTTTTTGTTGTTTTGTATAGAGTTGAACATGGATAATTTTTTTTTGTCTAATAGCTCTTTGAGCTTTGAACCCACTTGTTAGATGTGAGTTCTAATAATATCGTGGAGACATACTTTGAGCAAGTCTTTGACCGTAAATTACTTTATGGATTGCTTGCCAATACTTTTCAGATTTATGAATATTTTGTTTTCCACGAAGAACCCCTTAGTATGTCGGCATATATACATCATAGATCAAAAGTTTAGAAACTTATTGACAAATTTACGCTGTAACACAATTCTAATTAAGTTGAAACTGTTATTATGATAAAAAGGCTGCACATTCATCTAACTCCATTTAAAAACGAGAAACGGAGTTAAAAGGTGAAAGTTTGTGGATCATATTATTTAGATTCAATATCTTTTTCAGAAATGTCTTTACGACCGTTTTACACATCAGAAACCTACTAAATTTTTTTGTCGTAAAGAGGATAATGGCCCTTCCTTGCTAGCGACCTTAGATGCCTTCACCTTTTATTGTGTTTTGTTTCTACTTTAAATAACATTGAAATCTTCAACAATATTACAATTATTATGCACTATATAATAATAAAATGTTATTCTCCGATATTGAATTAAATGTCTAAGATCTTTCTATAAACTTCCAAGCAATTAACGGCTCAAAATGATTAGAAGATTCTTTAAGCTCATTACAGGATATTCCACTTTAACCATATTTTACGGTGGTTCATTTTGTAACATAGACGCTAGAAATCCATACAGTTTGGATCGATTGGACTACACATGCCACGACTCCCAAATTGTACATAGAGGCTAGAGATCTATGTAACATGATTCCAAGTAAAGGTTGAAATTATGCTCTTTTACAAACAAACAAAAAAAGTAAAAGGTGGAAACACAATATGCAACTGTTCAGTGAACAAAGAAAAGAAACTACGATATTATGAATAGGATAAGATCCGACCATTAGTCAAAACATTCTACAACTTGAGAGAAGCTTTAAAAGGCTATGCAAAACCATGCGCCGTTGCGAGCTAACATGAAAATATCATAGGTTTTTTATAAAAGAAAGAAAATATCATACTTTATACGACTGATGAAAGTTACTCATCTTTTACTTTCTTTTTAGGACATTGCAACTTTCTTATTTCCTACACAAATTATAGTATATGTCCTTTTAATTATCATAAAGTAGCTCAAAATTAAATTCAAATATCAACATGCAATACAGATTATCAGTTTAAAATAAATAAAAATGCCCATGGACAGATTTACCCACTAAAATTATATTAAAGGTGTCAGGTTTCTTAATAGTCAAGAAAAACAAATTAACAAATAAAATGAAACATTAAAAAGAAAAAAAGAGTTTATAGCAACAAAATATATTTGAAATAGTTGGTTTGAAAATGGATAATTCCGAAAAGTAATAATGTATCTCTATAATATTATTTGAGAAGTCAGTTTCCTATGTGTCGCTCTCATATTAACTCTCACGATGGTTGATTACACTGATACCCTTAATGAATTAAAAATATTAAACACTATTATTTTTTTATTTAGTTTCCTTTTAAAAAATTTCCAAAAACATATACATATAATAAAAAAGGAAATTTTTTATAAAGTTAAAAAAAATTGAAAACGAAAATATATGTATATATAATATGATTTCAAAAAAAAGGAAAGTTCACAAAGTAGTAATATTACATTTAAAAAATATTTTTAAATAAAACAAAATATAGTTTTGAAGTAATAAAATACTTTATTTATATCAATATTTTTGTAGATGAAAAACATAAATTTGTATATAATGTGATTTTATTAAAAAAATTTACACGGATAATCTTGATATTAGAAAAAGAAATAACATTTCTTTCAAAACATAATTTTAAACAATACAAAAAAAAATTCAAACTAATAGAAGTATTTTTATATATCTAACTATTTTCTTAGAAGATTACACAAAATAATTGAGAAACATAAATTGATATATGTTTAATTGACTAAAAATAGTTTATAATTAGTATTATTGAAGTGATTTATTTATTTTTCATATTTTTTTTGACTATAATAGCTTCCAATTACATCAAAAATAATATCGATAAATTATATTTTACTTATATAATATTATTTTCAAATAAAATTACAATTTTGTGTACTGCTTATTTTTAAGAGATATTGAAAACAAAAACAAAAATCAAATAGTTGCAAAATAGATATATTATATTTTATCATTATTAAAGTTATTTGTTTTTTAATATTAAATTTTCTTTTAAATTTTATGTTTGTGGAACTTAATATAACTATAATCAAAATACCATAGCAAATCTGAATTCTCATTTTTAATATTAATTTAAATAAATTTTAGTTTCCATTCAATAAATCAAAGGCATAAAGTTATTTATAATTTATAGAATATTTTAATTATTATAAATATTAATATGTGTTCATGAGCTTCCAGAAATGTATCACCTACTTATGTATGTAACTTCCTATTGAGCATCACTTTCTTTTATAATTTATTTTTAAAAACATCAATATATAATTTGATAAATATTATGAAAATACATGCACGTTTAAACGATAAATAAAATTGATTTGATTTGACTTGATTATAATAAAAATAAAAATATATCATTTGAATTTGAAAGAATAACAATAACTCAATATACTCACAACATGAGTGATTCGACTAATCTAACTTATATATAAAATCATAGATTTAACTAAAATAAGAATATATAATTTTATAAGAATAGTAATTTATTTTATAAATATAAATCATAGAACAACTCAAAACATATTAAAATGAAAATAAAATATTAAACAACTGTTACAATTTAGTTCTTTTCTAAAATTTATATATATATATATATGCATGAGACTTGAGAATATTATCGTTATATTAATTTATGTAAATTGGAATCAGACACTTTAGTTTATTTTATTTTATTTTATTTTAGTCTAAGCACAAAATAGTTGAAGTTATACATAATATTCATAAAATATATTTATATATTTAAGACAATAACCACCTAAATGCAAATAAGAAATTAATCAAAATTTTAATATATTTAGAATAAAAAATATTATAGTTGAATTCATAGATGCATTCCAAATTATGCAAATGATGACTAAATTGACTGTAAAAACAACAAAACCGATTAAATATAACATATATAAAATCATATCTATTCTATTAAATTAGAAACATGACCTATTGATATAAGTTTAGTCCAACATTTTTCCCACGTGATCTACTTAAAAATAACTGTAACTACTTTTTATTAACTCTCCACTTTAATCCCAAAAATCTCGGGAACCATTTCACTCTAATACATATATTAGTGGATGATTATATATCGAGAATATTAAAACTTCCACTTCTATTGAATTCACAATAAAAACAAACTAAACTGAATGGCCACTAAAATAAATTAAGACGGATGCATTGTAGAGAACATATAACTGATGCATTGTTTGTATTTAACTGTCCACTTTATATGTTTATACAAAATTTATGGACACACAAACTAATAATTTTAACCTATTTAATTTTCTAAATATAAAATCTTGCACAGGTTCAAAATTCAGCACTACGAACAATGTTTAACTTCTTTTTAACAATGAAAACACAAATATGAAAATTAATTTTCTAAACAAAAGTTTAAAACAAAAGATTTTACCTGCCTTTTGAAAGGGCGGGTCTGAATCTAGTGTATTATTAAAGTAATATAATATTATAAATATAAATGATGCTTACAAATTATAAATTAATTTAAAATTAAAAGTAAATATCAATCAATTATTATAGTATATTTATTTCAAAAACATTTATACCCGTGCATGAGCACGGGAAAATCACCTAGTTCATAAGTAAAAAAAATGACGATCAAGAGTTGGTAACAGTGTATTTCGATGTTGGACAGTATTTAACGTGTAGGCTGTAAATGGTCTTCTAAATGGTATTTTTATTTTATTTGATGTAAATTTCTAAAAGCTAAAACGTTTAACTTTATGAAGTTTCGATGTTTTACAATAAACCAAATCATCTCAAAGTCGTAAATAAATGATGTAACAGCCAGTGAAGCTACACTTTACGAGTAGTGGCCAGCTCATTCTTCTCCTTTTTCAAATTACTTTATTTATTTTTAACTTTCAACTTTAAAATTTTTTCCTTCTTTATTTTTTATTCTCGTTATAATTTTTTTTAAAAAATATGACAACAGTTTTAAAAATGAAAAAAATAAATAAACGCATTTCAGCTTTGAACCAAAAAGAGAGTCAAGGCAATAACCAAGAGGGAATATGAAGAACATGTTCTCTCTTCACAGTCCCAACCCGTAGTTTATATTTTTGTCATATCCGTTTTTCGATACAGGTATGAGACGGCAATGATCAAGTTTAAACCCGTAGGCCTTAACCTAACGAACAAGCCGTGGGGATAAAGAAGGAAAGAGTAACTTTTATATGTGGATCAATTAAATGTACTGATAGAGAAAACCACAAAAGATAAATTAAAAAGGATATTTGATCTAATCTAAAAGTGGATAATATGCAAAAAAAAAGTTAAAAAAAAATCTGAAAAGACAAATGAATTTATTAACATCATGCAAGTTATTCCGTAGGAATATTCGCCTAGCTCAAACCGTTGAGTCGGTACATAATCTCAGTCTAGTGTCGACCACATTAACAATGAGATTATAATAAGACTTAGATGAATAAACTTTGTTATACTATGAGCACTCGTACGCACATCATTTTAGTCTCATAGTGTTTAGTATTTTGTCTCTCCTATAAACAAAGTAGCGAACGAATGGTGCTTTGCACTAGTAGTTTAGTGTTTGGAGTAGGTTTTATTGTGCCCCTAGTTCGATTCTTATTGGAAGGGATGCTAGGTTTTATTGTGCCCCTAGTTCGATTATTATTGGAAGGGATGCTTTACGCTATGTCATTAGCGCCGGTTGATCCCGGGCCTAAAGAGAGATTAGGGGATTGGCAAAGTAGCGAAAAATGTCCATCCTTCATATACAGTTTTCTCTAGAATGCTATATCTATTTTCTCAATATGAACAGGATTAATTTCAGTTTCATAATCACACCAGTATCGAGTTAAATTATTTAGGGTTTCAAATTACACTGAAATGAATATGTATTTCGGTGAGCATGAGGATAGACAAACGTTGACCTAATCACACTTTTGGATGATTCCCTAGATTGGCTTTCAATTTCATGAACAGCGTTGCCCAAAAAAACTTGTGACTATTGGAAATTTTATTTAATCAACATAAATTGATTGATTATCAATCAAATCATGAAGACAACGTCTTTCCATATTCATATTAGCTGACAAAAAAAACAAACGAGGTTTCATAGCCAGGCAGATCGGAGACAAAGCATCAAAAGCGTCACATTGAACATTTTCACATAAGTTACATACATGATAATAGTTTGGCTTGGTTCTTGATTTAAGTTTTGATTCCGTATCCGAAGGGGAAGAGCGGGTCGTAGTTCTTGTCACCAACGTTCATAGGAAGCTGAGTCACACTCCTCATCCACGTGCGAGGCAACGTTCCAGTGAAGGGATGATCACCAAACAAGACATCAGTGATTCCTTGTCCTTCCGTTCCTGGAAGCCAAGCGACTACAAGAGCGTCGATGGTGTCAAGGTACGGCTCGATCACCAGAGGACGTCCTGTGACTAGGACCACTATGCATTTCATACCACTACCACACGTATGCCTAATCGTGTCTGGACCTGGTGCGGCTATGCTTAGCGTGGTGCTGTCCCCTTGTGTCTCTGCGTAAGGAGCTTCACCTACGACCACAATTGTGTATGCTGCGTCAGCGTGAAGCTTCGACGTATCTTGGTTTGGTTCCTCCACGTAGACAACTTCAGTGGTGTGATCGACAGTCTTCATAATGGCTTCCAAGATTGTAGTTCCTATAAATGTTTTGAAACGACATTTTAGAATAAATATCTCTATAATGCATGTGCATGTGAACGGATAAATAGTCTACGTATCTTTAGACATTAATTTTGATTACCTCTGGTTTTACCGGTAGGGAGTTGCATGGCTTTGTTACGGCCAATGTTTTCTCCGGTTCCATTGAATCCTTGCCAAGTGAGAGTAAAGCCACCACATTGCCAACCCATGTTGTTAGCGTGTGCTCCAGCAACAACGATCTTTTTCACATTTCTCTGGAGAGGAATAACTTTATCTACGTTTGTCTTCCCGTTCTTTAGAAGCACCATTGATTTCCTCACCGCCTCTCTCGCTACTTCTCTATGCGCCTACAACGTTGTGTTAAGAATCTTACATCACTAGTGTATAATAAGACTAACTAGTGCTTTATATAATTTTATGGCATAATAGTTTGTGGTAATTTATATCCACATGGTATATGAAATTCTGACTAATACTAGCTTTTATTTCACATGCTATATCATAGACATATAATTGTTTCTTTAACTCTTTGAAATGTACATATGTATATATAATACAAAATCTTGACATGATCAGAAAGTATATTTGAATTTACCTCAGATCCAAACTCGGCGACAAGAGTTTCCTCTGCCAATGGGTTCTCAAAGAGACCAATGGAGAATTTAACTCTCAAGACTCTTCGAACAGCATCATCGATACGGCTCATAGGAATGTATCCACCGTTCACTAGTTTGGTCAATCCTTCCAAGAACTCTATATATTGAAATGGAACCATAACCTACATTTAAAAAGCCCTCAGTTCAGAGTCTACAATATGTATAGAATTTCAAGAATCCGTTTATCGATTCTTGAAAGTGAAAGAAAAAAAAAGAAGAGAGCTAACCATGTCAATGCCGGCATTAATGGAAGCTTCGATAGAGTATGTGTAATTTGCTCTGGGTGGAGTTGTGATCCTATCTATTCCAAGCCAGTCAGAGATAACAAAGCCTTGGAATTTGAGGGTGTTCTTGAGGTAATCAGTGATCATTGCCCGGTTTGCATGCATCTTAACACCGTTGAGACTAGAATAAGAAGCCATGATTGATGCGATCCCTTTCTTTACGGCTATCTCAAACGGAGGCATATGGATACCAAAGAGAGTAGCGTTATCAGCCACAGTGTTATTCTCATTGATTCCACCTACCGTTCCTCCATCCCCAACAAAATGTTTGGCGCAACCAGCCAGTTTAGTCCTGATCGTGTAGACAAAACATTTTTCACATTAGTAAAGTAATGATTAATATACATTATATCTGGTTTTAATTAAAACTCATTAGCATTAGTTCTTGGTTTACTTGAAGTCAGCGACGTAAGGAGCATTTCCTTGTAATCCCTCCATGATACTTTCGGTCATCATAGTCACCACTTTGGGATCTTCACTATAGCTCTCATAACACCTTCCCCATCTAGGATCTCTGCAAACCTGTTCCATCCAATTACTAGTTAGAAAAATTCTATATATCTATATGTCTACCAAAACTTTCAGTTTAAATTAGTTACCGCAACACAAGGCGCAAAAGCTTGTGCGATTCCGGTAGCTCTTACTTCAAGCGCAGTTATAGCTCCAATCTTTTTGACAAGATCAGGATCCCTAAAACAAACACGCATTCACATCAAATCAAACTATAAAACTCCACTTTTCAGCGTATACAAAATCCTATATGTATATGTTACGTTTCATCTTAGAATATATACCTAGTGGCACCAAGACCGACGTTGTGAGGGAAGATGGTGGCATTGATAAAAGTGTTGTGGCCATGAACCGCATCAATGGCGTAAAGCAAAGGGATTCCAAGCCTCGTCGAAAGACTCAATTTCTGCATGGTGTTCGCTTCGACGACCCGCTTTGATGGACTAGCCCCAGTATCATACGGATTGCTCAAAACGCTTCCTATACTCGTGCACCAATTCAATTATATAATTATTTTATCAAAACATTTTATTTGGAATTTTGATTTTATAATAAATAGTTTTGTTTGTAACATACCGATCAGGTACTTTGTGAAGATTTCGTGGCGCGTGGCCGGGGGATAAAATGAGAAGTTGAACCGATCAACTTGACACATTTGACCAAGTTTCTCAGGTAATGTCATTCGTGTTAGCAAATCCTCTACTCTCTCCTCAACCGCCGCTTTTGGATCTTTGTACTTAATGTAACCTCTGGTGGCTGCGGTGGCGCCTCCAGAACGACCGGACAACAATATCACAATGGCCGCCAACAAGAAAAAGCTCCTGACGCCGTATATTGTCGCCGCCATTGATGGATACCCTCTCTTGATCATAGTGAATTGAGAATATTAATTTTTCTGAAAAATATAGTGATTATTCTAAATCCTGAAAAGGAAGTAAACATGGACATATCAATTTATAGTTTTTTTTTTACAAAAAAAAACAGGCCGTTATTAATCCCAAACAAGAAATTAGTTAGCGTCTCTTATTTGTTGGCATCCTAGTTATGATTCGCCATTTACATGAGCTTAATGCTTAAAATGCGTCCAAACCGTCTATTTGTGTTTGATCTCCCCATCAACAACTTACCGTTTTCGGTTAACGAAAACAAAGAAACGGTAATTTTAACGGCCCAGTTTGTATCAAACAAGGAAAGCGAATATCTCAGTTTTGGCCAAGAAAAATTGTCCGAGGTGAGAATCTTCATGTAGAATTGTCGTTTGTAAAGTTATGCATATGTAATCTACATTATAATCGTAATAGCATAATATATCCTAGTTTACAAAAAAAAAACATAATATGGCCTGTCTTTTAAAAAATCTTTTGAGTTTGTTTATTTTCTTAAACACATAGACATCGTAGTGATAAAAATAGGACTAGTTAATCACCACACGGCCCACAACACACCTGTATAAATTATAATGAGAATGATATTACAAGCTTAAACCCTAATTTGTTTTATAGTTCTATCAATAAAATTATTTAATTACCATCTGAGACAGCAAATGATATAATGCCCCTCATCATGAAACATCCTCGCCAAAACTCTGGTTTTCTCAATGTTACAACTAATGTTTTATCCTCAAGATATTTACTCAGCTGAAAAGCTACTTCTCTGGTTCGTCGATCGTCTTTGTAATGTAGTTGTATATAGCTAAAATTTCTGGTTCCGTTTTAGTGCTGATTTGGTTTGACTTTTTATTTTAAATGAATAAAAACCTCACTGATTTTGCAAATGGTCTAGCAAAAAGGACTTATCGACTCTGGAAGATGACAAAACAAATAACACTCGAACACAACGACATACGCTTATCTGAAATAACAAATTATTGTTTACATCTCAGCTAGACAAAAGCGCATCTGGTGTAGTGGTATCATAGTACCCTCCCACGGTACTGACCAGGGTTCGATTCCCTGGATGCGCACCTTTTTTATCTCCTTTAGAGGTCTTCTCTGTTTGATCGAGCTGTGTATGAGTCAATTAAACCGGATAGGTGCAAAGATTTGGTTTTTGGTAATGGAAAAAGTTTCCTATTATGTATTGGAAAAAAACAGCAAGGAGATTTCATTACAAAACCTCATGTTTTAAGCAAAAAAAAAAAAAAAATACTCGACATTTTTTTGTAAAGATATATTATACGAATCAGTTTTGGTTAAAGATTAAAGGTTTTACAAAATATACAAATCGTTTGTGTTATTATTATACACAAACTATATACATTAATACCGTATGGTTGCACCAACTCTCACCACTTTAAGTAGCAGAGATAGACAAGGAACTAAAGAGAATAGATTGCATCTAGAAAACAGAAGGCGGTTTTAGACAGTTGTGATACTCGAGCTGAGACATTTCTCCTCCGTTCACTGGATCAAACTGGCATCTGTAGAAGCTGTTCAAAACAACAAAGAACATGATCCAACTCAGGTCAAATCAGATATGCAATAAGAGTTCAAGTTTGTCAATTGAATGACAAGTTTCTTTTTGCTGCTTACCTCCCATCCATGCCAAGAATAACAACAGTGTTCTTCTGATGACCAAACGCGACTATGTACTGAGTTCCTTCAACCAACCGAAACTGAGCCACCGACCACTCCGAGCTGAAATACTTCGGCAAAACTCCTAATAGAGTAAAAAAGTGTTATGTTTTCTGAACCAAGACGCTGCTAAGGGGTGAAAGTAACTGACTTTTGGGTTTAGGCCATTTTATACCTTTGAATAATGACAGAGACGATGATGGGGATGAGGAAGAGCGGGTAAGTTCAGCAGCAATTCGTGGTGTGTCTTTCACTTGAGAGCCGGAGTTGACTTTGAGGCCAAAGACATGGACAGTTCCTTTGTCGCTTGAGACAGCTAGCCACTCAGCATTTGAAGAGAAAGCCAGACTATATATCTCCGCTCTATCTGCACCCCTCCTAACCTGTACAATCACATCACGTTGGCATTATTGTCACCGAGCAATGGAGTCCAAACTCGTAAGTCATAAGGCATTATTATTATAAACATCTGAAATTCCCTAAGAAAATAAGAATCGAAAAGACTTTAAAGAGTAAATTCAAATGAGAAAATAAATACTGAGAGTTTCTCCTATGGAATAACCAATGCAAATAAGCTTGTATAGGAGGAACAAGATCAAATGCAAGATGCATCACCACATGTTTCATAACAACAACTGCTCTGACAATGGATTCATCAATGACCCTAACAGTTTAATGTGGTCATCATATTAATCAGACTATTACCAACGTTGAGCTCACTAAACAAAAGATGCATCCTTTTCAATCAACATGTTTCACCCTCCTAACTATTCCACAAAGATGAAAGCTTTCGATTAATTAAAAGCCTAAAACTGCTTTATACTAGTACCTCTTGGCGCAAGGTGCCGTCAACAGTATTAAACACCCGAACCAGAGTCCCCTTAGAGCTAGCCGTAGCCAACAAACCCCCATCTTGCGTGAGAGCAAAGCAAGCAATCCTCGAATCATGAGCCATAACGAACTTAGTCCTCTTAGAAGCATAATGCTCGATCCTCACCTGTCCTTTCTGCAAGCCAGGACACACCAACACCATCGAACCACCACCACCCTGAGAGACAGCACACAACCCCTTCGGATTCGCAATCGTCTCAATCTGATGCATCAGCTTGAGGTCCACGAAGTTGTAGACAAAGATCTTCTGCTCAAGAACGACGACGATCCTATCCCTCCTGAGGCGAACGGATCTAACGTCGGACCTGAAGGAGAGCTCGCCGATGCACCTGCTCTGGTGATCGTCCCAGATCATGACCTTGCTGGGAGGGTACTGGGGGTCGGGCCCGCCGCCGACGATGGCTAGGATGTTGCATCGGAAGAGCATCTCCACGACGGCGACTCCGCCGCCGCGGTCGAAGTCGCGGCGGAAGATTTCGCGGAAGGGGTCGCAGTTGAGGATGCGGAAGCCGCGGGAGGTGCCGACGGCGAAGCAGGCGTGGTCTTGGTTGAAGGAGAGGTGGAGGAGCGACGGAGGAGGCGTCGCGGGGGGAGAGGAAGGGGTTTGAATCTGATCGGAATTGTGATTGGGATCTTCGGAGGAGGTGAGAGTCATGGAGGAGAAGGAATCAAGAGGCTCGGCGTCGTCTCCACGGTGGTGAGAGTCGGAATCTGAGGGAGGCGTGTTGGGGTTAGGCCAGGGAGAGGAGGAGACGGTGGCCATGGAAGAAGAAGGAGAAGCGTGGAGAGGGAGGTTCCAATTAAGAAAGGGACTTGGTGGTTTGCTTGTTGCCGTCGTTTTATCATCTTTTCAGGCGCCTTCTTTTTTAAGCAACCAAACCAAAGTTTGAGATAAACTCGAATTTTATATTTACCACCACATTCTTTTCTTTTGTTTGTTTCAGTTTTTTTGTTACACTTAACGAATTTTATCTGAGAATAATACAGAGCTTTTTTTTTTTTTTAATCAAATTCAAATGAACTCCATATTGGTTTCATTGATGGTGAATGTATTATGTTAATTAAGATTAACTGTAAGAGTAAATTATTACCATGAAAGAAGTCTGTTTGATGAACAGGCAAAGGATATACTCAGTCAAATTGAGAAGGAAAAAAAAAACAGTATATTCATTTGCAGAAGCAAAGTGAAAACAATCAAAAGGAGTTTGACACACAACACATACAGAGAATCTGCACGAAACTTTGATTATTCTTCTTCCTGGTTACGGAAGATGCAAACTTGGCTTCACGACTAGTGATTACTAGTATGAGTGGCATCACCGCCGGTATCTTGGCCTTTCTTTGAAGCTGCTCTTAGTTTACGTTGTTCCTCTTTGTATATCCTGTTTCTTCGTTGGAACTACACACAAAATTACACACTCCCTTTGTCAGTTCCATCTGGGATAAGCTTATATAGGAAGCAAAGAATCTATCGTCAAGATAATAAACAAAAAAAGCTTTTAACACTCTCTCAAAGTTTCCCCCATGAGCCTATAAATACATTTCGATTTTCACGTGTGCTTAGATTTTCAATTTTTCATGTTGACCAAATGATTCCAATTGAAGAAACAAAACAGGAGATGAAGAGTCACAGACACTGGAAATGACATATATAAATCAAATGTAAGCACTAAGACTTGGCCAAGTGGGTATGAATATGAAAACAATCACCAATTATACTTTCCATTTCATCAAACCATGAAAATTCCAAGAAAAAAAAGATTATCATGTCAAACACCTAATAAGAGAGCAGAAGCATTTTCAGAATTGATCTGGATTCGAATAATCAAAATCAGTGAAAACGGATCTAAGCAGTCGATGCTTATGAATTGGTGATTTAACAAATCCGGCAGGAGCGAGAGAGAAAGGTAAGGAGTAGGTACCTCTTTGGAATGGTGAAGACACTCGAGGTAGTCTTCGCGAAGAAGAGAGCAATCCTTGGGCTCTCTGCAGTGAGACATACACTCGCTGAAATCCATCCAGAAATCGTAACATCTCCCTTTGTTCCCCGTTATTCCCCACCCCGACGCCATTGGTGATGAAACTGGATGATTAGAAGATACGTTCGTCTCTTCAGGAAGAAGACCTGATTCCCCAACGATCTGGACGATTCGGGTTTATCCAATTACAACCCGGATTATCCTGTTTAAGGCCTTAACATCAGCACTCTGTAGGCCCAGTGAATCCAATATATTGGGCCTAATCAATCATCCTACTAACCCCATATATTGACACGTATAGGGTCGTGTTCTAAAAATCGGTTTAGTTAAAAAAAGCGGTCTAAACGCCTGTGTAGAGAATAATCCTCTATAAAACGCTTAACATTGGTCTATACTATTATTTCTTGTCAATTTTATTTGACCTTCCTAAGCTCAAGGCTCAACCCACCTAACGAGTAACTAATTCTCTCATAGTGTCTAACGTGAGAAGAAGGTGGTGTCGACTATATGAAGATTGTTTCACATTGGCCACCACCTTACTTGATTTATAGTTTTTAACATATACCGTTTAATCTAAACTATTTGACGATATATAATAAATTCATATATATTTTTATAAAATAGTCTAATCTGAACTCGTTTGTAGAATCTATTTGTTAGCTAGTCTTATTCCATTGATCATAAAATTTCAATTGTTGTTTATAAGAAAACAAAGAAATCGATTTGATAAGAAAGCAATTACGTTAGCCACGTTAGAATCAAGTCAACGTAAACGCCAATGCTCTTCCCTTTCTCTTAATTTGTATTCAAAGTTGTATGTAAGTTTTTAGTTCAATGATTGATCATGTTCTCTTACCAACCAAAATGCTCCATTCTAACAAATATATATTGTTATATGAGTTGTATCAATATTGCAAATCAGCCAAGGAAATATGTCATGGTTGGTAGACAGCTTTCGTTTACGTGTTAATCAAATAAATGTTCTAATTCAAGCAAATGTTTTCAAAATTAGCAATCCATATTTTTTTACAACTAAACTCCCAAATTTTATGAATATGGCAAAATAAAAATAGTATATAAGAACCAAAAATATATTATTTTCATTTTTTAGAAAATATAATTAAATAGACTACAAATTAAATAATGTTAGTTAAACATTGATCATGAAATACTAATAATTAAAAACACATAAATTACATGTTGATTTTTTAGAACCAGATTTTGAAGTTGACACGGATCACTGGTTTTTAGCTGGTTTTACCAGATTTTCTCAATTTCGAGTTTTTAAACTGAACTGGATTCAGCTTCTTCAATGAGTCACGGTCGGACCGGTTTAAAACATAATTTTAGTTTATAGTAAAAGATTGAAAATAAATTTAAATATTCCTATAAATTTATGATAACATATATAAATCATTAAAAATAACAAATGATATATCTTATTCCTTTTAAACATATTTATCACCGTAAAAAGATAAATGTAATTAGAATATTATTTGAAAAAATTGTGGACAGTTAAATGGTTTGTTAAACTATTTGAAAAAATAATAAGAAGATGAAAAATGTGAAAGAAATCATAAAATACTAAAATCAAATTTGATGTGTCAATTTTGGTGTACTATATGTGCTTAGATGGCTTTATGAGAAGAGTATTCATTCAATTTTTTTTATATAAACATGTGTTTTAACTTGCTGCTAGCAAATAATGGACTAAATAAAAGGGTATTCTCGTAATAAGAGATAGTGATTATCCTTGATCAGTAACGTCTTGGCTACTTTTTTTTTTTTTTTTTGAACATTATCTTGGCTACTTAAATACACGAAAATACCCGATTCGCTTTTCACGCTGCTGTTTGATCGAGAGAGAGGTAGGAGGGAGACAAACCAGATGGCTAGCGAGCTGATCAACCGTCGACACGAGGCTGACCAACCACACGCCGATGCTTACTACCCGAGACCTATCAAACCGTGGTCCTCCACCGTGACACGTCCTATGCGTTACATGCTCCGTGAACAGAGACTCCTCTTCGTTCTCCTCGGCATTGCCATCGCGACATTAGTATTCACAATCTTCCCTCGCTCCACCCCCTACTCGGATCCCTTCTCCGGTTACGGAATCAGGCCCGACGACGAGTCGTTCCAGGCCCAGAGGAGGCCCAGTCTCTTGATGGGAGCAACAGGCGGGAAAATCCCGCTCGGTTTGAAACGCAAAGGGCTGAGAGTGGTGGTGACAGGTGGCGCGGGGTTCGTGGGATCGCATCTGGTGGATCGGTTGATGGCGAGGGGAGACACGGTGATCGTCGTTGAC
Source organism: Brassica napus (assembly GCF_020379485.1). Taxonomy (NCBI): domain Eukaryota; kingdom Viridiplantae; phylum Streptophyta; class Magnoliopsida; order Brassicales; family Brassicaceae; genus Brassica; species Brassica napus. The sequence goes on from NC_063440.1 coordinate 18,792,889, forward strand.
AACTTCTTCACGGGACGTAAAGAGAACGTGATGCATCATTTCGGTAGCCCTAACTTCGAGCTCATACGTCACGATGTGGTGGAGCCGATACTACTGGAGGTGGATCAGATCTATCATTTGGCGTGCCCTGCCTCCCCTGTTCACTACAAGTTCAATCCCGTCAAGACAATCAAGACGAATGTGGTCGGGACGTTTGAACATGCTTGGTTTGGCGAAGAGAGTGGGTGCTAGGTTTCTATTGACGAGTACCAGTGAGGTTTACGGTGATCCTCTTCAGCATCCTCAGGTCGAGACTTACTGGGGCAACGTTAATCCCATCGGTAATCTCTTCCTTCTTTGTTAAGTTGTTGGCATGTTGTGTTTTGTTTCTTGCGCATTGGTTGTGTCCGTCCTCTAATGGGAATCTGAAAACGAATCATTTTTTTTGTTCCCACGACGACGTTTAAAGCTTCTCTGTCTTTTTTTTTTTTTGCCTTTTGAATTTTCTTTCTTTCACGGAGTCAGAGAATGCGCACGTTAGAGAGTTGAAACAGGTGTTCTAATGTGATTTTCTTTCAGACATGGTCCCCATTTCTGTATGGTCAAACCATTGAACCGTGAAAAACGGGTCGTTCTCATCGTGCGTCTCTGTTACGTGTCTCTCCACCTTTAGATGCAGCCTGCCTCCATGTTAGCCTAACAGTTCCAATATACCTACTTTCATATTCTAGGGCTTTTAAATGTTTTTTTTTGCTTTTACACTGTCATTTTACTGGCAGTAATTTTTATTTTTTACTATCGTAGCGTTTTAATTACAGTGTTCTCTGAGAAGCTCTTGACCTTTTTCTTAAAACGTGGTGAATCATGTTTCTTGTGCTTTGACTGATTGTGGTTGTAATGGTCGGAACAGGTGTTCGTAGTTGCTACGACGAAGGGAAGCGTACCGCTGAGACGCTAACCATGGACTATCACCGTGGAGCCAATGTTGAGGTTGGTCTCTTTTTTTACTGCCTTTTAAGACAAGTTATGTTTTCTTTGTCTAGTAGTATTTGTCAAGAAAGAAGAGATAGAACAATGAATAACTTTTGTGTCTGCCTTGTTGATTGTGGTGACAGGTCAGGATTGCTAGGATCTTCAACACCTACGGTCCAAGAATGTGTATAGATGATGGGCGTGTTGTCAGCAACTTCGTTGCGCAGGTTGGTTAATAATTTAGCTGCACAAACTAGTAAATCAATTAAGAATGGTGGTTTGTATTAACAATAACTAAACAGGCACTAAGGAAAGAACCATTGACTGTTTACGGTGATGGGAAGCAGACAAGAAGTTTCCAGTTTGTTTCTGATCTGGTAAGACCCTCTGCTGTTTCTCCCTCAAAGAACGGCTCAATATAGTACTAACAAATTTCGAGCACAATATCTTTTATTATGTTTTTCGTGTGGGAGAAGGAAAAGAACGAATTGGTTGGTAACTTTATTGTCAAAACATATTTTATCGCTCCGAACAGTTATTTTCGTGGGAGTGAACTCACATGTTATTGTAAGAGACTAGAGAGTGTGGTGTGAGATCTAGCAACAAACGTGACCCCAAGTGTCTGAAACCCCCTTTGTCCTGTTTATTTTCTTTTTGCTGTTAAATTTTGTAGTAATGAGTCTGATTATGCGTGTTTTGTGTGATGAATAAAGGTCGAAGGCTTGATGAGATTGATGGAAGGAGAACATGTAGGGCCATTTAACCTCGGTAACCCTGGTGAATTCACCATGCTCGAGCTTGCTAAGGTCTCTTTCTATATATATGTAAAATGTATCGTTTTGATTTTTTACATTGAAATCTCTGATAGATTCTGGTGTCTTTGATTTGGTTTGCAGGTGGTGCAAGAGACAATAGATCCAAACGCAAACATAGCGTTCAGACCAAACACGGAGGATGATCCTCACAAGAGAAAGCCTGACATCACAAAGGCCAAGGAGCTTCTTGGTTGGGAACCAAAGGTGTCTCTTCGTCAGGGACTCCCTCTCATGGTCAAAGACTTCCGTCAACGTGTCTTTGGTGACCAGAAGGAAGGCTCTTCCGTGACTACCAAAATAACCGCAGCTTAAACAGTTGCACGTAGCAGCGATAGCGTTTGGTTAATGGTTTATAACCAAAAGTAGAGGCATTGCTTGCAGCTACATTGTGGAGAGAGGAGAACTTCGTTTGTTCAAATTTAATTTTGTTTTTATTTATATTTTGATAATATATTCTGTAACGTTAAGAGTAAGAATTTTGGTGTACTTACTTATTACTACTATTATTCATGGACTTCACTACAGCTTAAGAAAAACTTGTCTGTCATACAAAGTTAAGGGGCATTACTCATAGATGAGCAGATATCTCAATCCCAACCCAAAAAAAAAAAACTGTCTTTTGCTATCACAAACTACTAGTTAGCGCTGCTTCTTAGTCATACGAGATAAGACAGAACACATGTGAAAAATAAAAGGCAACGCTAGATTTTAAGACTCATGATCAAAGATGTATCTTGGTCGATGCAACAATTAAGAAGCGAGAGGGTATGATATGAAGAAACAAGTAGGAGCAGCTGACATCTCTCTATCTCTTACTTGGGATTCCTGAGGACGATAATGACAGAGTCACCACGGAGAAACATCTTGCTAATGAAGCGATCTCTGTTGACGGGAAGAGCTTTCTTCTTTCCTTTCCCAGTTTTCGGTACCTAAAAGAAACCATAGAGAACCCCTCCCCATATGTAAGAAACAACAGATGCTATATACAAAAAAAAAATAGATACCAAAAAAAAAAGAAAAAATAAGATAACCTCAGTCCACATTTCTCTGACGTTTTCAAGAACCATGTTGCAGTGCCTGTCGAAAGCCCTAACACGACCAAGGAGTTTCCTGTTGTTGCGGCAATTGATCAACACCTGAGTGTTGTTCTTAACACTCATCATCAAAACAGAAAGTGGTCCGGTGTTGAACTCCTCCTCTTCCGTCTTTCCCTGCCAATCAAAGTGTATAGAAAGCATATGAGCTAAATAACCATAACTAAAGATCAAGGTAACTTTTTTTTATCAAAAAAAAAAAGATCAAGGCAACATCAATATTCACACAGCCATAGCTCTACAAGATGCATGAACCATAAGAGTAGCGAATTAATAGCTCTAATAGCTCTAATCGAGTAGTTCGAGCACTAAAAAAGCAATACTAGAGCAATGATGGGTGAGGTGTCAAAGTATAGAGCTTCTAGAGAGAGGCGAATAGATTTAACTTACGTTGGTATCCTCTTCCATTGGCCTACTGCAGAAGACGAGACAAAAAGCGAGTGTTAGAAAATAAAAATCTTCGATTGGAGTAAGATATACTATAAAAATTAGCAGAGGAAGCGAAGAATCCTACCTCATGTTCACTTGGAATCAATAAAACAATGAGCAGATTGATGCAATTAGGGGTTTTAGCAGCTAAATCACGATCTCGGTTTTCCAAATATTTTCTCAGGGAAGAGGAAGAAGAAAGAGAGTCGAAAGCCATGGCGGTTAAAATGGGCTGCACTAAAGGCATTGGGCCTCAAAAGTATTACAAATGGGCCTAAAGCCCAACTTACCTTGGGTGCTAGCCTATTAACTGTTCACTTAGTCCCATGGTTTAGGTAATGATACTTCACTTTGCTATTACAACAACAAAGAGAAGCTTGCTTACGAGATCAAGCTTCACTTTTCAAGACACACCATCTCTCTTTGTTTTCAAACTTGGCTTTGATAAATCAAGTTCAAATCATGAATCCATATCTAAAACTTCTACGCTTGCACTACCATACCCATCAAACAAAATGGTTTTAATTTGCAAATAATTTTCGATAAATAGGTAAACTCAAAAGCAAAATGTATAACAAAACTGCATATCATCCTCAAGTGTGCAAAAACATAGATAATAAGAGAGAATAGAATTTTAAAACATTCAATGAAACGGCTAAGCAAAACCATCATCATCATCATTGTGTTTCTTGACCGAGAGAAACTCTGATTAGTTCATTCTCTGGGCAGCCTCCTTGGCAAGAACCCTCTCCTTAGCTTTGGTCTTGGCTTGAGACTTGGATCCCATTATCCCTCCTCCCCACTTCTTCCTGTACTCCTCGTACTTGTCGTTGAAGTTTGCCTGTTCACACCCCCAATACAACAAACACGTTAAAGCTACAAGTCAAGTCACTATGAGAACTTTATGTTTCGAGTCCTCTCTTTTATTTACCTTGATGGCTTCAAGGATTTTGCTGAACTCAAGCTTGTCCTCGTTCTTGACAGTGGTCAAACACAAGCAAGCAGCTGTCTTCTGATGAACGACCTGCAAGTGGATGAGAAGAAATGAACATCAATCACGGTTAAAGAGCGAATAAAAAGGAGACAACACTAACGCAAGAAGAGGAAAATTCTATTACCGTTCCAAGACGAGATTTGCCTTTGACAATGCAGTAAGGCACTTCCATCTTTCTGCAAAGTGCAGGTAACCAGACGACCAGCTCGATAGGGTCAACATCGTGTGCAATGACAACAAGCTGCGCCTTGTTCTGCTCGATGAGGTAAGTCACGTGGTTGAGTCCATACTTGACGACAATGGGCTTCTTGGATTCAGAAGGCTTTCCCTCAGCCTCGGCTTGAGCTTTCTTCAAAAGACGATCCTTCTTTGCAGCTTTGTCCTCTGGCCTGTACTTCATAAGAACCTTGAAAAGCTGGGTTGCAAGGTTCTTGTCAAGAGTCTTGGTGAACTGGTTCAAAGCCGGAGGGACCTTGAGCCTCTGCTTAAGGATACGCTTCTGTCTTTGAAGACGGATGGACTTAGGCCATTTGATGTAACGAGTCAAGTCCTTCTTAGGAGGCAAAGCTCCACCGATACCGAATTGTTTTGGCCTTCTCTCAAACAACGGATTAGTAACCTTCTCCTGAAAAAAGAAACATCGAATAAACATCAAGTAATTGCACAATGCTAGATGATGTGAGAAAGCAGTTAGAGGCATATACCGTCTTCTTCTTGGCAACCACTTTCACTCCCCTTTTCGGTGCCTACGAATCAGAAAATGTCACACAAAACATATCAAACAAACACAGATAAGAATCTGAAATACGATTGGCACATAGGACCTAGAAGAAGCAAATGTAATTCACAAAACAGAACCACAAGCCTCACATACTAACTTAAGCAAAAGATTGAGAGAGAGATAAAACCAATTACAACTGATTAACCCCTCTCTCTCTATTGTAGATTGGTTAAGAGCAAACAAAACGAGTAGGACCAAATAGATCAAAAACAAACGAAGCTGTATTAGATTTCAATGAGAGTTGCAATAACATACCATTGGGTGTTGTCGATTTCTGGAAGCAGACGGAGGAGAGAGCGGCGGAGACTGACTGACAATTAGGGTTTTATGTTATCACTTGTTTATATAAAGGACAACTAATTATCTGGTATTTATATTTTTAGACCCAAAGTTTTGTTCTTTGCAAAATCGACCCATCTACTGGTTGGTTCAGCGTGTGAACCAAACCAACAGCTGTGAACTGAGAGACATAAAAGATTGTTTCCGACGTTGTCCGGTGATCTGAGAAATGGTAATAACGAGAATATGTGGTAATACTATAAATCCGATTTTTCATATTCGACATCTAAAGCTCGAGTCTTTCCTATGGAACCTCATCATTCGCGCCGCTCTTCATCACAATCTCTCCCCACATTCTCCAATCTCCGTCTACCTCCGTATGCGCCGCCACTCCGTCACACCCGACTTTCACACTTTCCCCTTTCTTCTCCCTTCTTTCCACAACCCCGCTCACCTTCCTCTCGGCCGACGAACCCACGCTCAGATTCTTCTCTTCGGTCTCCACGCTGACCCCTTCGTCCGCACTTCTCTCCTCAACATGTACTCTTCCTGCAACGACTTGGCCTCCGCTCAGCGAGTCTTCGATGAGTCTATCTCAAAGGACTTACCCGCGTGGAACTCGGTGGTGAACGGTTATGCCAAAGCAGGGTTGTTAGATGTTGCGCGGAAGCTGTTCGACGAAATGCCTGAGAGAAACGTGATCTCGTGGAGCTGCTTGATAAACGGGTACGTTACGTGTGGGAGGAACAGAGAGGCGCTTGGTTTGTTCCGAGAGATGCAGTTATCTAAAATCAGACCGAACGAGTTCACATTGTCGGCTGTGCTCTCCGCCTGTGGGAGATTAGGCGCGCTTGAGGAAGGGAGATGGGTTCACGCTTACGTGGATAAGTACAATGTTGAGATTGACGTCGTCTTAGGTACATCTCTCATTGACATGTACGCCAAATGTGGGAGTCTTGAGAGAGCAAAACTTGTTTTCGTTTCCTTGGGATGCAAGAAAGACGTCAAAGCCTATAGTGCGATGATGTGTTGCTTAGCAATGCACGGATTAACAGAAGAGTGCTTCCAGCTGTTCTCTGAGATGACGTCTAACAACATAAACCCAAACTCTGTGACTTTCGTGGGGGTTCTCGGTGCTTGCGTTCATGGTGGTCTTGTAGACGAAGGAAGATCGTACTTTGCGATGATGGTTGAGAGATTCGGTATCACTCCATCGATCCAGCATTATGGATGTATGGTTGATCTCTACGGAAGAGCTGGTTTGATCGAAGAGGCAGAGAGTTTTATAGCTTCTATGCCTATGGAGCCTGATGAACTCATTTGGGGGTCTCTCTTGAGCGGGTCGAGAATGCTTGGGGATGCGAAGACTTGCGAAGCTGCACTCAAGAGACTCATCGAGCTAGATCCCATGAGTAGCGGAGCCTATGTGCTTTTATCAAATGTCTATGCTAAAACAGGGAGGTGGATAGAAGTTAAGCGTATCAGACAAGAAATGGAGGCAAATACAAAACTAAACTCTTTGCTAAAAACTGTTTTAATGGTTTCTGAACTAACTGAAGATTTTTCTACAGGTGAAAGGTATCAAGAAAGTTCCCGGATGCAGCTCCGTTGAAGTAGACGGCGTGATTCACGAGTTTGTTGTGGGAGACGAGTCTCAAGAAGAGAGAGAAAGTATTTACGCTATGCTCGATGAGGTAATGCAGAGGCTGAGAGAAGAAGCTGGATATGTTTTGGACACCAGAGAGGTTTTGCTTGATCTTGATGAGGAAGGTAAAGTGAAGGCTTTGTCTTACCACAGTGAGAAACTGGCAATAGCGTTCTTTTTGATGAAGACGAGGCCTGGAACTCCGGTGAGGATCATCAAGAACCTCAGAATCTGTGGGGATTGTCATCTTGTGATGAAGCTGATCTCGAAGCTATACGGTAGAGAGATTGTTGTAAGAGACTGTAATAGATTTCACCATTTTAGAAACGGATCTTGCTCTTGCAGAGATTATTGGTGATATAATTGCTCCACCAATGTTTGAGTACACACATTGCAAAGGTTTCGAAATTAAGGAAGAAAATATAACAAAATAGCTTGGTTGTATAACTAGTAAGATACTCTAGAACCAGAGGACTGTAAGATTCTCTCACTTATATTATCTTTGATGAACAATGTACAGTTTATACATTAAGGCCATTCAAAACCAGAAAAGGCAAACATACACTCATGAGTTGAGGATTTTCAGTAAAAAAAAAAAAACATTTTAGTTAAGATACGACAAAGATAAAGAGGAACAAAAGCCTGTTTCAAAACTTTGCCGGAAAACTGCAACTGAAAATCAGATAGGGAAGTTATTGGTAACCCAGAGAAAACCGTTCTCCAAGACCGCAGAACTCTATTTGTAACTTTCTTTTACTTTGTTATCTACAAAAACAAAAAAGACAACACTGCACCAAGAGAAAGAGCAACAAAGGAACATCAGATCTGGTGTTTTGGGGGTAAATATAAGATAACTTGAGAAATGAAATGAATAAAATCTTTCTTACCTCCTAAAACAAAAAAAAAAAGGCTATCACCACTACAAGAAGATCTACTATTACTCCAAACTCTTCTAATCTTATTATTTCCTTTCTTTGTAATACCCTAAATGGCTTATTTAGAATGCCAACAGTTTACAATCTGCAAAAAAAATAACATCCAACTTAAGTTTCAGCCCATAGCTTTTACAGAAAAAAAAAAAGAATAGTAATCTATGGACCAGAGACTGACCTGATACTGGGAGAACGGCTTTCTCTGTCTTGAGATCGAGAAATAGAGAATCCAGTACCACAAGTTACACCTTGGTTGCTCTGTATACATACTCCATACATGGTTCTTGGATAATTAGCTGGAGAAGAAGGCTTCCGCAGAAGAATAAGAGAAGCATCTGATGGAGTCAATTGTCATGTTCCTTCATAACAGACTCTGTAAGCGGAACTCTTCATGGATTTGTATAAAATGATTATGGGATCCGAAACAAATGTTCAAAACGCAAGCAGAGCTGCAAGGCAACATATGATAATTTTGCCTCTTTCTTCTTCTCACTTGACAAAAAAAAAAGCTGCTTCATTTCAGCTCGTCTTTCACCGGTTATTGGCCTGCATTGCAAGCTTCACTAGACGTAGCAACCCTTCCAAGTCTTGAAAGTTATAATCAAGAGTGCTTTTTATGGATAGAACTCCCTCTCCTTGTTGTTGGTCCTCCCCCAAGTTTTCAATAGAAGCTGCCAATGCCACACGTGATTTCCTCGATGCATCCATTGCCAGATTTACGTTCTGAGCCTGCAAACAGTAGAGAGTAGCTGAGGTTAATCACATGTCTAAAGAGTATCAACGTTGCAAAGCAAACGAAGCACATCAAATTCACAACGTTGCAAGAGCCGTTAATACACTTACAAATTGAATTATGCGTAAGATATTAGAGCGGTTTTGCGCTGAAATGACGTGGTTCCCGGCAACTAAAGGAGAGCTGGTGCACCTTGAGTTGCCAACTCTGTCTACAGCTGCTGGATTGTTCACGTTATCAACATCCGAAGCAGAAGAGGAAGGAGACTCACCTAAAAGACAGCGAGAAGAAGGTTACAATGTGAAGAATATTTCCTAAACATCGTTGGTTATATCAGACTAGCTTACCAGGAGGAACTATTTGCAAAGAAGTCTGCAATTCATTTCGGTATCTATTAGCACTGGTGTAAGAGGAGTTGAGCACTCTCATATACCCTGCCTCCATGCATTTGTAAGCCAGAGCAGCAGCTCCCATCTCTTTAGACTTCTCATACTCACGTGCACAAAATCTATCATGACAAAAAGAGGTTTTACAAATGATTACAAATGGTAAAAGAAAGAACATTCTGAATTACCCGCAGAGATTCGCTGTGCTGCTATAAATACTCGTAGAGTGGATCATTGTCTCTCCTTGTCTAGCACTCTCGTTACTGCTCGTCTCCAAGAGAAAAGCACCGTGAAGAAACTTGAGGCAAGCTTGGAAGTAAAGCTCAATGAACTCAAGGTTTGAGATAGAACTCTGCAGCAGCAACAACAAAAAAGCAAGACCATTAGAATAAAAAAAGATCAGAATGAGAGATAACACTGCAACTGAATTATGAGAAGAAAAAAAACCTTGAGGCGATCAGCTGTATGTTTTAGATCTTTAGCTTCTTTCAAAATACCATGGGCGGCTTGCACAGATGTTACTTCCTTCCGCAAGGGGCTTGGAGAAGGCTCGTTTCTCCTTCTTACCTGGGCTGTTGCCTTCGTCACATCATCAGCTTGGATACTATTATTCCCAGCTGATGTCCCACATTTTTCGACTTTCTTACGGGAGGAATCGCCTCTAGATGGTGGCCGTGCTGGAGAAGTTAGATCTGCTCTGTTACTCCTCTCTGATACTCTTTCAACGTCATAAGGCTTTGGAATGTTTGGTTTCACGACCATGTCTGGACTACTACCATCGTTTATCTTCTTTTCAATATGTCTCGGACCATCCCGTGAAGATGAACCTTTTCCTGACTTCTTCGCCAAAGAATCATTGCTACGTCGATGAATATGATCCTTGTGGCCACCATTTTCTAAATTGGCATCCAGAGAAGGTTCAGCGCGCACTTTAGCTTTCAAAGATCCTTTATTATCACAAACATCTAGCACAGGAGACTCACGGGATCCATGTTTGTTCTTTCTCCGCGTTTGCGATCTATCACTCCCACCATCACCTTCACCATCTGAGAATCTTCTCATACTACTTGCTGCCAAGAAGTCAGTATCATGAGATTCTACTTTCTTCTTTCTCATAGGTGAGGACGACACCGACTCAACAGGCGAAGATTTAACTTCGTGGGAGCTGTTTCTGGGTTTATGAGAAGAACTAGAGGTGGCTGCAACATGTCCGTACTCTCTTCTCGAATGACTTTTGTTTTTCTTTTCCGATTTTCCACTTCCATGAGAAAAACTTGGTTCCTTTCCTTCTTTAAGAACTCGAGCTTTCTTTCGTTCATGGTTTTCCTTCTCACGGTACACCCTAGGAGAACCATGGCTCTCTTTCAGTTTCCTCTTTTTACTCCCCCCTGTGCTATTACTATTTCCCGTGTCCGAAGCTCCTCCTCCTTCCTCTTTTGGCATTTTAGAGGAGACTCGAGGCTTGTGCTTTTTATCTGCTGATGCGACGGGGACACCACTGTCTGAGGCTCCTCCTTCATCAGGAAACAGAAAACTTTCAATCTTCATTTTCTTGGCCAGCATAGAACTCTCTCGCTCTGCATTCCTTTTGTTATTCATCTTCAAGCTCCTCGAGTCATGATCAGAGTGGTGATCCACTGCTTTGCCTCTCTCTTTCTGTTTATGTTTCTGTCTCTCTTCGTCAGCAAAGTCACTAAGTCCATGCGAGTTGTGCATGGTTCCGTTTCTTGCTGATGTTAGGATACTCTTCTTGCTCGTCTCTGCAGTCCGAGAACCTTCTTTGACCATTCCGTTGTCTAACTTTTTAAAACCCTTCCTCTTCTTTTTGGTGTTGTCCTCTCCCTGATTAAACTGAGGTTTAAGACCACTCTGCACTGGAGCCTGGCTGTCAGGTGCAGGAATCTGATACATCGCATACACAGCTTTCGTTGTTTCATCTTCAGGAACATCGCAATAGTTCGCACCAGGGCTGAAACACAAATTTTTGACAATATATCACATCGAAAAAAATAATATGACAAAGAATAGAGAATTAAGAAAAAAAAAAACTCACAGCCAATCAAGCATCGTGCACATCCATTTCTCCGGAAGTTTGGGGACGGGGCCAAAAGGAAGAAGCCGCCACTGTCCACACTTGTCACAAGCAACCCAATGTTCTTCTATGACCACGGGATTCGCTTTAGGAAGAGAAGGATCACTACCAAGTTTGCCCACTGAGGGTCCAGGACCAACATTCTGAGATTCTGTCACTGGGACTCGAGACTTTTCCGGCGTATCTTCTAAGGTCGGAGGTTCCTCTTCCTCCTCAGAGTCCTCCATGTCTCCAAAAAAGTCTTTGTAAGTGTCCTCAGCTTTTTTGCCACCATTATGTGGTTTCAAGGCTGCCACTTCCTTCTTCTCAGCTTGACCATTCATCTTTGTTTCATTGACAACAGAGCTTTTCTGTTTACTAAACTTCGATGAAGACTGTGGCTCCCGTTCTGTCTGATCAGACTTCTGTTTTCTCGACGAATGTTCTTTATGACCACTTTTCAGCTTTGACGCTTCTGTTTCCTTTTTGGCTAACTCAGGAGCTTGGCTTCCTTTGTATTCTTTCCTCGAGCGTCCTGAAGCATCATCATCACCAAATCTATTCTTCTTATCTCCCCGAACACTTCCAGCTGAACTAGTCTTTGGATTCTCATGATGCGGCGGCTCAAGAGCTTTGCTTCCTTTGTATTCTCCTACCTCCATTTCTCCCTTAAGACTGCCATTGTAATTTTCTTTGGATGCGTCAAATAATTTACTACTGGCGGTTTCTTTCTCCGTAGCAGAAGGATATGATGTGTTTGTTTCCGTTGGCTTCTTGACGGAGACATCATTTCCATCAAGTAGACCCTTCTTACTGCGGACACTTGCCTCTGCAGACAAGTTGTTCCTCTCCAGCATCTTTCTTTTCTTCTCCACTGATGGATCCTCTCCAGCCTTTTGAGGTTCCAGACGGTTTGCCATAGCAGAAGAACTCTCAATGAAAAGCCTGGATGGAGATGTACGCTTATATCCCTTCTCGGGTTTTTCCCTCTCGATGAACCGAATCAGGTCATTAGAGAGTGGAGATAGCAACTGACCAGGATCCACAGGAAGAGAAGTCATAACCTGCATATAAGAACATATCAACACGATAAAGCCTCTCAAAACAAAGGACACTGTTGCACTATATCGAAACAAAACAAGGAAAACTCTTACATTAAGAATATTGGCGGGAGACTCCAACGGAGAATAACCTTGAGGTTCTCCAGACATCCCTTCACTACCAGAAACACTATTAGGCGACACATCAAGTCCGAGGCCACTGTATATCGCAGCAGCATTCTTTTCAGCAGGTAAACTATCTGCTCCCATCTTTATCCGAAGCTTCAGGGAGTTTTGTTTACTGAAGACCCCAGGCTTCTCGGTTGCAGATTCATGTCTGGAACTGGAGTTGGGTTTCTTGGATTTCATTGATTTTTTGGGGATTCTAGAGGAAGCAAGCTCAGAATTTGCCTTTTTAGGAAGGCTAGAAGAAGCTGCATTACCACTCTGGGACTGAGAGAAGAAAAGAAGGTTAAGAGAGTAAGTAATGTTATAAAAGCATTTACAGGAAGAAAAAAAAGAACATATACCTCCCCTGGTAAGATGTTAGGAGATCTAGTCCCTGCAGAGCTCTGAGGTTTTGCAGGTGCCTTTGGATAAGACCAAAGAGGGGAACGTTGATAAGTTGGCAAGAAAGAGCCATAGCCACCAAATTTCGCCCCTGTAATGAAATTCAAAGGACTAGTTTCACACTTTGTGACCCAAAGGAAGAAGAAGAGTTGCTGCCACGCATAAACATACCAAGATTCTCAGCAGAAAAATCGCCCTCGAAGTCTTTCTGGAAATGTCCAAGTATGTTTTGAAGCTTGTGGTCCTTCAAAATAAACAAAACATTGATTACTAGCAAAAAAGTAAAGAATTCAAAGCCTCAGAGGCGTGGATGCTTCTACCAAACCCTAAGAATTTAAACAGACATACCATAGAAACCTTGTTTACATCCATGTAATAAAAACCTAAACACAGCAGCAGGCAATCAATCGCAAACTAAATCCTTCCTTAAAGAACCAAAGGCTTAAATAGTTTAACAATCTGGGAAACTGATCTAATCGCAATTAAAGTGATCTCGTTTTGCAGATTAAATCATAATGAAATTACCAAACTATAACATTTAAACATATATATACCATGTTAACCACATACACATCCTTAATAATAACCTTTCCAAAGTAAAAATCGATCAATGCATCTTGAACAACGATATTTAAAATAAAAAAAAAAATTAGTCTAGACGTTTAAAAAATCGATACCATGTTGACCACATACACAGTAACATTAGCACTTGACACAGTTCATAATCCAAGTTGTCAATAAGCCACTAACATATATTAAAAAAAAAAAAAGAGAGAGATTAATGTTACAATGTAAGAGAGATCGTTGTCAGGGTCGAAGCTAGAACCAAAATCGTTAGTGAGATTGTAAGAGCAAGCCTCTCCTTCTTCAAGCTCAGACTCCTCCATATCTATCCACACCACCTTAACCCTAACCCTAGCCCCTTTCTAACATTGCAATCCTCCCCACACCCACACACACACCCACACACACGAAAAAAAACGTTAAGACAAAACAATTGGATTGGCTACGGATCCACGAAACAGTAAAGCCCCAAACTTATAAGATTTGCCTTAGCTAAGATCAAATTCGAAATCCGATCAGGAGCACCCTAAATCGAACACAAGAGACAAAGTAGAAGCCAGCCCCCCCAGAAAGTGAATTTGATTTTTGTTTTTTTGTTCAATTTCGAAGAGCAATTGAATTCGAAGAGAAAACAATCTGATGGAAAGAGAGCAGAATTATTTGGGAGTTTTTGGAATTGGATCAAATATGAGTTTGGAATTGGATCTCTCTGTTCGCTGGACAAAATCAATTCAGCAAAACCAACCCGAAGAATCTCCCGGGTTTTGGTATAGGGTCAAACGCGGTTATTTGTTTCCTTTTTTATTTATTTCTTTCCTTTTTTCATCCCTACGTGTAAGAAACATACAAAGGTAAGTTGTGTCCCAAGTTTTTTGTTTTGTTTTAAATGGAGCAAAATATATATGATTTTCACTTTTATTTTGTGACTTAAGTAGCACTAGATTTTGTTGGTTTTGAAATAAATAAACCAATAGATAATTTCCATGACTAGACTCCCTTGAGATAAGTATGTATGGTTGTTTTATGTGAAAGAATCAACTGATATATATATATATATATCACTGAAAACATAAATTCTGACTAATGATTTTTCAAGGATTAAAAAATAAAAAGAAATTAATTAATAGAAATAAATGGAGAGGTATTTTTTTCTTGAAAATGATTACCAGCATTTTGTCTTCGCGATTTTCTATTGATTTATTTATTTAAATGCATGGACGATCGAGGTTTGCTTTTTGGTTCTTATTTCCTTTGGTCATGTAGAAGAGCTTGTCTTTGTATCTTTTTGGTTGCTAGATTTAGATTCTGTGGGGCTTTCTAGTGAAAGCAATATAATAGGAATCATTTTATGTTTCCGTTTCGTCAAGTCAATAGATTGGCGAAGATTAATTTGGCTCGTCAAAAGCTTATGCTATATGTCTTTTATCAAATGTGTGTTGAAGATGTTCTATGTCTCCAGTTTTTTAGTTTGTCTATCTTTGTAAGGATCGGATCTCATTGTTTTATGTCTCATGTGTTGGGGCTTTGGTCTCCTCATGTGTGGGGATTTGTTTTTGGAGGCCTTAGGACATGACGACTATTGTATTCAAATTCAATTTTGTGTATGAATGAAATTTTAATGTGAAAAAATGTTAATCAACAAAAGGAACGAGTATTTTCACAAAATGTTAATCAACAAAAATGTTAAAGTAATATAGAAACTATTGTCTGAAAACATTAAATATAATTAAGCTTTTTATTCATAGGTTTTAGAATCCATATCTATCTCCCCCATATTTATTACTTGCACACACAAACAACTGATTTATTTTTCACAAAAATGTTAATTTATAGTTTTATACTAGTACTACTCCATGTATCCATAAATATAATTTATAATTATTTAATAAAAGGAACACATGTATAAATTTATAGTCGACGAGAACAATGTCTTTTATCAATCTAAATTTATTCACTGATATGATCTCACACCATTTTCATATAAACTCATGTCCATGTGTTTTGGTTCACTTATTCATCACTCTCATCATCTGAATGATTGTTCACAGATTGTTCACATGAGATACATATGTGTAGTGGCCCTTCCCAAATCCTATTCTTCGTAGTCAATGTTCCAATGAATAAAGTTTTGAAGTCTCATTGTTAAAAATATTAACATTTATTTGCTTTGAGATATTTAAAAATTAATTTAAAGCTTTCTATTTTTCCTTCCAAACAACACTAAACATATATTCAATAACTGAACGTAGTGACACATGCCATATGTTAAACATTTTACGGGTTTTTAGGCTCACTATTTAAAAATTTTGGAAATGTATTGAGTATTTCTACTCTTTCTATTTGATATGGAGCTAAATAACCACAATTTTCATAACCAAAATCTACAGAACAATATTTTTCCTTCTAGAAGATGGGGAAAAATTAAATCATTTTGTATAGTAGTTTCCAGAATTTGAGGGTCATGTGTTGATTCTACCATTCCAATGAAACAATATGTAAATAGCATGTCATGACCACAAATTCCCAAAAATTAGGACGTGGAGATGCTCTTATCTCTTTCCTATAACATAGTAGAAACACTGTTGCTAAAACGTAAGTGACTTCATGGCCCAATGGATAAGGCGCTGGTCTACGAAACCAGAGATTCTGGGTTCGATCCCCAGTGAAGTCGCACACTTTTTATCTCTTTCCAAATTTTTAAAACCTTCAGAGGCATCCGGAAGCTTCTCTCCATTAAAGTCAATTTTCTTGTGAGAACAATAAGGAGTAGCTTCTCGATCTCATCTCCTTGAGGAGACGATGTCTATTTACAGAATCGCTAGAGCCTTGTCCTTCTCGGGGATCTTCAGGTTCAGTTGTTCTTACTTCTTAATTGCCTTCCTCTTCACTTACCTCTTTTTTTTTTTTTGAACAACCCTCTTCACTTACCTCTACCTCGCTTGAACATGATATTGTAAGACAGCACATGTTTTTTGTATGTTGGAATGCTAAGATTTCAATTTACAGGCAGCTTGAGCAAGAAGCTGAATGAGGCAGCGCATGTTGACAATTAGACCACGTCACTGGTGCCATCGCGGTAGAGTTGGGTCACGTGTCGGGGCTACTATTATTATGGACTTTATTAATTTTTAAGTTATTATGGGTTTAGTTATTAACATGGCTTTATTGTTAGATTAGGATTTTCATTAGTTTTATTATTTAAGCTTTGTAAACAGTTTTGATAACAAAAGAGAGATAGTTATCTCTTTTACCTTATTCTTGGATAGAGCTAACACAACGTCTCCTAAGAATCAATAGGTTAATTGCTTTATATGTAGCTTCAGCTACACCACTGAACTCAGCTACACCACTGAACTGAAACTGTGCTCAATGTTCATACAACACAAGTTCACTGCTCAAGAGTTTCGTGAAGAAAAAGCTACAGTGTGTAAAGCTGTCGTGAATTGGCGAAGACATTCCAAGCTTGAGCATGCAAATGGTGTTTTAAACCATTTCATCTATTTATTTATTTTTTCTCTATAAGTGAAGAAGTGAACTTTATCTACTTTTGTTTCCTTCTTTTTTTAATAAATACATTTCATTTTGTTAAACAATCCTTAGATATATCAATGAAAAACAAAACTTTTTCTCTATTAATTTTATTAATAAGCATTGCTGATACATTTCTTCAGCGTACATTAGATTGATTCAACATGTATTGTAATTGATATAGCACACTCGCACTTGTTCAAAACATAACAGTGCATGCATGGTAGAAACCCAAAAAAGGCAAAACAAGTATGTAAATATATAATCTTCTCGTGACTTGGACTTAAACCCATATGGCTCCAGCTCTTTTTAGCAATGCGGCTAGTTGGTTCTTGACTTGGAGAGTCATTACCTGGTTAGCCCCACCGATTAACTGTTCCCCTATGAACACAGCTGGTACACTCGGCTTACACCCCATCTGTTTCAATGCTTTCTCCATTTCCTGACCGTTTGACAGCTGGTCAAGCTCGTACACTGTCATCTTTGCCCCAAATCCTGAGATCAGCGTTTGAATTGAATGGCTCATGCAGCAAGTGCTTTTGGTGAAAATCACCACTGGTTTGTCAGCAACTAAACTTCTAATGTTTTCCATTGAATGTAGGACTTGATTAATTGTAAGAGGATCTCTATGGTTGTTTTTGCTTTGATGTTTCTAACAAGTAAGTAAGCCTATTTATAGAGTTATATGTTTGGAGAAGGATAAGATTGCATAAATCAGATCTTTTACTTCTTTTTGTTCCTTCCCCATGTGTTGTGCCCTTTGGCGTTTGCTAAAAACTGCATGAGCCTTAGATTCTTTCCTTTTTCAATATCAGAACCAAGTGGCATATACAGTCATGAGAATTTCTTCTTTTTTTTTTGCTTAATACGGAAATATCCTTGCCCTATGGTTTAGTAGTGATCCACGGATCCAAGAAGGTACGCAACAGTGTGATTATGTATGCTCTATGTTGCTTTTTTGGTTGGGTTGCAACATCTTTTTGCTTTTGGTGCAATCAACTGAGGTGGAGATTGGATTATGGTTTATCCAGTTAGATGCCTATCTTTTCAAAGCAACAATAGATTCCTCCAGGCTCGAAAGAAACGGAAAGCAAGAAAGGAAAAAAAAGAGGATTGTCTTTGAGATATTTTTTTCTGCTAGTGTGACCTGGAGTCTAGAGAGCAAAAGCGACGCAAGATCTTGCTTTTAGCTCTTACATTATCTTCAAAACCATTTTTCAAGTTGTGCATTCACAAATTTCTGAATGTGAGCGTTTGTCTTAACTCTTAAGAGTCTTCTTTGTTGTTGCCGAGGATAAGAATAGATTGCTCATTGCAGCAGAATTGAAAAGGAAAGCATGATTTTTAGATTTGGAAATCCACAGAAATGAGGAATCTATGGCAGATTCGGTGATAAGGCCATGTGTCTGTTTTTCTTCACCATGATTGATTTAGTACACTGTACACATTTTTTAGCACACTTGTGGGTGATAAAAATCTCAAGATTCGGTTGGAACAACTTGTGTAGGATAATATTCACGTCCAGATATCTAGAACAGTCTACTAGATTTGGCTAAAGGTCATCTGATCATAATATTTATCTTTGCAGAATTGCCACAATCATGTTCTGTAATGAAAACCTGGAATTGTATCAGAATTAAGTATACTATATATGGTTCTCGTTTGAAAATTGAAGTTGATCCTTGAAAGCCAAGAAACATTAACGAAAAATAGAATTTCAGTAGATCATGAAACTTTGTGAGAAAGCTGGCTTTCTATTGCTCGGTAAATGCAATGCCCATTTGGTTTGATCTCAATGATGGTTAACCCCATCGGTCTTCTTCTCGAACTTTTCGTTCTCAGACCATACGATCACTTGTCACATTGCTTTGCTCTATCCGATTCTTCCTTGGCTCGTTTCTCGCGTCTCTTGCTCGGCTTTGAGTGTTCTTGCTGAGCAGTGTGAGTGAGACTCCAGCGATGGTTCTCACTAAAGTGTACATATCTCCTTTTTCTCATCGGTTTCCTCCTTGGAGATGTTGCTGCTGCTGTACATATCTCTAAGCTTTTTGGGAATTTTTGATAATGTATTCTTCCACTTGCTTCTTCTATGCTTTTTGTTCATTTTTGCTTCCTTTCGGAGCAGCCTTTCTCATCTCCGACTCCTTGTTCTGTAGTTGTTCGATCTCTTCCTACAATAAAATGGCATGCATCATCATGATCGACAACAACATTCATAATAATAAATCGAGTAATAAACATTGTCAAATATCCAAAGCGGGCACAAAACTAAAACTTCTATTCCTGAATAAGAGAAAAATCAATGGTGGTGTTATTTTTGCCTAGCAAGCATCTCAACGACCGTTTCATGTTGCTCCTGAGAAGCATCTATGGTGGGTTCCTTGCCATTTAAGGAGCCTAAAATAACTAAAAACAAAATAAGCTAAGAAAATAGTTAGACAAACACACCCAAAAAAAAACAAAGGGCTTTTTGTTCTTTAGTATTGGTTTGGTTAAAAAAAAATAGATTTAGACAATAATAACACTTGATCTAAATCAAAAAAAAAAAACGAATCGATTCTCCAAACATAACTAGTCGAAACACATTGCAAATTCAATATTTAAGCCACTAAAAAGTTAGACGATCTAATTTTTATTTTCTATAAGATAACTAGACTTTAAATCACTTTACATTGAAATGCAATAGTCGTACATGGAATAATTTGTCGCTATTTAAAGTTTATACCTTTGATCCAAAGAAAGAGAAAACCGATGTTTGTAATTTAAGGCTTACGGTAACCAAAAAAATTGAAATGTTAATTGGCTTTTGTGTCAAGTAGCAAAATCAATGCATATTGAAGGCAAGTTTTAAGGGCCCATCGGGGGAAACTAATGAAAATCTATTTAGAACTCATAACTCAGCGTAGATTTTGTAAGTAGAAACTACATTTATTTTGTCAAAGCTTGTTTACGTTAATATAAAAAGGGGAAGATAATTCAGTCTATAAAATGGAGTCTAATGATGATACACCTACAAACAAATATCAAACTTACCTTACTTTTTTCACCACTATTACTATAACATTTCATTTTTTATCACATAACATCATCTCATGCAGGGCCAGGCTTGCCCACAAGCTGGTCAAGCATGTATTTAACACAAAAGACTATGTTTTTTTTTCCTGAAAAAGGGCTCACAACAAACTATGTTTACACTTATTATTCCAAGTTTTTTTTATTACTATTCCAAGTGACTAACAGAAATATATATATGCATTCAATTATCATTTTCAGTGTGTTTTAATACGACAATTCAATAAACCATATGTACTACGATAATACAAAGGATGACTGATACTCTATATTGTAGATTTGAGGTTGTGATTAAGATATAAGTATATTTAGAATTTTTATTGATAGATGAGTATTTTTTTTTTTTTGGTCAATATTTTGTATTTTTAAAGAAAATTCTTAAAAATTCTGTTTTAGGAAAGTTTTTATTTTTATAGAAAAATATTGTAGATTTGAGGTTCAGATTTTGAAATTATGATAATAAGAATTTTTGTTGATAGATGAGGATTCTTGTAGTTTTTTTTAATCAATAGGTTGCATTTATTAAATTAATTTCACAAATATTCTATTTTAGGAAAGTTTACATTTTACTAGATTTTTTTGTAGATTTTGGGTTGTGATTTAGACATTAGGATAACCAGTTTTTTTTGTTGATAGATGAATATTCTTTTAATTTTTTTGATTCATAGTTTGTATTTTTAAAATAAAATACTAAAAATTCTATTTTAGGTAATTTTTCATTTTTGTAAAAAATATTGTAGATTTGGAGTTGTGATTGAGATATAAGGATAACAAGAATTTTTGTTGATGATGAGTAGTCTTTTAGATTTTTTATCAATAAGTTGTATTTTTATTGAAAATTCTAAGAAAAATCTATTTCAGGAAAGTTTTCATTTTTATAGAAAAATATTGTAGATTTGGGGTTTAGATTTGGAAATTAGGGTAAGTAGAACTTTTGTTGATAGATGAGTATTCTTGTAGTTTTTTTGCTCAATAGGTTGTATTTATTAAATTAATTTCAGAAAAATTCTATTTAGGAAAATTTTCATTTTTATAGATAATTTTTGTAGATTTGGGGTTGTGATTTAGGAATTAGGATAACAAGTGTTTTGTTGATTGTTGAATATTCTTTTAGATTTTTTTATTCATAAGTTGTATTTTTAAAATAAAATATTAAAAATCTATTTAAGGAAAATTTTCCTTTTTCTAGAAAAATATTGTAGATTTCGGGTAGTGATTTAGAAATTAGGATAACAAAAATTTTTGTTGATAGATGAGTATTCTTTTAGATTCTGATCAATTGGTTGTATTTTTAAAATAAAATTCTCAAAATCTCTATTTTAGTAAAGTTTTCATTTTTGTAAAAAAATATTGTAGATTTAGGGTTGTGATTAAGATATAAGTATATTTAGAATTTTTGTTGATAGATGAGTATTTTTTTTTATTTTTGATCAATATTTGTATTTTTAAAGAAAAATTTCAAAAATTCTATTTTAGGAAAGTTTTCATTTTTATAGAAAAATATTGTAGATTTGGGGTTTAGATTTTGAAATTAGGATAAGAAGAATTTTTGTTGATAGATGAGTATTCTTGTAGTTTTTTTGCTCGATAGGTTGTCTTTATTAAATTAATTTCACAAAAAAAACTATTTTAGGAAAGTTTACATTTTACTAGAAAATTTTTGTGGATTTTGGGTTTTGATTTAGACATTAGGATAACCAGTTTTTTTTTGTTGATGGATGAATATTCTTTTAAATTTTTTGGTTCATAGTTTTTTTTATTTTTAAAATAAAATACAAAAAATTCTATTTTAGGAAAGTTTTCATTTTTGTAAAAAAACATTGTAGATTTGGGGGTTGTGATTAAGATATAAGGATAATAAGAATTTTTGTTGATGATGAGTATTCTTTTTTATTTTTTGATCAATAAGTTGTATTTTTAAAGAAAATTTTAAAAAAATCTATTTTAGGAAAGTTTTATGATATCAAGAATCAATGTGTTAAAAACACATATTATACATACATATACAGATTATCTGGAGGAAGCATAGATGTATTAAAATCCTTAGCTTTCTTCGCATGGAGGTAACTTTTTTTTTTGGTAAAAATGTTAAAATTTTACTAGATTTCTTGTGCGGGTATATATTTTCACATTTATATATATATATATATTTGTTTTACATAATTATTATATATTTTTAATGTTACTCACATATTTAAATGTTTGTATAATTATGCCAAATAAAATAATTTTATAGTTTTCATGCTGTAAATTAAAATCATCACATATATATGTTGCTTATTATATATTTGTCTTATTGAATTTGCGTTTGATTACTAAACTAAATTTTTTAATGAATGAAACAACATATATGAAAACAATTTTGTATTTAATTTATTATAATCATAATCCGTAATTCAAATTGCTAGATTTTTTAAGTAATTTTTTAATGTTTATTAATTTTATATAATAAATTACTGTATATTAAAAAGTTTAAGATAAGTTAAATTTTTATACATGTATTATATAGTTTACTAATATTAACCCGTTCTACCAACATATTATATTTTTAGCATAAATATTTTATATTTATGAAAATAAAATATGTTAACTTATCAATTAAAAATAATTTTATCATATTTTCTTCAATATAACATTTTATTTTAAAATGATAGATATTATTATAAAATTGATAAAATAGGATATAATTTTATTCTTTTAGTAACATTTCATTACTAATTACAAAATTAGTTGAAAATATTTATATTCAATTTATGACAATTAAGATCTTATTATAATTTTTTTCAAGAGATTTTTTAGAATTTTTTTTTTTTAAAGAAATTAAAAGATATAAAAGATATTATGATTAAAGTAGTTAAAATATTATGTATATTAGCATTAGTGATATACATTTAATATAAAATTTAAATGATGGTCCAAATAAAAATATCACTCATCAAAAAATCATGATTTTTATTTTATTAGAAAAAAATTTGAAAAAATTAAAATAAATATGTATTTCTAACAAAATCTTTAAAAGTTATTAGTAAATGTATTTGTGAAATTAATTAATTTCATTTTATTTAAATTTTCGTTTATAAACCAAAACTATATTCAATTTTAATTTCTAATTATATTTTATGATAATTTAAATTAAAATTAACTAATTTTTGAAAGTAAATTTAAAAAGATTCTAAGAAGATTTTAAAAAGATTTTGTTAGAACATTTTAGATATATTAATTTGTATTTCAAATAAAATGATAAAGATATGAAAAGAGTAAAATATGATATTTTCTAGAAATGGTCCAAACTAAAAAAATCACACATGAAAAGAAGTCATGACTTTTGTTTTAATATATAAGATACCATTTTCAGTTTTCTACAGAATTTACAAAGAGACACTAGTAGCAGAGAAAGGAAAAAAAAATCTAAACAACACAGGGAAGAAGAAGAAAAGGCAACATCAAGAGACCTAAAGAACAATCAAACAATCATAACTCATAGAACTAAAAAGCATAGCAGAAGCTAGAGGTTGACCAAATGAATGCATTGCCAAATGGAGATGACACCTTTGAAGAAATATGAGACCACACTGCAATAGAAATTGGCTTGCCTGCTAACGCTGCTCCATATGATTGATGCCATCTCCTGACAGCTTTGCAAACCTCAGTCAAAGAAACTCAATCCTCCAACCACCACCAGCAGTAGAAAATTGAGCTTCAAGAACTCCTACAACTACTCTTACCAAAAAGCTCTAGTTGCGCCCACTGGGAAGTTCCACCTAAATCTCTAAAAGTTACCATTATTCGGTTCGGCTTCAGAACTAATGCGAACCAAAGCAAAAACCGGGTGCAGTGAGAGCCACATTCTCATGTTATTCTTCCAAACCTACAATTAGACTATGAATAAGCCCACCATTGTGAACCAAAAGATTCAACACTGGTGCTAGGATGACATATCCAAACATGAGGCTCCCTCGACGAACTGTCCCTCCCATGACCCACAAGAGGTTAAGAAACGCCGCCTCACGCTAAGCCCGAGAACCGGACCTAGTTCCAAAAGCAACGCCAAAGGTACACCAACGTGGGAGAGCCGGTGAGCAAATCCGAAGAAAAATCAAATGTGCTGAAGGTAACTTTATAATAAGTTACACATTTATAGTGTATATATATGTATCTGCTGACAAAAAAAAAATATGTATCTTGCATGTTACGGAAGAAAAATCAAATGTGCCTAGCAACTGTGTAACACTAGTGTTAATTTTCCACGTAGTTAAATCATATATATATGTGATTAATGCTTCATTTACTGAGTTAATATTGTTATTAGTATTGTGCAAACGAATAATATAAAACAGAGGATCGAGATATAGATAGATCGATGAATTGACAAGAGATGACTATTCGGTGAATGAACAAAAAGAAAAAATAGAATCTTAAGACTTTTACACTTG
Organism: Brassica napus; assembly: GCF_020379485.1. Classification (NCBI taxonomy): domain Eukaryota; kingdom Viridiplantae; phylum Streptophyta; class Magnoliopsida; order Brassicales; family Brassicaceae; genus Brassica; species Brassica napus. The sequence continues at coordinate 18,817,206 of NC_063440.1, forward strand.
AAAAGCTTCACCCACAAGGCACCGGAACACAGAACACTAAATAAACATGCGGTCGGTGCGAAAATTCACATCGCATTACGCCATTACCGTATAATTTTTTCTAGTTTTTATCTATTTTGTTGTTCAATATCGTCGAGTAAGCTCAATTTCATAAATATATTTTTTGAAGGCATTTCATAAATATATTTATCAGAACGTTTTTCCTATATATTTTCTTCTGTAACCACTAAAATTAGGTCGATGAGTCGAATTTGTAATACGTACTATTCCAAGTAAAACTATTTTAATAGTTCAAGAAAAAAATGTATAACTATTTTGCAAGACTGATCTCATGTTGTTAGATTTTGTTGCCATAATTGGACATGTTTATTTAGCTGCGCCTAGGATATATAGTGGTGGCCCATGGCATGAACACAAATGGCTTGGGGCACTAAAGTTTGCATGTCTAATTTTTTTTTTGTTTTAAATTCACCTTTTAACTTGAAGCATGATTAACCTCGATTTCTTATTTGGGGTTTTTAACTCATGATTTAATACTTTTTTTATATTTTTCGGTTAAAAGACGGTTTTTATATCTCTTATTTAAAGAACAATTCTTAAATTTTATTAGTTAAAAGCTAAGAACCGTTTCTTTGCCGAAGCTAAGAATCATCTCTTTACCGAAGCTAAGAAACTCAATTAAGAGATCATGGTTAATCATGGCCAGCCTATTATGTTTCTATCTGCAGCAAAATTAATAACCTATAATATATATATAGTTTCTTTTCTGGCACAACTGCAACCATTTTATACTAACACGAGATTTAACTTTTTCCCTAGATTACTAGAAACTCGATTTTTTACTCCTCTAAAGAGGATCATGTTTTAAAAGGAGCCTTTCACTTTTTCATACTATATGTTGAGAAAATCAAGTTGTTAAATGGTTAAAGTATTATTTATGATTGTTATTAAATACCTCAATTTATAATCTCGATTAGGGCATGCGATATAGCGTTGGAGGGGTCCTGGTCTGGGAAGAGAGACGGCAAGAGCAGAATAAAAAAAAAAGAGTGTGTAAGAGTGAGATAGACGAAGAATATTAGTCTTTAGGTAAGCTGGTGGAAGGGGACAATTACTGAACGAATAATCACTACGTATATACATGAAAAGTTGATATATATGCATTACCACCGAAAGCTCGAATCCTATTTTTCTTTTTCTTTTTAGCCTATAATGATCCGATCAATGAGCTATAAACGAGGTCTAGCTCGGGAGAAGATCCAGCTTTAGACAACAACAAAAAATGACAACCCCATTTTGCTTCTACAGTACTTTTACAGCAGAACCCTGTCTATTATATATCATCAGATGCGTGTCTATTAAAACCAACCGCATCAAAAATCTTTCAACTACAGTATAATATTTTACTAAAATAATAATATTTTAATTAAAGTCTTTTAAATTTTCTAGAAGACTCATGCTAAAAATATGAATATAGAAATTACAGGGACAAGTGTGGTAATGTCAAATAAAACTTAAATGGTGATTGTTTGGCATCAATGATGTATTGTGTTTTTGACATATTCTAACATTGTTTTTTAAAGTACTTCCGAGTCTTTGTGGAGTTCTTTTAGTCCTTTTGAAATATTATAGGTTTGGAGTAGATTGAGGAATGGAAACATGCAGGAAAGAGTGTAATTTGGAAATTCTTGACGGAGCAGCCGCTCTCAAATGGACCACCCACTCCGGCAAATGAGATTTCCAAGAAAATTTTCAATATTTCGGGATTTATTTAAGGATCTTATTTTTTCCTATTGCAGCCGCCAGAGACTTGCAATATATCTTTTATTATTATTTTTCACAGATTACACTAGTTTTACTCATAGAACGAGACTTTAGAGATTTCTTCTTGTGATTTACTACCTAATAAGGGAGAAGGATCTATTTTCTCTATCGATTTAGAGAAGAATTCATGAACCTTATTTTCTATTTTATTGCAATTGTATTCCATTTTTTCTTATCTTGAGATTCCTGGGTTTTCTTGTGTTATTGGCTAAGTAGTCAACTTGCTTAGTCTAGGGTGTTAGGATGTTATATCCGTGAGCTAAACATAAATAAGTATAAATTGATTGTCTTTATTCATTGCTGCATTTAAGGATTGCACTAAACTGATCACTCAGTGTATGAGCCTAGGTTTAACTTATGCATTAAAAGTGTAATAGGTTGCTACACATAACATGAATGAGCATTACATCCTTGACCACCGAAAGTAGATGCTACAGTGTTTTGTGAACTAATTGGATCTGATCACTAATGTTTGTCATCGAGTCTTAGTCCAAAAGACAGTTTAGGTGCTGAGATCGATCAGCAAAAGGTGAAACACCACGAGAGTGGGTTGAGTTTGCGTGAGTTCTAGACTTGTGCGTTGATAGAATTTTTGAATAAATGTTTGGCTCATAATTATTTGACACCTGATTCTTGCACCCTAGGCTAGCTTCTTCATAATCTGAAAACCTCAAATCAAACATGTTACTTGATAGTTATGATTTCTTTTAGTTCTAAATCGGCGATTTTTTAGCTTGACATTGAACCCATAAAAACGAAGCGTAAACTGATCCTCTAGAAAAGACTCAATTTTATAATTACCACTGTCAATCAATTTTAGTGCATTAATCAATCATCAAGCCATCCCTTTGGTCTATGGGACAGAAATTTAAGAGCAATCATCAGGGCACCTTCAACAGAGCAAGTCCATTGGCAAGTTCTAGATGAGTATTTAGAAAATTAAAAAAATTAAAAAAATGAAGAAAAACATGAGAGAGACAATTAAAAGAGTTCTCAAATAAGGAACTTGTAGAACCTCATGAGATACTTTTATTGGCATGTGTCAGTTTGTATCTGGTTTGGTTATTTTTTTTAATATATTTTAAATTAGTAACACAAATTGTATTATAGAATAATAGTTTTAATTTGTAGAGAACTCCCTTTGAAAAACTTTAGAACGCTAAAGTTTTTCAAAGGGAGTTCTCTACAAATTAATACTATTATTCTAATACGACTTTTTCCTAAATTATAATATATTTTTTTAAATATAATCACACCAAGACAAACTGATACGTGCGAATAAAAGTATCTCATGAGGTTCTAAAATATCCTTTGAGAACTTTTCTAATTTGTCTCTCTCCTGTTTTTTCATTTTTTTTTTATTTTTTAAATTGTTTAGATATTCACTAAAATTTGTCATTGGACTTGGTCTTAGTAGATAGTTTTTCAAAATGAGTCTCTTAGCATTATAATATTAGTTTTTAATTATGCAACTAAAATTAATAAAAACAAAAAGAATAAGATCAATAAAGGATTAACACATCATTTAGAGTTTATTGCCATTTGTACTAAGTCTCATCCCCAAGAGTTTCTAGTAATCATTCTCTCCTCTTTCTTAGGGGACCTGCAGTGATCATCTGTCACCATAATTTCTTATCAAAATAAATAATTAAAAATTAAAAAGTGAGAGAGAGAGAGAAGGAAAAAAAAGTCAGAATCAATTGCTTAGGAAGAACCGATTGCACATGAGGTTTGTCACTTGTCCTTTCTTAAATGGTTAACTAGTTTTAACACAATAAATTTCAATTGCACAACTAAATTACTTTTGAATATTAATATAATAATGTATAGAGACCACATACCTATCACCCAAGTTCCAAAACACGACCAAACCTGCCGATTAACCGGCACAGCAATGCCAAACAGTGGTTACTCGTGGCGATTATGAACTCGGAATCATCAAAAATTTCATTTTTGGGTTTTGAAAGGTTAAAATCTGATGTTACATGTCAAATCTGTAAGCTTTAGGCATAAATATCAAAATGTCTTGAATGATGACGGAATTACGTTTTTGCCATTAATAAATTAATAAAATAAAGAATATATCAATATACAATGTGGTAGTCGACCCGGATTTGGTGACTACAAATGGCTTAGCTTTCACTAGGCTACAACAAAATTTACGGTATTAGGTCTCTAAATAATTGTATTATAGATATGTTTATCAAAAAATTTAAAAACTACTCAACATTAATCTCCGATTAATCAGCGATTATCCGATCTTTTTCAACTAGCTAGGCCCATAATCGACTGTCCGACTCACGTCTACCGCAATCTCGAATATGGTCTATCACTAATGATGCTCTTACTATTCCTTTTTATTTTATATTTGTAGCTATCTACGCAAAAAAAAAAAATGAACTGATGCGGGTGCTCTAAGTATTTGCTTGAGTGGTCGACATATGCTTTTCACTCTAGTCGACAAGTTCAAAACAAACTTACCTAATTTAACTGCTGCCTCCTTTTACGTGATTGATATACTAGTAATCTTAATCTTTTATTATCAAAGAGATTCGTCATAAAAAGCGTCGGACACATATACGTGACAAAGCATGCATGCAAACAAGGCGTGTGTCGTTCACTCGTTTGCATTGAGATCCACTAATACGATATTGTTCACTTATCTCAAACATAAATATTCCACGTATGTACGGTGTACGCAAATAATCTCTCGAATCGTATGCTTAGTTAATTATGATCGTTGCATTCTTCAGTAATATAGATGCCAAATGAATCATTATACATAATTATTTTCCTCCAAGTTGTACATCCAAACAGAACATATTAAAAAGGTATTTTCTCGCAAAGCCGCTTTAATCTTCGAAAGGAATCTGTTTTCTTTCATGCTTTTCTAAAGAACAATATATTTTTTTTTTAAAGAAAAAAATAAGACTAAACCAAAAGATCTTTCACTAACTTGCCTTCCTATAAAAAGCCCTAGAAGGTCATCAAGTTTTCAAACGAACAAAGAAACATAATTCAAATCTAAAGATACATAATATCTCGACCGTTGGGAGCCGCAAGATCAGAAACTGATCATGGACAAGGTTATGAGAATGTCATCAGGGAAAGGAGTTGTGATCTTCACCAAAAACTCATGTTGTCTGTGCTACGCCGTGCAGATACTTTTTCGTGACCTTAGGGTTCAACCAACAATCCACGAGATTGACAACGATCCTGACTGCCTCGAGATCGAGAAGGCCTTAGTCCGTCTTGGCTGCCCCAACGCAGTTCCTGCTGTTTTTGTAAGTGGTAAGCTGGTGGGTTCTACCAATGAAGTCATGTCGCTTCACCTAAGTGGCTCTCTCGTTCCCTTGATCAAGCCGTATCAGTTATTTCATAACTAGAAATAAATGGATCTTTAAGGAAAAGAAAGATAATTGTTGTATGTTGAGATTGGATAGTAAATAATGATGGAAAGATTACACTTGAATGTGTATCATGTTATATATATAGCTGATTTTATATTTTGTTTCGCTCATGTCCAAGAAATTAATTTGCTATCTTTGTATTTTCCAGCTTAACTAATCAGTAGATGTACTGCTGTATTATCTAATATCTATAGTAATGAAGAAAATTATACTTATCATCTGTTATATTTGTCTCATTTATACATAAGTAGTTTAAAATAGAATAATTTAATTTTGTGATACAATTTAAGTGATTTAATTCACCTCTTTTTTATAGTGCTACAATTATCACATTCTCTAAATGGTTTTAATGAGAACACTAAGATCGATTAAAAATTATATCATATAGTATGTTTATATATCACATGAAACAAAGCAAGAAATATATAAAGAAATTACCAAAATAAATAAATAAATATGTGTATATATATATATATATATATATATATCAGAAGCATGTACAATGTATTAGTCTGAAGATAGTTTTTGTAGAAATTTGTGAGCATAATGCAAGTATCGAAAGAAACAAGAGATCAACGTCTAAAAATAAACAAAAAACCGGCAATCTCTTCGATTTTTTATCAGTAATGTTACTTTATATATTTGAGCTGGGGAAACAGACGTGTCTAGGGAATTATATCGTATAACCAGATATAGACCATTGCGTTTTGCTCCTCACAATGCGGCGCTAGCCGCTATAAGAAGGTCCATGCTATATCAACCATCTTAAACTGATGTGAGAAATAAATGATTGAAACTAGAAATACTTGTCAGTTTTAGGAACACTTCAGTCTCTATGTTCACTTCATATCATGATAACATAGCATATGTACAATCCAATTTCATTCGTAACCACAAAAACTACTAGAAGATGAATCTGATAATGTTGAATTCCTCTTGTACTCCCCCCCCCAAAAAACATTAGTTTGTTAGAGTCGGACACAAATTCATGAATAAACAAAATTTGTTGTAGTTTGTAAAGAAACTGCATAAGCTGTATTTATCTTTGAAATGATGATTGGTCGGGAGATACTGTATTTACTTACTTTCCGAGTTCATTGGGGATCTTTTGACGGAGAATCTAAACGGTACTAAAGGGACGTGTAAAACTATCTTCACTTGGTGTCTTTATCAGTAGGATCCAAAGATTCTTAACTTTGAGAAATGCATTCTCAATGATCTAATCATATGCATCATCATGACACTTGAGGAATTCAACTTTGTTCTAAGCATCCCAACTTTTTTGAAGAAAAATTGACACTAGATAACAGGATGCATTAAAAAGGATGACCATATATTCTATATATCGAACAAATCATATTCTATTTGGTTTTATATATCTTCTAATATGTTTTCTAAAAAAAACATGAATAAGATTAAATTAGGAAGGAGCTGATGGTAACGGAACACAAAGCTGACTTGTGGGTGGTGCTACGTACTGCTAGTCTCCTCCACTGAATGGGACACAGATTCTGCATTTCCCAAAGACAGAGACTTTCGAAGATTCCTATTCGGTTTGATCTTTGCTCTTCTTTTTTTGTTCTCAAATGCTGCATGTAACTCTTCTCCTTGTTGGACACCATTTTTAGACCTCAAAATAACAATTTCATTGTCATGACTTGTGGAATCTGTAGATGAGAGTTGTTGAGAAACTTGTGCTACATAGAAACTCATCTTGTTTAGCTTAATAAACTGTTGACTTAATCTTCTTGTTGGTATACTAATTTTCAATTTCTTTCATTTCCAAGAGCTGTGGTATGTATCCCTTTAACAAGTTGCACTTGTTGGGATTCTATTCCAAAAGATACATTGGTGGTGTGCTGTGTGTAAGATTGTGACTTGCCTCCATCAACTGTCCTCTAGGAACATAAGACGCTATTCCACTAGTGACACTTGCAGTGTAGGATCTCTATGAATTTGTTGATCCAGATCTTGTAGCCCAAGTCTCTTGAATGTCTAGTAAGTATTCATTCAAAAAAGAATGTCTAGTAAGTAACATTTGTTTGGCTAGTAACATACACTCAACATTTCTAGCGTTGAGTCAAAACTTTGAGAACATTTCTACTGATTTTAGAAAACCAGCTGACGATGATGTGTTATGTTATTACAAGCTTTAACCCAATTTTAGATGCTACAGTAAGTTTTTAAAACACGATGTTCGAATTCAAAGCAAGATTGTTTCTATTTTTGGATTCTCTTTATCCCCTTGTGACAAATTGCAACTATTCTTTCTGGTAACAAACGTCTAGGGCCCTGAGATTAAAGTAAGTAAAGAGCTATTTCCCTAACTGGACAAATAAAATTTGCAAAGACAGATTAAAAACATTTGAAAAAGGATAAAATACATGATTCCAAAACAAGTAGAGCAGCTACATTTTTGACATTATTGTCTTTTACAAAAATCTCTGAACATTCTCTATGGTTTTAATGAGAACACTAAGATAGATTAAAAATGATATCATATACAGTAAGTTTATATATCACATGAAAAAGCAAGAAAATATATAAAAGAAATACCAAAACAAAATAAATAAATATGTATACATGTATCAGAAGCATGTACAATGTATTATGTATTAGTCTGAAGATAGTTCTTAGTAGAAGTTTGTGAACATAATGCAAGTATATATTGAAATATAAAAACAAGACAAAAAACCTGCAGTCTCTTGAATCAGTATTGTTACTTTATATATTTGAGCTAATCGGAAACAAATGTGTCTAGTGAATTATGATATAGACTATAAAGTTTTTCATTCTCACAATGCCTATCATAAAAATGTCCATGATATATCAACAGTTTAGAGAAGGGCTTGTATCTCAGTACTCCCTCTTCTCACATACTTGGCAGCAGATTCTATTTTTATGTTTATTGCGGTGGTACTTGACTCTCTGAAAAAGACAATTGGATTTGGAGCACCGCTTACTGGTGGGATCTAATCACTATAAAGTTTAGCTAAAACAGTTTTAAAAGATAGCGAAATTATATGAAAAATTGGTTCTCTCCCTTCTCTCTATTCTAGGGTTTTCAGCCATCATCTTCTCTCAACTTTAGGATTTTTAGCTGTCACCTTCTCCTCTGATCTCCTCTGACGGTCGCCTCCGTGCTTCTCAGGCGACCGCCGAGATCTCATTTTTCGTTCGTTTTCATTTTGCTTCTTTGTATGTGTCTTGTCATTGTCATCTCTCTCTCTCTCTCTCTCTCTCTCTCTCTCTCTCTCTCTCTCTCTCTCTCTCTCTCTCTCTCTCTCTCTCTCTCTCTCTCTCTCTCTCTCTCTCTCTCTCTCTCTCTCTCTCATTCTGCATTTTGACTGGGTGCAGCAGGGGTTTTCTCTCTAGTTCAGATCCAGTGATTTCTCACTTTATTGTGGGTCAGATCTTGGGGGTCATGGTGGTTGAGGACGGTTCCTGCTCCTCCATGACTCTGCTTCTCTGGTTGCATGGGAGTTTCTGTTTGGTAGAGGTTCTTACCTACTTCGCTGTGCTTCAGTCTAAGAGGGGGTGCGTGGTGGTTGTGGAGAAGTTTGGTCCTTCTCGGTGTGCTCTCCGCTAGGTGGCGCTGCGGTGGTGTTCTGAGTTTGGCGCGGATGGGGTGGAGATTCTGCGGATCTCGGCTTTAGTCCTCCTATTTTTGCTGGTGGTCTACAGTGGGCACATGAAAGCTTCTCGGTAGCCGGTTAATCTAGTCTCTGATGAGCTTGGTGGCATCGTATTTTGGACACAGCAGCTCGTGTTGGGTCTCAGGCTTGCTTCATGTTTATCGACTCTTCTTCAGAGCGATTGTTCCAGTCATCTGGTGTGTGGTCCTTTGTCGTGCTCATGGTGCTCCACGTCTTCAGATCTCTCAAATAAGGTAAGAACTTTTTGGATCTAAGTTTGTTGGGTGGTGTGGACCTTGCTCTTTGTGTTATGCGGTAGTTGGACACTCAAGCGGCTCATTCTCTTGCGGTGTATCTCTGGAGGGTTAGCTATCCTTCGGTCTGCTCTTTCTATAGTCGGTCACAGTGGATTGGATTGGAGACGACAATCTTTGGTTCAGCTCTACGAACAACGGCATCATCTTGGATGGTTCTCTCTCATGCCGTTGTAGGTCTCTTATGTTGGATGTTCGGAGTTTGCTTGTGTTTAGATTCGGGTCTAGTTCAGGTTTGGGTTGAGTGGTCGGAAGCTGCAAAAGCCGTTGTTTCAAGGTTTAAGGGCGCCTTTCTCTCAGTATCTCGTGGTGCCCAGTTCTCTTTCTCGACTAGCCTCGTTTTCTTTTGATCTGAGGCCGTCTCATTTCTCAGCTGACTTTAGGCCTTGTTCCGCTATTTTCGGGTTTGGTTCATTGATATTTTAAGTTTGGTGTCTAGCTTAAATTTCTGCATTATTTCGTTTATCCATGTAAATTCGATCACAATTCTGAAAAATTTGGTATAAAATTTAGTATTTTACCCAAAAAAATCTTAATCTGATGTGAAATGTAAGTTTCTTTCAACTTTTTCAATTCCAAAATTTTCAAAAATAGAAACCCAGTGAGAAATAAATGATTGAATCTACAAATAATTGTTAGTTTTAGGAACAATTGAGTCTCCATGCTCACTTCATATTATGATAACATAGCATACGATCCTCTTTCATTTTTTTTTCAATTTGTTTGAAACTGCGAAACTACTAGAAGATGAATCTGATAATGTTGAATTCATCTTGTACACCGCAAAAACAATAGTTTGTTAGAGTCAGACACACAATCATGAATAAATTGGATTTGCTAGTTGTATTTTGTAAAGAAACTCAGTAAGTTGTTTATATCTTTGAATAATGATTGGTGGGTAAACAAACAACTGAAAAAGGAAAGTGGGAAAATAGGAGAAAGGGCTTCGCGAGATACTGTTTGTGCTTTACTTACTTTCCGAGTTCTTTGAGGATCGTGGAACGTGTACAAACCACCTTCACTTGCTGTCTTTGTCAAAAGGATCAAATAGATTCTTAACTTTGAGAAATGCATTCCTGATGATCTAATCATAGGCACACATGAGGGATCCAATAATTCAACTTTCTTCTAGGCTGAGCATCCCAACTTTTCAAAAATGATCGACTCTAGTCAGTTAATAGGATGCATTAAAAAGGATGCCTAAGTACATGTATATAAATCCAACAAATCCTATTCGATTTGGTCTAAGCCTCTAATATTTTTTTCTATATAAAACATGAATTAAGATTAGGAAGGAGCTGATGGTAACAGAACACAAAGCTGACTTATGGGTGGTGCTACGTACTGCTAGTATCCTCCACTCAGTGAAACCACAGATTCTGCATTTCCCAATGACAAGAGACTTTGGAAGATTCCAACTCCGTTTGAATTTTTGCTCTTTTTCTCAAATGATATATATAAATCTTGGACACCATTATTATTATTAGGCAGACCTTAAAATAACAATTTCATTGTCAAGACTGGTAGAATCTGTAGGTGAGAGGTGTTGAGAAAATTGTGCTACATAGAGAAAGCCATCTTGTTTAGTTTAGTAAACTGTTGACTTGATCTTCTTGTTGGTGTACTTAATTTTCAATTTCTTTCTTTGCCAAGAGCTGTGGTATGTACGTACCCTTTTAACAACTTGTATTTGTTGAGATTCGATTCCAAAAGATACATTGGTGGTGGTGGTGTGTGTAAGCTTGTGACTTGTCTCCATCAACTGTGCTCTAGGAACATAAGAATCTATTCCACTAGTGACACTTGTAGTGTAGGATCTAGGACTTTGTTGATCATACATTGTTGATCCAGATAGAAAGTTGTCTAGTAGCCCAAGTCTATTGAATGTGTAGTAACCTATACTATTGTTTGGCTAGTAATAAACGCCTATGTTTTGATTTTCGAGCTTGATTGAAAACTTTGGAGAAAATATCTACTGATATTAGAAAATCCATTTCAGATGCTTAAAGTTAGTTGCTAAAACAAGATGTCCGAACAGATGATCTTGTTTCTACATTTTTTGGATTCTTTATATCCTCTAGTGACAAACCTGCAACTATTCTTTCTGGTAACAAACGTCTAGGGCCCTGAGATTAAAGAACTGTGTGCTGCTCCTTGAACCCAAAAAAAAATACAGCAAACAGCAATTTCTCTAATCGGACAAATGAATCGGCAAAGACAAGAGATTAAAAACATTTGAAAAGGATTAAAAAATGAGTCCAAATAATTAGAGCAGTTACATTTTTGACATTATTTTCTTTCACAAAAATATCTGAACATCATCCTCTGAAGAAAATAATACCCTGACCAGTAAGTAGACAAACAAACATACAACAATATGTCTCTCGGATCCTCTCTCTCTCTCTTTCTCTTACTCGTTGCTCATGAGTTAGGTTGTTATATGAAGCAGCCCCAGAAATAAACTAATGAAGGCCAACCCCTCTTTCTCTCCCATGTTCCTAAACTGGAACGATTTATATGGGGAGATGATGAGCAAGGATTTAATGAAAGAATGTACCTCGCTTAGTTTTTTGTTTTTCATAACACATTAGTAGTGATGATTTGCCTGGAAACACTCATTGATGACTGTTGGTCCATGTTCCAGACGAAGTCAGGCATGTCAAACCGAGGACCCGCTACTGTTCGGTATATAAACACTCTCTCAACAGCGCAGCTCTCTGGTCTCGAGTCAGGTGGACCCCGCTCATCGATGACTTCCACATTGAGCTTTGGCATCTTCTGTCCTAATAACTTACAGGCTCCAAAACTCACGGAACAAGAAGACATCCAAAGAGATCGCATTGTCTCCAGCTTCGAAGCATTTGCCAATAACGCCTTGTCTCCAAACGGGCAGTCCCTTATCTCTAGCTTCCTCAGGCTATCGCACCCTGACAAAACATGATGCATCCCTAAGTCACTGTCTCCTGCAAACGCCACCGATAGCATCTCCATCTTCTTTGCATACTTCCCAATGTATTCGAAAACCTTGTCGGTCAAGAGCCCTGATAGGGAGAGACGCCGGAGATCTTTGCAGTGCTCTACAATGGCTCCGAAACCCACATCCAGTGGCTCTAGTGTTAGATGGTCAGGGGCTTTCGGCTCAATGATGCACAAACGGAAGCGAGTCATGTTGGGACGTTTCCTAGCAATCGCTACCAACGCATCATTGGTCATTTGGCGGCAAAAGTAGAGAACAGACTCGAGTTTTGGACAGCCCGCGGAGACGGAGACAAGCCCTTGTTCCGTCAATGCAACGTTTGGCTCCATGACAAAAGGCTCAGACGGAAACACTCTCAGCTCTCGAAGGTCCTTGCAGGTTGAAGCAAGCACCTCAAGACCAGTATCCTCGATGTAGTCCAGCACCTGTGTCAATAAGTCATATCACCACAGTTAAAGATAAGGTTGCCCTTAAAGCATATTGTTGAGATACGTTACAGTAAAATGATCTAAATTATGTTAAAGTGGACTAACCCAGAGGCGTTGCAGTTTAGGACATAAGGTAATAAGCTTGACAAGATCATAGCTCTGGACAGTTGCATAACTCAGGTTCAAAGTTGTAAGCCGACCGCAAACCGAATAAACAGCTGGGAGATAGGCAGGAGCAGCATCCCAAAGGCCAGATAAGCACTTCAACTTCTTGCAACCAGAGAGGGCTACATATAAATCAGAGAACAAATCTGAACGCACATCAGCAGTGTAGCCACCGGTGCCCAATTCCTCCAGCTGAGGCGCTCTTCGAAGCAAAGTAGCCAATTTTTCAAGAGGAACGGCTCTGTTAAGCTTGAGAGACTTGAGATTGGGACACCTACTCACCAGCCTCTCCAGAGCAGAGAAACATACATCGGAGGCTAAGCAAGAGATGTTGAGTGATACCAGGGAAGTGTATGTATCAGGGAAATGGCTTAGCCAGTGTCCGCTAACGTCGTCAACATCACTCTCACGCAAATCAAGCTCTTTCAGATTCCTACATAAGAGTCATACTCCCTCATTTTCATAAAATTACATATTCTAAAAAAAAAAATATCTATTTTTTATTTTTTGTATTTTTAATATGTATTTTATTAACTAATTGTAAACTTCAAAAAAAAACTTAACTACACTTATTAGTTTTTTATTAGTTTAAAATTATGAAAAAAAATTACAAAAAAATTATGCAAATTTAATATATTTTATTAAAAATGAAAAAGTACGAAACATGTAACATTTTGAAACCGAGGGAATGAAATCATATAACCGATTCAGCCATCTCCCAATCCGGAAACCACAGCATATAATATTAGTTTGGTTCCAAATATTAGCTTAGTTCCAACCGTCACTTGAACTCTTTTCAGCTGAGCTAACTAGGCCACCTCAAAAGTCTACCAATTAGAAACGAAACTAATAACTGAATCTTGCAATGCCGCCATTACAATACCTGCAAGTGGAGGCGATAGCAGCGAGGCCATCGGTGGAGAAGCCATCGCACGAAGAAAGCACCAGAACTTTAAAATTCTTAAACGACTTAGCTATAAGCTCCAAGCACTCATCACTCACCACCATCCTCTTCAGCCTAATCTCCTCCAGCCACGTGTACGCCTTCGACATCGCCTCAATCCACGGATACACGTACCCTCCCCATCCCTCCGGCACCAAATTGAAGTCAGCGAAGTGCGGTTTCCCTTTCAGCTCCACGGATCTCACTTTCGGGAACCTCCTTATCACAGTCGCGGGGCTCACGGCGTAGCAGTTCCCGATGAAGACTCTCCTCCTGCACCACCGCTCGATCTCGTACCACGATTTGCAGACGAGGGAAACGGAGTTCCTATCCTTGTCGAGGTGGATAAAGGAGAACACGTGCTCCAGAACTTCTTCGGGAAACGAGAGGCCGATTCGCTTCTGCATTGCCGCTGGAGATCTTGATGATCAAAACGGGAGATGGTTGATCAGTAGTGAGCGAGAGAAGATGCAGAAACAAAACGTTGAATGTTGAGGATGATGGGGAGAGAGAGAGAGAGAGAGAGAGAGTTAAAAGGCGACTCTGGTTCGGTTAAATGCTAACCATGGTCAAACATCTCCATGTGATGCCTTTTCGGTGATTGTGAATTGTCGATTCTGATTGTGACACGTGTATTTTAAAGTTCGAATACCAGCCGTTGGATTGATTGGAAGCGGGGGATTTATCTTATATCGACTGTGCTGACAAGGACGATAAATTGGAGGGTGTGTTGTCCGAAAAAACATAAAAAAATTGGGGAGTGTAATGATAGCCTGCGGCAAGGTGTAGGGGAAGAGAGAATCTAATGATACCACAACAGAATATGGAAGAAAAAAAATGATCTGACGGTATATAAAAGAAAGCTAGGGTAACTATGATGACATCAGAACCGTCCAATCATGATTTGATGTGGAATCTGACCATCTCCTGGGTACTGACTGTATTACAGTAATTTCATCATTATTTATTATTTTTTCTTTATTTGTTTTTCATCATCATTGTTTATTTTACCAACCACTTTAACTAGATAACTATCAAAATGAATATTTCATATTCAAATGTATACAATCTCAACTAAATTTTCACTAACACGTGACTGAATCACATATAAAAATTACATCCGAAATTATGACTGAACAAAATAAAAAAGGTTAAAAGAGCAGACATAAATTAATATATTTAGTCAAACTCACGCGATTAATTAAAAAAAAAACAAAAATGAGAACAAGAGTTTATTGTAAGTGAGGGAAGTATCAAATAATTTAAAGTGTATAACTTTATGATGAGCAAGGAGTAGAAAAGTAAAGGTAAAGAAAAGAGTGAATAGTTACTGAAAATTTGAACAACGCAGCTACTAGCTAGGAAAAAAGTGCAGCGTCGCATCTTAATCACTAGAACAGACTTTTTCTTACAGTGTACGGACACACAATGTGACTAAAATAATTATTTATTTTTGAGAAAATTTAATTACCTCGTGGGAGTGTAAAATAGGATAAAACTAAATTGTGTCGGGCTTGTCGCAACGTTGGGTTAATCACTAGAAGAGGAAAAGAGATAGTTAAGCCATGAATTACGAGAATGCCCTAGTTTCTCTGAAGTAATTGTATTAGCAGAAAGAGGGGTGAAACGAAACTGTGAATTTGGAAAGAAACAGTGTATGGTGGGCTTGGCACTGTCTCAGCATGGACTCTCGGTAGTTCTGTCCTCTCGACATATGTCACGATGTGTATCTGCTCCCGAATGAATCTCATGTTTTGATACGATCGTTACCGTCAATCCACTTTTAACCTACTACTATATTGTTTTCTCTGCCACCTTTGCGTTTTTGTATGTATTTTTTGTATAAACAGTGGCTAATCAAATGACATTATATTGATGCTATATTCATATATTGGTACCATTCTCTTTTTTGGAACAGATATTTTTCGGTTCAAATCGGTTTAATTTTTTTGGTTAAAATTAAACATTTAAGTATAGAAAAGCTCGAAGTATGTAAAGAAAAGAAACAGGTACTTAGAGCATCTCCAAAAAAACTATATAACTTCAAATATAGAATTTTTTACTCTCCAAAAAAGAACTTCAAAACTCTATTTAAAGTTTCATTTTTTTATTTGGGTTTTGGTCCCTAGAATTAATTATACATCATATTTATGATTCTTAAATATTTTTGCATTCATCGTTTTAATCTTTCAAACGTTTGTATATCATAAATATTTCAAATTTCTTTTTTCTAAATTCAAATTTTACACATAAAATTAAATAAAAAATTTAGAATAAGATTACAATTTTAAAACTAGAATTAGACAACAAGAATGTTACAAAAGAAACTTAATAAAAACTTTAAAAAAATACATTAACACATAATTATTGCACAAATTTAAATATTACAACAACGCTAATAGTCTAGTAAATTGGACCTCTAAAATATTATTCAAACAATTTTTGTGTAACCGAAGATAGAGCATTGCGAAAATAATTTTATGGAATAATGTGATATGTTGCTTGTACTTTAATATTTTTATGTATTTGTGTTTATAATTTTATATTTTAGTGTAAGAATTCGTTAATTAATATTACTGTAATATTTTTATATATGTGCAAGTTATTTATAAAGTTTTATGGATTTATATTAGTGATGAAAATATAAGGACCATACTGTAAATTTCAAATAATTTTACAGTTAAATTTAAAGTTTTGCTTTTGGATAAGAATACTTTGAAACTTCAAATATAAATTCAAAATGAAGTAAAAGTGAACAGAGCCGGTCCTAGAATTTAAAAGACTAGAAGCAAAAAAGAAAAATGTGGCCACTTTTTAAAGAAAAAAAAATAAAGATTAAAAAAAAAGGTGAAATAGTTGCATTTGGCCATCGAACCCATGTTCTGTTGATTGTATAGACTTATAGGTTTACCACTGAACTACAGAGAATATCTGAAAAATGTGGCCGAAACTAATACTAAAATAATCGGCCGCAAGCGGGAGCTTTATCCGCTTCTACCAACGGCCGGCACTGAAAGTGAATATGGAGTAAAAATGTTCAAACCCTAATTCATTTTTCAATCTATAATAGAATTATGAATAAATAAAAACTAGGTAATCCATTTACAGAGTAAAGTCTATTATGAAATTGGGTTGAAGCATTCATTACTGTATATTCACTTTTAATCCATTTTACAGAAAAAAATGGAGTGGAGATAGAAACGTCATTAGGAAAAACAAATAAGATAGAGTCAGATGGAGAAATGGTGTGAGCTAAGTTGTCTTCCACGTAATACGCAAGGAATATCATTTATTTACTGTCTCGTCAAAAGAAGAAACTAATTTATAAATTTAATACTCTTTGCTGACGATAGTTTGTTCCTGATAAAAGCTGAATTAGAGGAATGTGTTGCTTTTCTGAGATGTTTAGAGCTGTATGGAAAGGCATCGGGGCAGGAAATAAATTTCAACAAATCTTCTATCACCTTTGGAGAAGGTATTGATGAGGTTATGCGGAGACTGATTGCTGAGCTTCTGAATATTGAAAATGTGGGAGGTGCTGGTTCATACTTGGGTCTACCTGAGTGTTTTAGCGGGTCGAAGCAGGAATTGTTAGCTTTCATTGGAGAAAAACTTGACAAAAGACTGAATGGATGGTATACCAAAATGCTTTCTCTTGGGGGAAAGGAGGTACTCCTTAAGTCGATTGCAATGGTTCTTCTGGTGTATGCGATGTCATGCTTCAAGCTTACTAAGCACCATTGCCAAAAAATCATGAGTGCGATGTCTGCCTTCTGGTGGAATGAGAGTGGAGATAAGAAGAAGATTCATTGGATAGCTTGGGATAAACTGTGTGAATCCAAAGAGAATGGAGGCCTTGGGTTTAGAGACATAGAGGATTTTAACCAGGCCTTATTGGCAAAGCAGGCGTGGAAGTTAATGAATGAACCTCAAAGCCTGCTAGCACAGATTTACAAGGGACGCTATTACGCAAAGACGTCTCTGCTTGAGGCTGGAAAGGGATTTCGACCCTCTTATGCGTGGCGGAGCATCGTCTTTGGTAGAGAGCTACTGAAGAAAGGTTTAATTACGTCTATTGGTAACGGTAAGGATTCCATGGTTTGGCTAGATAAATGGATAATGGATGAGGAACCTCGACGACCAGTCAACAAGCAGATCCATTTTGACGGGAATCTTCGTGTGGCTGACTTATTGAATCAAAACGGTACATGGAATTTGGAGGAGCTTAATAACCTCTTTCCTGTGAATGAAGTGAGTCGAATCATGGCGCTTCAGATTGGAGGTAGAGAAGACAAATTAATTTGGGCTTACACAAATCATGGAGCGTATACAGTCAAGAGTGGCTATGGATTGTTAGTAAACGCGGAGGCACGTAGGAATGCTCAGATGACAGTCCAGGAACAGAGGTTGTTAACACTCAAGCGTAGAGTGTGGAAGATTGCGTGTTTACCAAAAATCAGAATGTTTCTTTGGCGTGCTCTCTCTGGGGCTCTAGCTGTGGCTGATAGGTTGCAATCTAGAGGCCTGAATGTACAAGGTAGATGCCCTTTGTGTCAATCGGAAGCGGAAACAATCAATCATATGCTGTTTCGGTGTAGCAAGGCGTTGGAACTGTGGGATCTAACAGAGTGCCCCAAGCCGGCGCAAGGGTTTTCCAATGGACTCGAGGCCAACATAGCTTTCTTGTTTGATGCTTTGGATGGAAATGGAGCTGGAGACAGCAAGTTTAGGTCCATTCCTTGGGTTTTGTGGAATGTGTGGAAGAATAGAAACGCCTTATTGTATGCTGAGACGCAGAATTCTCCAAGTTTCTGGGTGCTTAATGCTGAGGAGGAAGCTACTTTGTGGTTTGAGGCAAACAAACAAGCTCAACACATTGAGGCGCAGAGTCATAGAATGGGTGATATGGAACGGTGGTGTCCTCCTTCAACAGGTACTGTTAAATGTAACATTCATGTCAACTGGAGGAGTGCAGCCTTGATTAGTGGAGGAGCGTGGATAGCAAGGGACCATACGGGGAACGTTTTATTCCATGGTCGTGATGCCTTTACTCCCTCATCAAACAGGATGATCGCTGAGCTGAGGGGTATATTATGGGTGATGCAGAGTGCGCGGGATCTATATTTCCATTCAATATGCATCGCCTCAGATCATCGAGATACCGTTGAAGCCTTACTATCCCCTGCATCATGGCCACGGTTTCGATGTCTCTTGGAACAAATCATGGCACTGTGTAATTCTTTCTTTTCAGTCGCCTTTGAACTGGAGAAAGTAGGGGCAAACTCAATAGTTCGAGATATCGCAAAGAGTGTAATGAGAGACGGTCGTCTGCAATCATATCTTGCTCTAGGCGGACCAGCCTGGCTTCATAGCCGCATCATCCGAGAAGCTACAAAACAAGACTAATTCATCTTTCCTTTAAGATTGTGTCTTTGTCCTTTGCATTTGTTTTGTTTCATGTCTTTGGTGTGGGGTTAACATCCTCTTTTGGTTTCCCAAACACTTTATTATCAGACGATCAAAAAAAAAAATTTATAAATTTAATTAGTTGGATACTAGAGGTAGAAGGTCACTGATTATCTAATAATCATTTAATTATTAATTTTAAGGTTATGATTAGAATAGTAATGCCACGCATGGCTCCCCCGCGAATCTCTCTTATTTTCCTCGGGTTTCGTATACTGAAACTGGCTTGCACTTTATGTTATTCTATCTCCGCAATTATCTTTTAGTAAATTTCTTTAGCAATATAACGGCATTGTCCATTGATGCTGAATTGCTGATAGCCTGCAAATTTTGCATTACGTCCATATTGAATGCATAAACGGATCACGAAGAACGACTTATCATTATGTATAAATGAGGTATGTGTTAAACCTGCGTAACAAAATAAAAGGGTATGTATTTGTATATATGTAAGCATATGTGACATAACTACACCATACCTAATAATGTTAAGGTAAGATATGTGATGACTGATAATGCGATTAATGAAAAGAGGTGGTGTGCAAGTAAAGTGGCACGTGATTCTCTCCCAATTCTGAAACAATAGATCTCACGCTCTCTTGCCACCTCCGGTGCATGCTGATGTTTCGCCGCGTCTGAAAGTTTTCTTCCCTCTCCTCTTTTTATCTTTGCTTTATATCGTGTCTGAGCTCTCTTTTCGACATGTCTGTAATCCTGGTGGTTGAGCTTCATCGGCGAAGGTCCGCGGTCAGATCCAACAATTTGGGAGGCTACTGGTGTTGCCGTTTCTCTATATTATTTTAATATTTTCAACATTGCAAAATTACGTCACGCAACTATACATTTTCATTGTTGTTTCTAATTAATATTTGGATGGTTCATGATCACGAATCATCATTTCGAGGAGAAGGTGGTAATTTAGTCAACGCATTCTGGTTACTAAAAGTATATGCTACATACGTTTCAATAAATATTAGTATGGAATTTAACCCCAAAAGGTTATACTTTGTTCCAAGAAACATATATATGATGGTACCCCCAAAAAATAACACCGCGTATTTTTGAGGTACTCAAAGCATAGAATTGTATATATGGAACTTTAGATAACGAAGATATTGTTTTTTTGCTAAGCGAGGGCAAGTAAAAGTGATGTTGTTATAACAAAGATATTGTTGTTTTAATAATAAACATTAAAAATTGTTTAGCCAAAAATGAAATTAGCTAACTCCTATATAGTTTTTGTTCAGCGTAAGCATCTAAATCCAACAAACAACGATGTTTATATTTTATTAATCGTATTAATTATATGCATGCGGCCAATTGGTGAGGGTTTTATTGGGGGAAATTTGTCTTTGTTTACGAGGTGGAGTGTCTGCTCTAAAAGAAAAAAAAGTTGCATACGAAACAAGCACTTTATTGATGTTTTATGTGGTGTTGTTGCCATTGGGCGAAAAGAAGAGTAGTCGATGTTTGTTTATTCATTTTACTGAAAAGGAAAATGGTTATATATTCAGAACGATGGATCATAAATGAGACTGAAGTTGAGAGAATTGGGAGTTTCGGAAAATTACAGAATATGGAGTGAACAGACATCGATGCTCAGTGTTTTTGATAGGATACCAGAAGTCAAGCACGTGCTGAGGTGGCAAGTACGAGATCAGCTAGACGACGTCAACCAAAGGGCAAGAATCTCGCATGAAGGAGTCTCACGACTCATTTATTTTCTAGTTTTATTAATAAGAGAAGTGGTCTTCCTTAACTATAGTAACCAATCTTCATGTCACGTTTCCCATTTCATGTTTGTTAGGAGTTGATGCTCCACTTTCCATTTCTTTGCTTCATGTACGTTTTGCTATTTATATGAATGAAAAACCTAAAAAGAGGTAGTCTAAACTACCCAAAGAAAAGTGTGTGTTCTTAGTTTGTCCTTTGGCAAATTCTCTTTGATTTGAAGAGGGACCTATCATTGGTATCAGAGCATGTTTTGTTTTTGATTTGGACCACTTTGTGGTATCAAAAACTTAATATTTTTCCATCTTACTTGTTATCAGTATTCTCTATGAATCAATGATTATCAAGAAACCACGAGGAATGGCCATTCTACGGAATCAACGTTTATCGAGATCTATCCAACTATTGTTCTTTTCATTGTTTTTTTTCACCATTTTCTACTCGGGTTTGTTGATCAAGTTCAACATCCTTTCTTTTGTATGGATTAATATCTATAATTCTTCCATTGTTTTTCAATTTCATAAAAAAAAAAAGGATTTTATATTTCTTTTTCACTCAAAAACAAAAACTCTTTTTATTCAAAAAAATTATTGTTAATAACGAACCATGGAGACAGCTTGGTCTTGGAAGCCGTAGTGCGTTGTTGAAAAACATCACAACTAGAAGAATCAACCGGGGAGGAAGAGAATCAATTCAAGTGAAGTTTTCCTCAATGCACATGAACCTTGAGGACAAGGTTCTTTTAGACCACCGGGGTATTGATAGGATACTAGAAGTCAAGCACGTGCTGAGGTGGCAAGTACGAGATCAGCTAGACGACGTCAACCAAAGGGCAAGAATCTCGCATGAAGGAGTCTCACGACTCATTTATTTTCTAGTTTTATTAATAAGAGAAGTGGTCTTCCTTAACTATAGGAACCAATCTTCATGTCACGTTTCCCATTTCATGTTTGTTAGGAGTTGATGCTCCACTTTCCATTTCTTTGCTTCATGTACGCTTTGCTATTTATATGAATGAAAAACCTAAAAAGAGGTAGTCTAAACTACCCAAAGAAAAGTGTGTGTTCTTAGTTTATCCTTTGGCAAATTCTCTTTGATTTGAAGAGGGACCTATCAGTTTTACTATCTCCTTTAGACACTAGTAAGCATATCTTAATCATTGAGTTACTGGTGTCGAGTAAGAGCATTTGCATTTACCATCACACCGACTATCCAATTAGTATGTTTTCTGGAGCATTTGCATTTACCATTATTGTAAAGTTGAATGGGA
Organism: Brassica napus; assembly: GCF_020379485.1. Classification (NCBI taxonomy): domain Eukaryota; kingdom Viridiplantae; phylum Streptophyta; class Magnoliopsida; order Brassicales; family Brassicaceae; genus Brassica; species Brassica napus. The sequence continues at coordinate 18,839,369 of NC_063440.1, forward strand.
CCGCTTATTTATGATATTGTATCGTTTTGCCGCTGCTGAACTATTAGATTTCATTTGTCAAATATATGAGCTTTAAGCATTTAATTTTGAAATAAATTTGTACAGAAATAAATACACTAATTATATGGATTTGATGTCAAATAAATGGCGTGATCTAGGAATGTGGTCCTCAAGGAGACACCATATAATTTTAACAGCCTTTCCTTTTTGGACCATTAAATATAATGAAAACTGGACCACTCGTTTGGTATTATCCCCATCTTTTCTAAAGATCATATCACTTCACTTATTAGTCCAATCGATTCATGGGCATCTTGTTAAACAATAAAATCTATGATCGCTACAGCCTACCGACGACAAACAAACAAAATATCTAATAGTTTTCTATATAACACACGGGTCTTGTGAAAGACCTAAAAGGTAATCTGCTAGAAGTAAGCCCATTTGGGTATAATACTAGTGAAGCCCATTTAAAGTTAAATAGGTAGAGAAACTATCTATTCAGTTTAAAGCCCATTTCGTTCATTTACTAGAAATCTCAGAGGAGTCGTTCCTCCCATGCCCCATAATGTCATAGAGCAATTTCTTATGGACTTTTCAAATCTCTTATGGCATTATGACTTTAATGAAACACGAATATCCTATTTTAGTTTTTTTCCATTTCTAATTTTCTTTTTAAGTTTTTTTTTTTTTAATTTCAAAAATTTTGAACTTCAAAATTTTAATGATAAAATTTTACATTGTTGTACAGAATTATACTTTACAGTACTAAATTCATATACATATCTTCTTTTTTTTTTTTTTTTTTTAATTCATATACATATCGTTCTCACTTCAAATACTTGTTCTTACCTTCTTATCGTCTATTTTATTGTGATCTCGTTCGAATGAAGGAAAGAAGATGGTGATGCTCAGAATCCGAAGCAGAGATGGATTTGAAGCGAGTGAACGTAGAAGGATCTCATATCACTGTCTTTCAACTGAAAAACCTAATTCAAGATCAGCTCCAAGATCCCTCTCCATAATAACCAGAGATCGCAACCTTCTCCTCGCGAAGACTCCCGATGATTTCGTCAGCTTCACCGACATGGCCGACCCCAACCTCCCTATCTCCTCTCTCAATATCTCTCCCACGAATCCATGCTCTACCTGGCGTATGAAGGCGAGCACACGATTCACGGCGGTCCCGCCGTAACCCCTGCCGGTTCTTTCGGGAGGAAGATGAGCGCCAATGATCTAATCGCGCACCAGATGCACGTGTCTCGCCAGGAGAAGTCTCACTACGATTTCGTCTCCTTCGACCGTGACTGCGCCAACGCGCTTCACCACTATGTCTGTCAAACCGCACGGGAACGTCAGGTCGAGGTGAATTTCATCAGCCGTCGCAACAAGGGATGGAGGATAATCTGATCCTGATGAGAGACGTTGAGGAAGAGAAAAGTTGGACGCGATCGTTCTAGGGTTAGGGATGATGAAGGGTGGTTTGAGATGGAGATTGGCCCTGAGGATGATCTAATAGCCATTGGTACTTATTTATATAGTACATTCTTAATATGTTATAACATTAACATATAAGTGATACGACATTATAAGGTCTAGTCTTACATGTTTTACAATTGAAACCACTCTAGCAAAAAAAAAAAGACTTCTTCATCGTCACATAATCATATGTATAAAACGTAATTTATGATATACACTGGTAACATGATACAAAATATTTCCTGCACAACCTGATTGCTACTAACTAATTTCATGCCCTAAAGAGTTCATTTCAATGTAGAAGCATATTGTCATGAACAAATTCAGTTATATAGTAATTACGTATGTTCATGATAATATATATGTCATGACAAAAGAACAAAGACAAGCAGAGTTTCACTTACGACAGATGGAGGATGAGATGGAGGGTGCATGTTACTTCATCTTTGAAAAATTCTTCATTTCACCTAGAAGTAAGACCTCACGTAAAAATGTCTTAGAAACTGACCTCATATAGTATACATTTGCATATTATACATAAATAGCATTCCCAGCCACTAATGACATATTTATTCTATAATAATTAGGTTCATTGGTTTATACAATCAAATATTATGATCCACTTTTGAATATTTTTTAAAATAATCATTGATGGCCTCCGACTTTCGATGTTATAGGTATACGTACAGCATATATTGTTTGATGCGGTATTATATATGATAGTAGTATATATGAGTTTACATTTGGTATTATATATGAGTTTTAGTATAGTCACGTGACCTTGAGTTATGTTTTGTAGGAAATACGAAAAATGAATTTGAATTTATATTAATAATGCTAACTTTAAATATTTTTATCTATGATTTATCCCTAATATATGCATAATGCATATCGCATGATATTTTTTTTTTTTGAGGTTTAGCCCAAGAATGGTAGATTTAGTTGATTTTTTTTTTTTAAACAGAGTCACCAGAACCAGACATGGCGAGATGAAGACGCAAACATAAAAAGACGAAGAACTGTAGTGATTCAGACGACCACAACGCGTAGTAACAACAATGAGTGTTGTACTTAAGTCATGGGATTATGGTTCTACTTTAATTTCCGAATATATGAATCATAAGCGAAAAAAATATGTATATTAAGTTTTTCCTGCGTAAGTCGCATATCCTAACCTAGTATTTATTAAATCACATCATTACACACGTCTGTCTTTATATTTTCTCCTTTGGGATTTATGTACAAACTTTCGTTAAATAATGTTTAATTCAGAAAATGGAATAGCAAAATCTAAGAACAAATTTTTAAGGGTTTCAATGCTAGCTTCTTTCTGTTCAAGTTCCACTATAGACCATGAGGCAAAAATACTGCATTAGTATATTTTATTTAAAAAAAAATAACTTGGAGATGCGGTGTATCGAACCCGGTGCCTCTCACATTCAAATTCCACTATAAATTGGACTGGGCTGAAGTTTATATCAACGAAATGAGGCCCAAAATTAACAGTTGGATGGTTGCTTTCGAAGACCAAAAACGACAAATTAAGGGAGGACAGTGTTTCACAAAAAAAAAAAAAAGGACAGTAGAACAACATACTTTTTGTCGTCTTCTTCAACTTTTGGAAACTTTATTCCCAAAAATATATAAAGTAATAGTGGGGAAGACTTTTTTTAACGCTCGTTTAAAACACATTAGTCGGTCCATATGCTTACCAAAAAGTCATTGATAGTACAATAAAATGAATTATATTAAAATAATTTCACTAATAAATGTATGCCGAAGATTTTTGTTTTTGTTTTTTCCACGGCTTGGTTAATTGCATTCTTTTTCCATCCAAAACATAGCGGGAAAAAATAATTAGTGGAATGAAAAAAATAAAAATAATTAGTAAACTGTTCTTTTATTTATGTTTGAATATTAAATATGAAATCAAATATGAAGACAAAAAAATTCGTAAGAAGTGGAAAACGAGAGGCACACGTATCGAAAAGACAAAATAGATAACGACAAAACTTAAGAAAGCCCTCAAATAGACACGCCAATCATATATAGCGTGTTCTGCTAGTATTCTCCTCTTTTATTTTTGATTGTTTAGCTGCCTCCGTTAACTTCTTTTTTGAAACACAAACTGCCCCCGTTAACATTTTGGTTCTTTATACATAAATTCACAGCTGTGATTTGAATATATACCGTAAAATTATAAGGTCATAAACTAACTGTAAATATAAAACGCACAGTGCTCAAGTTATGAACTGAATACTGCATACCAGGTTTTAAACTCATCTTATTAATAACTAAACGAGAACAACACAACTCTTTTGGCGCCACATGCCATGGCGTTGGTCGCACGCTGGTTAGTTTCTTTTGCCATCTTCCCTTAACTAATTTTGTTTTTATTAAGATCTGCATTCACGTTTTTATAATAATAAAAGAACCAAAACCCCAAACAATCTCTCTCTGTCCTTCACCTAATTATAAGTCACAATCATCAATTTATTAAAAAGATCTTAATTTTTTTCTTTAAGTAGTTGGTTCAAATCTGCATTGCCATACGTTTTATATATCTAAATTTTGACACCCTACACTTAATTCTATAAAATATATACATTAGATGACGTGTGATCTTTTGATGAGAACTTTTATCCTCTTGACTTGAATTTTGCTTACAAATTGTCCTTGTTCTAGTGAAAAAGTCGTTTCCATCACCTAAATTGTGCCAAACGAAAAAGTATACACTAGTTCTTTTCTCTACTGAGTGTATAGTAATGATGGATAATAATATAGTATATAAGAAATAGTGGTATGTAATAGAAAGATTACTAGGTGAAAGCAAAACAACAGTTTAGATATTCTTGAAATTATAGCATAGATATGCAAAATCGTTGTAGATCAATTACAGTTTCACAAAATGACAGAAACTATATACTATAATCTTAAAACATACATAGACACATAATCTCTCTGCCAACTCATGCGAGGGATAGGATTATTAATGAAAAACATAAAATAATGAAGGATTGTATTTTTCAGAACTAAAAATGAAATGTCGGAAAGTATTTAAACATATCCGTAGATTATAATAGTAAGGAAAAAAAATAGGGGGTCAAAAGGAGCAATTATGAGAGAGCGTGTCGTGCCAACAAGCCAATCCTCTCTCTATCTCTCTTCACATGATACCATGGCCAATCTGCTACTTGTTTTTACAAATTACAATTAATACTATATTTTATTATTATAATTGAGAATTACTAAATTACCTTATCGCTGTCAGTCGACAATGAAAAAAAGCGAAGAGAATAAGTAAATACGAAAATAGAAAAATTGAGGGGGAAAAGTGGATAGTCGTCAGGGACCCACAGATGGAAAGAGTATAACTCGGTCGTCCGGTCCATTCGTCACCGTCCGATGTGTTATTTATTTCTAGTCTCTCACCTTTGACCATATCTCTTTGCTCTCTTGGTAGTAGGAAAGAAGAGCTCTGTACTTGTTGTTATCTCTCTGCCTCCTCTTTTTTATCTCCATAGTCTCTTCCTCTGTTGCTAGCTAGTTTTTGCGATGGCTGCTGGAAACGAAGTCAACCTTAACGAATGCAAGGTACTTTCCTTTTCTGATTCTTCTGAAACGAACCATTCACTTTTGCTTTTTTTTTTCTTTTAAATTCTTAGCCGATGAAGATCATCATCATAGATTCATAGTACGGATGTATCTGTAAACGTCCCATCTAACTTAAAAATTCTTCTTCTTGTTCTGTAGAGAATAGTCCCACTCAACACATGGGTCCTCATTTCCAACTTCAAGCTCGCTTACACCCTCCTCCGCCGTCCCGACGGCTCCTTCAACCGTCACCTCGCCGAGTTTCTCGACCGCAAAGTCCCCCCCAACTCTTTCCCCCTCGACGGCGTCTTCTCCTTCGACCACCTCGACTCCTCCACCAACCTTCTCACCAGAATCTACCTCCCAGCTCCCCTCGACCCCTCCCGCTACGGCGCCGTGGACCTCACGGAGCCTCTCAGCACCACCGAGATCGTCCCCGTTCTCGTCTTCTTCCACGGCGGTAGCTTCACTCACTCCTCCGCCAACAGCGCCATCTACGACACTCTCTGCCGACGGTTAGTGACCATATGCGGCGTTGTTGTTGTCTCCGTTGATTACCGGAGGTCGCCGGAGCATCGTTACCCTTGCGCTTACGACGACGGATGGAACGCTCTCAAATGGGTCAAGTCCAGAATCTGGCTTCGGAGTGGTAAAGACTCTGATGTTTATGTTTACTTGGCTGGTGACAGCTCTGGAGGCAACATAGCTCATAATGTTGCTGTCAGGGCGACCAACGAAGGAGTTAAAGTGTTGGGGAACATTCTTCTTCACCCTATGTTTGGTGGGGTAGAGAGGACTCAGTCTGAGGAGAGACTTGACGGTAAATACTTTGTTACTGTTCAAGATCGAGATTGGTATTGGAGGGCTTTTTTACCTCAGGGTGAAGATAGAGATCATCCGGCTTGTAATCCCTTTGGTCCTCGAGGACAATGCCTTGAAGGAGTCAAGTTTCCCAAGAGTCTTGTCGTTGTGGCTGGTTTAGATCTTGTTCAGGATTGGCAGTTGGCTTATGTCGATGGGCTTAAGAAGAGTGGTCAGGATGTTAACCTTTTGTATTTGAAGCAGGCTACCATTGGGTTTTACTTCTTGCCTAACAATGACCACTTCCGTTGTCTTATGGACGAGTTGAAAAAGTTTGTGCACTCGATGGAGGATGATAGTCTAAGCAAGTCAAGTCCTATTCTTCTGACTCCTTAGCAATATGAATATACGTCTGCTCTATGTTGATGTTTTATACACGAAGAGAAGAAGAAGAAGAAGAGGATTGGATGCTCGGTTTGTTTTGAGTACTTAGCTATTGTGTAGTGCTCACTGCTTAGTCACGTTTTTTGTGTCTTCATTAGTCTAGGCTTATTGTGAGATTTTGTTGGTTGCGCCGGAAGCAAAAACCAATTCTGTTATCGGCATGTATCGGTTTAGGGATAAACCGGGGAATGGTACTTTGCTTGGTAGTATAGGAGGTAGTCTTTAGTTGGCTCTTGAGTATAGGGTAAAACTTGTCCTTGGCATGGATTTGTATGTTTATACTTTATATTAACCTTTTTGTCTTCCATGCTTTTAATAAAAAGAGCATGTCTTTGTGGTTCTAGTTTTTTCACCATGTTCTCGTTTTGTTTAACTCATGCATTGAAGGTTTTTGCCTTACCATGCACAAATTTTTTTTTTTAAATACCCCTTTAAGGTTTTCCAATTTCGAACCCATTCAAGCATTTGCTCGGCCTTTGCTATAACTGTAACAAAAACATAATAAAGGTCTAAGAGAAAACCCTAGGGAGACATATTGCAGTGGCGTTTGACTGAGTAATAAAGAAAGAAGGTAGATGAAATGAATGAGATAGAAGAAAAAGACAAGTGTTGTGTGTGCATTTGAGGCAAAAGCTTCACAATGCCAAAACCAAACCCCATCCACCCATATGATAGAAAAAAGCTTACACAACCAAATTTAATATATATATTAAAATAATGTTGGACAAAACTATCAAAATCATCAATAGAATTTTCTTTTATATTCCTTACCATTACTTTGGCATCTTTTGCTTATTGCTTCTTCTATTTGCATGTATTTGATTTGGAACTTTTGGCGTTTCCTTGTAAGTGGGTTTTGAACTTTGGGAGGAAACATGGACCCCCCTCTTAGAGAATTCAATCTCTTTTGGCTACATATGTTTGTTTCTATACATTTCTTTATAATAAACCATTTATATCCATGGCTTATGTGTGTTATGTACTTTTCTTTTGGATGCCAAGTGGTAGGGACATGGAGGCTTGGAGAAAAACAAAGGAAAGCGATTCTTTCTTTTTTGTCTAGTTGGTAGATTTTTCTGTATAACGAATGATAAAAGAAGAGGAGAACATTTTACAGGCAACTTATTACTTTGAATATAATTTCATTTTCCTGATTAGTGATTACCATTGACTTTTAAGATTCATTTTCTAATGCTACTACATTGTTTTTGTTTTTCATGTTCTCAAAGTTTTACTTATCACCGAACTTTTGGCTTATTGGTGCGTCATTGACAAAGAGTCTCCGTTGTCTTGTAATGAAACTGTCTTGGCAATTACTTGTGTGTGTGTGTGTGGGGGGGGGGGGGGGCAATGTATCTATTTTAAAGTTTATTTGAGAGCGAATATTTACTGATCAAATACTTATTTTATATACAGCTCAATCAACTAGTTCCGTGTTTGAAAAACCAAGATTCTTTCCTTTGTCAATGGATTAGCTTTGATGTTTGGTGGACTATATTCAATGCTTTAGATCCAAAATTATAAATTATGTATATAGACGAGAGCATCATCTAAGTAACTTTGAGCTTAAAGGTTTGGTTTGAGGAATCTTTTTAGTTTCCTTCAAAAGAGTATTAATGACTTTTGGGTATTATCTCTCTCTAGTTCACATATAAGAGTTTTAGATGACCGGTAGTGGCAATTCGACTAACTGATCTGATGGTGACTGAGGTGTGTCGGTCATGTTTCAGGAAATGACATAAAAGAACAAATGAAGGAACTCCACTTGTTCTGCATCATGCCTCTTTACCTCTACATGTCCTCCGAATTCAAACTAAAAAAAAGAAGGAAAGAAATAGGAATACCATTGATTATCGATCATATCAAATCTTGCGAAAATGTATCGAAATTATGTACGTCCGAACCTAACCTTGTTTGTTTGTTTTCTGAGGCCGTCTAACTAAGGTAGGTTTAGTTTAGTTTGGTTAATGAAAAATGAAGTTATAGTGTTGTGTCTTCCTTTTAATAATTTGATTCCCCGATATGCTCTCTGTTGTGAGTTGAGCATGGACCAGGTACGTTGGTTTTTTAGGCAAACGAACCTAGCTAATAATACTTCACAACTCTCCTTTTTTCTTCCATTGGAATCTTCGTCGATAGATAAAGCCTCCGCATATCATTCTGGTTCAGTGGAGGAAAATGAAAAGATTCCTTGTTATTCACTCGAAATTGTTGATTTCCATTAGTACTTTTCACGATGTTTCCACTTTTGTTATTGTCGCGTTTCATATCACGGTGGATCACGTGTACTGGAAACAAAAAAAAAGTTGTTGTCATTGGAAGCGTAGCTCCGTTATGTTACATCCTGTTAAAGACCAAGTGGAATAAACGTTGTCGTGGCCATGATATCATTCGGGATGAGAACACGAGCGTCTCAGTCAACTGGGACTCTCCACCGGAAGAGTCTTTCGTTATCGGGGCCGCATCTCTGCGGGTTGACCCAGGGACCTTCATGGGCTGTAACTTAGACAAGCCCATTTGCTCCATTCACCCGCTGACAATGACATTCCCTTTACATATTCTCAGACATATATATGACTCAGCAATCGATGTGGGATATTTTGCAACTGGCAATATTAAACGATAGGATGAGCATTTTAACCGATATCCAAATCTATTCGAATCTCACCTAAAAATTCAAACCGAAATCCACACGGAAGTAGCAAAATATCCGAACAGATATTGAATTATGAGAAATTGGATATCTGAACGGGTATTTATCCAAACCCAAATAGATATCCGAATATATGAATACTTGAACCTATATTTCTAGCTTATTTTTTTATTTTTATTCAAAATATTTATATTAGTTATGTACATGGCTCAAAATCAGATAATATACATATAATTATGAACAAAATTATTTGCTAGTCACTTAAAATACATATCAAGCTCTTGTTTCTTACATTAACAAAAGTTGCATCCAAAATTTTAAAATAACAACTAAACCAGTGTTTTATTTTTATTTTTAAAGTTTTATCTTTAAACTTATTAATAGTTTAATTATTAAAAATTAGAAAATCAGTTAAGTTAAAAGTATATATTTTAAATACAAAAAAACCTCAGTGAAAGATTTATTTTTTCTTTCAAAATCTAAATATTCGAACCCGACCCGAATAACAAAACCTGAATTTAAAATACCCAAACCCGGCCCAGAATGTGAAATATCCAAACGGATTCTATACTTCTATACCCGAAAATCTGAAATACCCGATCTAAACTCGAACAAGTATCCAAACGCCACCCCTACCAGGAGACCTTAATATACAAAATAAGATTCGAAATGTAAAGCCTCTATATCATTTTAACTAATTGTTTGATAGGTTGAGCCCGTCCCTTGCAATAGTGCAACACAAGGGGAACTCGTGAAAACCCAAGTAGCAAGCTACTTAAACGGATTTTCTCCTTAAAAAATAAAGTTAATATCGTGTGGACCAATGAACCACATATCAGATATTAAACTGATAAAAACATATACTACACTTGATCTTAGCCAAAAGGCTGAGAAATGTATGAATTGCAGGTTAGGCTTGTGCTCCTTATTTATACCATCATCAAGTGAGCAAAGTTTTCTATGTTAAGCGATCGATGTGGGAGGTAAAATATAAAGAGATAGTTGTTCCTTCACAAATTTAACAAATTATCATTTTATTCTTTAATTATCTAAAAAAAAAAGAATGAGAAAAAAATATTATTCTTTGTGAATGGTAATTTTTTTTATGAACATTAAGAAATGCATTATTCCTCTTTATTTCTTTGTCACCATTCATACCATTAAGTCTCACAGGCAAGTTAATGTTCAAAGACAAAAACAGACAATCGCCTTGCTTCTTCCGATGGTCTTTATATATACTTTTCGTGATTGTTCGTTGGTTGCTTTGAACACAGATAAACTCTGAGCTGGTGATAATTCAAGCTCAAGTGAGATCTCTGTGCGCAGATGAGAATCATAAAAATTTGTTGCGCTATAATAATTCAAACGTTTAAGAATCTACAAACACTATATTTGCTAACTCGTGATTATACTATGAACGAAGTTAGCATTTTCACCAGAGAAAACAATTTAAAAGAAAGGTCTTCAGTGGAAGATGTTCCCCAGAATCGATGCTTATTTGATGATTTCTCATAAGTTTCAAAGAAGCAGGCTTTAAATCCATGTTATACAACACACAAATGAAATATCCGTGAAGGAAGGAACCAAATGTTTTTAACATTCTCTCAGGCGTTGTGCGCCAAAATGTAAGCAGGTGGGAAGTGAGTAGGATAAAACAGAAAAGCTAACATACGCATGTGCGGCGCACGCTAATACATGTAGTTTGAAACATGTGCAAACCCTACACCGACCCAACCCCATTAACAATTTTCTATCAAACAATCCTCTTTTTCGATTTCGTGTGCGAATCTTCTTCTTCTTCTTCTACCACAAAGGCCGAATCAAATCCACAGCAATCGATTAGGGTTTACGAGACCACGCCTCTTGCTCGCCTGCTGGATTGGGGATTGATTACTCAATGCCTGCAATCTCTTCATCGGAATCTGCTAGAATCGTCGATTTTCCCTGATGGCTCCGAGCCGAAAGAGAGGCGGTGGTAAGGCTGCAGCATCCGCCAGGCGAGAGTGGAAGGTTGGGGAACTCGTTCTTGCCAAAGTCAAAGGCTTTCCTGCTTGGCCTGCCGCGGTTTGTGCCTTTCTCTTCCTCCCCTTCCCTTAGCTTTTGTTTGTTTGTTATGGCGCCTCTTGCTCATAATGAGTTTTTTTTCCCTAGATGCGGTTAGACAGGTTTAATTAGAATTAGGTGTTTGATTATTATCGAGTTTATGTCTTTTATCTAGTTGTTAGCAGATTACATGAATTTTTGGTGAGGAATTATTTTCCATAGTTTCTAGTAGATACCATAGTTTCGTTTACCACTTTCTTCAGCTACTTGTGTCAAATCGTGATAACATGACAACTGATCCTTAGTTTCATATGATCATACATCGACTGTTAGTTGTTTGCCAATTTCTTGTTTGCTTATTGCAGGTTAGCGAACCAGATAAGTGGGGCTACTCTGCCGATAAGAAGAAAGTATTCGTTCTCTTTTTCGGCACTCAACAGATGTGAGTTTTCTTGCCTTTTACTACTTCCATCTTCGACGTTTTTCTCCACTTTCTGGTCATTGTCTACATCGTTTGAGCATATTTATTCATTTTATCATGATTCTCATTCTCCAGGAAATTTATTCTGGTTCTTGCATCGGTATTCTCTAGATTAGGACGTACAAGTTGGTAGCTTCTTTATGGCCATACAATTTTTTTAACTGTTCTTGCTAGGCAGGGTATTCTTGGTGTGATGTACTTTCTCAAACATACGCCACTAAGTTCTAATTTTACTTGGTTTACAATCACATTCATCTCTTGTGCGGAATTATGGGTTTCTTTCCAGATAGTTGACAACATTGCTTCTTGTTGAACTTATTTTTTCTACGTATGGTTTCAGTTTCACTTTAAGCGTTTCGTATGTTGAATTTTCTGTAAAGTGTTTATCATCTCCTTTGCAGATTTGCGTCAACATTTAGTGAATGTTCTTTTTACTGCATCATTCATTCCCACGGTTATGTGAATTCTGATGTATAATTACGATGAAGAAAGCATCTTAGCACAGCTGCTCTCTTATTAAATTAAATAAATTTACTTGAATCAATTTAAGGTTGTAAAGCTGTGTTCACTTTCTGCTCTTCGCTCTAGATCTTTCTGCTCTTCGCTCTAGATCTGTTTTAAACGTTTTGTATTCCCTGTTACAAACCTAGTAATCATTTTTGGTGTATATGCAGAGCTTTCTGCAATCCTGCTGATGTAGAATCATTTACGGAGGAGAAGAAGCAATCGCTTTTGACAAAACGGCATGCCAAAGGTTCAGATTTTGTTCGCGCGGTTAAAGAGATCGCAGAGAGTTTCGAGAAGCTGAAGCAGCAGGTCGAAGCTAATGATCCTAAATCTGCTGACGAAACAACTGTTGGAAGCTCTGGGAATACTATTGAGCTGCCTCAGGCCTGTAAAAATCTTATTGGTACAAGACTTGACACTCAAATAGAGTCAAATTCTAGTCATGGTAAAGATGAATCAACACTTCTCAGCGAGGATGCTTCAGCTGCTGAACAAATGCTAGCTCTACGTCACAACAGTCTCTCTCTTAATGTAGCAGCTAAAGATCTGTGTGACACAGCTATACATTCTTCAAAGAGAAGAAATGAAACGGCACGGTCTCAAAAGTGTGCTCCACAGACAATAATATTACCGGTTCAGCCCTCCAAACTAACATCAGGGTTGGAACTGGATAGGCTTCAAAGGCCCCTGCGTCAATGCAGTGATGGTGGCCACACTGCCGATGATATAGATGATGCAGATCTAAGAAGGAGAAAGAGAATCCGAAGGTCAGGTAATTCTGAATCAGATGATGTGGTTTCATCAGCTCTAAATTTGCACGGATCTGATGAAGAGAACGCATCTGAAATTGCTACTGTTGAGTCTGACAATAATAGTAGGAATGAAGGCAATGGTGTGGATTCTGGTTCCAAAGTTGAGCATTCTGATGATGTTGGTGAGGGTTGTGAAGGAAGTCATGAGCTTGGCAAGGGGCTTGATTTCCAAATTAGTACCATGGTTACGAGGAAGAAGAGGAAGCCTACCAGAAAACGTGAAGCCAGTGACCTTATTGACCCTCCTGCTAAAGTTGAAGCAATAGAAGGTTTTGGGACCAAGGCCTGTGATAGCTGCCAGGGATCTGAAAATTCTCATGAAACGCTGAATGAGAGGCCCTGTGGAGAGAATGGTGATGAACACTTGCCTCTGGTAAAGCGAGCCAGAGTCCGGATGAGTAGAGTATTTTGTGCTGATGATAAGGGCAATGCCTCTTCACAGTTCGAAGAAAGATCATCCAAAGACTCTCCAACAAGTGCAGCCATGCAGCCAAGCCCTTCTGTGGATCATGAAAATGATATTGTATCTGGTCAAGATACTTCTGCGGCTAAAGAATTTAACAGCTTTGAGTTATCTGGTAAGGTCCCAGGTGATATGGTTGATGTAGGGCCTTCTCATATGGAGAAACCTTCTGGCAGAATGTCTCCGTATAAGGTATGTGTTCAGACTGTAGGAGATAAAAAAGCTGCTACGGAGTTTCATGAGAACGAATTTAGCCTGGCGCCAGATGATGAAGTAACTCGAGCACAATCTAATCAACTTGGCAGTTCGCCAGAAGGGAACACTCGTATTTCTGAAGTTGTTCAGGGCTCTTCGGAGGTATCGCAAACCGTGAACTGTCTAAACATTGAATCCGATTCTATTGACTTGCAGTGCACACGTCAAAATGAGAAAAATGGACTCCCTTTGAATTCTGATACCGTGGATTCATTTGCAAATAAGCCGCCAAGTTTATGCCCGGGTTTGGATATGACAGCATCATCGGTACCTGCTCAATCTCCTCACCAACACGAAAGCCAGGACAATGATTCTTGTGATAATTCATTAGTCGTTGTTGGGGATTCTTCTCTTAAAGAAAAATGTGAGATTTTTGATAAAATCGCTCAGGATGTTCAGTCCCAAGCTGTAGAACATTCTCAATTGTTCTGTTCAGTGGTCAATAATCAGGAGGCTGACAAAATGCAGGAAACTGAAAACAATCGTACTCTGGATAAAGAACTTGAGAGTGGCAAACAAGGTCATATAATAGAGAATCCAGCCCCCTGTGCTACTGAATGTTATATTGTAGTTAAAGAAGCGGAACCTCAGTGTGAAACGGTATATAGCCACTGTGAGGATGCTGAGGAGAACAAAAAGCTGGAAAAGAGGTCAGTCTACTGATGTTGTCCCTCTACCTCCTATGCTAATCTCTGATACCATGATGTCTCTTATTGGTTTTACTAATTAGAATAACTTCTACAAACACATTGGGATATTTGAATGGAGTCTCTATATTTAGACTCGCATACTAACCCATTTCCATATTATTTTTACTTTTGTGTAGCTTTCATTTCCCTTCTTTGACTGAAGGTTAACTTGTTCTTACGGTGAAAGTCTATGTAGAGGATAAGCATATTGAGTTTTAGGAAAATATCACTTAGATTAAGTCTCTTCAGAGTTTAGTCATTATTCATCAATTTTCCCATTTAACAGAACTGGCTGGCTTATAATATTGTATGTCCGTGTGCATTGACAGCTGTGAGACGGATGAGCAGAAAGAGCAGATCCAAGCCACCAATTCTGTCTCAGTATCTGAGAACCTTTCACCTGAAAAAATGAGGTTAACTCCAGACTCTCCTGCAAGGGGTATTCCACATAGCAACTCAGTTTGCCATATTTCTACTGTAGAAAGTGCAAATGGTATGCAGAGCACCAATGTTCAGTTTGGTGAGAAGAAACCTATGAGTGATGAAACTGTCAACGAAGAAAGGAAAGATGAAATAGGTGCAACTGAGGTGAAGAAAGCTGTTATCTCTGATGTGCAATTCACTATTGAATCTTTTGAGACGGCACTTAGCTCCTTGGTGAGGACAAAGGAGACCATTGGCCGCGCAACACGTTTGGCTATGGATTTGGTGAAATTTGGTGTGTCGGCAAAGGTACGAGACGTTCTTCTTGCTTGTGATATTCTTATTTGTTGATGCAATATGTTATATGGGTGAATCCAACTTTTCTGCTTTTTGGAGACAACTTCTTATTATAGATTGTTGATATCATAATAACTGGATCTGTCCTTTGGTAAAGCACTATCTACATTATCCAAATATTTAATTGCCTCAATTAAACAGAGACCAACTTTACCAATTTACTTGTGTATATTGTTTTTGTATGCTGTTTTTAGGATGCCGTAGCTCTTAGGCATCCAATAACCCTAGGCAGCGTAGATATAGGGAAAGCCTTATATTCTTATCTGCTGCCTTTTACATGAGCAAAGGGACTTGTTTACACTGTGATTTTGTAGGATTTATTAAATACTATATTGTGCAGAACAATGGCCTATGTTGCTAAGAATGTTTATGTCTTGTATTAGGCCATGGAAATTCTTGCTCATACTTTGGAAAGTGAGTCAAATTTACAAAGAAGGGTGGACTTATTTTTCCTTGTGGATTCTATTGCTCAATGCTCCAAAGGCCTGAGTGGTGAGTTACATATTTAACGTTTTACTTTAGTCGCATCATGAGGTCTCAGTGACGAGTTAAATTTGTGAATACTGTCTTTTTCTTCAGGTGACGCTGGTGGGGTTTATCTTTCATCCATTCAAGTTATGCTGCCTCGCCTATTGGCTGCTGCTGTCCCAGCTGGAGCTACCACTCAAGAAAACCGGCAACAATGCTTGAAGGTGTGTGATAATTTGTAGCTCTTCTTTTTCTTATTAAATATTAGTTCTCACCCTTTTTGCTCTTTTGCAGGTTTTAAAGCTTTGGCTCGAAAGAAGGATCCTTCCTGAATCTATTGTTCGTCATCATATAAGAGAACTTGATTCACATAGTAACGTTCCTGCTTGCCTCTATTCTCGGCGCTCGGCTCGAACAGAAAGGGCGCTGGATGACCCCGTTAGAGATATGGAGGGCATACTGGTTGATGAATATGGAAGGTGAGATATTCGTCTTCGGATCATTATTTTTTTATTCTCTAGTGTCATAACTCAATTCATCTTTCTGTATCAGTAATTCGACTCTCCAGCTTGATGGATTTTCTATGCCTGCAATGCTCAAGGTTGAAGACGAAGGAAGTGACTCGGATGGTGAATTTGAGTCTGTCACCCCCGAACATGAGTCCAGAATCCTTGAAGAACATGTCACACCCTCCATTACTGAAAGGCATACCCGTATACTTGAAGATGTTGACGGCGAGCTTGAAATGGAAGACGTGGCTCCACCTTGGGATGTTGGAAGCAGTGCACCCACTGATCAAGCTGGCAATACAGAGTCTGCAAGTTGCCAGCCTGCCTTTGGCACTTCACATCAGGACGTAACCTCGTCATCTCCATTAGCTCCCCCTTCACAGAATGCTCAGTGTGCCATGTCTGATTCCTACTCAAATGGCTTCGACTGCAGAGGATATCCCAGCATGCATGTGCGTCTTTTTTCTTGCTTAAGAATCTTTCTGGTTAAAGATAGTGTTGACTGAAGTCATTGCTGGTCATTTTTTTCCAGGGAGATCATCAGGCAGATATTCCAAGGATGAATCCACCACCTGTGCATTACCGAAGTCCTGAGTCATCGTATAGTTCCCGTGCATCTTTGTCACATGGTGAGGATTCCAACTTCCAGCATGGGCCTTATCCCCCACCTCCGCCTTCACATCATTATTATTCATATATGGAGCCGGAGCACCATAGAAAGCCGCGGAGAGAAGGTCCATCATACCCTCACAGATCTCATTACACGCCGGATTTTGAGGAAAGGAATTATCATGATGGCCATGAGAGAATGAGGCCTGCGGCATGTGAGAGTCGAGACAATTGGAGATACCATCCGCCCTATTCTCATGGTGGGCTCCTTTTACCCTTTTAAACTGGATGCATTTGCACGGCATATATGAACGGATGTATATATCCTACAAACACTTGGTCAAGCATGCTAATATTGCCATGGATGCTTTTTTGCGTATTGCAGGTCCACGATATCATGACAGACAAAGAGGCCCTTATCAATCCAGCTCACACAGTGGCCATCATCGTGAGTATGGAAGGTTTGAGAACGACAGGTGGAGTCATTCTCCGCGTGCATATAACAATAGGCACTCTTTTCACTATAAGCCGCATTCAGAAGGTCCTGCTCCAGTAGCAATGAGAGGTAAATATGGACATTCATGCCGTTCTTTACTCTCCCAGAAACTGAATCAGTAGTTAGCCGTACAATACATTCTAATAAGCT
This sequence comes from Brassica napus, assembly GCF_020379485.1. Classification (NCBI taxonomy): domain Eukaryota; kingdom Viridiplantae; phylum Streptophyta; class Magnoliopsida; order Brassicales; family Brassicaceae; genus Brassica; species Brassica napus. The sequence continues at coordinate 18,856,602 of NC_063440.1, forward strand.
GGAATTGTGGCCTAGTGTTTAGGAAACCTGATCCCTCTGATGGCTCTAAGTAAGCTTTGTTTTGTGTGGTTTGTAGATCCGCCAGGCACGTGGCATCAAAGGTGAGTTACAGAGGTTATGTCTGATGTAATTTGAAGAGTGAGTTTGGCTCGAGGTGTATTGGAGGCTTGTCTAGGGACTTTTTTTTTGTGAAGAAGGAAAAGGGAGAGAGCGAGAGTGTACATATGATGATGGATGGTATTTGCCAACAAAACAAAAACAGAAGTCGTGAAAATATTGGGTAAAAGCCTTATTGTAGAGAGAGATGAGAAAAGGAGTGATTTATTTAGGTAGTAGTAATGGCATTTTAATATCTCTGTTTATTACCCAACTCCACCAATGTGGGTGTTTTGTTACTAATGGTAATGTGTTCACTCGAATGATATAGACTTGAGTAAATTAGCTGCTGCCTGCTTAGCGTGTAATGTCTTTGGTTAAAAAGTGGAATGAATACTATAGGAAAATCAAAGACATGAACTCAGTTTTATATATAGAAAAATATATATCAACGTGACAGCAAAGAAAATTATCAAACAAATAAAGCCGGCGTTAACGCGTGACCAGCCTGTGTTTTTTTATTTAAATTACAAACCAGCCTGTGTATAATACTAATAATAATGATACTAAATACTAATAATAATTAAGACTTCAAAAAAAAACTGATATAATTCAAATGGAATATCCACTCTCCTGGGATTATTTAAAAAAAATCAGGAGGTGGTGGATAAGACAGCAACAAACAACAGACGTAGAACTTGGTTCGAGAGCTCCGGCGGCGAGAAGATGGGTGGTTCAGTATCAGTGTCCGAAAAATCTATCCATGAATTCACTGTCAAGGTTTTTCCTCTTTTATTATTTGTATTATCGACTATTACGAGAATAAATAGTACTAGTAAATTATTTTAATCCAATTCACCACACATTCGAGAAGATGAAGCGTTTCTGATAATCTTCTTTTGAATTTTTGTAACGTTTGGCGGTGGGGAATTAGGATAGCTCTGGCAAGGAGGTTGACCTTAGCGTTTACCAAGGGAAGGTTCTTCTCATCGTCAACGTCGCTTCTAAATGGTACTTCTTCCTTCTTTTTTTTTTTTTGGGATTGTTGTTGGTATCACTTGATTGATTCTTGGGTTTGGGAAACAGCGGTTTCACTGAAACCAATTACACACAGCTCACTGAACTTTACCGGAAATACAAAGATCAAGGTATTTTGATGATTCTTCCAGGGTTTTTTATAACCATGAAAATGCTTATAAATTGTTTTTATTTTTTATTGATGAATGGATTGTGGTTTGTTTGTTCAGGGTTGGTGATATTGGCGTTTCCTTGCAATCAGTTTTTGAACCAAGAGCCTGGCACTAGCCAAGATGCTCATGAATTTGCTTGTACCAGGTTTAAGGCTGAGTACCCTGTCTTCCAAAAGGTACCTTACCTAAGTACCTACCATCTTTTTTTAGAAACCAAACAGAAGAACCAGCTCTGGAAATGTTGTTAGTAGTTTGACATCAATATGTTTGTTTTAAAAAGTCAAAGTCAACACTTTTATTGATTGATGCATCTCTGTTATTTTCTTTGATTTGTATATAAAACTAACCCAATATAATCTATCTACTACCCTTTTTAGGTGCGTGTGAATGGTCAAAACGCAGCACCAGTCTACAAATTCCTGAAGTCAAAGAAACCGTCATTCCTTGGAAGCAGGATCAAATGGAACTTCACCAAGTTCTTGGTCGGCAAAGATGGTCAAGTCATTGATCGTTATGGCCCCACTGTTCCACCTCTTTCCATCGAGGTAACTCTTGTCTTTTACAAATGTATTTTGTCATCTCTTGTAATATATATATATATATATATACATGTGTCTGAGCGGTTAGTGAATTCATTCATGTTTTCTGCCAAACAGAAAGACATCAAGAAAGCCCTCGGAGATGATGGAGCGTTTCCAAGTACTTAGCCATTGAAGAAAAAGACACAGAGAGGCTCTTGAAGAAGTTATCTCTTACTCTTTGATATCACTCATTTTGTAGTTTATATGGTGAAGAAGATGTACACGTTTCTATAGCACAACCCTGTGTAGCTTCCATATGCCTCTTTGGGCCTAGCATTTGATCTTCCGAACTAATTATTCAACGATTATCTCGATAATTTATAAATATAAAAAATCAACTAAAAAGAAACTAAAGAATATTACTTGTTTTTCTACAGAAGGAATTTTAAGTAGAACATGTGTTATGTATACTATATTTCTTTCTATGGTAAGAGCACCATTAACGCGGTCTCCTATGGTGGGTTTTTAATGTTTTTAAGATTTAAAAAAAAAGAAAATTATGTAAATAGAGAAAGAACGTCTCTTAATTAGGGTCCAGAAGACACGTCTCTTATGAGACACGTGTTGGGCATTGACGTCTCTTTCTCTCTCTCCCGAAATCAACTCGCCTCTCTCTCTCTCTCTCTCGTGATCTCTCCTTGGCTCTGCGCCGCGTTATCCTTCATCCGCTCCATGAATTCCTCCCAAGCTTGCTTCTTCCACTCTCCTCTTCGACCCAGCTCGCTTCCCCAATCCTCCCATGGCTTCTTCTCAAAGCGTAAGCTTCTCTTCCTCTGATTACATCTGAATCAAAGCAATCACTTATCAGGACACAGTCTGTTGCTGATAAATTAAGAATCGGAGCAATCACTTATCTGTCAATTGATTCTGTTTTGTTGCTTTTGTTTAATTTCTTGTGGGTTTCTTAAATATGACAATCGGTGTGATGCTATCGAAGATGATGATGATGTTGTTGAGTCAGCTGCTTCTTCTTTTGATCGAGTATCCTCTCTTCTTCTTCTTCTTCTTCTTTTTTATCCCACTATTACAATACATGTATGTGTGTAATTGATTCTGTTTCGTTCTTGTTTCAGGCTAAAATTACAAGATTGTGATTGATGATGATACCAAGTGATCATGAATATGTGTTGCGCACAGGTCCTTTGTCATGTTCTTCCATCCTTGCACTTCTCTCCAATACTCTGTTTTTGCAGCCACAAAGAGAACAGAGGTGGTGCCTAGACGACAACATGAGACCAGGTCTGAATCCTCTTCCTCCTCAATAATTCTTCTAGATTAAGTTCCTGAGATTGATGTGGTTTTAGAAAAAATTGATTTCAGAGCTTCCTGGGTTTTATTTCGACTAGGAGAAGAAGAAATATTTCGCAATTAAAGGTCCTATCCCAGGTTCAAAACCTTCTTCTTCTTCTTCTTCAAAAGCAGCGGAACAAAAGCCTGAATCAAAGCCCTTCAAAGGTCAGTTACTTACTGTGTAAAAAAGCTTGAGTCTTGGCAGATTGTTTGTGTAATCAATCAGTTTTTATTTTCATCAGGAAAACATAGGCGATGCTGCTTTGAAAGAGTTTCAGGTTGATATACAAACATCTCAAGGCCTCACCACAAACAACATCCTAGTAGCAGGCAGTAATTGAGGCTGCTTGAGGTATGTTCTATGAGTTAAGTCTCCTCCTAGAATTAACAACATTAGATTGTTTTCATTCCAATCTATATGCTTTGGACATGTTTAATTTTTATTTTTTCTTAGGAACCCCTAAATAAGAAACTAGCATTGGAGGGTACGAATCAAAGTGTTTTTTAAACAAAGTTCTTAGTTATATTTAATTAGTAAAATATTCATTAAGAGACCCAATGGAGTTTGTGGGTTAATCATGCTCTAATAATTGGAGTTACAATCACCTATTAAATCTTGTCTCATGTATTAGATAAGAACCTTTTTCCACCTGTAATGTATTGATTGAATTAGGCGCATCATCCACACGTGCTCTGTTTTAGATATAAATCTATAATAGTGAAGTGCACAAAAAAAGAAGAAGATATAATAGTGTAAGAGAAAGAGAGAGTTGAGTAGGAAAGTGAAAAAGGAGAGCTTTGCTTGACCACTCTCTTTTGGTGGTGCATTCATCTTCCTGACTTTCTTATCACCTGTCATTTGTCAAACTCGTTTGCCTTTTTGTGTGTTTGTTTGCTCTCAATTCATCTGAATATTAGGATTATTGATCATTAATACTCTTGTCAACACACGACCCCCACCTATCCGGTAGTAATCATTAATTATAGACTACTCAACTAACCTTATCGCACCTTGTGATGTACTATCTATCTATCTATCTCCACGACGAGGTCTTTTTTTAGCAATGCTTCTAACTAAAGTTGTTAATTAATATGCTCAGTCCCGAATTTGTTTTGGTTATTATATTTTCTTTAGATGTAGATAAACAGTTCTTTATGGGTCTGTGTTAGATCGAATACATCTTTAACTATTTGAACTTACCAATTACTTTAGTTATTTTGGATCATTTTGATTTGGATATATTAGTTTTGTTTTCCTGTTATACCAAAAAAAATCAACCCATATAAAGATACCCGTTCATTTTCATATTGGATGAAAATTAATTGAACACCCTTACACATTATATGACATACCTAATAATGAAACCATAATCTAACAATATGCCTTTAGCTCGAGTGGAAATAACTCTGACCATTGTATTAGAAGTTCATGGTTTGAATAACCACCGAAACGAAACTAATATTACATATTGTAGTTTCGAATTTAGGGATTACAGATTTCGGCCCGAACCTCAAGTATTAAAAAAAATATAATTTAAACCCTCCCTTGATACCCCTTCGTTCAAATGGAAAGCTTATATCAAAGGGGGCATCAAACGAGTGATTTGGTGAGATGAACGTTGATACAGAACCCCTAAACAAAAATCCATAACTAATTAGTTCAGTCTCATACTCTTAACTACCAAAATATATACTGTACTTAATTAATCATCGAATTCCCACCAAACACAGCAAGACCCCACAAGCCACAGCTCCATCATTATAAGTCTCATGTGTGCATGAACAGAAAATGTCTGTTCAAACAGTATCATCACCGCAAATATCAAATCTCGAAACTGATAATATTTGTTTTCATTAAAAAAAGAAGAAAATACCTGATTCCTAAAAAACAGTGAACATTCAATCAATGATAGATACTAATCAAAAGATTTTTAGTACAAAAGCGAAGCTAATGGTTAATGCACCACATGTATGTTTTACAAACATGTAGGTCCATGTTATTCAATTCAATTATGTATCTTTATCCTATTTGTATACGCATTATACACCAAATTATTTCCATGCATCAAGCTCCAGTCAGCAGAGCATATATACTATATATAAAGCAATCTAATCCCTCCAGCAGCCAAAAACCATCAAAACCAACAGTTTCGGTAGTTTTCTCGGTAGGATCACAATGGCAGCGACGGTTGTGTTGAGCTGCAGCAGCAGTACGAAGGTTAGAACATGGAAAAGGTATTCGAAGCAGATAAAGGAGCAAAGGGCTCGTCTGTACATCATCTGGAAATGTGCAGTCTTTCTTCTCTCCTCCCATGATTGATCACAATCATCAATCTCGATCTTTATTGCTTATGTATTAGTTTAGCTCCCAGATAAGTGAAGATACGTATATATATATACAGAGTTAATTTTCTAATAGAGGGTGATTGGATATGGAAAGCCAACTATGTATAATGTGAATTTTCTTACGATAATCGATAGAAAATCCGTTGTCTCCTATACTTGATTATACAAATACATAGTTGTTGATATGCGAATAAGCTATTGGTAGTTTTGTAATAAAAGAGATGTTATAAGAAATTAAGAACAAAAGTTCAGCTGTGTAAATAAAGTTAAAGAACTTCACAAGGTTAATTGTTAGTTTATACATGGATTGTGTTCTAGCTAGCGTCATATCATACATTCTTATACATGGCGCGCGTGTAATTAACTGCGCGTGTAATTAACTGCTCTCTTCGCGCGTGGGTTTATAGACATTTAAAAAAAAAACAGGAGCTGACGACTGCGACTAGAGCTGGGTTGCGGATCAAACCCGCCCCGCTGACCCGCCAATCCGCGGATAAACTGATTTTTTTTACTCAAAAAATTTGACCCGCTTGACCCGCAAGAAGAAAATATGAAATCTGCACCCGCCCCGCTTAAACCCGCGGGTGATCCGCTAGACCCGCGGATAATATTAATAATATTAAAAATTATTAATTTAAATATTTTTTTATTAAAAATAACAATAAAATTTAATATTTAAATATTTTTTATTAAAAATAACAATAAAATTTAATATTTTTAATAATTTTTATTAAAAATAATAAATATTAATCTATTTATAATTAAAATTAAATTATTTTTAAAAAAATTTCCATTTAAAAATAATATTTTTTAAAAAAAATCTTTTTTTTATAGTTTTTGAGGGTTGGCGGGTACCCGCACAGAATTTTGGCTGACCCGCACCCGCCCCGCATAAAAGTCACTCAACCCGCACCCGCGAACCAAATTTTTCAAATCACTCAACCCGCACCCACCCCGCAGCGGGTCAAATGGGGCGGGGCCCGCGGGTCAAACCCAAGTTTATGAAGCTCTGCTGAGATCAGAAATGGTGTTTAGAAACTTAACCGTCTCTTCCAAACTCATCAAAAATTCGACACCGTTACAAAACCATCAAACCAGATGGATCTCGAGCTTGAAAGTGGTGTGGAAGAAAGACACGAAGCTAGACGAAGCCATCGAGCATGACAAGCTCGAGATCCATCTGGTTTGATGGTTTTTACTGAGACTGCTCTTGTGAAATAATGGAACTTCATGGGAAATGACAGTCATCTGTCTTAATTGCACCCGGTCTGATTAGTGATTACAGCTGAACACATTTGTCTCTATCAGAAGGAGCTGGATTTAAGTTGAATCTGGTGTGAGTTACCAAATAATACATATTTTTTTTTTTTCACACCTTTGTCGGTGTAATGCGGTTGATATACTTGATCTAAGTATTATTACCTTTCTCGATTTTAATCAAGAATCGCCTTGGATATTAAGGATCAATCAAAACTCAGTTACAGAACTTGTTTGACTATCAAAGTTGTTTTGTCACGCTTTTGAAGTTGCAGCTACTAATAGTTTTGAGATTAAAATGGTTGTGGAATTTGGAACAGGTCTGGTCAAAGTGAAAGACTGTTCTACAAGCAACCTAACAAAGTCACGCAAATCTAATGGAACACTCTAATATGAACCTAAAACCCCTCTGCTTCCCATCGTAATTTTTTTGCTTTATTTCACGTTGAATATATAGTGATGACCCACCAAAGATCTCTCTTCACACACACACACACACACACACACAAACACTCTCCATGGAAACTCTTTTTCTTGTAGCTGTTCTCCTTCTGGCTCTCTCCTCTTCCTCTTTCACACGAGGGCAAAGAATCATACAGATTCCACCACCACGTCCGTTATGCGCCTCTCAATACGCCCTGGCTAACTACGCCTGCTCACGTCTCCCAATGAACACTGTCCCACTTCCTTCCCCCATTTCCCCTCCTCCTCCTCCCATCTTTCCTCCTCCTCCTCACCATGATCATGACCACGACGATGACCACGACCACGACCATGACGATGATGATGATGATCACGACCACGATGACGATGACCACGACCATGATGACCATGACCACGATCACGACCATGATGACCATGACCACGATCACGATGACCATGATCACAATGACCATGACCACAACCGTGATCATGATCACGATCATGATCACGATCACGATGATGACGACCACCACGACAACAACCATAACCACCGTCGCCACCGCCGTCGCCACCACCACCACCATCATCATCATCACAGTCACAGACACACAGAAGAGACGTATGCTCAACAAGAGTGCTGCAAGTGGCTTAAGCAAATGGACAACGAGTGCGTGTGCGACCTTCTGGTTAGGCTTCCGCCATTGCTAGCAAAACCTGCGCATAACTATACAGTGTTTGTGGATGAGTCGTGCATCGTCACTTACACCTGTGGAGGCAGACTTATGAGCTGATCCTCCTAAACTAATTGTCTCATGCCTTTTGTATTTCTTATTTCACGCCCTTCAGTTTAATTGTTGTACGTTTCACACTCCACCAGTCAAAAGTCAACCAAACCAAACCAAAAAAAAAGTAAGATGGATTGTAATTTGCCTGAGCTTTGCTTCTTCCGTTGGATATGGGCTTAAGGTTCATAGGGCAGTGACATTATTGTAAGCCAACCAGTAGATTGCAATTTTCTAAATTTATTTCAGGCCCGTGAATTGTATTTACATCTATGAATAAATCTAAACTATTAATTTGCTTTGAAAATTGTCTACTGACTCATTTCACATTAGACTAATAAAAGAGGAGTCTTCAACAGAGCCTGAGAACAACAATGCTCATAACTTTCTACTACAATTAAATGTGAAAGAGTTGTCAATCCATCAATTTTGCAAAAGAGTGATCAGTACCGAACATATTACAAAACCCTATCTTACATTTGCGTCACTCATGTTGTGCTCTTCCGCCAAGTCTCTTTGTCGGCTTGGCATGCATCTTTTAAAATTTTTAGCTCTATTTATTATATACAGCAACAAAAAAGAATATGATTTTGGAGGCATATCAATATTTGTTCAAGCAATTAACATAGTTATTCCGCAATTATGTGAGGGTTCTCTGGTACACTCACTAATCAATATATGCGTCCTTAACTTTCATGTTTACCGACACTGGGACGTCTATAAGGTGAGGTGAGGAAACAATATCAAACAAGTAGCATAGAATTGAGATCAACATGGTGGAATAGAGTGATAGATATATTTTTGAAAAGGGCTCAACATAGTCACGAGGACAAAAAAAAAAGCGTCTAACATAGGAGTGTATTACAAATCACAAGTTGTTATCAGATGGGTTGGTCTTTGGGAACGATCTGATCCTTGATCCACATGTAGATTGGGATTAACACAAACCAGGCAGCCGCTAAGGTTCCCAAGAGGAAGCGTCCCAAGAAGGAGAAAGGATTGTTTACAGGCTTCTCCACGTCCTCTTCCTTTGGTCCAAGCTACAGCATTTCAAGATGATGGATAGTAAAAAAAAAAAGCAAAAGCTTCAAGTATACAGAGAGAGGACAGGGAGGAAATGGGCAAATACAAACCTGGAGAGGAGAGTCTCCAGAGGCAGGTTTGACACCAGTAACAGAGCATCCCATGATAAGTCCGTGCCTGCGAACACCACGGTACCACTTGGGGCCAATCCTCTTAAGCTGAACGTCCTTGAAACCAGCATTCTTGAACCACTCAATGTACTCCTCCTCCTTGGGGAAAAGCATCCACACATCTGCAAAGAAACGAGAAAGCCAAAACGTCGGGTGGACAGGGCCAATGAGACATGCTTTCCCACCGATCTTGAGAACTCTGTACGCTTCCCTTATCCCCCTCTGCGGGTCGGGCCAGTACTCAATGCTGTCCAAACATAAACCCTAAACCCAATCAATCCACAATTCCAAACCAAATGAATTGAATTTTTTATTTTTTTGTTACCTTCCAGCAGAGACGTATCTGTCAGCATAATCAGTAGGAAAAGGGAGATCCTCCGCATCTCCTTCAACGATCTTGCACTCCTTCAACGGCTCCTTCTGCTTCGCCTTTGCCAGCTGATGCGGCGACTGGTCCAGAATCGTCACGTTCTTAGCCTTCACCGTCTTGACGATTCCCAGCGTGGTGAAACCCGTTCCGCCTCCGACGTCGACAACTCGCATGTCCGGATGGCTCAGATCCGCAGGCTCGAGAGCGTCGTCCCTCATATCCTCCGTCCAGTGGCCGGGATTGATGATGTGGTCGTACACGATGGACAGGAACCTGTAGAACCAGTAGGCCTCTTTCTTGTGCTGGATGAACCTAGGCTGCGCAGATGGCCTTGACGCCGACACGCTGCTGCTGCTGCTGCATCTTGTCGCCACGGAGAGTCTCCGCGTGGCTGTGTTTGAGACGAGACTCAGCGGAGGACTTGGTCTGGCGTGTAGATTGGAAGCGGGGAAGCCTAATCCCTTGGGGAAGGTGATGGCCCCGTTGAGCATGAGAGAAGCCATTGGTGAAGCGTGAAATGCTTATCAGATCGGGTAGTTGGAAACGAGGCGCTTTATCACCACTGAACGAGCAGATGCCAAAACCACTGGCCTTATATGAGAGTGATGACTCGCAGCCACATACCTTATTTATTTATTATTTGATGTAATTAATAATATCGTAACGTTGTTGTACGTTGGGATAACCCATTTTGATGGCCTATTGAATAATGGGATGAGATTTACAGTTCCATGATAGTTTTGGGCTTTAATAACGTGACTTGAAGAAAAGAGGTCCATTTATCCCGACCACACGGCGCTTCCTCTCATTTCAGTACAACGTGTTCGTCAATAGATGCAGGGTACTTTAATACTTCATTTCAAATTTTTATCTCCAATATGACAAAGAGGTGACATAAATAACAGAACAACAAATTAAATTCGTCCAAAGAAAAGAGAGACAAAACAAAACTCGTCCGGTGAGGTACACATCAAAAACATGAGAATGTCAAGCAATCAGATCTCTACTATCTTATCTAAAGAAAGTTGAGGTATTCGATGCAAAAAAAAAAGATTGTAGTAGCAACAGTGTTTTAAAGAGAAGGTAGATAAAGAAAGTAAAAGGAATCTCTCCTGTGGATTTATAATCTTTGCTCAACCCAGAAAGTTTACAAATCACCGCACATTTTGCCTGGTCTTGATCATCCTCTTTAATGCCGACAGCCAGAAGTTGCACTCATCCCATTCGCTGTTCGTCAGAAGTACCTGTTCCAAGTCAACAACACCAACACTGATTCTTTTTTCTTTCTTCTGTAACTAAATAGTAAGGAATCAGAGAGAGATTCACTAGCTTACCTGTATCTGAAGGGCGGTACTGAAGTCATGGTTGTCCAGAGCTTGGCAGAGCTGTCCGAGTTTGTCTGCGGCACTCTTGCCCATCTCTCCGCTATTGAGTCTCACAAATAAAGCCCCTAATTTTTTTGAGTTGTCTTCTATCTCACGCTTCTTAGGAGGATTTGCACGTGCGCCTCCCAGTGCTTCCGATGTCTCATTGAAAAGCCTTGTCAACGTTGCTACCACAGGTTTCTGGTGCGCTGGATCAGAGTTTACAACAGGTGACCATTTGGCTTTTTAAAGTGGGAAACAAAACAGATATGGTGCTGCACAATACCTGCGACGTTGGAAGTATCTGCAGTCTGAACAGTTGGTGGCGGAGCTGCAGGCGCAGGGGCTGCCTGCGGTGCTGGAGGACTTGCTGGTTGCACAGAACCTATTACAGATCTTGGAGCAACTCCTGGAGTTGGCATAGGCGTGAATCCTATGGGTCCAGCTCCTGGAGCAGCGACTTGGGACATCATGGGGTTAGAATATTGCCCAACTTGTGAAGGGGCAGAAGGTACATATGAACCAGGACCGGGGGGAACAGGGTATGCATTGTTAGATGGTCCCTGATGTGCCATACATGTAGTTGTTAGTTTAGTTAAACTAAAAAGTGCGTGAAACATCAAACACAATGAGTCAAAATAAAAGTTCACATACGGTGAATGAATGGGAAGCAATGGTTGGCTGCTGATATTGGTTTGCATTCTTCAGTGCAGGAAGACTTGAAGGAACAAAAGTAGATCTCATGGATGGCTGAGCATTGCTTGCAGGAGCCGGAGGATAAGATGGCTGCATATACACACCATAGTCAACAAATTGACCCAAGAAACCTATACATAACAAACAGGATACTTCCCCACCAAAAACTAATATTTCACGAGCTCTAGGATATAGACTCTACAGAACTGAGCTGAAAGATATTCATTTTCCCGACATGACTTTAGAGGCCGTAATGTTCGTCTTTGAGTATATTTTTTCGTCAGAGAGCGAGATACCTATAGTCCATCTCAATACTATGACAAACCACACAAAAGAAAAGACCACCACATATCCCGATGTCGTACTATTTTTAAAAGAAATTGACCAACGCCCTATTCAAAAGCATAACGGAAAATCTCCTAATCTAGACATCTGAAAACTACCAGATAAGGATGAATAATGCATGGTGGTAACAAAAAATGAGCAAAAGAAAATGCAACAAAACCAAAACTTCAGAAACCTGCGGAGTTGGCTGAGCTTGGTGAGGCATAAACATGGTTGCTTGCTGCATGGGTGGATTTACAGCTGTGGGGCCATATCCGCCATAAGAATTAGTGTATGGTTGTTGATACTGATTATCATATGGGTTACTAAGGACGTTTGGTTGCGCCTGAGTTGGCTCCTAAACACAGAAGAATAAAAGGATAAGTATGTTCTCCGTAAAAGTTAAATGGATTCCAGAAAGATCCAAGCTCTAATCTAAAGATAGCTGCAGACTAAAAATGAAAGAGACCTGGGTATATGGCATGGTGCTTTGAAGCAGAATGTTGCCTGAAGCTACAGTGCTTGGCTCTGCAGATGCAATATGAAATGATACGCTAATTATATCATCACAATTCAATCCTCAAAGAGATAACCAAAATACTACTGCATACGTACCAGGTTCTGCAGAAAGAGAAATGCGATCACGTAATATAGAAAGTTCAGGTGACAAGCCACCAGAATCCAGAACTTTTAAGTACTTCATTGCCGTTGAAAGAAGCCCTTGGCTGGCCAATATCTCCGCATAACTCTCAAAGAGTTTACACAGAGATGCGCTGAACTTTTTGTTGTCAGTTGCCAAAGCAAGGACAAGAGTCTTCTCCATAAGATCCTATTAGACGAAAAGAGCAAAAGAATATGAACAAGGAAGCCAACTTAATTTATGTACAAAACATGGAAAGTGATACACACTTGAAGAAGCTCGGCATAAGATCTTCCATCACGCTCATTTGCAAGGCTCCTCGACCAAATTTCTACTGTTCTGTCGACATTGCCTGCGCAAATGTAGCACAGAACTGCAGCCAAAGTGTTACCAGCAGCCATCAACTTTGAGGCAAGGACATCGCACAGGCTGGTCCATTGTTCTCCTTGTGCAAACTATTTGCGAATGTACATAGGAGCAGGATTAAATACAAAACAGTTCTATCGTGACCAAAAAAACGCCGCAGTTGCATTCATCATGTCACACTGACTTGTTTATTGTTTGAAGAGCTAAGTGATAGGAGAATGTATTTTGATCAAGTAAAACATGAAAAGCAATAGTTTGAGAAACTTACAGTACATAGGAGAGCAAGAGTTTCTTTCCAGTACTTGTGTGACCTTGTATGGACAAGGCTGGTGAGATCGTTGTTCACCATTGCAGAAACAACCTGAAAGCAGATTAGCATACAGTAGTTTAGAGGCTTGCCGACCATAAACAGGGATGTAGATGGCACTCGCCTACATATAAAGTTAGAAAGCATTTACATACCTTCATGAAAGGTGCACTGCTCATCTTCAAATATTTCTCACGAGTACTCTCCCACAACGCTGTACCACCAACATGAGCAATAACTAAAGCATCAGCCATCTTATTTGCAGATATACACTGATCCACCGCTTCCTTGTAGTCTCCAACAACCAAAGCACGCTGGATGGCATCATCAAATACACGGTCAGAACTTTCATCTTCTTCTTCTTCTGGCATTTCTTGAGTTTCTTCTTCTTTGGCAGCAAAATCTGTGTCAGGAGGTATAAAATCTGTGGCGGAGGTAGATACGGGTGTATCCGGTTTAGCAGGAAAGTTGTTAAAGAAGTCTTCTCCATTGTCCATAGCAAATGCAGCTGCCTCGTTACTTTCCTCAGGCTCCCGTGCATGCACTGCAGTATCCTCTAATTCGATGCCATTCAGATCTGAAGAGAGCCCATTTACAGTCTGATCCTGTTCTACAGAAGGCAAACTAAAGCCAAGATGGCTGATCAACTTTGTCCTTGTAGTTCCTTCCTCATCAAACATCATTTTCAGCAAGCCCCATGTCTCTTTCTCTTCTTTGGATCTGCAAAATCAGTGAAACAGAGCAAAGTTCAGTTGTTGGATGACTTTGTCAAAGGAGAATATGAACATTTTTAATCACAAAGATGGCATACTCAGTCTCTTCAGATTTCTTCTCACACAAACCCCTTAGAGAAGTCTTATCTCCATTTTCTATGGCAGCTTCAAATTCAGAAGTACGACTCACTAAACTCTGTTCTGTTACCAGGCTGTGCAAAAAAACCTGAACATGACATTTAGCCAAGTAAGAATTGACGAACAAAAGGAGTATAATAGAAGACAATATCATTCCTATAAGCTAACCTCAGACGGAATGCATGAGGCACCCTTCGGAGGGGCCTTCGACTGAAACGATACTAGCTTTCCCCCAAATCCAAAAGATGCACCAACCGGGCGCTTATACCATTTCGGTGCTTTTAAATAAGCTGTACAAAGAGGATTATAAGAAGTGACGTTGGTTCTAGTGCTAACCAATCCTCCAACAAGAAATGATACAAGTAGTTATGGTAAAAAAATTGTTCAGAATGGGTAAATGACATTACCAGTACCAAAAGTACTGTCTTCAGCACCATAGCGACTGCAACCCTGCACCAAAGGTTGAACTCATATTTTTGTAATTTATTCTAATTGTGAGATCGAGAGTCCAAAAAGTCTTGCTAGTAAGGTAGTTCTCAAACGGTAGGTGCATGAGATTTAACCACTAAAAAATTTGATCACCGGTAAGGCAACAAACTGAACTCTAAATATTATTGGGAACGAAAACAGTCAATAAGGCTGAATTCACAGGTTCGTTTATATTATGGTCTCATACATTAATTTTCACCTAGAACCGAACAATTTCAAATACAATAAACTACCAAGATACCTCGATGTTGTAGATGCCAATTTTCCCATCAAATGAAGATGCTGATATAACTCCAGGTATCTTTGGGTACCAATGAACATCAAAGTTCCAATTGTTGCCAGCAGGTAACTCAGCCACAATCTGACATAATTGGATCAAGTTCAGTCTAAATGAAGATTCGCTAACTAATTAGCAGATGAAAGCAAGCAAATATGTATCTTTCATCAATTCCATCTCCCTACCTCTCCTGTATTAGTGTCCCAGCAAATAGTTCGGTTGTCCTTAGCACAGGTAAGAAGATATGAGCTATCACTTGGACACCATTCCATCGCAATCACACCTGCAAGATAATAAGTCAGACCACTACAAATACAATTCACAAAATGGTAAATACTAGAAAGAATGAAGACAGCAGGACTATGAGAATAGCACAAATAAAATGACGCTATGATGACTGATCTACAAGTTATTTCACTTGTCATCAAGAGAAGATGATACCGAGATAAATAAAAACACTGGGAAAAAGCATTTTACAGAAATGATTTGAAAATACCTTTTTGGTGTCCAGTAAACTCGCGCACAGGTGACATTGTATTTCTCATATCCCAGAGCTGATTGTGGATACCTCAGGTTAGTAAACGAACCAAATTTGAACAAAACGAGGCAAGACATTAAATGATTCCTTTACCTTCAGAGTAGGTGAACTGTCGTCATCTGACGCAACCATGATCTGAGTAGCAATGTCAGGGTTCCATTGCAAAACAGAGCACCGGCGTCGAACGGAATCTGCAAAGCTGTTGATGGATAATAGTCAGATCAAGGTTTCTATAGCAAGAAAAGAGCGCCTCATTAAAGAACTGTATACTTACTTAATTAAAGGCTTCTGCTTCCTCAAGTCCCATATTACTGAGAAAAAAAAACACAGATGAGCAGAAGCAGAATTAGAGTTGACAGAAATGAACTACACAAGGAGAAGAAAACCGGTGAATCTCACCTGTAGTCCCATTGTAGGAGGTAGATGCTAATATCTGCTGAACTTTTCTATTCCACGATATAAAGGAGATTTCACCTTGCGTGGAAGAACCACTTCCCTGCGTGATAAGACACTCGTTTTTTTTAAGATACTCTTTAGGATTCAACTCAAAAGACTGAAGATAAACAGAAATGGTATTGGCTTATGAGAAGTGGTGGAATACCTTGAGAAGGGGAAAATGAGAAGGCTCAGAAGGCTTAGTTAGATCCCAAATGCAAATTTCACCATCATCCGCCCCAGAGGCAAGTAGATTTGGGGTGATTGCATTAAACTCAAGACCACGAACCTAATAAGACCCAAGGAAAATTAGCACGCATACATCAAATTAAAAGCGTTTAGCAAGAGAACTATGGAGAAAACTCACGGGGCCTTTGTGAACTGAAAGATGTCCAACGAGTGCATTTACACTGGACTGGGGACTGCAAAACAAAATGAGACACTGTTCAAGTTAGACACGAAAACTCAATACCAAAACGCAAACTAGCCAATGGTTCGTAGTGCCTTCAATTTTCAATTACGATCGTTTTTTTTCTAAATTTGAAAACCGTGTTTAAGGGATCGAACATAAATAAATAAATGGCGATGAATATCAATTTGAAAGGGGAAGCACCTGGTTAAGGAGAGCGGATTCCACAGATCTATGTTTCCATCGCCAAGGCCGCCGGCAATGAGACCGAGGGAGAACTCATCGGATCCAGATCCGTTTCTTCCCCACGCGAGTCTATGGAATCGCTCCGAGCACGGGATCTCCCCAACCAGCGGCAAATCGCGATCGTCTGACTGAAAATCGAGCTTGAAGATCTCGAGACTGGCGGAAGAGCTAAAGGATAGATCCACGGCTCCCGCCATGGTTCCGGCTGCCATGTAAGGAGCGTCGGGAGCCAGCGCGACGGAGGCGGATCTGTCCACCCCCTTGATGCAAGCCATGATTGATGGAGAAAGGGGAAATCAAATGGGATCGGCGATCGGGAGGTAGAATGTGTAGGTGATGTGGATTAGGGTGTGAACTTGTTATGTAAATTGGGATCTCAAGAACATTTAGAATGAAAAGAACAAAAAAAAATAATGTATCTGGAGCTTCTCGTGAGGGGTGAAACTGTCTTCTCGCGTGAGTCGGGGCAATTTGGGAACTTCCTCTGAGGTTCTCCGAGCCATTGTAAGCATGACACGTCGCCTAATCTTTTCAGGCCGAAGATCCATCTCATTTAGGCCTATAGATTTATTATCATCCCCAATGGGCTGTCATCTGTTAAATTTGCCCAAATTTATTTCTATGTTTATCTCCGGTGCAGATACAATGACAGTAGCTGGTTGCTTTAATATTTTTTATATTTTATTATTTTTTATATATTTTAAAATTTTACATGATATTCATATGGCTTAAAGTTTAAAGTTTGAGTTGTGATTTTTTTGAATTGATGAACTCTGCTTTGTTCTCAGTTGATATGTATTATATCATTTTCCTTTTGAAGTTTCTAATTATTTATATGGATTTACTGAAGTGAAATCTTATTCTTACTGTTAAAACGAGTAATTATTTTCATGTATTTTTATGTACAAAAATTAGAGTTTACAGTAATTAATTTTTTTACCTTCATGCTTTGCTTTACAAAAATTAGAGTTTACAGTAATCTATTTAATACTATTGAAATAGAGGGAATATTTTAGAGTTTACGATTCTGTTTTGGAATCAAATTTCCATTTAAAAAATCATAATGTCGTAAATAAATATAAAATCATTTTTTTGCTTTTATATAAATCAAAATTTAATACTATTGAAATAGAGGGAATATAAATATATGAATACTAAAGCTAATACTATAAATTATCTTTGCATTAAGTTTTTTTTATTAGAGGTATATCATTTATATTCAAACATATTGTCACTTATTTATAAAATATTAAAAATAATTAATTGGATAATAATCTTTTATACAATGATTTTATTTGTATTTTCACAACTTTAATATGAAATCATTTAAAATTATTGTAAATGAATAAATTCTTTATTCAGAATTTGAATCATTTATAGTAATTTAGTCAAATTCTTTATTTTTCATCTTAATTTTCATTCTCAGTTTCGCTATTGTGAACTCTTCTTTCTTTGCTGATGTATACTCTATTCTTCTGCGTCCTTGTAATGAGTACACTTGTGTTTGCTGCTTCACTGCAAGAACTAGCCAAAGATGAGCCTATGACCCCGAAGGAAATTCACTTGTTTTATTTTTTATTGCTGACCACTTGATCAATGATTTTAGCAAGTAAATACATGTTCAGATGCATTAGATAGAGACACTGTAGGGAACACCCATTCCGGTACAACCGGGCTCAGAGATGGGCTTCAAAAGCTCGTACTTGACAACACCTGCGCCAGCTCTGTTCTTTAGAGAAACATTCACGTTCCTCTCATCTATCACTCCTTCTAGATATTGGAGCCTGCCCTTGAATCGTTCATATGCAGCAAAGATGACAGGTTCATCGATCCAAGATGCTTCTGGCTCTTCTCCCAAGTACTCTTCGTCTGGTGAATGGGTCGATAGTAGATCCAGAGTCACCATCACTTGCGTCGCCTGCTTCTGCGACGGGAATGTCTTCAGCAACACCTTCTCTGGCTCCTCGTAGAACTCTTTTAGCTCTTCCTCTGTAGGCTCTTCCACTGGCATTCTTCTCCTTGTTGTGGTTGGTCGGTTGGGGAAGTACCCTCCGTACCCGTACTGTCCAAAGTTTACAGCTGCATGGTGACCTGAAGCCACCCACGCAATCGTAGTCGCCACGCCAATCAAGTCATCTTGTGTTTTGAGCTCAGGCCACCATGGTTCGTCTTTTTTGTCTCCATGCCCTATGTTCTTCACTTCACTCCACCATGCTTGGAGTTCCTCATCCGACGTGATCAGTCCTGCATCTGGATAATAGTGATTCACATAGTCTGTGATCCATTCCTTTAGTGCATCCCACAGCATTAGACCGTCATTCGCGAATGGGTAGTCTGGTATCGTCAGTCGCACCCCATGTTCCGCCTTCTCATCTTCCACAGCCAGCCCCCTGACAAGGCAAACATTTTCAAAAAAAAAATTATATATTTTTAGATTAATTAGTAATTTAATTAATATATTTTTTATATTAAAAAATAATTAATTAATATATTTACAGACAAAAAGAAGTTTTTTTGTTTGAGAAAAAATAAAATAATGGTTAACAGTTCGTTACCTGTTGATGAGGTCTGCAGGTAAACCTTCCTTGTCGAACCTCCATAGTTTACCATAGACATCTGAACTTAGCTCTAAGGAATACTTGCCTGGCCAGAAACAAGTCTCAATGATTCCACCTGCGTTGACGAGACTTTGGCGTGCACGAGCGTTGATCTCCATGGTGTAGCGGAAGTGGGGATGCAAAAGCCTATAGATAGGATGCATGGCACTTAATTGTCTGTTTGCCGCTATTATGTATGGCTCCATACAGCAATGAGTCCTCAGCCTGTAGCGATAGAGAACACACATACGTCTGAGTATTATGTATATATGCAGCTAAAATCAAAATTATAGAGGGTCTATGTTTTTCTAATACCAGTGGGAAATAAGCTGATGATAACCGGCGTCATGAGCAACAACGTGAGTCTTAGCAAGTTTCCATAGCCAGCAGGAGGTAGCATCATAACCTGGCGTGAAGACCTGCTTCCATTGGGGCCTGTTGACATCTGGGGGACGAGTCAACTCAATGGCAACAGGTCTTAGTGTGCTATCATCGCTGAGGAAGAATAGTGTTCGAGAAGCATATAACATGGTGTCATCCAACTCCCTCACTTTGTTCACATACGGTAGTAGCAAGTCGTGATAATCCAACATGAACAATCTCTTATTCTTTAGAGCCTGCGTAAATTCATGCATTCAATAAGGGAATCTTCTTCTTTTTAAAACCTTTAGCTAGAAGATAATAAAACTTACCTCATCAACTGACATGACTCCTCTAATTTCCTTTTCCACAATTTCCCAAGTAATGAGTGAGTTGGGATCACCATAAACCGCAGGGTCTAGTTTGCTTTGCAACGGCCACTCCTAGAATAAAATTGCACTCGGATTTAAGCATTAAAACCAGAAAATGTTTTTTTTTCACCAACCATTTATACACACATGCGTGATGAATCTTGCTTTATTAGGCTGCAACTCGAATGACATTTTTGGAATAAAATAATTTGTAAAGGATCATTCTATAGGATTTTCATAAAATATTTAATAGTTATCATGAAAATTTCTTAAATACAATTTCATATATTCTATTTTTGGAATAAAACAAAAAAAATTATCATTTGTAAAATCTATTCCTTTCTTTTTTTCTTAAAAAAAAATAATTCCTTTCATTCATGATTTTAGACCTTCATGAATGAATAGAATGTGTGGACTTCTCAATTCCATTTATAATTTCACTTTTTATTCCATTTTATGCATTATCCATTTTTTCCATTCCACAAATAATCATTCATTTTATTCATAATATTCCTATAAGGAATGACAGTTACACCCTTAAATTATTAGTTAAAGACGTATATATATATATAGCTTTACCGTAACTAGCTGAATGCAATAGGGGTTAAGGCCTGCAAGTGTCTGGCGAGCAAATTCGTCGTCTCGGATCCATGAAAATCTATCCTCTGAATCAAATATGATAATTAGATAGGAAAGTCAGATAAATTGTAGGATGTATAGAATTTAGTTATAATATAACGAAGGACTAAAGAGGAGAGAGGGAGGTTGGTACTGTTAAGAAGAATAGGGGGATCAAACTGGAGAAGATCATCTTGAGCTTCAGAAAGAACTTTAATAAGTTTGGGGAGCATAGGTAAAAGGCCAGCATCCTTGGGAAGATTGATGCCAACGTCAAAGAGATCTTCTATTGACTTGAAGTGTGGGAAGGGAGATTTGGGATCCAGCAGAATAGACTCGAGCTGTGTGAACACGGATGGAAGAGCTGCCAAGATGGCCTTGCCTGTGAATGCCGTTCCCTTGGTTGTGGAGAACTCCTCGTCTCTAGGGACATAGAAGTCCCCTTCGCGTTTCTCCGTGGATGGGTCTTTTTTGCTGGATTTGCGACCAGTCTTGCACCGTCTCGGGTACGGATGAGAGAGGCCTCCAATGACAGGACGGGCGAGTTCGTCATTTTTGTCAGGGTCACCCACATCGTTGTACACGTCATAGTCATAAACGCGTTCGTGTTTCTCGAATTCACCAACCTTCTTGCGGTTGTTGCCTTGCAAGGTCTCCAGCTCCTCCTTCCGCAGCTTCTTAAGGGGCTCTGGGGTTGCGGAAGGTATGTAGGACTTGCTGGAGAAGAATATCCTCTTGGCTGGGTCAACGGACTTGGGGGCCACCCATGAGTGGCATGAAAACGTAACGGACCCGCTGGGTAACTCAAGCTCCATCTCCTTGATGAATATGTCTCGATGGTGCTGGTTTTGTATCCTTATAGCTCCCACGGTTCCAAAGTCTTCAGGCATGTTAAACTCGCACTCGTACTTCTCATCAGGGGATTCGCCATCGAACCATACACGTTGTGCATAGTCTTCTACCGGATCCTTCTCCATCAGCGTCCCTGACATGTGTGTACTTGGGGGTTATAATCGGTATTACTATAAATTGAGCCATCGTTGCATTAACCTACTCTTTGAAGAAAAACGTTTGTATGATAAATTAGCTACTCACGGTTGTCAGTCTCGGCGGAAATAAGCTCAACGAGCAGTGATCTGCCGGCAATATCTGAAATGTCATCGAGACCTCTCGACCAACGTAGGCCCTCCAGCACCGTCCCTTCTTCGGCCTGTATATATCCCTTTACTTTGATTTTTTTAACTTTTTCTTTCATTATGTTACCTTTCGGTTCACTATTTGACTGTGATGCCGTGACCTTACATCGTCCACCGAGGTTTCGGGGACGACACAGCTTGTCTCGACGTCCTGTCCAAATGGGGTTGATGAGTGGTGATGGTTTATGGAACGGAGAGCTGAGGCTCTTTGCTATGCTCAGGGTCTGGAGACCCGACGACGACTCTTTACAAAACATTTTTTTCTTTTCGCTTCTACTTCGCTTACCATCTTCTCCCATCCCCGCTTCATCTCTTTATACAAGTCTAGATACTATCCTAATTTTGTCATTTCTAAAAATCAAAAATATCAAACCATCAAACTTGTCTACATTTTTGTTTTCTACTTTATCCACCTAACTGTTTGTCTCTTGTAGGTTTTTTAAAAAGTTAGTCCACTAGTTAGATTCTAAAATCGTTTCTAAGAATGTTTTGCAATATTAAACTAGTATTCTGTAAAATAAGAACTCTATAATAAAATTGCAATTATTCTCTATTTCATTTTTGGAGAGAAAAAAAAGGGAAATTAGTTTTGTAGAGAGAAGGTAGAGAGAGATAGGAAGAGAAAAGAGGAGAGAGGATAGAATTTTAGTTAGATAGTGAATTATGGTTTTTTTTGTGTTATTTCACCCAATTTTCCAAGTATGAATTTGAAGTAAAAATAGAGTAATGAACAAAAAGATAAAAATATTATTTTATTTTTGATCTATTATAGAATGGATTAATATAAAATATAATTAGAGTATTTTTTACTTTAAATTTCATTTTTGAGTAAAATATAAATTGGGGTTGAAGATGTTATAATCAACAAGTTATACAATTAAAATCCATCTATATTCACTAATTTTACCAAATTATATAATAATAATAATAATAATAATAATAATAATAATAATAATAATAATAATAATAATAATAATAATAATAATAATAATAATAATAATAATAATCTATAGATTTGGATAGACACCAATCATTCTACTTTGTTTTCGTTGATGCAGAGTCTCCTGTTTGATTGACATAATTTTGATAGAATCTATGTAACATTTTCTATATTTTAGACGAGTCTTATATACACGTTCTCCTCATTTTGATGTAACATTTTTATAAGAAATAGGCTAACTGTTTCCTTTGGACAGATAGCAAAGTTAATGCAATTTAATTAAGATTCCCCCATCCCCAAATATAGGTGGAACTTTATAAGTAAGAGCAAATAGTGCGGTGCTTCAAACACATGCTAAACCAGATGGAAAGATCGGAATCTGGTGGAGAGGACGATGATTTGAGGAAACTGAGCTTGATTCGAAGGAGTTTGCTTGTGGAAGGGACGGTTACAGTCTGACTGAGATGCTCCATAAGTAAGAAGATTCATGTAACCCTCTTCCGTTTTCTTTCCATTTCCGGACGGCTTTTTAATGGAACTAGCTGTCTTATCCGCACATGCGGACATAATCTTCTTATAGATATTTATTATTTTATATATTTTTTAATTCAAAAACAATATGTTAAGTTATTATTTATATTCTTAACAAGTTTATACCAAACAAACAATATGTTAAGTTATTATTTATATTCATAACAAATTTATACCAAACATAAAATAATTTATATATGACAGAAAATTTCATTAAAATATATATACTAATTATTGTGTTGAATTTTTCAAAACACTCATATATTAGAAATGTTTTAGACTATATTTTTATAAGAATGTTTTTTCTTCATTAATATTTAATTATATATTGTTGTATATCTTAATTTTTATAATAAAAATATTATTTAAAGATAACAACACAATATATAAGTATTATCTTATTTTTTAGAAATATAAAATATTATTTCAAGATAACAACAAAATATATGAGAATTATCTTTTTACAAATTTAATATTATTAATATAAAATTCGTTTTTAATTAAATTGTTATATATAAAAAAAATTTAAATGTAACAACGACATTAACCAGTGTAACTTTTAACGAAAGAACTCGATTCTGAAAAATTACTTCGCAAATAATAGTATAGATCTCTAAAGTTTCTTACATTTGTATAAAATCAAAATAAAATCAAAATAAAACGTATTTACCTTAAAATCAAAATAAAATAACTGATGTATTGCTAGTGTATCATAAAATATGTGAGGTGTTTTTCTTCATGAATTTAATATAACAGTTATTAATTTTTCTACATATTTCATTTATTATTTATTCTATAATATAAATGATTTCAGACCAATTTTAACAAAAAAAAATTTTAATGTACCGCATGTAATAAAGGATGCAATCCATTGTGACTTATATTATTTCATCAGTATAATTCAGTTTGGAGAAAAAAACGTTTTAAATGATCCTTTCATGTTATTTTATGTATATATTCCCTTTACTTTTTTTTGTCATCATATTTATTCCCGTTACATTCTTCTTATTTTTAATATAACTTTTCTTTACTTTTACTGAATTGTTTTTTCTTATTCTGACTGTCTTCTCTTTATATACTTGTTTCCACATTTTTGTTCTTTCTGAATTATCACTAATCAATATATAATGTAACCGTAGCAATTAATGGATCAAGATGTTCACTAAAATACTCATCTATCAAAAGACATCTTTGATAGAAAAGTCGATAAAAATTAATACATTAAAATGTAGAATATGATGAAACGAAATATCAATGTGAAACTTAATCACCAAATATGACTATAAGATAATTTCAAACTGCATGATATCGCAGCGACCAACCGACCACAAACCATTTGGTCGAAAAACGACAACAAACCATTACGAACAAATATATATCTTTTGGTGGTTTACTAAAACAATTATAAAGACCATTTAAACAATAAGATTATATTTTGTTAATCTTTATTATTAAAACTAAAATATATTTTGGTACTGTTTGAAAAAATGAATAACAATATAAATGAGAATTGTTTAGAAACATAGATAACAATATAAAAAGAAGTATAATGTCATTTTAGTAATTTCATTAATATCTATATTATTAAAATTGAAGTACTTTATAATACTGTTTGAAAACACGAATAACAATATAAATGAGAATTGTTTGAAAACATGGATTGCAGTATAAAAAAAATATAATGTCATTTTAGTAATTTCATTAATATAATTGCATTCATTGTCTTTCCATATTTCACTCAATTTAACAATTTCATTAATTATACTATCTTAACAATACATCACATTATTAATTATATTATCATAATAATAATAGTGTAGATTTTTATTTATTAATTAATAACATTAACTTTATGCCATTTATAAAATCAAAAATGTAAAATAACTGAATTTTTCATATGGTTAAATGTTCGGTTTAATTTGTTTTACTAAAAAAATTTAAGTTTCAATTGATGGAAAATTGCGTAGCTAAAAACACAATTCAAAGACATGTTTTGTGAATAAATAATAACTTAAATCAAAATAATAAAAATGTATTACATTTATTGTCATTTAATTTTTCACTCCATATAATTATTACTAAATAAAAAACTTTTTCTATTTCACTTAATTTAGCAAAACATATAGAAATAGTCTTTTTATTAGTTTATAAAACTAGTTAAGCATGAACATCGGCTATCCATTTAGGTATGGGTTGTTCTTTCCGGGTATCGTTTTTTTTAAATTAGGTCCGACTTGAATATTATAAATTTATGTGTGGGTTTTGAGTTGGGTCCTTCTAGGTCTGGATGAGTTTAATTATGATGTATATGGACCTAAAAATATCTAAATAACAAATGTATGTATATGAAACGGGTTTGAATTTTTGTACCAAAATAACCATAGTACTCGATTCGGTCCAGGTCTTTTGAATACAATTAATTATACTACGACCATCTTAAATATATAACATTAATTATAAAAAAACAAATACCAATGTATAAAAATATAAAAATCAATATCCGCACAGGTGCACGGATCAATCTCTAGTTGTTATTGAACTATTTCTAGGAAAATACTCTTTTAGGAATCTTGGTAATGCGTTAACGCATATAATACATAGTTACATAGTTATAACCACCATATATTGCTGACATATATGAAGAAGAAGTATATATAGAGAGTCACCATACGTGTTCATAGATAATGGTAATTTCAGGACAAATTGAGAGTCCAAGATATATGAATATATTGTTGCGCAATATGAAGTTAGTTTTTTTTGTGGTCTTTAATATATCGCGAAGTTAGTTACACGTAAACACCGCGAATTTGGACATGATTGTTAGAAATACTCGTAGTTCCTACCAGCTTATTGTGTGGTTGATCTGGAATCATGATCATTTTTCAGATAACCTAACTAGCATTACGAGTATAAAATCTATCTACTCGTTACAATAGAACGCAAAGATTGATACGTTACTTTTTTGTTGTTTTCTAGAGAAGTGAAAAGGAGAGCGCACACGTTTTTCTTGTTGTTGGTTCCAAATTCTAACTAACAAATTACCCCCACATCATCCGATGGGGCATTGACGAATTCATGAGCACCATACGCTTCGGTTTCTCAATCTCGTCTAAGTCGTCTTCTTGTCTCATGCAACGCTACTTTCCAATATTTAGGCCAATAGTTTCTGTAGATAGAAGAAACAAATCACTTATACGGGACCACCTCCAATTCTAGTGTACATTCATTTATTGTGAAATGAAAACTTGTTGTGATGGTCCAGCTATAGTTAGTGATGGGAAGATGATAGCTTGTTGTGAGCAAGCAACTTAGTATTTACTTGTGAAATAGAGGCTTTGGCAGCTCGACGTTTATAATTAGTGAGAAGTCAAAATATATATACTCCATGCAACTGAATTGCTAATTGTATGTGTATATATATGTATACTAGCAAGACGAGGTTATTTGCAATATGTATTGCTGCAGAACTCCTTAGACATGCAATGATGCAAAACAAAACCTTGACCTACAGTGCGAACATTTTATTTATGAATAAAAAGTGGATGAACTTTTCACCGTATGTACCATGTGTTTTGTCATTTTGATTCTGTGGTCGCCTTATCTTTTTCCTTTGGTCCCTTCCTCCTCCTCCTTTAGTTTTATTATTGCGGGTCTCCTTAATGCGATGATATATATTATCTTTGAATATACGAATCCATTAAAATGTTTTCCTTGACTCAGTGTTATCAAGTTCAAGCATCCGATTCACAAGTTCGGATTTTGGATCCATGTAATATGAATGATCCAAATTAATTTGAAACTCCTCATCTTATATAAAGATTTAGGCCTAGGCATTCAAGTATCCAGGTATCTGTTCGGATATTTTGGTAGAGGAAAAAACCCGTTCGGATATTTTTACATATCGGACTGGGTTCAGGTACTTTTAGTTCGGGTTCAGGTATTTTGGTATAACCAAAAACCCAAACTTTGTGATGAACTTTAAAATGAACAAGATTAGGCTGGATCTTCTCTGTTGATCTGAGTTTCAGTTGAAGTAATTGATTGTCATTCTTTAGCTACTTTCTGCAAATTTATGTTTGGAAGGAGGAATTTGAATTGTTTCTATTATTGGTCCAACTCCAACGAATCACGTAATCATTCTGATTATCTGTTACGAGTAAGTCATCTTCTTTCTTCTTTAAAAACTCTAATTATGGGTCTCTGTGAAGTAGTACAGTTTTCATATTTCTATAAATATGTCCATGTGACCACATCTCCTTAGTAGTATATATATATATATATATTTTTTCCGGTTTTATTTTTTGTCAATGAATAATTCATTCAAGAGAAATTAGGCTCTATATACACCAAAAAATTCAATATTTGCAAACTACCCTAACACTAACTTTGACACTGTTGATATTTCTTTAATACAAAATTACCCCTGCCCAAACAATCTCCTTCTTTCTCTATCTTGTATATTCTGCCCGAACAATCTTCTTCATTCTCTCTATTTCTTGTATTTTCTTATAATCACTCAACACAATTTCTTTTCTGTTAATCTACAAATGTTTTCTTCTTCTCTTTTCTATTTTCAACGATGTCAATCAGTTTTAAATATGTATGTTTCAATTAACACAGAATATGAATTTAACATATATTAGTCTCATTCCAACTATAAATCTTTATCTAGCTTTTCTATCCTTTTACTCAATCTCAACCATGATATGAATATTCTAAGCAATTCCATTGCAAATACATGTGAGATCTTTTCAATTCACTTGCTGGTAAAAGAACACGGTTGTATTTGATGGGCTGTATACTCAAGAAATAGTGGGTTTTCCCGACATTGATGAAACCTAAATCTAACCTTTCAGTTATGAAATTTTGTAGTCGATATTTTTTCAATTAACTGCTAATGGTTTGATTAGATGCTAACAATAGAGTATTGTGAGCAGATGCATTTTTGGTTAGTTGTTAGTTAACTGATGGATGTCGTTATTTTTTTCACAATATATATTATCATTAGCTGATAAATGTTTATCTTAGCTGTTACAAAACATATTGACAGTTTTTAAAAATTCTTTGTAAAATGTTAATAAGTAGCTTGTGGCTGGTAAATAGTTTGTTAGATACTATGAAAAAAGTTAACAAGTTAACAAGGTGTATAACAGTTAAGTTGAAACTTTTTGTATTAATATTTTATAAAATATATTATCATTAGCCGATACATGTTTTGGTTAACTGTTACAAAATATGTTACCGTTTTTATATCGATTGCTAAAATGTTAAAACTAGCGATTGTTAGCTGATATATATTTTTGTTAGAAGGTACAAAATATGTTATCGTGTTAACTTAATCATTATCTATTCAACTATTATAATCCTAGCGGTTAACAATTATTGTAGCATATATAAATCAAAAAAATATTTGATGTTATTGTTTTTGTTTATATATTTTTATATTAAATAAATTATCAACTAACAATTTCTATAATATGTAATGTAACAACTTACCTTTAAACGTACTTTGTTAACATTTTAAATAATATATTGTATTTCTTCTTTCCTTATATATTGTGTTTTCTCTCTCCTCATAACTATTTGCAGTTTGCTAAAGCAGTATAATCCTAGAATAGTCGCAATTCTTTTAGAAGATTTGGGTTTCTTTGAGACCATGATTCACTTGCATATTTGGCACATCCAACATCGACATTATTGGATATGACGGTGATGAAGATGTAGTGTGGAGGAGCAGGTTAATATAGAAATGGTGTGACGATTATAATTGATTATGAGATTGACTGCAAATTTTTTTTTTTAAAAAAATTGCTTCAATGAAGATTGAAAATAAACTAACCGTGAGAGGAAAGAATTACAGGAAAAAGAGATAAATGTGAGGATGGGGGATGGGAAAAGAGAGAGAGAGAGTTGAAAGGTTTGGGCCAGGGATAAAACAGTCAATCTATGCTTAAAGTGCTACAGAGATTTTGTTTTACATACCCATAGGGTAGTTCACCAATTTTGACTTCAATTCAGTATATATAGCAAATTGTCTCTTCATTCAATAAGGTTCTAGCCAAAAGACTAGGGAAAAGGTAACAGAGTATTATGAAAAAAGAGAAACAAAACCAACATCAGTAGATGCCATAAAAAGAAAGAAACATCACGTACATATATAATTATTTCTTATATCATATACAACTTTTCTGTAAAATATGGTTATTTTAAAAAGGTTTATATATTAAAAATTGTATTAGACAGTACTTTATATTGTAAATAAATTGATTTATATATCAGAAAATACATATTGTAGTACACAATAATTTATCTTAAGATTTTAAGGTATCTCTTCCTTTTTTAAAAAAACTATCACCAAAAATATCTAATAAAATATATATTGGATATAGTTAAAGATAAAAAAAATTAAGAGAAATATTCTGAAAGTATTTACACTTTTGGAAAAATATATTTAGGATAAGGATAGTGTTAATATTTCATGATTCATTTGGTATATGGTCAGTTTCTAATTTTTGTTGGAAAAATTACATGTTTACCACTTTTATGGTATCACTTTTCATTTTTACCACCACTAATGAGATATTTTCAAAAATACCTTCTTCACTAAGTGACAAAAGACTCTTATGTCCTCGTTATTTATATATATAATAAATTAAATAAAAAATAAAAAAAAATTAAAAAAAATTAAAATTAAAATTAAAAAAAAATGTAATTTTTTTTTATTTTTCGAAATATACTTTTTCAAATTCGAATTTTTTTATAAAACTTTGTTTTGAATTTCTTTTTTATTTTTTTCAAATTTCTTTTGAAAAACGAAAATTATGTTTGAAACTATTTTTTTTTAATTTTTTATATATAGTTTTAAGTATTTATATATTTATTAGAATCATAAATTTCACATTCCAAAAACCCTACCCCACCCCTCAACTCTAAACCCTAAGGGTATAATTGTATTTTACCATTCATTAAAAGTGAGGGTAAAAGTGGTTAGTGTAAACATGAAAAGTGGTACTATGAATGTGGTATTTGTGGCAATTTCTCTTTAAGTTTTATATGCATATATATTTATAACTATTTCAAATACAATAATTTTATAGTTTACATGTTGTAATTAATCAATTGTTTAAAACCGTCACATGTATTTGTTGCTTCTTATTATATATTTACCGTATTTTATTTGCCTTTTATTAAACAAATTAAAATGTGCCTGAGAAAACATATTTGAAAATTATTTTGTATTTAATGTATGCTAAATTTTTATCCGTCCTTCAAAACTGGATTCCTTTTAGCAATATTTTTTTTACGTTTTTTTTCATTTTACATAATCTATTATTGTATATACAAAAGTCTAACATATTTTAATTTTTATAAATGTATTATATAGTTTGCTAAAATTAAGCTGTTTTGTTATCGCAGTATATTTTTAAAACATAAATATTTATATTTAGAAATAAAATTGATAAATTTATCAATATAATATAATTTTATCATATTTATTTCAATATAATTGTTTTATTTTTCATTTTATAAACAATAACTGAATATATATATATATATATGCATAATAATACTTTGTTGCTAATTACGAAATTAGTGAAAATATTTACATAAACATTTTGAAAATTAAGGTATTATTAAAATATTTAGCTCAACATAATATTTTTATTTTAATATGATTGATTATGATTATATAATAGATAAAATAGGATAAAATTTTAACGATAAGTGAATATATTAATATATAATAATATTTCAAATTTTTTTATGAAATTAGTGAAAATATTTACATATAATTTTAAAAAATTAAGATCTTGTTAAAATCTTCTTAAACAGCTTTGTTAGAATTTTTAATATATATAAAATGAAAAATGTCAAAAAATATTTTGGTTAAAGTAGTTCAAGGATTCTATATATTATTAATCTTAATAAAATTCATTTAATAAAAAATAAAATACATTTAATAAAAATTTTAAAGAATAGTCCAACTTAAAAAAATTCACACATGAAATGAGGTTGTGACTTCTATTTTAATAGAATAGACAAGTATATATATTTGCCACTATTTTCTGACTCTTCCAATTTCATAATTAAAAAAAAACATTTCATGCTAATAGATGCTCTAAATAATAAATAATTATAAATTAGTTGTTATTTTTTCCCTAATTTACATCTGTTTTGTTATCTTCTTATTTAGTCGCCAAATAGTTTCAAATTGTTCTCAAGCAAGCAATAAAATTGTAACTGCTCATTTTGGCCGAAAATTTGTAACTGCAGTTGAAGCTTGCCTGTTTGAACACCTTGAGGTTTAATAAAAGTTTTCTTTGGATGCCAAAAAAAAAATGGAGGCCCATTTGGATAAGCCTTTCTTCACACCAAGACCACAACAAGTTCTTATCCTAAGTTTGGTTCGTGTGAAAGGTTCTCTCAAAATTGCATCCATTGCCATTCGCATTTGTCAAAGTTAGGCAATCTTCATGTCTGGTTTCATTAATAAACCATACACTTGTTTTTTTAACTGTGGACTTAAGAATGCAACCTATATCTGTAGATATGAGTTTCGACTTGTTGATATCATGGCTTCTGCAGTGTAGCATTTTTGTAGTAAAGGAGATTCAAATATCCATCATCAAGGCCTTGAGCTGTGACTTTTCTAATGTCTACTATATGTCATAATACAAGATGCTCACTAAAAAGGACAATGATAAACTTTATTTCTAAATGCCAACAAAAGCTGAATAATGGAATGATATCATTCGACTAGATGGCTGGATGGTCAATTCCCCATATAATAGACAAATGGTGATGTATATGAAAGTCTTACGTGATCATAAGCTCAAAAGGTGGATTTGGATCAACCTTCCGCCAACAGAAAGAAAGAAAGAAAACAAGTTGCATTTTATATTCAACAAAATTTTAAAAAAAAAACATAAAGGGTGAGAGTTTATATTACATCTGCATTGTCATTATCTATACGACTATATGAGGTATTTAATCAAATTATTAAAAACAAATCCTTATGACTCTAGAATACATAGTAAGAAAAGAGAGCAAATGCATATATCAATCACAAGGATACAGAAAGAAAATGAAAGAAAGAACGAAAGAGATTCTGAAGGTTTTATCTGGTCTGGAAGTTGAGAGTTCTTATGCAGAAGGCAAAGATGAAGGCAAAAAAGACGGTGAACGCGACCAGAACGGCAGCGACTGGTCCCATGAAGTCAGACTCGAACCCGTAATAGTCCTTAATGTATTGCTTAACGGTGAGTCCAGTAGGGCCTCCGAGGACGGTGATAGGTGTTTCCACGTCACCATACTGCGACACAATCAATCCATAGACGGTCCATGCGACAGGGCAGATCCAGTAGTACCATATCCACCACTTGGGGATCTTTGGTCTTGGGATGAAGAAGCCCGAAAAGAGATTAAAAATGCCGTAAAACGCTGAAGCGAAGATGGAAGCGACTTGCTGGTTTGGTGTGAGGGAAACAGTCATCATGCCGTAATAGGTCCAGTAAAGGAAGGAGAAGTAGCTCACAAAAAGGAACCAGAAGAACTTGGCAGCTGTCCACTCGAACCCAACCATGGCATAGACGATGAGGGAGTAGTAAGTGGTCTGAATAAGAACATACGGAAGCTCACAG
Source organism: Brassica napus (assembly GCF_020379485.1). Lineage (NCBI taxonomy): Eukaryota > Viridiplantae > Streptophyta > Magnoliopsida > Brassicales > Brassicaceae > Brassica > Brassica napus. Next base: position 18,889,326 of record NC_063440.1, read on the forward strand.
GTGACTTGGGAGATGGCGTATGGCATAGCTGAGTACATTCCTGCTGCTCTTTCTCTGTAGAACACAGTCCTCTCCACTGCCACCATAGGCTGTACGGTTGAACAATTGTTTATTCCCACAAAGATAACCGCCGCATACAAAGCTCCTATAACCATCGTCAGGTCCGCTGCGTTGGACCTGTTACCTCCGATTTGCCAGAAGATGGTACCAATGAGGAGTGATGTTGCCAGTGTGAAGATGAAGCGGACAAGGTTGTAGTCAGGGGATCTCCAATAAGTCCACCACTGCTTCCATAGACATGATTTGAACTGTCCCCATGTGTTCTGCGAGAACTGTGTAGCAAAGTAGAGATCAGAGGCCTCTGCTGGAGGTACACTTAGTTCTTTCACCAAAGCTTTGTTTCTCCTGCAACCATCATCATTTTTGTTTAGTTATCATTCACTATTTATTATCCTCAGAAAAAAAAAAAAAAAAAAAAGTAGCAACGTACTGGTGTAATGCGGATGACTTGTACAACTCAGCGAAGTCAACTCCAAGCTTTAACTCAGCTGCAAGTGAGCTGGCTTCAAGCATCCAGGTGGCTGGATTATACTTTTCTGGAATCTTGGGAACTCCAGGAAAGGATTCGAAGTACTCGACCACCTTGTGAGAGTTGCTACCCAATGGACCTGCGTAGATAACTTGTCCTCCTCTCTTCATCAGCATCAACTCATCAAACGCTTCAAAGATATCAATGCTCGGCTGGTGGATGGTGCAGACCACGGTTCTTCCCGTGTCCACTGTGTTCCTCACCGCCCTCATCACAATAGCTGCTGCTCTCGCGTCAAGCCCCGAAGTAGGCTCATCCATGAAGATGATGGAAGGGTTGGCTACAAGCTCCACCGCGATTGTCAATCTCTTCCTCTGCTCCGTGGAAAGCCCCGTGACACCTGGCAAACCCACGATGGAGTCCTTTAGACTGTCCAACTCCACCAATTCCATCACTTGGTCCACAAACATCATTTTCTCTTCTTTGCCGACTTCTTTGGGAAGACGGAGGAAAGCAGAGAAAATCAGAGATTCTCTGACTGTCACTTGTGGGGAGTGAATGTCAGTCTGCTCACAGTACCCTGAGATTCTAGCAAACGTCTCTTGAACCTTTGGGAATCCTGAGATTCTGACATCTCCTTCGATGTATCCTCCTGTTTTCCTTCCGGCCAAAACGTCCATCAGTGTTGTCTTGCCTGCACCACTCACCCCCATGAGCGCCGTCAAGACTCCTGGTCTAAATGCACCTGTCACACCTTTAAGCAGTTGTAGTCTGTTCTCTGTAACTCCTTGCTCTCTCATTTCCTGTAACAAATTAATAAATATATATGTTAATATTATTTGATATGGTGAAGATTTCTCAAGGAGGAAAAAAAGGAGGAGGATGGTTTACCGCAGGCATGTCAACAAAGTATCTAACGTCGTCAAAGGACATAGCCAAAGGACTGAAAGGAAGAACCATTCCTCTCTTAGCGGCTCCACCACTGGATGCTTCACCCGCAGAGTCTGCATTCCTACCCATTCTTCCCATTGCAACCTCGCCTCGTTTGTTCCCATCAGCCCTAGATAGAGATCTACGCATTGGATCCGAGGAGTCTTCTTTTTCTTCTTCTGGAAGTAAAGCTGACTTCTTCCCAAGAGCTGTAGTTACAAGGTACATTACATTATTAGTCTATTTTTGTGCACGGGTGGGTAATGCATATATAATATAATTAAACGCCACAAGAACTTACGGTTGAGATAGGTAAGTGCAAAAGTGAAAAGAAGGTTGAAGAGCACTGTGAAACCAAGCAAGGCTCCAACCCCAATCCAGTACCAGTTTCTGTTATGGTAGACATCCCAATTACGAAGCACCATGGTTCCTAGCCTTGTTCTGTTGTCAAAAGCCTACAGTTTTTTTTTAAAAAGTGAGACTACTTTACTATGATATATATAGACAGAATAAAGCAGCAAGCAAGCAAGGCAACTCACCAGTTTATTCATCCATCTCGGAGCAAACATTTCATTGACGGTCAGACCATTGAAAGCATAGGTGAGAGGAGATATCCAATAAGCCCACCTCCACCACTCAGGAATCTCACTTCGCGGAAGAAGGAAGCCACCGAGCAAGAAGACGAGAAGTAGAGTGAGAGCACCACCAGTATTAGCAATCATCATGGTTCTGCACACAGAAGCGATCAACCTAAAGAGCGCAGCAGCCATTTGCTGAATCAGAAACACCAAGAGAAACTGCTTGAAGAATCTCCCCGCGTCCGGTGCAAAACCTATAGAGTAATAAGTTACAACCATCCACGCCGTTGATTCGAAGATCGAGGTCGGAATCCCCAGCAAGAAGGTTGGAAGCGTGAATGTCCATGATGGATAAAACAGGAGATCCCTCTGTTTGTAAAACACAGGGAGCCTCGAGACCATCATAGCCATCTCCGCAAACCCGTTAAACATGTTGATGATCATTCCAAACAGCAACGCTCCTACGTATAGGTTGGCGTCAGACTCGTTATTCGTGTGCATTTCGGTTCTGAGGAAGAGCGTGGACGTGATGGCGGCGATGATGATGATCTGCACCGTCTTGAAGACGTAGAAGAAGGCGTTACGCTGCATGAGCAGCCACTCTTTGTCCCAGCAGCTCTTGAGAAGCTCCATCTTCGAGACGGAGTACTTGTCGAAAACAAGAGCTGCTTTGTGGCCGCGAGACTTGTCGAAAGGTACAGAGAGCTCGTTGGAAAGCTTCTGCCCAACGTGGAAGGACTTGTATCTGCTGGCGAACTCCGAAACCGGAATGTACCGGTAAGGTCTGTTCCGGTCCACCCAGTATTGCTCCTGGTCTTTCTTGGAGGTGACCTCTTGCAAAAAATCAGCCGTTCCTTTTCTCTCGGGACACTTGAACCCAAAGCTCTCGAAGAACTCGAGGATGTGGTCTCTGGGTCCTTGGTATACTATCTGCCCCTCCGACAACAAGATGATGTCATCGAATAAGTCAAAAGTCTCGGGAGCAGGCTGGAGGAGGGACATGAGCACCGTGGCGTCAGTGAGGTGAACGATCTGCTGAAGGCACTTGACGATTTGGAAAGTGGTGGAGCTGTCAAGACCGGTGGATATCTCGTCCATGAAAAGCGTCTTGGTAGGTCCCACAATCATCTCACCGGTTGTGACACGTTTCTTCTGTCCTCCGGAGATACCTCTCATCATGTCATCTCCAACTATGGTGTCTTTGCAAATGTCAAGCCCCAGAATCTGTTCCAAGAATCAGAGTTTTAGTATCAGTATTGTGCCAAAACAACAACATAAAACAATCATAGTGATTCTTGTGTTTTCAAATCCGAATCAAACTTTTATAATATCCGAATGGGGCTGAAATTCATAAACTCGAAAATCCCAAAATTGAACTCGAACCTAAACCCGATTGGTCCCAATGTCCAGTTCTACTTAGAATTAATATTTAAAAAAAATAAAAAATTAAACAGGTTAGGGAAGAGAGGCTCCTCACTTTGAGAGTGTAATCAGTGACGAGGCTGCTCTTAACACCTTGAGCAGCGGAGGCTTTCATGAAGAGATCAACATCGGCTTCAGGGAAGATCCCAGCGTCCTTTTCTCTCCTTGCCAGCTCGTTCAACAGATCTGCAAGATCATAATCCCATTCATTCAACAATAGCACATAAAAATAAAATAAAATAAAATGAAGTCAAGATTGTTGTTATTACCGTAACGGGTACCAACACCTTGGCACCTAGCGGAAAAATCAAGAGTCTCCTTAACCGTCATGATACCAACGTGTAGATCGTTCTGGCTAATATACGCAGACGTTTTTCTAGGAACAAACTCGTCGAGGCGGTAACCGTTGTAAGTAATATCACCAGTGACCTCAAGGGCTTTGTCAAGCTTTCCAGCAAGAGCCAATAGAAGCGTGGTCTTACCAGAAGAAGGTGGACCCAACAAAAGCGTCATCCTCCCAGGTTTGACACTCCCAGAGATATCTTTAAGAATCGTCAGCTGAGCTTTCTTAGCAAACTGAATCCCAATCATCCCCAGAGCAGACTCCGCCATGTTCCTCACCACGTTAAGAAGCGTGGGGAGAGATCTATTACCAGTGTAGCAGTCGGCTTTGATGGTCAGGTGCTCGTACCTCACCTCTACAGTAGGTAGCTTGATGCCGACTCTATCTATCCTGTTCCTCAGCTTGGTCAAGATCCGCTCGTTGTCTTGCTCGGCGACTTTGAAAACCATGTCGATGAACTTCTGACGATCCTCTCCGTCGAGCTTGGTCACGTCGACCTCCTTGCTGAGGAGCTGGTTGCCGTAGACGTCGTCCTCGATGACGGAGGTCATGAGAGTGGTGCGGAGACGGCTGTAGGTGGGGAGTTTCTCGATGGCGGCCCATTTGAGAGCCTCTTCGTCGTCGTTGACGGACTGCGTGCGTCTAGAACCGGAGGAGAAGATGTCTTCGAGGTTTCTGCTGGCTCTGCTGACGCTTCTGCTGATGCTTCGCCGCATACTCCCACCTCCTCCGCCTAGCGGAAGGTTTGGGTTGTAATCCATCTTTGCCTGAACTATTCTCTTTCTGACTTGGTGGGGGAGTAGTAAAGTTTTTGGTGTTTAGAGACTGATCTGGTCTAAAAGAACAAGTCTGATGATTTGGTTGGAGGATGCAGAGAGGAAGATGGGATTAGAAAATGGATATATAGGCAGTGAAGAAGGAACATCAAGGTGGACTTTTCCTTGATATTTCCTCCTTGTCTATTTCTCTTTCTTGGTTACTATGGAAAAAAAATTAATATCATCTTTGTCGTTAAATGCAAGAGGACTATTATTCAAATATGGGGTGCTGACTGAGGATGGCGGCTATCTTACGCCCGTTTTTATTTTATTATTTTCATCTCTATCAAAATACGTAATAATTGAACATTTCCTTAATAAACTAGTCGATTCCGTTATCTTCAAAGTCAACAAAAGATAACAACAGGAGGAGAGGACCTCAAATTCCAGTGAGTTTGTTTTTTTGTACATTTTTCCGAAGGTAGAAAAAGAAAAAGAAAGACGTGAAGTGGGTTTTTTAAGTCATTGTGTTCTGGAATTTGAGAAAGGGCGGATGAATGAGTCAATTCAACACATTTGGAGAAGACCGGAATCAGCTATTGGAAAGCATATTTACACTTCTAGAATTCTTAAGTAAATTTGATTACGGAGACTTTTGTAGAGTTCAGTTTACAGGTAACGGGTTTAAATGCCAGGATGACTGACTTAGTCAACAGATGAAACGCAGAGTTTTGCAAGCGAATGAGAAAAGTCAAACAAACATTGTTTTTAAGTAAATCTATAAAGACTCTTAAATTCCTTTTCAATCTCTCACAAAATTGTTTTTAAGTCTATAAAGACCCTTAAATTCCTTTTCAATCTCTCACAAATGTACAATTCGCCTTCCTTTAATTTTCTTGCAACCATTAACATTTCTTCTTCTTTTTTAACCATTTTCTAACAAACTGTGATTTTCCTTTTTCTCCATAACAAAAACAAGATTAAAAAAAAACAATTTTTTTCTTGCAACCAAATATACGCGCACGTGAATGAAATGCAACATTAAGGTCTTAAAAATACACTCTGACACCCCCCAGAAAAAGAATGGTACTGTATTATTAAATAATAGTAGTATGATTGAATGTTAAGAGACAGCTGTAGCTCTATCATCATCAGCTCTGAATTTAAGAAAAAAATTCAACGATATATATCATCATGAAACAATGAAAGCCCATTTGCTAGATGACCGGAGATCCAAGAAAAAGGAAAGTTAAGGCCCAAGTTGGGTCCATTGACGAATATACACATCCCGAGTATGATCAATGAAACTTTTATCGCTGGAACGGAAATTGAAAGTTGAAAAAAGTAGATATACAATCATAATACATATAAGAAAGAGTGTGTGGAAAAAGCAAACAATAGAACTGCATCTCATCATTATGCTCTTGCTTTATTTAGCAAACCTTTTTCTTTTGTTCATTGATCCTTCCTCCACACATTAAAGCAGAAAAATATACATGTTGTAGTAGTACTGAACTTAACTAACTAAGCAAAAATGGGAGTTTCATCTCCTGATTTCCGAGCTCCTCCTCCCTCACCCGTGGCATCCAGCCGCCGGTCCTCCTTCACCGCCAATGAAGACGTCCTCTCCGAGTTCTTGGATAAGTGTGGTCGAGTCCCAAATCTTGTATTGCCCGACAAAGTCTTCCCCAAGCACAGATTCCTTCTGAACCCTCCCACCTTTGATTTCCTACGGTTAGGCTCCTCCTCGCCCCTCCTCATGGATGCCATCGACACCATCGGTTGTTTTCAGCTCATCAATCACGGTGTTCCCGAGACTAAGGTGAGAGCCGCCGCTGACAAAATCATTTTCCAAGATGAGACAGAGGAGTTCGTTTTTTATAAAGATGTCGATGATGCTTGTAATTCAGATTTGAGGTATGGCAAGAAAGTACTGTCTCAAATTATTTCTAAACTTGTTCAAAAATAAAAACACTCACTACAAAAAAAGCCTTGTATTGCATCATATAAATTGTATCAGAAAAATAAATGATGCTATTTTGAATTGCTTATTTGTAAATGATGCAAATTTGTGTGTTTCAACATCAGTTATAGTAAATGATGTTTTTTTTAATTTACTAGCATCATTTCCATGGACCTGATTCAAATTTATATTCATTTATATCATTTTAAAAGAACTGATACAAAATATGAGTTTACATCATTTAAATAACTGATACATATACTAATTTATGTTAGTATTACTTACAGAAATGATACAAATTTAACATCATTTAAATAAAAGAAACAAATCTTGCATCAATAATAAAATGACACTAACATAATTAAGTTAATAAATAATATATAAAGTTTGTGTTGGTTACGCCAAAAAAAATTTGAAGTCAGAATTTCAATGTTAATAATATAAATGTATTTCTTTAGAAGAGATATATCTAATGGATATCTTATAAAAACAGTAGTGCCCTATAAGCAATTCATAAAATTCTTTGAATTTATTTAGTAGTTTACACACACATATATATATGTGTGTGTGTGTACAAAAACATTTTTAAAAGTAACTGAAATGAATATATATTTTAAATTACTAAACTGTAGTTAAGTACATATATGTATACTTTTTATAAATGTCAAAATAATTAAAAAAAATGAGCTAGCTAGCTAAGAAAAGGAAAATTAGTATAAACATGCCACAATTTACCATAATTAAGTACTATAGCAGTTAATTTCACCGTTTTTGTTATAATATATTTTTGTAAATATATGCCATTAGAAATAAATTTGTTGCCATAAATACAGGGATTTGTTTTCCAATTTTATCTCAAAATTTAACTAAAAATATGTTTTTAAATCCCCCACTATCCTTTTACCACGCCACAATCTTCTTTTACTCTTCTCCTTAAGAAAAAACGTTCCCAACTGTTACAAAATTTGTTTTTGAAAACCAGTGATGATCTCTCTTACTCATCTTCACAAATGTTTTCTCCTATTATATCATATTTTGTTCTAGATTTCTTCATCTCTTTTCTATACCTTTTATAAAGGTTTTCATATGGTGAATTTTATGACCACGGAGAGATCCATCCACATACTAATCATTGAAAAGAGTATGTATCTACATCTTTGGAGAAACAGAAAATAAAGGTACTTCAAATTTGTTATGATATGTATATTTTTGAATGATTATTCAAATTCAAAAGAGATTTGTCAAGAGTTTTTATTAAAACAATTGTTTTGATTTGTTTTACTCTTTGTAGGTTGGAAATGCATTTAAGTGTGCTGGTATGCAAATGATGTCTATTGAGAAACTTACAATCCTCATTCTTCAAGTGGAAAAGATATAACCAGATGAATGACGAACATATGAATGAAGAACAAAGAACAAAGAGAGTATAGGCACGTTTGTAGTTTGATTTATGATTTTTTGTTCATTTTTGTAAATAACAATTATTTAGTTAATATATGTATATATATATATTTTTTATGTATTAATATCAAATACAAATTATCTCGAAATAATTCTAAATTTTATTTCTGTTATGAAAATCTTAACAGATATTAAAAAAAACAATTCGGCTAAAATATTAATAATAAATAATCAGTTATCGAACAAATGATTACAGGATCATTAATAATCAAATAAAACATAAAATATTCATTAATTTCAACATCAATTATTGTAACTGATATAAATATTCAGAATAAACTATAACAATTATTTAAATAATTAGTTCAGTTTTGAAAAAATAATAATTATTAGCTCATTTATGTTAAATGATGCAAAAACTAACATCAATTTTCGCAAGTGATGCATATTAACATCAATTAAATAAATGATTCAAATATTCTAAATATTAACATCAATTATATTCAAACTGATAGAAATTATTTGCATCACCACTTTCAGAGTCATTTTAATAAATGATGTAAAATTAATTTATATCATTTATAACTAATGCAAATATTTAAAATAAATGATGTAATACACCTCTTTTTTTGTAGTGACTATATTTAACAATGTAATAAAATAGTTTTTAAAATTAATAGATATATCTATATATGTTTGACGTATTTCTGAAATTATTAGTTCTAAATTTAGCAGTATATTTAAAAAATTTAAAGTTCTAAACCATAATTTAAATAGATATTTTGTAAAAATTATTAATTTATTTTATTTTTAGATTCAGATCGTATCTTCGACAGCTTTACATGCACATGCTATTACTGTCTACAAGAAACCTATTAAGATTATAAGAATGAAAGGGAACTAATTAATATGAAAGATATGCAGGGAGTTGATGGGCGAGGCAGAGAGGATAGGGAAGGCGATAAGAGAAAAATTAGGAGGGAGAAGCCAAGAGGAAGAAGAAGAAGAAGAAGAAGAGGAAGAAGGTGTAGGGGTTTGCTACGTGAAGAAGCATAATAGCCAAATCGAATCACAAGGGTGGGAGGAGGAAGAAGCCATAAGGATGCTGATAAGAGGGTATGATGAAAGACATTCTTTGTGCCTCAGCTTCTGCCATGCAGAGTTCCATGTCTATTCCAAGAGAGGTTGGTTCTCATTCTCCCCACGTCCAGATGCGGTCGTGGTGACGGTTGGAGATCAAGGCTGGAGCGGGAGGTTTAAGGCTGTTGTGGGGAGACCTCTTCTTCATAGATCAGCTCATGCATCTCTTCCTCGCAATTTCGTTTCTATCTCCTTCCTCTACACTGCTGCTGCTGCTGCTGCTGCTACTACTAGAAGTGATGCCGCAAGAATTACTCATCATCATCAGAAGAATACCATTTCCATCTACCAACAGCTTTTTTTTGCTCTCATTCTCACACTCATCATCCCTTTCTTCTTTACTTGACCATTTCACACTTCTTGTTTCCCTTTTTATAATTTCTTTTATAAACAAGTGTGTCAGGCTCATTTTAGCCTCTTTTTTTGTCACGATTTAGCCTTTTATCCATCAATGCAATATTCCATGCCCAACCATCTTTTACTGTTTACTGTGCAAATGTGAATTGGTACGGAGAGGTAGATACTTGACAATTGACACAAACAAGAATCAGATAGATACTTTGCAATATCACGCAAGATTTGGCGTTAGAAACATATACTATCATTTTTAATAATGTCACAACAAAGAAGCGTACCGTGCATATATCTAGAGGCTAAACTGATATCTATTTTGATTTAAAATATGTGAAACTATAATATACTAATATACCTTTTTTTTTCTTAAAGGTGCATGTAACTATAGTTAACAAATCAAATGGAGACAACAGGAAATATAGAGTTTGTGGTGAACCCTGAACGTAGCATCTAACATATTCATGCACGTGATCTCCACCACTTTACAAGTTATCCGCAAAAATGAGTTCTCTCTTTTGGAGTTGAAAATATCTACAAGTCTCAACTTTCAATTCATCATGAGTGGTGTCTTCTTCGAGTCCAAGTTGTTCCTCTGTTTTGTGTGGTTAGAGAAAACCTACACACACACACGTGACCTATCATTGTCTTTGGGATCCATATCTTTCTTTTTACTTACGTCCACACGATTCTTGAGGTCGGTATATATATTCACGTCTGGCTCACATATGACATATGCATCTGCTAGCTGATCAGTTTTCTTTCTATAATAGTACGAAATGTGTCTAGTGTTTTATTAGTCCATGCGATTTGTCATTCTTAACAAAACTACATAATTTAGAATGCAGTGACACACAAAGTTAAGTCCAAAAAACAGCCACAAGTTTTATCGACAAACCAAATCAAGTTGAGATTAATGAGAAGGAAAAAAACTAACTCGCGTGTTTGTTTATATTTTATTCCAATTATATAATTTTATATCTCGGTATTATAGATAAATACTAGAGAGAGTTAAGTTGTAGTTATAGATTGCTAGCTGCCAGTTGCATTGTACTAATTATGAAACACGTGAATTAGTGATTACTTGATGGCTTCATTAATTAGTATAGTTGTGAAAAGTAAAAGTAAAGCTGTAAAGGTGGTCGCTATTGCATGAGCACGTACGTGAGATGGCAATGCTGAACCACACATGAATATATTGACCGCTTATAAATACAAAACCTTCAGAGACATATATTGAATATATAAAAAAAAAAATATAAGAAGCTTGGGTCATGGCACCAAACGGGAGAAGGAAGAGCGTGAGCGGAAGCGTGGTAAAGCCTCCACCGCCACCGAAGCTAGCGCAGGCATCACTGCATAGGACCCTATCAGACATATCATTGGATTTCCACAGAGAAGAGAAAGGACTAGGGACGATAACAGAGGTGGAGAAGGCAAAGTGCGAGTGCTGCGGGATGAGGGAGGAGTGCACCATGGAGTACATAGAGAAGGTGAGGGAGAAGTTCTTGGGAAAGTGGATTTGCGGTCTCTGCTCAGAGGCGGTAAAGGAGGAGAGAGAGAAGAAGGAGGAGAATGGGCTAGAAGGAGCCTTGAAGGAGCATATGAGCGCTTGCCTAAGGTTCAACAAGCTTGGAAGAAAGTATCCTGCTCTCTTTCAAGCTGAGGCCATGAGAGATATGCTCAGGAAAAGTACGAGGAGGAGTCAGTCTATCAGCCCTAAACCCATGTCTACTATTCACAATAAGCCTGCCATTTCCCGTACTTCAAGCTGTATGCCTGCCATCACCAGAGACCTTAATTAATCATTTCACTCTCTCTTTTAATATATATATATATATATATATCATTTCGCTTAATTTGTCTAATATAAGCATTAATTATCATAACATTTAGTTTACTCGTCCCTAATACACACTTAATTATATATATAAGCTAATAAAATGAGATATTCTTGATCCAACTGGTTAAGTGTGTGCCAACAACATTCAATGTACAGTGTGTATCTTACAAGTACGGTAATTATTAATTAAACACTAGATGCCCGTTGGGATGATGGGGACCATGCACTACTTTTATTATATTTTTTTGTGAATCTCTGTAGCTATCATAAGAGTCAGTCTACACCTGACTGTGCTATCATATCCATAAGAATGAGCGATGGGGCCTGATCCATAGTTGTTCGTTCTGTCGAGCCCATCTGTATTTGATGGGTGGGTCCTTGGGACGTGCCAAGTCTACGACATGTGTACACTTTTTATTGGTTGACTGAGTTTCCATTTGTCGTGGGATTCTGTTTCTGTTGAAACTTCAAAGGCAAGGACATATTTAAGTTTTCATTGTGATTCCTGATATTTCTCTTATCCCAGTTGTTCTAACTGTATCATAAAGCAAGTATGAAAACAATAAGAAAGTAAATATAAATGCCTTTTACCAAAAAATAATATAAATGCCTTTCAAAATTGGGTAATTTGAATTTGCAGAGAACATGCGGCACGCTAATTGTACCTGGCAAGTCCCAACAGAGATGTTTTATTTTTCTATCTTTCATACAAAATATATATACAAGAAAGGAAGGAATGTGGCTTGAAATATGGGGGATTCACAGTTTTCGTCTTTTTTTTTTGTAAGGAACATAAAGAAGTATATTTAATAATAATTATAAACTAAAAGAGAATGAAAGAGGAGAAGAGGAAGCAACACGAAAAATGTGGAGCAGAAAAGGGAACTAGTTGTATAAGAACGAGTTAGTTTTGATTGTGCTTTTCATAGATAGAGTAGAGAGCAGAAGAAGTTAAAAAGGGTAGATCGAATGAACAGAAATGGAGAGGAGGAAGTGGCCGAGAAGAGGAGGAGGAGGAGGAGGGAGGGGGTGCAGGTGTGCCTCAGAGGAGGCTGCTTGGCTGCTTCAGCCACGGCTATTGCGGTAATGTTGATGGCAACAGAGAAGGGTGTGGCTGACATCTATGGCTTGCCGCTCCCTCTAAACTCCAGTTGGTCTTTTTCTCCCTCCTACCAGTGAGTGAAAACGTGTATTTTAGATGCCAGAAATTTCGGTGAACAGAAAATATAACCGTGAACCTAACAAGAACATGACATTATTGTGTTTAAACTTTTGATTATATAATAAATAATGAGTTTGGTGTGTGAAGGTATGTGGTGGGGGCATGCACGGTGACCATTCTCTACTCCCTGTTACACCTCTGTCTAGGAATTTACAGGCTCCTCACTGGATCACCCATCACACCCTCCCGTTCCCAAGCTTGGCTTTGCTTCATCTTCGATCAGGTTCGCTCATCTCCCCTTTCTCCATTTGCTCTAGTCGTCTGGATTTTTAATCCATACATATACTTTGTGGTGTGTGTGTGGGCAGCTCTTCAGCTATTTGATAATGAGCGCTGGATCAGCCGGTATTGGAGTTACAAACCTCAACAAGACCGGCATCAAACACACTCCTCTCCCTGACTTCTGCAAGACCCTTTCTTATTTCTGCAATCACGTCGCACTCTCCCTCCTCCTAGTCTTGCTCTCCTTCATCTTTCTCGCCTCCTCTTCCCTCTTTAATGTCCTTGTGCTCTCCACTCTCTAGTCTCTCTGTTCTTGTTGCTTTATTTATACTATAATCTAAGACAGACTCTAATTATTATTATTTATGATCACTTGCATTCCCGAAACAAATGTATTGTCCTTTTGGAGTGTATTTTACAAATTACATCCAAGAAGTAGCAATCAAATATTGGGTAGAGAGACATTGACCCCTAGCTGTGAGAGATCCTTGAGGAGCGAATCAGCATTCTCAAAACATAACCCACGCATCCCAATCTCCACTGCACACTTGACGTTGCTTGGCCTGCGAATAATCAAACACTTACCTCAGGTCAAAAAAGATGTCTTTAGATGAGTTAACTTAAACAGATACAAACCTGTCATCAATGAATACACAGTCGCAAGGTTCGACACCGAGATGTTCCACAACCTCGAGATAGAACTCTGGATCAGGCTTTCTCTTTCCTGAATTAAAACAAAAAACAAACAAATATAATAACAGAGGATTGTATAAACAATAAAGCGGCAAGAGATGTGTGTTGCACCTGTATTACAAGAACAAAAAGTCCATGACAAGTAGGCTGAAAGCTTCAACTTGTCTTCTATCATTTTGTACCTTAAGAAACACAATAGAGTCAGTCAACAGAGCCATTTCTAATAAAAGAGAGGTTTGAAACAGGTGAAAAACCAGATGGGGTAGTTGGTGAAAGCATGAATCTCGAAGTTATCATCTCTCAAAGCTTGAAGAAGCTCTTGCATCCCATCTAAGTAGGAGTATCCTGATCTAATGCAATCCTTTAGCCCTGCAAAATCAAAAGGGTGATATATATTATTTGAATCAAAGGAGATGGTTATGAATCTCACCTTCCAAATCAAACTCCCTCCCATCAATAAAGAACTTTCTTGCCAGCTCATCCTCATCAATCAATCCCTTTTCGAATTCGATCCAGGCGGTTGGATGCTTGCACTCGAGTAGCTCCTTCATCGGCATTCTGTGGATTGATTAAGAGAATCAAAATCGAGTGGTGAAGCTACAAAAGAATAAAATTGAGAAGGATGATAGGATTCGAACCCGAAGAAGGCCGGAATATCTTGGTAGAATGGATCACGGACGATGGTGTCCATCACGTCGAAGAGGAGAACCGGGAGCTTCCTTTTCGGAGCGTCGTAAGTAACCGAAGCCCGATTACGCTTCTTCTCGATGACGTTGGGTTTCGAATTGAACAATTCGAATGTATTCATCGCCGTCGCCGTCGCCGCCGCCGTCGTCGACATCAGAAATGCCTTATTACTCCCGATCATCGTCATCATCATCGCGATAAGAAAAGGCCACACATGGGAAAACGCAGCGTTTTGATAAAATCGGATAGGTGAAAGCTGATTGGTCCACGTCATTAAATGAGAGTGACGTGGTAAAGCGGAAGGTTAGGGGGCCATGACTTGCTCCACACGGAACCTCAATCTTGTAACCGTCAAAAAAATCATCCACGACTCGGAGTGCTCAACTCAACCGCCAATATAGGTAATGCTTTTAACTCTCATCATTATAAAAACGCCTCTCGTTACCATTTTACTTTTTACTCCAAGCTAATCAGAGAACTAATCTCCTCTCAAAACAAAGCATACAAAAAAGAATATGATGAAAATGACTTCTCCTCTGTCTCTGTCCAGTCTGATGATAATTTTGTTGTGCGTTAGGGCGGTGATGGTAGTAGTAGCGTCAGAGGGTCCTAGAGTTTTCAAGGTTGGAGACGAGTTCGAGTGGAGAGTTCCACTCCAGAATGATACATCGGTTTACAGCCGCTGGGCGAACACCAACCGCTTCCACATCGGCGATTCTCTCTGTGAGTGTAGTTGTTTCCTATTTTTTGTTTTACCTTTTTGGAGATTAATTAATTAACTGAAGAGAATTAATGGATGCAGCGTTTGTGTACGACAAGGACTCGGTGATGGAAGTAGACAAATGGGGTTTTTACCACTGCAACGGCAGCGATCCAATCACAGCGTTCGACAATGGAAACAGCACGTTTTACCTTGATCGTCCTGGTCTCTTCTACTTCATCAGCGGCTCCAACGCCCACTGCACCAGTGGACAGCGTCTCATCGTGGAAGTGATGCATATCCACCACCACCACAACCACCACGATGTTTCCTTGCCTCCGTCCATGTCACCTCTCTCTGCCAGCTCTCCCTCTGAATCTGCATTCGACTCTCATGATCCTGCTTCTTCCGCTGCTGCCTCCTCCCTGCTCGCCTCCTTCTTCCCTCCCTTTGCTGCACTTCTTGTTGCTCTTTTCAGCTGCCAACCATAGCGCTTTTGTTTCATCTTCTTATTAGTCTTCTTTCGTTGCTATTAATTTTTCCGTTTCTTTTGTCATTCAACTTTTAAGATATTATTAACCTCATATTTTCTTCATCAACTTCTAAGTTTTATCACTGCTTTTAAACAAAAGTTACAAAACAATCACAAAGCAACCGCAATTAAAAAAAAATAAGGAGCTAATTCAACCACCTAAGCTAAAAATGAAAATATTAAGGAGCTAATTAAGTGTTACAAGATAAATGAAACAATTGCATTTTCAGAAAATAAATTAAATAACTATAATAAATGCATAAATTTTCTGTAGTTTTCAAATTTTAATAATTTTTAACTAATATTAATTTAATACAATCAATTAACTTTTTTAAAGATCATAATTTTTTAATAGAAAATACAAAATGATTTTTTTAACCAATGAAAAGGATCAAAACGAGGGAGAAAAAAGCGCAGCAGTTTAGTAGTATTTGGGCTAAGTTAGCAAAGCATGCCCAATAAGAAAGAAATAATAATTTGGGCTTCTAGAAAATGATAAATAAAAATGGCACATATATATGTCAATTAAATAAAAAAAAGCTTGTCGGATCCCATATCGGAAGCTAAAAGAAACAAAGCTATAAAAATAAGATAAGACGGTGGCAGTCGCAGCCCTTTCAACAAGCAATGACGTCGCCTCCGCCTCCTGACGATGATGCTTGGGTCCGTTCTCATCACCGTTTACTTCCCCAATCGCAATCGCTCCTCTCTTCCCACCAGGTATAATATTCTCTGTTGATTTCGAATTTGTTTTTTTTTTTTTTAATTTTCTGATTTTTGAGCAGTCAGTTATAGCGGTTGCAATATCAAGGGTAAATCAGTTCGACGCTGCAAGGCTAGATGTTGAAATGTCTGCCATGTTGAAGGAACAGTTGGTTAAGGTTTTCACTTTGGCCAAGGTACTCAATTCAATTCAGTTCTTTTTTTTTTTTTTTAAATCACTGATTTTGTCTGGGGGGAGTAGCCAGGAATGCTGTTTCAATACGAACCAGAGCTAGATGCATTCCTTGAGTTTCTCATTTGGAGATTCTCTATTTGGGTTGACAAACCTACCCCTGGAAATGCTCTCATGAATCTTAGATACAGAGATGAACGTGTTGCTGCCCAACTCTCTGGCAAAGGTATTTTATTACTTCAGTTCTGTTCAATACCCTTTTTTTAACTTGTCTTAACTTACTCATGTTCTGTCTCTCGTGTAGTCAGAACAGGACTAGAAGGCCCTGGACTTACTGCTCCCCAAAAGATTTGGTACTGTGTTGCCTCAGTTGGTGGTCAGTACCTCTTCTCCCGTTTGCAGTCGTTTTCTGCTTTCCGTAGATGGGGTGATTCTGAGCAGAGACCATTGGCTAGGCGACTTTGGACCCTCGTTCAACGAATCGAAGGCATCTATAAAGCTGCTTCTTTTCTTAACCTCTTGTCATTTCTTTATACCGGAAGGTACATTCTCATGGACTTGTTCATCTTGTCTACATATATCTTAATAGTTCATACAGACATGCATGCGTGTACAGTGACATGACCATTTGATTTGATTTGATTTGATTCAATGCACTAGGAATGGTTACTAAACGCTAGGACAAACAGAATGTATGTAGCACTTTTATGGGACAACAACTTATGTCTGGTTCAGTTAATGAGGCTGTTTTGTTAGGAATGCCTTATTGTATTGATCTACGAATTAAATATCTAAATCAATGTCTAGCTGCTGCTCACTGAGTCCTAAAAGATCTGCCACTATTCAAATTGACTTGCGCTACTTCTAATACATCTATTAGTAGCCTCTTAGTGCTACAAACAAAAAATCAAAACCAGATTGGAGACTTCAGACATGGTGATGTTCAGAAAAGTTATAGGAGACGCGTTTATTAAATTTCACGATGAAAGATTGAAGCGAGAACCAATACCACGTTGTTGATGATTTTGCAAATGCTTTACCATTCTTTCTTTGTTGTTCCAGGTATAGGAACCTCATTGAAAAAGCTTTAAGAGCAAGGCTTGTCTATAGGAGTCCCCATATGAACCGATCTGTCAGCTTCGAGTACATGAATCGCCAACTTGTCTGGAATGAATTTTCTGTACGTCTTCTTCTTCTCTGTCACCTCTTACACATAATGCCATAATCATTTTGAAAGTTTGCCAACCTATCAATTCATAGAACTATCCTTGGGCTTATGGTTTCTGGCCTATTATTGAAACACAAAATGACTTAGTTGATGAGTATATGTCTTGTCTGCTGGAAGAAGTGTTCTGTTGGATCTCACTTCTTGGTTCTGTTTGGCATTCAGATTTAGATTTGTTTGGTTGTATTTTCAGGAAATGCTTTTGTTGCTTCTTCCGCTGCTCAACTCTTCAGCTATAAAGAATATTCTTAGTCCATTTGCCAAAGAAAGTTCCTCAAGCAATAAAGAGGATACAGTTGCTTGCCCCATTTGCCAAGTGGATCCTGCAACTCCGTTTATTGCTCTGCCTTGCCAGCACAGGTATGGTTTAATCTAGTGGATCATAGGGTCATTACCTTACCTCTCTCCTCAGATATATAGTGGTTAGTTAATTATACTAGAAGCTAAGTAACTGTATGTGATTGCGTATATGAGGATTCGTAGGGGAAGTTAGACAAGACAGAAGTGATGTTATAGGCGATTCAGAGTATGTGTTGACTTGTGGCAGGTACTGTTACTACTGTATAAGGACCCGCTGCGCCTCAGCAGCATCATTCAGGTGTCTTAGATGTAACGAGCCTGTGGTTGCCATACAACGGGAAGGTGTTTCAAGTGGCAAATGAATTGGGAGAAGAATTACGAATAAGGCAAACAGCAGAAGAAACATTGTTAGAAAGTGGTGTTTTCAAACAGGCTTATACAATAAAGGATAAAAGCTTGAAGAAACAAGTTTTAGGGATAGATGAACCTCTTCTGTACATTAAAAAAGTTGTAATTTGTAAACTACTTCTTTATTAGAAATCAAATTGGAATGTCGGCTATACTTGAATAATTCATTTCCTTACATTGTGGTGCCTACTTACTACTCGTTCCTACTTCCATATTAGTAGTCTTACATATTATATTATACTCCCCATAAAGTGGCAGAAGAACAATGTGAAGAAAAAATCACTGGCTGGTGGCAGAGAGCAGACTGATTTCTATCTCTTGGAGGCTCTTCCCTTTAGTCTCAATCACGTTCTTCTGCACAAAGATAACTGCCACCACGCAGAAGAAGCCAAAGATTGCATTTAGAAGCACCGAACCTAGTTGCTCCAGCATTCTTAGAAACAGCAGCCCCACGAAGAAGTTTATTACCTGTTGTTGCGCCAAGCTTATTATTGTTTCAACATTAAATCCATTTCCTAAAAAAGAAGTATTGACAAAAGCCATACCCAGTGAACAGCAAGACAAACAGCCAATGCTGTTGCCCGAAGACGACCAGGGCATATCTCAGACAGGAGAATACTTGGAACAGGACCAGCTCCAGTTGCAAACGACAACACAAACCTGCATATTTTCATCGTTTGAGTTTTACCAAAATACCCACCCCTCTTTCCACTATCATATAGTTGACATGTTACAGAAAAACTTACAGTAGCATTCCTCCGACCGAGAGAAACAAGGTTCCAAAAGTTGATGAATATGAAGTATGTGCTAATGCTTGGAGACCCAGAGATACTGCCTGTTAAAGATGGAAGAGCTCTGTTAAAGTGTCAGTGCTGTCAATGCTTAATTCAAATAGCGATTCTCGCTCTCAGCCATATTACCATGCCCGCAAAACTCCCAATAAGCAATACTTTTCTCCCCAGCTTATCCATTAAAACCACTGCTACAGTAGAACCTGTACAACAGCATGAATGATCATCATTTGACTTGACAGTTTCTACATGTTGAAAGGGAGACTTTTGAATCTCTTCTTTTCATGATCATCATCTTTGTAATAAGAGGAAGGATTAACATCCATAATTTCTAATTTACATAATTAACCTCAACCACCTCATCTACTGACACGAAGGGAAAATGTTACACTTTAATACCTAAGAGGTTGCATACTCCCACACAAATGTTGGCCGAGGCTGAAGGTACACCAGCTTTCTTGAAGACAGTTGATGAGAAATAGAACACAGCGTTTATCCCAGACAACTGTTGTAAAGCAAAAAGGGTAGATCCAATGAAAACCACTGCAAACGGAGAAAAATTAAAACGTAAAATGAATGAAGTTAGAGGCTTCACATGTCATTCATATGTTTTTTTTTGCAAATGACAATGACTCTTCTTTTTGTCTAGGGATCCAGTTGAACAAGCTAACGTACTCTCCGCCTAGATGAATCAACTCTATGACGATCAGTTCTAACCCCACAACCGGAATATTTGAGATAAAAATGCCAAAAGTTATGAAAATCTTGTTGGTTTGAAGATCAAACATACCTCTAAAACTGCGCCCAAAAAGCAATTCCGACAATTTGGCCGAATCGCCATCATCTCCCCTATCTGACTTCACTAACTCTGCCATGGCAGCCTTGACGTATGCCCCTCCCAGTAACTTCTCAAACACGACTTCAGCTTCAGCTGCCCTTCCTCTCTGAGAATGTAAAACAGGGAAAGTGAATCAACAAATCAATTGTTTATGAAAATGTCTTTAGGAGCTATGATGTTTTTAAATGAGAAAAAGTCACCTTGAAAAGCCACTGAGGACTTTCGGCGCAGAGTTGCATGAAAACAGCAAGGACTACAGCTGGGACTGTGGATATCCAAAAACATATACGCCACCTTAGACAATCAAAGTACATGAAACCTATTAGCTGATCATTCTGCCGAGATGTCCAGACGGTAGTCTTGTCAATAATGACCAAAGCATGTGCCCTAAACTTCGCCGGCACAAACCAGTTCTAGGGTTTAAGTTTACAGCATTGTAATAGGTCATTGAGGCCATTGTTTTTCCCCTAAGTCCTTGTCAATATCTTACCAGCCCAAGTTGTCTTTTGCTGGGATTCCAGCAAATAGTGAAGCTAAGAGCCCAAGACAAGTCGCAATTTGGGTAGAGCTGCCATATGTGCCTCTCACATAAGCAGGTGACACCTGCAAAGTGGAAATGTGAGCCTCGCTCTAAATAAGATTGTATGGATAACGCAATTCAGTGAAAGTTATGCGCCTAGAGAACCTTCTGCTTACGTTAGGTAAATCCACTAATGCGAATAAAGCTTTCAAAATAGAAGCTTTAAGTAAAATGAATTTTAAGTGTACCAATGAACTTCTACGTGCTAATGGTCTAGTTCACTACTTACATTGCCCCCAATCAGCTTTTGATAAAATAATAAAATAAATTGGGGTTGAATCCCATCTGTAGAAGAAATTTTGTTATTGTTGTAAACATGTTGATGTAAAGGATGAAATCTAAAACTAGCCACTGAATTGTACATCAAATTATTCACATCACCAGTCTGTGGGGATGCAATTTCATGTAGCGATCATAGAAAAACAAGTGCAGGAACAAAGTACCTCAGTGACATAGAGAGCTGTAACAGAAGGACCTATGCCCATTCCAATTCCGACAAAAAACCTTCCCAGGAGCATGCCCTCAAGACTCTCAGTTGTTGCACTGCAAACAATACATTTGTAAGCACACAGATCTCGTTATTTTTAAAGAGGCACCTCACAATACGAGAAAACCCACCAAGGCGAGGACTAGAGGGAAAATATGTTAAAAGGAATAACCAATTGCTCATAATAAATTGTCGACACCCACTCAGAAAGTCACAGTGAGAATAAATGTAACCCTGATTGCATAATGACTAGTCTAGACAAAAATTTGAATCCGAAATGTTCAAATAAGTTGACACATACATGTTCAAATCTGTAAGAGTAGGTTTCAACTTGTAAGCGAAAACATTCATCATGCATAATCAACAGCCTAAACAAAAAAAAAGGTTAAGCAGAAGAGAAAAAAAAGGATAACCTCACAGAAGCTCCGATAATCATTGGTAAAGCGCTCAACTGGAAAGCTCTACGGCGGCCAACACCATCCGCGACCAACCCACTGAACAGAGATCCAATAAAGGCGCCACCTAAGCACGTACTAACAACAAGACCTTCATCCACCAGAATTAAAAAAAAAAGAATGATCAGACACAAGGATAGACACGATGACTGAAGAAAGAAACAGAAACATAAAAAGCTATATATACCTTCGGCGATGGTGTTGCCACTAAAGCCAAGGTCAATTGAAATGCTTTCGAGAGTTTCATTAACAACCCTACGTCCACAAAAGAAAGCATGAGTCTATACTAAGAGTTTCTTCCCAGTTTACATACAATTAAAAGAAACAGAGTCTACATAATGAGTAACATGGACAAAGAGAAGGCAATTCAAAGTCTAATATTGGCACGCACCCAAGGTGATAGCCGAATAAAAGGGAGGTGAGAGAAGCAACGAATACGTGAGGCAGAGATCGCTTCCATGAAGGATTCCCGATATCTTTTCCCGTCCCAGTCACTGGAAATTCACAGTCACAGTTATATAGGATTACAATGTTAGGTCTAGGGCACAAAACACAGAGCAGAGATCCATAGGCAAATGGCAAAAGTTAAAGAAGTTCATGAGTCCAAGCAAGGAAAGGTTATAGCTCGGACGCTTTCTTGTTTTTTATTTACTTTGACATCAGTTTCTAGCTTTTATCTTCACTTACAGAGTCATAATACCAAATCCGATTTTTATTATTATTGTTTAAACTAAACATCTTAATTAACTATTGACACGTCGGAACATGACATGGGTTCTTTCTAATGACTCTGGGTTTTTTTCCATTCCGGGCAACATTTTCAAAAGGAATTGGTGATTAAAAAAAGGAACCTGCTGCAGTTTCAGCTTTATCGAGAACAGAGAGTAACTCTCTGGAAGGAACACGTTTCTCAATGTGACGACCTCGCATCATCGTGTACGTGCGTCTAACAGAATCCATCCCCCACTGCACATGAAAATTTTGAAGTTTCAGCAGTTGCACATACGTACAAAAACGCGCAATTTAGCTAAATTAAACCTTCCGGTGCTACTTAAGTGTCCGTATGAACACAATCAATTAGAAATTAGAAAAAAAAGTGAAAGCACACGTAACGTGACGTTAGCTAGTAGGAAAGTTCCAGAATCAACATGAGAAAGTGAGATCGTCGGATCTGACAGCAAAAAAGTTTACCCAGCATTGATCCGCAATGTAGATCAGAAACAAAAAGTTACAATAGAAAAAAAAAAGGCAATGGCAAGATCTAGAGCATTAAGGAGGAAAATAAAAAGCGAGAAACGATGATTATAGTACCTGCAGGCAGACGAGAAATGATCAAAAGGAATCGTTGAGTCGAAGAAATAAGTTTTTTCTTTCCTTTTTATTTGTTTTTGAAGTTTGGAACTTAATCATTCCTCCTCCTACGCAACACTTTATATAACATATATGCTATATGCTTTGGTCACCACCCAGATGCGCTTCACTCTTCTCCCGAGAGAGACGATAATACGACGTGTTTTAATCACCTGCTTCGCCTCCACCGACCTCATCTATGCCCCACTAAGTAAAATCAATAGTGTAACTAACTTCTGAGGGCCTCCATGCAAAAGTACAGAGGCCTCTTGGGCCTTTCTTTATTTATCACCAGGCCTCTTAGGCGCTTCTATCATCTTTTCCTGATTGCGACATCTCTCAGCTTATTAAGCTTCTTTCGAATCATAGTTTTTTGAGCTTCATCCGAGTCAAGCTCTTGTTAATTGATGATATACTATGGTTCTTTAACGAAGCCACTAAATGAATCGAGTCAACTCTCTCTCAAAGAACGAGGCACTTTTACATTGTCTCCAAATAATTACGAATAAACACAGTAACAAAAATCTTTAGTTCGAGCAGTAATACTTTGTTTTACAAACCCTTTTCTGAGAAGAAAAAAGAAAGAAAAAAAAATAAAAGCAATGTAGGGCCTTTGGTCGGTGGTATAGCCAATAGGAGGAAACAAGGATGATGGTCCTACACATGAGCCTGAGCCTGTCAACACTTTGTTGCTTTCTCATTGGATCTGTTAAAAAATGCACAAACCCCTTCAGACCATGAGAGCCTGTCAAACAATTTGACTAAACTTTGGTGTATGTTTGACTTACCTTGTTCACCAGCATGTTCACTTGCTCCTTGTACATTTCCTTCAAGTCCACTATATCCGCTCGAAGTTCCTCCAACTACCACCAAACCCACATTTTTATCATTATTACGCCTACCACTGTTATTGCTGGCTACAAGTAATTTATTCACATCTCTTACCTCCTCATCTCGTTCACCCATCAATTCCAGAGCAGCCGCATGCCTTTGTCTTAGTGCTTCCAGCTCTGCTTTTATGCCCGGCACCCTATCCGCCTCCCCTCTTAATTTCTCACACTACATCCACAGTGACCAAAATATTAGACGTCACATCCTTAATAAAACAACTCTGAAACTCTCATATAGGTACCTCTGCGGTCATTTTGACTAGTTCTTCAGCTAGGGAATCTCGGATAGACTCCATTGACGCCTGTTGCAGGACAATATTCCACCAGAGTAGGTTAAAATTTTACAGTTAGATTCTAAATTAGGGGATGATAGATACTAAGAACAAGCCTATACAATTAGAGCTAAACAATCTAAACCAGCTTATAAAACAACGGTAATTTCCCAGCATCCATAGTGCGCCATTTTAACCTATCCAAGGTGGGTTCTGAGATTACGGTGGGGTCTGAGATTACAAACTGATGTGAACCTAATTCCCATTTCAACGCCAGTTTCCAAAAGCCTACCAATGGAGCTACACAGAAATGAACAAGTTGTATACTTTTTACACCTACCAAGCGGGACATGTAAGAAGCAAGTTCACCCTCTTTCTGTCGAAGTGTGGCTTCATAAGCACTCGGTGTGATGCTCTTCATGTAGTATGGACTCATAGTTGCTTCAGGCATGCTTCTCTTCTCAGAAGATTTATCTGACGAATCAAGCGAAGCTTGCAGAAAATAGCTCTCCTCCATGCTGCCAAGGCTGCTTGCGCTTGAGAGCTTTCTTTGCAAGCCTCCTGATGACACAGTTTAAAATTTCACAGATGCGCAAGGCCTGTATTACTGAATATTAAACCATATTGAGATGCATCATACCATTCTCATAGGTAGAATTTTGCCTTGATATGGGAAGCTGTTCAGAGGCTGTCGAGGTATTGATACGGGCAGTTCTTTCAAGATCCAAACGGGTAGCCTTCTCCCTTTCTAGGTCCTGAAAATTTTTTCGCGATGTAAAGAAAATTCATCGGGGTTTTTTTTAACTAATCAAAGTAGTGTCTGAAAAACTATGTATCACCTTTTGAATAAGCTCGTTGTGGAGCAGCACTTCTTGCAACTCTTGCTTATGTTTTCTCCGCAGTTCCATGATTTCCACTTCAAGTTGGTTTGCTCGACCGCCTAAGGTATCTGCTTCTTCCTTAGCTGCCAGATACTCCTGTCTATTCTCTGCCGCTCTTTGCCTCTCCTTCTCGAGCGACTTACTTAACTGGCCTTGTTCTGCTCTAAGACATGAAAGCTGGATAGGAGAACCGGGTAAGCTAGAATTTAGAAAAAAAGACGTGACACTGATGAAGAACAGTGTCAAGGATCATAGAAAACCTGAGCCTCAAGAACATTGATCCTTGATAAGGTTTGAGAGAGGCGTTCATTCACAGAGCGCTCTCGCTCTTCAGCTGTGGCAGCTTTAGTTTCTGCTTCCTGAATATTCGTAGAAATTGAACAAAACGATAAGAGACATAGAAATAAATAGTTGAATATGAGGGTTATCGCAGTGATGTTCAAAACACCTGCAGTCGGGCATTCAAAGTTCTCTCTACAGCACCCCAAGCTTCTGCTCTTCTGGCAGTAGTTTCCTATAGTCAATCAGATAAGAAGCATGTAATGTTACATATTTTATTTTAAAGTTTCTAATCTCAGAAAACCTTCTCCAAAAAACCCCAGAAGGATCAGCTACTACCTGCATTGCCTCAATCTGTCTTAGGAGAGGCCTTGTAGACTCAGGAACTTGGGTGATTAATTCCTCACACCTTCGTTCACTAGCCTACACGACAATTTAGTTTAGAAAGCATAAATACACGGAGCTATCAATTCATCCCAAAACGTCTTGATTTACCTGATAACGTCTTTGAAGGTCTTCAAGTTCTCTGCGGAACATGTCTTCCCTAAACACTACCTGCAACAAAATAATAACAAATATCACCGAATGTGATCCCGTTAGTAAATGTCCCGAATTTGATCAAACCTGTTGCTCCTTTTTGCTTAAGGTTTGCCTCAATTCTTCCAGCGCCTGTACTAGCATAGATTCCCGCTCTCCGGCCTCCTTTAGACGATTCTCTAACTCTATTCTCGCCTCATTGTTGGTACGCTCCTCCGCTAATGCTTGAGCTTCCTTTGCTGCAGCTAATGCATTCGAGTAATACTCTTTCTGAGAAGCAAGTTCGGCTTGATGTTTTTCTATGGTCTCTTGCAGCAGCTTCTCTGTAGCTGTCTTGTCCCTTTTAATACTCTCTACCTTATTTTCTTCAGACTGACAAATGACAGAAAAAAAACAAGACACCAAAGTTTTGCTATATTAGATATTTATCATGCCTACAAGAAGATACATTTCGAACAATGCTTTAACAAAAGCTTCTGGAAAATCAAGACAAGCCCACCAAGGTGTTTCCATCGTTAATCACATAGTGAAACAACAAAAGCATCGCTCGCGACATCAATTACCTGAAGCTTTGTGATCAGTCCTTTCTTCTCTTCTTCCACCTCTCTAATCTAACATGCGGACAAAATAAGCAGGTGAGAGAAGAAGCAATGAGATTGATGGTACTAGTAAAAGTGAAAGGTGTAAGCATTCGTTACATACCTGAGCTCTCAGCTTCCTGATCTGACCCTCTTGAGCAGCTTGTTTCTTCGAAAGCTCTTCGCCTGAAATGACGGGCATTAACATCAAAGGCTCAAGCTGAGTAAGAAAATGAACTCCTTTCATTTTTTCAAACAGTTACAGTTCGCTCTCGGAATGCATTAAACCATTAACAATTAGCACCGAAATTACAATCGATGATCCCAAGCATTCCAAAAGGTTTGCTTACCTTCAGCCATAACTTGATTTATTATTTCATCTTTCTCCTTAAGAAGGGCCGCAGCATCACTTTTCTTGTTCTGTTCTCTTCTAAGTGTATCCCTTTCTTTGGTGAGTGCGTAAACCTAGAAAGATGAACCATTAAGGTATATTTATAAAGAAAAAGAAGAACCAAAATAGCAAAATATACCTTCCTCTCAAGAGTAGCAACTCTCTGATGGTATTCTTCTCGCAAAGACTCAACTTCAGCTTCATTGGATTTCCTCTGTTTCAGAGCACAAAGGGTATAAGAATTTAGGTTAAGAATCAACACAAAGGAGGAAAAATGAGTACGATAATCAACATTTCATCTAATTAAACATGAACTTTCAGCGTACTCTCTAGTACCTTCAAATCCTCAGTGGCAGATTTTAGCTGCTCATTTTCATGCATTAACTTTGCAATCTCATCAGCCTTTGCCTGTAAAAACAAATTACCATAAAAAATTGGTCTAGAAGCACCATAGCTGTAGAACAACCCTATGATGGAAACCTTAAGATGTACCTGAGCTTGCCTTGCAGCACCTTGCAGTGCATTTTCCAACATTTTCATTTCCTTTTTTGTCTTCTCTAATTCCATAATAACATCAGCAGAGTCAGAAGCATTTGTTGCAGAGCTCGAACGCTGGCTGTCAATTAATTCACTACCATCAAGTCTTGAATCCAGTTCACGAGAAACAAAATCTACAACTCTCTCTGAAATTTCATCTGAAGGAGATCTCTTCAGCACAGAAGACTCATTAGCAGAACCAGCCGACTCGGTACTTAAAGACAGTTGAGCATCAGAGGGCTCTACCCTGTTAACATTATCTGTATCAGGTGAAACTGCGACATTTACAGACGATGTTCTCTTCTCCAGATTTTCACTCTGCCTTTCCTGCTCATTTTTTGTCTCATCCGTATCAGCAATCACAGGAGAGGAAACAGCTTCGTTATTTCCTACAGAAACTTCGTTTGTTCCAGCATCCTCCTCAGGCATAGCCTCCTCTGCCTCTGATCCAGCATCTTCGGACTTGGGTGGCTCTGGCTGAGACTCTTGTGAAGCAGCTGCCAATTCCTGCTTCTCATCAGGTTCTAAACTACTCGTGTCACGAGGCTGTTGAACCGAGTTTCCTTGAGAATCTTCTAGAGCCATCTGAGATTCAGGTTCACCATCTTTGGGATCTAAAACAACAGTCTCTGCTACCTCAGCTTGGTCAGCTTCTTCTGTCACATTTGTTTCTTTATTTGCTTCAACTAATACTTCTTGTTCAGTAGCTACCTTACCAGATCTTTCTTCTTTTTCTTCTTCTTCGGATTGAGGTGGATTTTCTGAGCTGGCAGAGTCTTCCAATGAATCAAGTTTCTCATCAGAGGTGTTACCCATGAAGGACATTACAGGTGGCCACATACTTGAAGCTACATTAAAAAGAAAACAAAGAAAAATAGATCCATGTTCTATCAGAAACTAAACGAATGAATCCAACGGCATGTGCAAATTCTCTCAACACAATCCAAAAATGGTATCATTATTTGCAACAGAAGATCGATCAAAAGGTACCTTCACCGGCAGATTCGGACTTGTCATCAAAGCCAAGGGCGTTATCGAAATTCTTCTCGATGTTCTTAACGCTCTCCTGGAATTTATTAACTGCCCCAGTGAGATCCGGGAATCCTCCCAGAGAAATCTTGTCACTGAACCAAGCCATCTCCACGAATCTGAAACTTGTTCGTTCGACGTGAATCTCACAAATCACCACCGGATCAGATCCATCTCAAGCGCCTGAGCTCAAAATTTACGAAATTGAGAGACGTATCAATAAGGAATCAAATCATTGATGCAAGAGATTCAATCGAGGTGAGCATCTCCTTATTAATAATTTGCCTACCTGATATTGAGATCAGAAAGAGCGAGCTTAGGAGATGCGTCGTGATCGAATTTAGATCCAAATCCAACTCTCTCTTCTTCTTTTTTTTCCTCCTCCTCTGGTGCTACGAGCGGGTGTCATAAACGGCGCCGTTCTAGCTTTTCATATCATTTATTTACTTTTTTTTTTTTTTTTTTTGCTAAAACATATCATTTATTTACTTGACGAATTGTTTTGTTTTTTTGATAGAATACGTTAATTAAAACCGAATTACACTAATGGAAACCAGAAAGATCCAGCTTATAAAGTAACACGGCCTATATGAGCCCACTAATTTGGGCAACAAGCAAACCGACTAAGGCTCGCAAACATGGATATTCGTTTTGAGTGTTTCCAGCGACTCTTTCTGGATAAATTGCATTGCTCTTCCTCTCTTATTTTATCGAACTAGGCTATATATAGCCACATCTAGGCATGCATGCAGTTTTTCGGTTAGTTCGGGTCTATTAGTTTGGAATTCGGTTAGTTCGGGTCGGTCGAAATCTTACCGAAGTGAAAAGAATTCGGTTAGTTCGGTTTCAGAATTTTCTACTGAATTTTTTGAATTCCGGTTAAGTTTTGATTTAAAATGAATAAAATTTAAAGATTTTACTAAATTTGGTTATTTCAGTTCGGATTTTGGTTAGTTTAATTCAGAATTTGGTTAAGAATGATATTGTTTGGTAAAAAAAAAATTAAAAGTCAAACTAACCAATTACCAAATCAAAAATCTAATTTTTTTAGTTACCGAACTGAACCAAACCTTCAAACTGGATTTTTTGGTTCGGTTCGGTTTGGAAGGTTCAGTTCGGATAATAACCGCAGGCCTAGCCACATCTTCCCACAGTCTATTCACCATATGTTTTTTTCGTTAGTCTTTTCCAGTACGAATCCGGTCAGTATTGTTTGTTTTCTTCAACTATACGTACTCTGTCGGTGGCTTTAATATTCATTACAAATCACTGCTAGTTTATTTTCTCTCACACTGGAAAAAGGGGATCATGATCTGATGCTTGTCTCTAGCTGTTATTTAACTTCTTTGTTGATATGTTTTGATAAATACATACATTTCGCGTCACTACCTTATTTTAGGACACGGTCGTATATATTTACGATTGCATTTTCATTTTGTATTTCTATTTGAATTCCCGAAAAGAAGATTAATTATATATAGCATGTATACGCGCACGCAAAGACAATCAGAGTTAAACTCGTGTATAAACGGACGTTTAATAATAGTTATGAGTTATAACGATTTATACAACATATATACGTGTTATGGTTACCATGATCATTTGTAGACTAGTAGTGGATGGGTCGAGAGTTGAGACACTAAACCAAACATCTATATATATAAAGAAATGTTCGCCTCTCTCCCGTGAAGCCACGTTATCAATTCGTATGTTCTGGGAGTGATACGTGTCCCATTTTATATTTAGGGTCAAAATAAATGAATGCAGTTAAGGATAATTGAACCCAGCACCTCTAGCACTGATAATTTCTCTTAGAACCACTAGGCTAAAGTCACTTTTTATATATATGTGACCGTAAAAATACTTATTATCGTGTCAGCTGGAAGTCCATGCTTCTTCTGCTTGTGGCCAGGGCCGACACTGAACTGACGTCAAAATGAAGATCGAGAAGTTAAAAACTTTGCTCCAAACAGTTTTGCAATGTTTCCAACCTTTATAACTTGATGCATATAATATATATCAAAATACATTTATTGTACACGCTTTTATTAGTTTTGCTTTTAAAAGAAGGTATTTACAGTTATAAATGTTTTGTGCCAGTGAAGTAATAGTTAAAAAATCTTTATACATATGTCATTTTAAAATAACATCTAACTTCTATATATAGTCAATATATATGTCCATGTTATATTCTAGACTAAATATTTTCTCTTTTAAAAATATAGAAAACAATTTTTTTAGTCTACAAGCAAATGTTGTAGAGCAATTATGCATTATACAAAATAATATATATTTAAAATCCATACACAAAAACATAAAAATTGTTACATGCCTCTTTCTGACACATGCACACTCTACTATGAATAAGAATTAAAAAAAAACAGTATTGTCATCAAACTTTATCACAAATCCACATTTGTACATCTATAATTATGAATTAGACAATTAGTTAATTTGATACAATACCAAAGCAAGAATAATCGAAAAACAACTATACCACCGCATACTAATAAGTAAGACATAACAGATAACCAAATTCTTGAATCTTAAAACAAATTTCAACTCGAGCATTTAGTGAATATTAAATTAACTAATATTCCGCCCGTAGACGGGCCGACCCTAGTTATTATATATATACATGTTAAGGTTATCGTTTGTGTGAACAAATGTAGAAAATGCTCAAAGAGCTTTATTTAAACAGTTTGCAGTAGTGCCAGTGAATGGGTTGATACACTCAGTGGCAGCTCTTCTTTTTCACCGAGGAAGATTATATTGATCAAAGTATTTTACAGCAGAGAGAAACATTGATCGGATAACAAAAACGGAGGAAATAAAGGATTTCTCCAGAATCTAAGCCGACATAAACAAGTTCTTCGAAGACAAAGTCCTCACTTAGGGAGACATTTTAAAACTAACTTGAAATAATATACATGGTGATCAAAGTAAGAAGTAAGAACGATGTTTTCCGGTTTGAAGCTCAGGTTTCTTTGGTTAAATATAATTGCTATACTTATTCATTATGGAAGGTTTCAACTTTCAAGTTCTTCATCCAAGATGCGATTGGAGCGTTGGTGTTTATCATTTTACAGCTTTCTTTCTTTTCGTTCTAGTTGGCTTTTAATCTTGGTTTAGCTTAAACCGCTTAATCACCATGTATTTTACACTTAGTGGCAGATCTATAAACTGTTTTTACCCAAGAAAAAAGTTACATAATAAAAATTAGAAATATAGTTTAATAAATCAACATGGGCAATATTAAAAGTCGGTAAGCAATTACACCAAATTTATAAATACTCTTGTTTATTTCTACAACACTAAATTCACATCAATTAAGGAGATGATTGGAAGAAGTTGTAGCTTTATATTTTTGGTTTAGAAATAAAACTGTAGATTTTTTTGTTGTGGTTGTAGATACTTTTGCTGTAGAATATCAGCTGTATGTTTAAAAAGATTCAATGACTTACATATAAATATTCTAAAGCAAAAAATAAATACTCTAGATTTTTGGCTTTCCACATCTAAAAATAAATAAAAAAAGAAAAATTTGTAGCTTTAAAAAATATTTACAAAGTATGATTGGCAAAATTTTGGGCTGTAGAAATAATTTTGGCTGTAGAAAGATCTTACAACACTTCTAAAGTATTTGCCAATCAACCCCTAAGTTTTAATAAAAAAATAAAAATCACAGTTCTTAAAATAACCTACAGTTGTACAAGTGCTTTATAGAGCCAAATATTCACAGCAATTTTTTTAGGATTTCTATAAAATTCTAAAGCAATATAATCTAAAGACACAACTAAAAGTCTACAGATTTTTTTCTACATCAAAATTTTTAAAGATAAAACCATTACCAATCGAACTCACTAAAAGGGACAACTCGATACACTTAGCCACGTGTGTAAGCAAACTAATTTGAATTATGTTGTTGATCTTTGATATATGTACGGAAAATATATATGGCATAGTTTTTATTTGATTTATACTTAAATTCTCAAAAAGTTTCATACATTTTTAAATTATATATTATTATTTAGAAAAACTTTATTTTACCCTCAAAAATCAAAATATTTAATTTATTTATTTTAAAAGGGAATATTGTCCATAAAACACGTGAGTTGTCCGATGAAAATAGAGAAACTAGGGTTTTTAGCTACCAGTCAGATCATTGTTCACCCAAATCCGATATGTTGGGTCCAAGAGTATAAGGTTTATTTTGGTCGGTTTCTCTTCTTCTTCTTTAGTGATTTTTGAACGAGTATATTCTTGATATCAAATGTCTTATCCCCGTGGGAATTTGCGATATCATCTATACTATACTAAAA
This sequence comes from Brassica napus, assembly GCF_020379485.1. Lineage (NCBI taxonomy): Eukaryota > Viridiplantae > Streptophyta > Magnoliopsida > Brassicales > Brassicaceae > Brassica > Brassica napus. Next base: position 18,921,685 of record NC_063440.1, read on the forward strand.
GAAGAATAAACTCCACAGCTAAGGTGTCCACATCAGCAAATTAATTCGAGCCAATCAGATTCTAAATATATGCCATGTCAGCACGACCTTAATCTTCCTTGCAAATTTGTCGATCAAAATCCCAGAAACAGATCATTTGCTCACCCCGTTACAATCTCTACATCTCTTTTTCTCTCTTCTCCGAGCTTCTCCGTTGGGTGAACGACTACTGTTGAATTGATTTCTTCCTTTCGATTCGATTCTCTCTACCGATTACTAAGGTTCTCTCTCTCTCCATAGATCATCTCTCCTTTGTTTATCCGCGAACGTATCTCTCTATTCTGAGCAGTTAGATAGCCACCTTCTTTCTCTTCTCTTCTAATTTAGTCTTTTGATAGATCTGATTGAGATTTTTTGAGGGTTTCATCTTTCCAGCTTATGGGTTTCGATAAAGCCTCTTCCTTTACTTACGATCACCCATCTGCTATTGGTTCATCAATGGCTGTTGAGAAAGGTTGGTCGTGACTGAAGCTTGACTCCGGAGATGAAGAACTCGCCGTGAAAGCTTGGTCGCGGTAAAGCTCCGAGATGGTGAGGTTGAAGACGACTCGACAGAGACGAAGCTTTCACTGAGAAGAGCACGGCTTGACGAAGCGGGTAAGAAACATCGGGTTGGAGCGACGAAGCCTAACCGTTCGTTCCAGTTTCGAATCATCACAAGTGCTGGAGCGGGCAACGCACAGCGGGTTGATGAAGTGGCCGTACCATGAGCGTGCGCTGGAGCAGGTGGTGCTAGCGAGGAGAAGAAACCGCTCGGGACCTCAAACAAACTCGAAGCTGCACAGCAGCTTCTCAAAACAGGCTGATGAAACCGCTGTGGTCATTGCACTGCTCGGAGCAGCTTAGTGGAGCGAGGAGAAGAGGCCGCTCGCTTTGGTGATCGTTGTGGAATTTGCCAGGTTCATTCTTATCAAGGATAATGAGTAACAGGAGCAGCAGCAATCGTTTTGATTATTTAAAGTTGCAAGCTTTTTTCTAGATTTAGGACAAACTTTCAGTTATGAGTGCATCATGGGCAGATGTGGCTGACTCTGAGAAGGCTGCTTCCAGGGCAAAGCCTGCTTATGTTCCCACACATCTAAGGAACATGCAGTCTGAGCCTGTTGCTACTTTGCCACAAAATGATCGTCCGGGGTATGGTGGTCAACCGTCTAGATGGGCTCCTGGAGGTGGAGTTGGTGGAGGCGGTGGCTACAGGAATGATGTAGGGAGGACGAGTAAGTGGTGGTGGTGGCTGGAACAACAGAGGTGGAGGATGGGACCGTGAAGTTAATCCGTTTGGAGATGATGCTGATTTAGAACCTGCCGTTCAGGAGAATACTGGCATTAATTTTGATGCTTATGAAGATATTCCCATCGAGACCAGTTGAGGATACGTGCCTCCTCCTGTTAACACTTTTGCTGACATTGATTTTGGGGAGGCGTTGAATCTCAACATCAGGAGGTGTAAGTACGTGAGGACAACACCTGTACAGCGTCACGCCATTCCGATACTTCTTGCAGAGAGGGATTGATGGCATGTGCTTAGACAGGGTCTGTGAAGACTGCTGCCTTTTGCTTTCCGATAATTAGTGGAATCATGAGAGATCAGCACCTTCAGAGACCTCGTGGTTCACGGACCGTTTACCCTCTTGCAATTATCCTCTCACCAACAAGGGAGCTGGCATCTCAGGTAACATAGAGAATCTACTCATTCTCTCACATAATATAATTTCTTCAGACAAGACACATGTGTATTTTTTAAATATACAAAAATTTTGACGTTTTGCTTTTTTTTTTTTAAGATTCATGAAGCGAAAACATTCACATGCCAAACTGGTGTGAAGGTCATTGTTGCTTACGGAGGAACACCTATTAACCAGCAGGTAATTATCATGCACATGTAATTTTTCTTTCTTGGTTGTCCACCTTTGTCTTTGGATATTGTTTTATGTTTTATAGGGGTGTTGTCTATTTTAAGTTAATAGCAGCTTACGGCTTACTGGTTTGGGGTCTGCTAGCTCTATTCTTCCTTATATCAGTCTCATTTTTGAAATTATGTTTTGATTTTGAAGTCAGCAGTGCATGATTAATATTGTATCGTACATAACATCATGTTTAACGTGATCCTCATCCTCTTCACTCCCATTCAAAAATTTAAATATTTATTAAATCATTGTGTTATTGGTCATCAAAATTTACAGATTTAAGTATTCAAAATGATTACACATGCAGTGTGTGTGTATGTATATGAAATGAAGGTTAAATATGATTACCAAAATATTAATAGAAACTTTAACTATGTTTACATCTAAAATATACATTAGTATATAAATTAATGATATTTTAAACACAAAAATTATTATCTTTTAAAACAATTCATTTTAATTTGTCAAATACTATATCAACAAATAAATGGTAATCAATCTTTATATTTAAGTTTAGGGGTGGGCGTTCGGATACCCATTCGGGTTCGGTTCGGATCTAATTGGGTTTCGGGTTTTCGGGTTTAAAGATTTCAGCCCCATTCGGATATTTCTAAATTTCGGTTCGGGTTCGGTTCGGATCTTTGCGGGTTCGGTTCGGTTTCGGATAACTTATTTAAATTATTTTTAAAATTTTAATTTTCATTATATGCTTAAACTTTCTCAAAATCTATAAAACAAAATAATATATTACATATAAATTTTTATGACATATGTCAAAATACCTAAAATTAACATATAAATTGGTTTGATTTGAATATTTGGATATAAAATCAATAGATATTTTAAGCATTTTGGTGTTTTGAATATATTTTAGCTATTATAGACATTTACTTTTGACTATTTATGTATATTTCAAGTATTTTAGACAACTTAAAAGTATCTTACATATTTTGGATTTTTAATATATATTAAATCTAAAAATAAGTAATATATTTAGGTATATAAATCTATTTTGGTTACATTCGGGTACCCGAGATACTTTGGTTCGGGTCGGGTTCGGTTTCGGTTCTTTAGATACCAAAATTTTGAACCCGTTCGGATATTTAATCAATTTTGGTTCGAATTTGGTACTACTTTTTCGGATCGGGTTCGGTTCGGTTCTTCGGATCCGAATTTTTTGCCCAGCCCTATTTAAGTTTAAATTTAAAATATATATAAATTTTATAAACAACAAACCGCGCGTAGCGCGGTAAAACTTCTAGTCACAGTAAAAGAAGAAATAATCTCCACCAATATGTACTATGCAAATAAAAATTGCTTCACATATTTTTGAGAATTTTCCCTAAATATAATGATCTTTTTTTTTATATTTACTGTCAGTTGTGTGTGTGTCTTTTCTTCTTTTTCTATGTAAGATTCCTATGGCAAAATGTGCGAGATCTAATTTATGGTGTATCTCAATATATATGGTACGTACGTACTCATTGGCTAGTAGCTGGTTAGCTAGCTCTGTCACAATATCGTGTCTTAAATTAGTTTCATCTGATTGTCCGCAACTAACTATCCATCTTTCGTTTTGTTGTTGGAAGTAGCAAGAATAGTAGGAACGTTTGACATATATGTATTTATGAATTATCTTGTATAAAAGTGAATCAAATGCATTGTACTAATAAATAAAGTTAGCAGGTCGTCTTCACAGTCTTTATCAGCTGGCACAATCTCCTATGACACCATTCTCTCCTCACACGTTTGAACACTCAGTGTCACATTTGCATAACACGTTTGCTTCAGTGTGAGAACATATTTTGGCGGGTCAATTCTCTTTATGGATTGTAGTAATTTGTAAGGATGTAAATAAAAAGGATGGTCAGTTGTTAAAACCAGAAAAAAATATAGCCAGTTGCATGAACCAAGCTAGACGTTTGTATTAATTGGTTCGGTAGGCCCTACGCACACTTCCAAAGTTCGTTGATTTCTTTCGCCCTGAATAAAGAAAACCCCAAAAAAAAACGGACTGCCTTTGGAGTTTGACAACATGTGTAAGAGATTTATCGTGGAAAGGGAAACTTTTACCCAAAATCCTAAGTAGTAATTGAAAGTAATAGAGAAATGATACAGATATAGATAGGTTAGGCATAATTAATTAAAGAGAATGTGGTAAACGTAAATGTTATGGTTGCTTCCCTCTATTATACATTTGCTATCTATCTACCTTTCCTAACTAACAATTCAATCGGCCGTACGACTAACAAAGAGAATAGTAGAGGAAGAAAATATAAATTAATCTGATGAAAGCTTTTGATAATTGCTAATTGCCACTACACATTCTCTCTCTCTATATGTATATATAAATTAATGTAATTAATTAATAATTAACATAATTAACCCCAGTCTCTTAGCCGGAGTTCTTAACTCATGATTTGACACTTTTTGTTTTTTTTTAAATATTTTTCGGCTAAAAAACAGCTCTTATATCTTTTATTTAAGAAACGGTTCTTAATTTTTCTTAGTTAAAATCTAAAAAAAACTAAAAACGGTCTCTTAACCGAATCTAAGAACCCCAATTAAGAGATTGGGGTTAATGATGTTCTTAAACGGTTCCCTTCCCTACACCTTCCTCTATTAACGTAAGTATAGGGGTTTCATTTACGTACGTACTCTACTTTGTTTGAACGATGGTTACAATAACATATATATATGCAAGTAACAACCTGTGCGATATGTCATGGATGTCGCATATACCCTATATATTAATGTTTTAAACTGTACAAATCTTTCCATTTTATATAATAAGATAATCAAATTAACATGTCAAGTGAATCACATATTCACATGCATGTACTTAGGTGGCGTTGTACATATATATATATATATATATATATATATAGAGAGAGAGAGAGAGAGAGAGAGAGAGAGAGAGAGAGAGAGAGAGAGAGATGATGATGTAGAGTATCATATGTAGGTCTAGGTGCATGGTGATTAAGTAATAAAGAGAGGCTGGAGGAAATGGAAAGGGGTTGGAGGCAAACCCATTAAGAGCATTCATTTCCTTTTAAGGTCACTGAAATTAATGAATAACGATCCGTCAATGCCCTCTCTCCCTCTCGTTGACCACCCAAAATAACCCCAAGTTATCTTTCCCTTGCAAATTGTATGTCCCTGCTCACGTCATCTATTATTCTTTTAGCTTTCAACAACTCTTCTCCGGCCTTCACAATTAATTATTAGCTACTCCTAATTACTAGTACTATTGTTTATTACGGAGTACTATACACTGCTTGACTCTACAAGCATGTAATTTTGGGATTCAGGGAATATTTATTAGCATTATTATAATTAAGTTACAGAGCACAAGGCATTTAAGGTTTCCATGTAAGTACTCTGATACTATTATCCTGTTCTCTCTACCAATGTTTTTTTCATTTTCCTATGCTCACGCAATTACTTGCTTTATAGTTGCAACCAAGTTTATATATAGATACGTTTTTAGAACAAAATATAGAGATGTAACGTTGCATTCTGTATACGCAAGTTACTTGGATGTTGTTTGAAAGAAGATGTCATATTAAAAGATAGTACATATTATAAATCCTATAACTATTACAATATCTCTAATAAAGAAATAGAAGTCATAATATTAGGAGTAATGATGGTAATTAAGGAGGAAAGAAGAAAGCAGAAAATGCGGTTGGAGAATTAGGTGCTTAAAGTTAGTTGAGTCTATCCCAGTATCTAACAGTCAACTCTCTCTCTCTCTTTACCTAGCCATTATTATTATTTTTATTTTAAAACAATGACCTGACATATGCATATGTCTTTTCTCTCTCTACTCTCTACACATGTAATTCAATTCAATTAAAGAAGAGACAGAGAAGTTCGTCTTTGTTTGTATACCCTTAAATCATGCAACCCCTTATTCTCATTCCTACTCCCTGTCTACGGTAATTTATATGAACTTAATTATGTAGTTTAAACCGATTAACTTCATGAGTAATGATGGCAAACTTATGTTCAAATACCTAATTTTCAATCGTTTGTGCGGTGCAGAAATAATTCGAACATTTTGTTAACAATTTTTTTTGTTTTTTTGTTAACAAAATTAAATATATATAGGAACGGATATTTTCCAAATTCACAACCGAATTTCTCATACGAACATATCTAATATTTATTTTTTGAAAATAATGTACATCAATGGACAATGGCTGCAGTGATGTATAAGCTGGCCATGTTTTAAAGTAATCAAGTGTGAATATAATTGTAAACTAAATGGTGAGTATATATATATGCATAAGTATATAACTAGGAAGAAAGGGTTAAATTATAATTAAATGAAGCACCTAAAAGTCAAGCAATAGAGAAATATCTGAAAAACGACCGTTTACATAATTGGAATATATATAGCCTTATCTGTATATGTAATATAAGAGTACATTTTAGTATAAAATAATAAATAAAAGCAATAAATATAGAGATTAATATAAATAGAAGGAAGGAGGAGAGGGAAGATAAAGCAAATTAAGATTTCGGAGCGTATGTCAATGGCCGTCGAGATGTCATCGAAACAACCCACCAAAGACTTCTTCTCTTCTCCAGCCCTCTCCCTCTCTCTCGTACGTATACTTTCTTTAACTTCTACTCCCACAAATCATATAAATTGATTCATATACTGTATTATACATATACATTATTGTATAAGTTTACATTTTAATGGTGATTTATATGTATAAAAGGCTGGGATATTTCGGAATGCATCCTCCGGCAGCACGAACCCTGAGGAGGACTTTCTGGGAAGAAGAGTAGCTGACGATGAGGATCGGACGGTGGAGATGAGCAGCGAGAACTCGGGACCCACGAGATCCAGATCAGAGGACAATTTGGAGGGTGAGGAGGATCAAGAGGAAGAGGATGGTGCAGGAAACAAGGGCAACAAGAGGAAGAGGAAGAAGTATCATCGCCACACCACCGATCAGATTAGACACATGGAAGCGTATGTTCTTTCTTCCCTTAACTAGTAACCTTTTCTACATATATTTAATTCACACATGAATATGACGATTCAGGTATTCCCATTATTGTCTTAGCAAAAAAAAAGGTATTCCCATTATTTGATATTAGGGTTTCATAACAAAAACATTCATTACATTGGTCTTGCCTCTCTGTGCGTACTTGTTCATGTTAACACACTCTATATATATGTATATATATTATACATTTCATATATGAATATGATGATTATAAATTATCTCAACTTGATGAAAAAAAAATTATCTCAAGTTTCTTCCAAAATATATATGTTTACTTAATGTATATCACCACGTCTCCACATACATATACGCTAATGAGTACTACTAGTCATCGATCATCATGCCCTATGTATATAGGGCATATTTCATGTAATGGACAAATATATTGCCGATGTTTAGTTACAATGTTTGCACATGCTTACACTTTATTTCTCTCTCTCTTTCTTATTCCGTACATGATTTGGTTTTTGGTTGGACATATATTGTTAAACTGTTTCATTCGATCATAATTAAAGCCGATCGAGAGTGCTATATGTATAGGTAGTTAGGGTTCATTTTCATTAGCAAGCATATCTAGGAGTTTCATGTTTTAGAATACAAAAAAGAATGTAATGGTTAGATATATATCTGAACAATGATGGAAATTTGGAAAGGTCGGAATGTGAATTTGATGAGGTTGCATGCAGGCTGTTCAAAGAAACACCTCATCCGGACGAGAAGCAAAGACAGCAGCTGAGCAAGCAATTAGGACTAGCTCCTCGCCAAGTCAAGTTCTGGTTCCAAAACCGCCGCACCCAGATCAAGGTACATATGTGTATCATCTAGCTACTATTCGTGATGATATGTATTTTAAAAGGTCGAAAACAAATATAGTTATAACTAAAATAAAACATAAATACAGGCTATTCAAGAACGACACGAAAACTCATTGCTGAAAGCGGAGCTAGAGAAGCTGAGAGAGGAAAACAAAGCGATGAGAGAGTCATTTTCCAAGGCTAATTCCTCCTCGTGCCTCAACTGCGGAGGAGGAGGAGGAGGAGGAAGCCCCGATGATCTCCTCCTTGAAAACACCAAACTAAAAGCCGAACTTGACAAGCTTCGTGCGGCTCTCGGACGGACTCCCTATCCCCTTCAGGCCTCATGCTCCGATGATCAACAGCGCCGTGTTGGCTCACTCGAACTCTACACGGGGGTCTTTGCCCTCGAGAAGTCCCGCATCGTGGAGATTGCCAACCGAGCCACCCTTGAACTTCAGAAGATGGCCACCTCCGGTGAACCTCTGTGGCTCCGCAGCCTTGAGACTGGCCGTGAGATTCTTAACTACGATGAGTATCTCAAGGAGTTTCCTCAAGATCAGACCTCTTCATTTCATGGAAGAAAAACCATTGAAGCCTCCCGAGATGTGGGTATCGTGTTTATGGACGCACATAAACTTGCCCAAAGTTTCATGGACGTGGTACTTTTTTTTTACTTATTTCATTTGAATATATACTTTACACACATCGTTAAGTAGAAACGCAAATTAAAATATTGATGTGTGTGTCGTGCAGGAGCAATGGAAAGAGATGTTTGCATGTTTGATCTCAAAGGCGGTTACGGTTGATGTAATTCGACAGGGTGAAGGGCCTTCCAGGATCGACGGTGCCATTCAGTTGGTTAGTACTGATAATCTCAATTTATATATTTAGTGAGAACATATTAATGAAGACAAGTGAGCTAATATATTATCAGTGCCGGTCTAACATCTTCAAGTTTTTTTTATGCCCTAAACTCACTTAAAATTGTATGTCCTTGTTATTTATAAATTTTTTTATAATGCCCTATATACAACTAAAATTATGGCTTAAAATCATGATGCCCTAAGCTGTCTTATATTGTTAATATTGGCAGATGTTTGGGGAGATGCAGCTGCTCACTCCAGTTGTCCCAACAAGAGAAGTCTACTTTGTGAGAAGTTGCCGCCAGCTGAGCCCTGAGAAATGGGCCATCGTGGATGTATCGGTCTCTATGGAGGAGGACAACAACGCAGAGAAGGAGGGTTCACTGCTGAGATGTCGGAAGCGCCCTTCAGGGTGCATCATCGAGGACACCTCCAACGGCCACTCCAAGGTCACTTGGGTGGAGCATCTTGACTTGTCTGCTTCCACGGTTCAGCCTCTCTTCCGCTCTTTTGTCAACACCGGTTTGGCCTTTGGTGCTAAACATTGGGTCGCCACCCTTCAGCTCCACTGCGAACGACTTGTCTTCTTCATGGCTACCAACGTCCCCACCAAGGACTCTCTCGGTCAGTCCATTTACTCTCTCTATTTTTTTTTTCTTTTTGCATTCCTCCCAGATTAATTAATCCAAATTATTATCATCTTAGGGGTTACAACGCTGGCCGGGAGAAAGAGCGTACTCAAGATGGCGCAGAGGATGACACAAAGTTTCTACCGCGCCATTGCTGCTTCTAGCTACCATCAGTGGAACAAGATCACCACCAAAACTGGACAAGACATGAGGGTTTCATCCAGAAAAAACCTCCATGATCCTGGAGAGCCTACCGGAGTCATAGTTTGCGCTTCTTCCTCCCTCTGGTTACCTGTTTCTCCTACTCTTCTCTTTGATTTCTTTAGAGATGAAACTCGTCGCCATGAGGTACCTTCTAAAATCCACATATACACTTACATACAATCAACAATGTACAACCGTTTTGATTCCACTCATATATCTATATCAACAGTGGGATGCTTTGTCAAACGGGGCTCATGTTCAGTCAATTGTAAGCTTATCCAAGGGACAAGATAGAGGCAACTCAGTGTCTATCCAGGTATATTTATTTTGTCAGCTCAGTTTGTCTGCTTGACTTCCATATATATATATTCTAAATTTTTATAATTGTATCCTCAAAAATTCCAGACAGTGAAATCGAGAGAAAAGAGCACATGGGTGCTGCAAGACAGCTGCACAAACTCATATGAGTCGGTGGTTGTATACGCTCCCGTAGATATAAACACGACACAGATGGTGATCGCAGGACATGATCCAAGCAACATCCAAATCCTCCCTTGTGGATTCTCAATCATACCTGATGGAGTAGAATCACGACAACTGGTAATCTCGTCTGCACAAGAGGCAGACAGAAACACACAAGGAGGGTCTCTGCTCACAATGGCCCTCCAAACGCTCGTCAACCAATCTCCGGCAGCAAAGCTGAATATGGAGTCTGTGGAATCAGTCACAAACCTCGTCTCTGTCACGCTGCACAACATTAAGAGATGCCTACAAATCGAAGATTGTTGATGATAAAATAACTCACATCATGTGTCACGTTTATTATGGAGATGTTGTTTACCTATATAAAGTATATGATAATGTATAGCAGTGCATTAAGTTTTTTTGTACAAAAACATGCTGTCTTTCTGCAACCATACTATTATCCAAATATTTATGCTGCAAGCATTAAGAGCATCATACTCGACAGGAAAGAGAAAACTGAGAGAACTCGGTAACATATGAATCTTCAGACAAACCATAAGCACAATCAGAAGCAGATATAAAAAGAGTAAGTAGGGGCAGTTGCCCCCAAACAATTTTAAATTCTCTAACACAACCAGCTCTCAAGACAGTTTAAATTTTTCATTACAAATGATTGTACAAGGAGATATACATATGTATATATTTGATATGGTTGTAAGCTTTGTAATTGGGGTTTACAATAAAATGAGCCTAATATTAAGCCCGCGCTATTGATAAAAAAGAATTGGAAACAAATTACAAAACTCATCTTCTTAGTTTCGAATCCTAATAAGTAATAATCTCTCTCCTCTTGGCTCCTTTTTTGTGTCCTAATTTGAAAAATATCCCAGATCAATGCCGAGCCGTTGGGCTATTGACCCCACCTAGGGTTTCGAGGTATGACGTCTTCTTGGTGGCGACGACATTTAGCTTCTCCTTCACCAACTTATCATCCGACGACGTATCTTTCTTCGAATCCAAGTCTTCGTTCCCCTGATCGAAGTCCCAACCCATGAAATCTGATAACGTCATGCTTCCCACCAATGTCTCTTCCTCTGGTTCCATCGGCGTGCTCCTCTTGCTCACCGCTCGATCTGCATCTAGAACGTCATTGATTCTCGACAGTACCGTGTACGCCAAGCTCTCCAATATTCTTGAGTAGCTCTCCAGCACCGATTGCCCCACGTCCTATGGTGATAACAACCACGTAAGAAATCAAATGGACCATGATGCAAAAACTGATGCAAAAAATAGAGTTAGTTAACCTTGCTGAATTGGATTTTGCTGATGTCGAGGGAAGACTGAGAAATCCCAGGGTATCTATGCTTGAGGATGAGCAAAATGGTCTCAGCTCGCTCTTCGAAAACCTCTCGCTTCTCCAGACTCACGCCTGAGGCCCATGGGGCCGATGGTTTGTTATCCTTTTGTACCATTTTGCGTTTCCATATGATGATTGACGCCTCGATTTTGTTTTTCAGGTCTAAGATCTTGTGCTCCGATGACATGTCCATGCTGTTCAGGAACTGGTCCGGGTCGAAAAACTCCACAGTTATATTTTTGTACATCTGATCTCCGAGACTCGCCCTCCCATTCTACACATAAAGAAACAAGTGTTAATTCCATCAACACTCAAATCAGCAAGCTATTGGTAGTGTGCATGGTTCTAAAAATCGGTTTGGACTGTTTATACAACTTGAATGGATTTAATCCGCTTTAAGTTTTTTTTTTTTTGATAACCTTGAGAACCCAGGACGGATATAACCCTTTTACCACTAGGTCAAAACCATTTGGTTCGCTTTAAACTAATACTAGATTCTGACCCGCCCTTAAAAGGGCGGGTATATTTTTTGTTTTGATTTTCTTTTTAGAAATTTAATTTTTATATTTATGCTTTTCTTTATAATCATATTTGTGTATTTTTTGTAATCATATTTTTGTATAAAACTTAATCAAAATCCATTTTATAAAATAATAAAAATTTAAAAATTGATTCGGCATATGCTCGTTTCTCGTAATGATATGCCCGTATGCCCGTTTTTTGTAATTTTTTTCTAATATGTTAAAGAACTTTAATTTATATGTTTGTGTATAATATTTTTAAAATTATTAGTAAGACGTTTTGATAATTTTATTGAATTTGTGATATTACATAACTATACACTTGTATCGTAGCAATTTCACACATTAATTTTGTACTTTATTCCTAAACAGTGATTTTTTAATAGTAAACTATAGTATAATTTTTATTAATAAAATAGTAATAAAATAGATAAAATTATATGTTTCTCATTCAATTTTCATGATTTGATTTCATATATAATGGTTTATATGAATTTATTATTACTAATTTCTTATGTAATTAAAAATAAGTTTTGTAAATTTTGACCCAATGTAAGAGGTGTATAATTAATAAATTTATTTGATATAAATTTTAATTGTTTGCTTGTGTATCTACATTTAAATGTTACAAATACGCATTATATTTGTGAAAATTATTGTAAACATAATTTTCTAATGAATATAGTTTTTATTATTGAATATGTAATCAGGGTTTTGAATGATATGCAATATACAATAGAACCTCTATAAATTAATAATGTTGAAACTTTGAAATTTTATTAATTTATAGAGATATTAATTTACAAAAAACTTCTTATTTATATTTCTTATTTTAAGATATATTTATTCTAAGAAAATAAAATATTTGATTTTAGTGTATAGAATTAATTGTTATTTTTTGAAATTTGATATTTATATTACTTTTATTATATTATTTGGTGTATATAATATATATTGCATATAACTTAAATGTGATTTTAGATATAATATCACTAATTATCATCAAAAATATAGTAAGTGTTAAATAAATATAAAGATAATTTCATTGTGAATATAAAAACAACAATATAATAATAGGTTCTTACTTATATAAAGTAGGTATACATATAAATGATTAATTTATAATTTTAATGGGACCATATATTTACATAGAATTTTCTTAAAAAATATTATCTTATTATTTTATCGATTTATGTCAAATTTTCAACTGGTCCAAGTTGAGACCGGCAAAATTTATTAATTTATAAAGATTATTAATTTATCGAGTATTAATTTATAGAGGTTCTACTGTATTTGATAGAAATTTAAAATGTGTAATCAAATTTGAACAGAATCAAGCTATTTCTTGCATTTAATAACATTTTGAGTTATTAACCTATTTAATAAAAAAAATAGTTGTACCCACAAAATGAATCGAAATAGACCCGAAAATCAGGGTTGTAAACCATAAAATGTTCATTCAATACTGATTTGATTTTTAGATGCATTAAACTGCCTCAAATGTTCGTGTTATACAAAGACACGTTGATAATTGATATTTAGATGCAGTTATTGAGTGACGATTTTGATTTTGATGCTATCCCGATTATTATGCAAGTAAAGTAGTGGTTACATCCATAATATATATTTTGATGCAGTTAGTATTTTTTAAGTATGTATTGTTGAAATAATTGTTGGACATAACTTTTATCAATGGGTCACACTACTGTTTTAATAGAATAGATCAATCGGTTTAAATAGATCTAAGTTAGTTTAAATATGTTTAGTTAATCAATTATGTTGTTACATATCTACAAATTTGTCCAATTTTTTTTTGTATATGTAATTTTGATAATTTATCAAAATAATTTTATAATTAAATCTAAAAACTAAAATTTCTTATGTAAATGTAATATATATACAATAGATACTAATTTGTTAACGTTTAGCCCAGTTTAATAAATGGAAAAAAAAAAAAAAAAAAAAAAAAAAAAAAAAAAAAAAGTTAACGTTTAGTCCCTGTCTATTCTTCCGAATAATTTCGCCTAGTAGCTAACCCTCTAAATGCTCCTAAATACCGTCTAGCCATTGTGTTTACCTTGGGGAGAGAGTCGATGTAGCTCTCTGGGATCTCCATCTCAAACAAAACCTGCGCGTTTATGGCCATTGCTGCCTTGAGTACCTGGTTTACACAATCTTTTTGGTACTGCAAAAACCTTCTAGAAGCTTCTGATAAACCATCTGGAGGTACTTTTACTTTGGGAATCCACCATTTTTCGTCATGTCCCTTAGTGTTGTCTGAGTCAGGTGAGTCTTTTGAGACATAGCCGAACTCACTTTGGTCCTTGAAATTATCCAGACAATCCTAAGCAGAAAAGAGCAAACAACAACAAACTTGATGACTTGATTGTTAGGCTAAAAAATGTAATGAAATTTTTTTCAGGTTATAAGAAGTCATATCATATGGTCTGAGACAAAAAAAATTTACAATGAGCATGGCGTCAAGTTTCCTCAAGGCGGGGATATTCATGTGGAGGTCATTACGTTGGCGTGTGGTCATTATCTGTTAAAGTAAGACCCAATAAATCATATGGTTTGTTGTTACCAAATTTCATATGCACAAGGGAGTAGTACTAACTAACCTCCATAGTGGTCCCATCTTTGTTCTTTTGCTGAGACGGAGCAAACTCAACAACGTAGTCGGTCACAGAGAGAAGCCAATCAATCTCTCTTCTCCATCTTGCTCTCCTATCTGCAGGCATTGGCTCCAAACGCCTTTGCTCTCCAAACACGGAAGCTACCAACAACATGATTTATCAGATAATGTGTGACCGTCAATATATATATATAATAATATAATCCATAAAATGTTACCTGCAAGGTTTGTGATTGCGTTTGAGAGAGCGAGAGCCGAGCAAACACCTTTGCCTCCACCGGAATTGTCCTCTCCCAGCAGCAGCTTGGAGAAGCGCTCTTTCATCTGTTCCATGTCTGAAGACAGGTAGATAAAATAGCATTAGATATATATATGCATATGAAGTTTCAAATTGTCTAAAAATAGTAAAGAGAAAATAGACATGCCTGCGAGTAGCTGTTTCTCTCTAGCCTGTGCTGCAGCGAGCGCTGCATCATCCGCAGACGGTCTTGAGACTAACGGACTCTTGTTAGGATGAATTATGGTCAACGGTTCAACCTCCTGAGATCCGGCAGCAGCCTCATCTAAACCGGGTTTAGAGATGGGGCTGTTGGATTGTTTCCCTGCATTGTTGTTGTCGTTGTTCCTCCATTTGAAATTGAAGAGCTTGCTCCTGTAGCTTTCCTGCTCTTGTTCTGATGCACGAACCATTACTGATCTTTTTATTATTATAAAGAACTAGGGAGAAGAAGAATAAGAATGGAAAAGAGAATGTGGCAAGGCCTGAGAAGGCCTCTCTTGTGATCGACGAGTCAGAGAGAAATAAGAAAAAAGGAAAAAGAGAGAAGCAAAAGGAATAGCTAAATGAGCGACAAAACCATAAAAAGGAATGCTAATTGTTACACTGGTTTTGGATGAGAAAATTGTGGGAAAGCAATGGATTTGAAGGTGGGAAACGTGAGGAGCATGTTATACACCACACCTGTTAATTATAACCAAACGATTAATTAGGATTTTGATAATCAAAGATAGAGAGCAGTTTGAATAAATATGATTTGGAAGTCATAATAATGGATTGTGCGATTACCTTAATTAACCTATACATGAATAAATGTCAATACACAAGACGGTGGGTTCATGAACTCAAATTTGCATGAGTTTCAAACGTGCAATGTTGTCCATAAATTTGAATTGTCATTGCCGTTATGAGACAAAATGATGGAGAAGAAAGGTTCATTATCTCTAAATGAACTAATGGGCCATTTCTATTACGGGCCATACTATATTAGCCCATATGACATTGGCCCATATGATATTGATCTTTATAGCTGTGTAACGCTCTCTCTCTCTCGGCAACCTTATAGCAACCACTCACTTGTCTTGTCTGCGTTCGTGAGCCTTTGCAGAGAGAGATGGAATCAATCGGAGTCCTCATGATGTGCCCCATGAACTCCTACCTGGAGAACGAGCTTCAGAAGCGCTATAACCTTCACCGCTTCTGGACTTGTCCGGAGAAATCCGTTTTCTTAGAAACTCATCGGAGCTCCATCCGCGCCATCGTCGGAAACGCTTCTGTAGGCGCTGACGCTAAGCTCATCGATGATCTCCCCAAGCTTGAGATCATCTCCAGCTTCAGCGTGGGCGTCGACAAGATCGATTTGGGGAAATGCAAGGAGAAAGGGATCCGAGTCACCAACACTCCCGACGTTCTGACGGAAGACGTGGCGGATCTGGCGATTGGGCTTATCCTGGCTCTGCTCCGACGCTTGTGTGAGTGCGATCGATATGTGAGGAGCGGCAAGTGGAAGTACGGTGATTTCCAACTTACTACTAAGGTCTCCCTCTCTCTCTACTCTTCAGTTTTTGCCTAGAGTGGGCGTTCGGGGTTTGGTTTGGAACTATTCGGATTTTAGGTTTTCGGGTTTAGAAATTTAAGTTCTGTTCAGATATTTATACATTTAGGTTTGAATTCGGTTCAGATGTTTGCTGGTTTGGTTCGGGTTCAGGTCTATTCGGATTTTGGGTTTTCGAGGTTAGATATTTATACATTTAAGATTGAATTCGGCTCAGTTGTTTGCTGGTTTGGTTCGGGTTCAGGTCTATTCGGATTTTGGGTTTTCGAGGTTAGATATTTAAGCTCCATTCAGATTTATATACATTTAGGTTTGAATTCAGTTCAGTTGTTTGCTGGTTTGGTTCGGGTTCAGGTCTATTCAGATTTTCAGTTCAGATTTATATACATTTAGGCATTCTTTCTTATTGATTCAGTTTAGTGGAAAGTCAGTGGGCATCATCGGTCTCGGTAGAATTGGGGCTGCCATCGCAAAGAGGGCTCAAGGCTTCAACTGCCCGATCAATTACTTCTCGAGAACAGAGAAGCCTGATGTAGGCTACAAGTATTACCCAACCGTGGTTGAGCTTGCTCAAAACTCTGACATCCTCGTGGTGGCGTGCGCACTGACTGACGAGACCAGACACATTGTGAACCGGGAGGTGATGGATGCGTTGGGTGCAAAGGGTGTGCTGATTAACATAGGGCGTGGGCCACATATTGATGAGAAAGAGATGGTGAAAGCTCTAACAGAAGGGCGCCTAGGTGGGGCTGGGCTGGATGTGTTTGAACAGGAGCCGCACGTGCCCGAGGAGCTCTTTGGACTTGAAAATGTGGTTCTGCTTCCTCACGTTGCGAGTGCCACTGTGGAGACACGGACTGCAATGGCAGATCTTGTAATGGGTAACTTGGAAGCGCACTTTGCTGGGAAACCACTTCTGACTCAAGTGGTCTGAGTGATGTCTTGTCCTTTTTAATTTTCTTATGATGTTGATAAACTAATACTGGAAAGGTTCATTTCTCTTCCAAATAAAGTTGCATTGTCGTATGTGTGTGTATATGGGATGGATTTAAAACCACTACAAGAACACTAATTAAAGTTGAATACAGCTGTGCCGCTTAAGACAAAGATGTAACAATCAGGTCCCAAAAAGGTTAACTAACAAAACTGTCATAGACAAGTAGTCAATGTTGTCAAGTGGAGAAAATATCTGTTTTGTCGAATAAGCTAAACTTCAGAAAAATATATTGTCATTGGTGCATCCAAACATAAGTGTAGTTAACTTTTTTTTTTTTGAACACATAAGTGTAGTTAACTAGCGTGCTCTTTTCGAGCCTTCTTGTGCGGTTGAGTGGCTTCAGAGCACTTGCCTTTGCTTTTCTCCATCTTGTCATCATCTTCTTGCCTGATGCACATAAGCCAAAAGAATCTTGGTAAATAACCAATCAGTACATCATGTGAGAAAACAGAAGGGTTTGGTTTGATGTGATACCCTCCCCCTGATGATAGTCTTTTCCAAACCTCTCCCTCTATCTCCCCTGAAGACATTAGTAGATTGTAACACTTAGTCATTCTCGCAATAAGCCATAACTAACAAAAAGGGAACTGAGACAACTTACCATTCACTGCTTCTAAGGAAACTGAGAATTTATTCTTCACAACTAAACCTCCAACAAACTCCACAGCAGTACGGGCTTTCATAGCTGTTTCTGAATCTATAAAACAAACGTAACCCGAATCCGATCCACCACCAGAGAACTCTATGTGCTGGAAAGAAAGAATGATCGGTCAGCAATATAACTCACTATTTAGAAGGTTGGAAAAAAAGTTTGCAAGTATATAACCTTAACGCTGCCAAATCTTTGGAAAACATCCTTGAGAACCTCAGTATCAATGTTTTCCCACGGAGGAACAACAACAAGTTGATCAGTGCAGTCACTTTCCGTGGCACATGATTTATCTGCCACCAAATCTCCGCTTTCCACTTTCTCAGCACTGACTGCCTTCCCTGTGATTTCATTTTCCAGATTCTTGGGATTTTCTGCAAGCCAGACAAGCTTCTGTTAGAGTAGCTCTTATTTTTTACTAGAGACCAAGTCTCAAACATGAGAAAGTACCTTTCTTTATTATATTTTCTGCATTGGTTATTCTTTTCAGTGTAAACTTGACAAGCTGACCTCTGTGGAACCTGTAGCATCATATATATATTAGCAGAAACATATGAGCCAACTTGCTTTTCCTCCATCAAGAAGGGTTATGAACAAACAAAAACAAACAACAGACTCACTCGTTGTGGGAGGAATCTGAAAGATTTGACTTCTGGATCATATTTTCTCTTTGACGGTCAAAATCACTCCTGTATATCAAACAGACACAGTTAAAGAGTCATGTTTGGAACAAAACCAATCCTATTCCTTATCCTTCACTTACTTTGGTACTAATACTAGTTCAGCGCCGGAATAGACCAAGCTCTGCCTCAAAACATCTTCAGCTTCTTCCTCAGACGATAATTCAACCAAAGCAGTGCCACAAAAGTATTGCTTATCTCCAATGTGGTGAGGTAGCCTCACACTGTTCACCTGACAAAAAATAAACTCAAATCAAACAATGAACAAGATTTTATCAAGAAGCTAGTTTTTGGACGACATCATAAGAGGAATAAGCACCTTGGCATACTGTGAGAAGTAAGACGCGACATCCTCCATCTTTATGCTATACTCGAAAGGCGATGCTGCAATGGTTCTTCTGTGTACTTGTTCAAGCACCTTGTCCAACTTGCAGAGTTTTGTTCCTCTACCGATCCTTTGCCCTTAGAAATCATTTCATAAAAAAATATAATTCAGAGGCAGATTTTAAGACAAAACCTATTTTTTTAATTGATTTAAGACAAAACCTAATGGTAAAAAAGTACCATTGTCGGAAACTTTAAGAAAATCAGAAGCCCGCAAGAGATTAGCTACTTCCTCCACGATTCTCTCAGGGATGTCTTCGCGTTTGGTGTTACCGAGGCCAAGTAGGTTCCTCATACGAGAGAAGGAACAAACAAGAGGCAGACTAACCACTAAGTTTCGGTTATGAATTGATGACGATCAAGGAGAAAACTTGCTTTCACTTTTTTTAAAAGTCAGTTTAACGTAAAGAGAAACAGTGTCGTGTAATATAGGATACAACCATCTTTGCTCTTGGAGACTTCCTTTCTTAGGAAACCGTCTCTGGGTAGATTACTATCACTGAAGTAGAACTCCACCTTTTAACATTATATATAGAAAAACAAATATTTTGTCGTTAAGGGCAATTAAACTATAGAAGAATAACAGAGAGAAAGAGAAATTAACACCTGTGTTATCAACTTCTTTGCGGTTTCTTCGTCGAAGGTAGCCATTGCAGAGCAGAGCGAGTCTGAGGAGGGGGAAGGAAGACGACGACACGTAACATACGAGGGTTACATCTTACTTGACACCAGCGAGAGTTCCAGGCCCATCCTAAAATGGGCTTCACTGGGTTTTGGTGTTAATGGGCCTGCCTAACATTTAAGAAAATCATTAATTAACAAATGGGCAGTTGATAGTCGAAAAAAATTGCGAGAAAAGTAAACGTCATAAAGTGATTTTTATTTGCGAGAGAGCTGATAGAAGCTCACACCAGTAAAGGGAAGAAAAAAACCGCAACGCCGTTTGCTTCTCTTCCCCCGATCTGCATCACCAGCTCCCGATTCGATCCTAGCAGGTAAGCTTCTCCGATTTGATCTTATACCAATACTTGCTTTTGCTTCCTCCTCGTAGTTTCGTTTGTAAACGTCACTTCTCCAAGTTTTGTGTAGATCTCAAATTGCAGGAGTTGAGATACCTATTTGATCCCATTTAGACCTTACCTAGATTAGTCTGGATCTAATTGTAGTTGATCGCCAGTGACATAGAAACCCCTAATTTCAATTACCTTTAACAGCGCACACCCTCAGATCCAGCCATGATATAACTGCAGATCATGAATTTTTTTTTTTGGTTTTGGATGTCAGATTATAAAAGAGCTTTTCTCCTTGCAGGATCTGATTAGGAAACTCGGGTCTAACAATGGCGGCGTCGGAAGAAAACAGCGCGTTGTTTCCCATTTTCATTTTGACGATCATGGCTATTCCGTTGGTGCCTTATACCATGGTGAAGCTAAGCCGTGCGGTCGCAAAGAAACAAAGGACCATTCATTGTCAGTGTCTTGAGTGTGACCGCTCTGGGAAGTATAAGAGATCCTTGTTTAAAAAGGTATCTTTCCACTGCATTTGGTCAGATATTCATACTATTAACGTCATTGCATGTTCAAAATCTCTTGATCTTTTCTCTGCAGATCTCTAACTTCTCTACGTGGAGCAACTTGACTCTTGTGTTACTATGGGTCGTGATGATTTTCTTGATTTATTACACCAAGAACATGAGCCGTGAGGTAATGTCCTCACTTCTCATCAGATGCTTTCCTAAACCCAGATTATTTATGTTACCTTGATCTGATTGCATGTTGTTGGGAATATTGTAACTTGGATGTAACACTTGTATTAACACAATTTACTTTATTTGGTGGTCGTGCAGACTCAAGTTTTTGACCCATTCAGTATACTTGGATTGGAACCTGGAGTTTCAGATTCAGAAATCAAGAAAGCATATAGAAGGCTGTCGATACAATACCATCCTGATAAAAATCCAGATCCAGGTCAAAATTTGTTACGTCTTCCCCTTTAATCACTACGGAATTGTGGTTGCAGCTGTTTAAACATTTTCTTCTATATGCGTATGTTGATCTGTGTATTGAACTCCGCAGAGGCCAATAAATATTTTGTGGAGTCCATATCTAAAGCATACCAGGCGTTGACTGATCCAGTATCCCGTGAAAACTTTGAGAAGTATGGTCATCCAGATGGCAGACAGGTATATATTTATCACATTTTTCCTGCGATATGGGTTCCTATCTCATTGTCAAGCCTGTTGAAACTAAAATATTGTGATGTGATACAGGGCTTTCAAATGGGCATTGCTCTTCCTAAATTTCTCCTAGACATAGATGGAGCATCCGGTGGCATATTGTTGCTCTGGATAGTGGGTGTTTGTATTCTCTTGCCCCTTGTGATTGCTGTTATATATCTCTCGAGGTCATCAAAGTATACCGGGAACTATGTCATGCATCAAACCCTTTCCGCATATTATTATCTAATGAAACCCTCGTTGGCCCCAAGGTATATTCACTCATACACATATACTTTCCAGTGACGCTATGGGTGCATGAAAAATAGGCCGTGTTTTTTATATGACATGTTCGAAAATTTCATTGTTCAGCAAAGTTATGGACGTTTTTACCAAGGCAGCTGAGTACATGGAGATTCCAGTTCGTAGAACTGATGATGAACCACTGCAGAAGCTCTTTATGTCCGTCAGGAGCGAGCTAAATTTGGACCCGAAGAACATGAAGCAAGAGCAAGCTAAGTTTTGGAAACAGCATCCTGCCATAGTGAAGGTGACATTATAAACTAAGAAACTGTAACTCTAAGTCTCTAACTATTGATTAAATGAAATACTCACTTTTCCATTTTTATCGACAGACGGAGCTGTTGATACAGGCCCAGTTAACTCGTGAATCAGGAGTCTTGTCTCCAGCCCTGCAGGGTGATTTCAGACGTGTGCTAGAGCTTGCACCTCGCCTCCTTGAGGAATTATTAAAGGTCTATTCTCTAGTTTAATATCACAGTGTCTGATAAACTAACTGTTAAAAGTCAATGACCTGAAAGTCCTACCCTTATTTGAGAAGAGATATTTTTTTCTCTAGAAAAGTAAAAGTCAAGCAAACTTTTAGGTTAACATTCCAAAGGGATACGCTTCTCGGATTAGCTAGCTCATCTAATCGGTTATTGGATTATCTTCCTCTTGTAGATATGTTTATATGTTTTTGGTTACACTGTTAAAATTGTAATTTTCTTAACCGCTGTTATAATATTGCAAGTTTCCTGCAGATGGCGGTTCTACCACGCACTTCCCAAGGGCATGGATGGCTGAGACCTGCAGTCGGAGTAGTTGAGCTATCTCAATGCATTGTTCAGGTATGCAATTGCTCTTCCACGAGATTTACTTCTTTCAGAAAATCAAGAAGTGGCTTAAGGTTGCTGTTGAGGAAATATTAACTGAAATTTCGTAATTGCAGGCTGTTCCCCTTAGTGCAAGGAAGTCATCTGGAGTCTCGTCAGAAGGAATTTCGCCTTTCTTGCAGCTCCCTCATTTCAGTGACGCTGTCGTTAAAAAGATAGCACGGAAGGTATATTAGTACTATCAAATGCAGTTACTTTGAGATAATATATCATGTGCTTTGTCTGGTTCAAATTGTCTGAGACCATCTTCTCCGATTCAGCTCTCCAGTAAGCAGTAGTGTTGGCACTTTAGGTGTTTTTCTTAAATGGCTATTCGAAAGAAACTTACCAGGGATCATTTTAGTTTAATCGTTCAACTTATTTTGTGTCTTGTTAAGCGTTGCTTTTTCTATTTTTCAGAAGGTTAAATCATTCCAAGAGCTTCAAGAAATGAGCTTGGAAGATCGTTCTGAACTGCTCACCCAGGTAGCGGGTTTGTCAGCAACTGATGTTGACGACATTGAGAAGGTACTAGA
The DNA here is from genome assembly GCF_020379485.1 of Brassica napus. Taxonomy (NCBI): domain Eukaryota; kingdom Viridiplantae; phylum Streptophyta; class Magnoliopsida; order Brassicales; family Brassicaceae; genus Brassica; species Brassica napus. The sequence goes on from NC_063440.1 coordinate 18,944,576, forward strand.
GATGATGCCGTCGCTGACAGTAGACATAACATGTGAGACAGAAGGCGAAGAGGGTATCCAAGAGGGAGACATTGTTACCCTTCAAGCTTGGGTCACTCTGAAACGACCCAATGGGCTCATTGGCGCTCTTCCTCACTCACCCTACTTCCCGTTCCACAAGGAGGAAAACTATTGGGTTCTCCTAGCGGATTCAGTGTCGAACAACGTGTGGTTCTCTCAGAAGGTTAGCTTCATGGACGAAGGTGGAGCCATAACGGCTGCATCGAAAACCATCAGTGACGCGATGGAAGGTTCGGGAGCAGGGGTGAAGGAAACAAGCGATGCAGTGAGAGAAGCGATCGAGAAGGTTAAAGGTGGGTCAAGACTTGTAATGGGTAAACTCCAAGCACCCTCAGAGGGTACGTACAACTTGACTTGCTACTGCATGTGCGACTCATGGATCGGGTGTGACAAAAAGACATCACTGAAGGTCAAAGTCCTGAAAAGAACCAGGGCTGGGACAAGGGGTTTTGTTTCAGATGAGGGTGCGATTGCAGAAGAAGGTATGGAGGAGGAAGATGAGATTGAAGAGGAGGATTACGATGATGATTATGAGAGTGAGTACAGCGAAGATGAGGATGACAAGAAAGATGTGGTTGAGAAGAAAGGGTCGAAGAAGGCCAATGGGACAGTTAAGAAGAAAGAGTCGAGTTCTGAAGAGTCTGGATCAGAGGAAGAGTGAAACAGTTAACTTTGATACAAATACAATAGTTTAAAACTTCAAAATGTTGATTTTGCTCGTCCTTTTTACAGTTTTGACCACTCTTCATTGCCTCTTTTTCTATTTTTTTTGTTTCACTTATCTTTAGATCCCATATAAGACAAAACGCAACATGAACACGTAAGTCTGATGATAGAAAACATCATTTCTTTTCTCTATATTTTCGACAAAAAAAATTTCCAGAATATTGAGTGCTATATTAAATAATAGTTCCTATCCGGCTTTAGTTTCCTTCGGGGTTCTACTAGCTTTCTTTTGTTGACCAATCCTTTCTAGTATAGGATGGATTGAGTGTTTGTAATGAACTATTATTTACTTCGTTTAAGTGAAATCCACATATGACAAAAAAAAATTGAGTGCTATATTAAATAATTTGAATAATTTTACTGGTTGGCAAATAATAATATAATAACAAATTTACTGATATATATATATGATTAATAATAATCTTGGTTGTCACTATAAAATTGATGTTCATAACATATCAAATTATTTATATGACATACAAAGTCACTAAGACCAATTTTCCAAAGTAATAATGACCATTGACTTAATTTTTTTTGAAAAATAACCACAATATTACTTTTCATATTTACATTAACTACGGGGATGATTGGTTGAGGCTGTAGATACTTTGGACAGCCAAAATTTAGTCTACAACTATATATCTCAACCAATCGAGTTTTGCTTTCCTTAAAAAACTCACAGCAAAAAAATCTCTGCAAAATCAAAATATGGCTGTAGAGAACTTTATTTCCAGAGCAAAAAATTAGTGCTTTAGAAATCTACAGCAAGGAAAGCTACAACAAATAAATCTACAGATTAAATTGTACAACAAAAAATATAAAGCTACAGCACTTACCAATCATTCCCTACTTTTACCTTCACTTTTTAACGAATAATAAAAGACATTTATATCTTTAGATTTAACAGTTTATAGTTGATGGGTGAGATAGATTTTTTGGAATGTAAAATTTAGGATTGTGATTACATAAATAAATACTTAAAATTAAAAGATTAAACAAATAGTTTCAAACATAATTTTCAATTTTCGAAATGAAATTTTTAACATATTTTTGATGTAGAGAAATAATAAAATAACTAAAAAAAATTAAGAAACAATTTAACAGCATTTTAAGTATTAGTTATGTATACACATATAATTATCAATTATAATAATATGTGAATTATAAATATTATATAATAATTTTAAGAAGTGTTTTATCGACTTTTTTTAATTATACTTTTACCTAACTCAAAATAAATACAGATTCTTATTTTATAATTTTTATTAATTTACTTAGAAAAAAATATTTATTAAATTGTTAAATATTAATTTACATCAGTTATAATAAATGACAATAAAATAGAAAACACCATACTTGAGGTTATGGGCCTTTTTAAACAAGTTAAAGGGTTAAATGGGCTTTAATTATTATTTGAAAGGGTGTGCCAATCAGTGGAAGAAGGACGCCCGCATGACCTAAAAGGCGGGAAAATCAGACAAGAGCCGCGTCTTCTCCTTCCCCGGAGATTTTAGCCCTTTTCGTCTCCTCTCTCACAATCACAAGCTCCGTTACCGCTTGGTTCCCGGAATCCGACGAGGGCTCCTTAGCATAGGGGAAGATAGAGAAAGAAGCAAAACAAAAATGCCCGCTTACAGCATCAGAGGAATCAATGTCGATTTCCCATTCGAGGCCTACCCTTCTCAGATCACTTACATGGACAGAGTCATCGAGTCCCTCCAAAACGTGCGGTTTCCCCTCTCTCTCCATACACTTTGTTTTTTTTTTCTCTTTTGATTGGCACTTAGTTGACTAGTGTGTAAACGATGCTGCAGAAATGTCACGCGCTCCTGGAGAGTCCTACTGGAACTGGGAAAACGCTTTGTCTTCTCTGTGCGACCTTAGCCTGGAGGAAGAGTCTCGGCAGTTTCTCTACCCGTAAGGATCGTAACAACGATTCAGACCCGCAAATGTCCCAATCCGGAGGTTATCCTACAATAGTTTATGCGTCTCGGACTCATAGTCAGCTCCGCCAAGTCATCAAAGAACTTAAAAGATGCAGTTACAGGTGATGCCACGTCCTCATTTGTTAGCATTTATTTAGTTTGTTAGAACTAATCGGTTCTAATCTTCATGTATTGTTTTTTTAAAAGGCCTAAGATGCTGGTGCTTGGATCACGTGAGCAGTTATGCGTTAACGAGGAAGTGAATTCACTCCGAGGAAAGGCGCTCTCTAATGCTTGTCATTACCTTTGCAAAAAGCGTGGTAAACGCCAATGTAACCATTTCAATCGCGTTCCAGGTACTCCTCTTCCTCACTCACTTGCGTCTCTTGCACATTGCCACATTCCTATACTATGTTAAGCCATGTTTCTGTTGTAGATTATTTGAAGAATAACTCTCATATTGGTGACGAACCTGTTGACATTGAGGATTTGGTCAATATTGGGAAAGGTTCTGGGCCGTAAGTACCTCTATTTTTTTTTGCTACTTCAACATATTAGAGATGTTTTCTTACGCTGATGGCTTGCAGGTGTCCATATTATATTACAAGAGAGGTTCACAAAGACGTGGACATCTTATTTACACCTTACAACTACTTGATCAGCAATGCGTATAGAAAGCATCTGAAGGTCGACTGGAATAGTAGCGTCTTGATTTTTGATGAAGCTCACAATCTAGTAAGTCGAATGTAGATAGGTCTCCACATATCATTTTCGTCTGTGTTCACCATCAACTCTCCCCTACTTGGGGCTTTGTGTAAATGGAGCGGTTGATAACAAATATGTAAATTATGATCTAAACCTTTAAATTTTTAGATATACTGCTAAATTTAAAAGGAACGTTAAACATGACCAAAAAAAAAAATATATATATATAGATAGCTTTTTTAATTACTTCATTATAGACTGTTGATATTTTTTTGAGAGGGCCTAGAAATAGTTTAAGACTGCACTGTTGTTCTACCTTCTATAATTTTCCTTGTTACAAATTTTGAAAACTCAGTTTATCGTTAAAATATACGCAGGAAGGTATATGCGCAGACTCAGCTTCGTTTGACCTTCCTTCTTTTCATTTATCGGCTTGCATTACCGAGGCACAAGAATGTGTAGAACTTGCGTCAGCAAGAAGGGGTTCATTAAACGACGGGTCCACGAACCCTGAGAATTTTGCTATACTTAAAGGTTGAACTCGAGTCCCTTGACAGTGAGTACAATGATCTGTTGTTGTTATTATACATGGAACAAAAAAATTTGACATGTCTGTCGTCGTCATCTATTTGTCGCAGGACTTCTTTTAAAGCTGCAGGAACTGATTTCTAAAGTGCCAATTCCGAAAAGGGACGAGGGATTCACAAAGCCTGGGCCTTACATATACGAACTGCTTGAAACCCTTAACATCACTCACGAAACTGCTCCTAAACTCATTGTTACAGTCGAGGAGGCTACAGTGCTTCTGGATGAGGAGAAACAACGAACAGGGACCAACACTGGAAGCAAACTAGAAATCATTGTTGACATGCTTAAACTGATCTTTAGAGAAAATGGAAGTAGCCATGCTGATGTTTATCGTGTAAGTGTAAAGCAAACTCTTTCTTTTATTATGTCTCGAATTATATAATTAAGTTGTAAAGATACTTATCTTTCAGCTTGGTTATTTGTTAGGTTCATATCCAGGAGCATGAGCAAAATCCTACTGATATCGTAAAAGGTAAATAAGAGTGGGTTCGTCTATAGCCTTGAAATTCAAATGATACTGCATTCCCAAAGCAGTAGCAGAAGTATCATTTTACTACATTGAAATATTATAATCAATTCTATAATCTGCTTTCCCTGTGGAACCGTTGTTTTTTTTTTGGCAAATCAGTTACAACTTTGGACAAAATATTTATTTTTGGTAGGCAAGGTATCAAGAACGCTAAGTTGGTGGTGTTTCAATCCTGGGATCACCATGCAGGACATAGCAAAAAAAGGTGTTGGAACTATCATTTTAACATCGGGAACCTTGTCTCCCATGGATTCACTGGCTCAAGAACTAAAATTGTGAGTATGTTGCTATGGTTTCTCTCACTCACTCACTGTTCTTCTCTATTTTGCTTTTTGACAGAAACTTTTTTTCCCCTGGAAAATGCAGAGACTTTCCTATTCGTTTGGAGAATCCCCATGTTATATCCTCAAATCAGCTATGGGCTGGAGTTGTAAGCGCTGGTCCCTCAGGGTGTGTTCTTAATTCTAGCTACCGAAATCGTGATGTACCGGAGTACAAACAAGAACTTGGGAATGCTATTGGTAAGTGGTTTGCTATTTGGTAGTTAATTTGAGGTGGCCTGAATGTATCACTCTGAATCTCTGATGTGTGAGCTGAGATCTATTTATCAATCGGTTATTATATAATTTTTCTCTGCAGTTAACTTTTCTCGAGTGGTACCTGATGGACTTCTGGTCTTTTTCCCATCCTATTACCTTATGGACCGTTGCATTGCATTTTGGAAAGATGGGGTATGGCCGTTGTAATTTTTTCTCTTTTAGTATGAAGACTGTAGTACTCTTTCACTTGAAACCTACTGACTGTTTCTTCATCATTCAGAGTCACAGAAACTCGATGACAATATGGGAAAGAATCTGCAAACTGAAGAAACCTGTCATTGAACCTAAAGACTCTTCCCTCTTTCCTGCCGCAATGCTGGTGAGCAACAGATGCCTCTGATGGACGTTCTTTGTTTTCTAAATGACAGATTATGATTCCTTAATCGTGCCTTGAATATTTTTTTAATGGTAGGATTTTTCAAAGAAATTGCAAGACAGATCAATTTCCGGTGCGGTGTTTTTTGCCGTTTGTCGTGGAAAGGTATATTTTTCTTCAACCTGTATGAAATGTGTTTCTCTGTAATAAATGATACTCTGAGTTCTGTATAAGGATGCTAGAAGAAATAGGAGGTTGCTATTTTGTGTAGGGTCTTTTCAGTACAGCTGGTCTCTGTTGTGTTGTCAGGTCAGTGAAGGACTAGATTTTGCTGATGGCGCTGGCAGAGCTGTTGTCATTACTGGGTTGCCTTATGCCAGGGTCACCGATCCTAAGGTTTGTTTACTCTATCCTTCACTGTTTTATTCTATAAATATTTGGCTCATTACGCTAAACTGGTAGCGAAACCTAGTGAACGGCGTGCTCTGTTTGAGAGATTCTTTGGCATTGTTTTTATTCAGACTGGCACTTAGAGATCACTTTATTTGTATGATACTTTCTTTCCTACATGTTAGCTTTTAACTTTCTGCTGCTACTTACATTCCAGCGTTAACATCCCATTTTGTAAAACAGATTAAACTGAAGCGAGAGTTTCTGGATGAACAATCACAAGTTTCAGATGTCAAGGTAAGTTCAATATTTACTCAGTTTTTTGACTCGTCAAGGTTATGATATAGCTTACATTTTTTAGAGATCAACCATTCTATCTGGAAGCATGTGGTATAGTCAAGAAGCCGCACGGGCTGTGAATCAGGCAATTGGACGTGTTATCCGCCATCGCCATGATTATGGAGCTATCATTTTCTGTGATGACAGGTTTTTTTTCTTTCTGGCTTCCTGCTTTTGGTTGATTTTATCTTTCTAAATTGGGTAAAAATATGTTCATTTTCGTTTTTGTTTTGATCATTTTGTACATTGGCTATTGTTGACAGATTTGAACAGCCGTCCCAGCAGTCCAAGATATCCCTTTGGATACGACCTTATGTCAAGGTATATATGTTCCTGCTCGGTCTCGCCTCTTTATATGGAGATTAAGTTTGTTTCTGGTTACACCGGTTTTGCAGTGCTACCCAAGATACGGAGAGGTCATTTCCGACCTTGCTCGATTTTTCCGGATAGAGAGATCAAATTTTCCCGCAAGTCTTGTAACAGAACAAGAATACGATATAGGTAAATGCATCTTGCAGCCAAACGATAAATACATAGTTTCCTATTTTGAAGTATATGTTTGACATCCAATGTAAACCAAATCTTTTCCATTTCAGTTTCAACTTTATTACCAAAGGTGTCAACCAAGGATGCTCCTACACCAACCGCTGGTCAGTGATTCATTCTCCTTACATTCTCGTGGCGAGACATGGGTAATAATGTGGATCTAACTTCGACAGTCTTATGTTGCAATTTTACAGGTATTAGTAATGTGAAGAACGCTGGCTTCGCAAGAAATGAGGTGAGTAGGGTGGAAGCACTTCCTGCTGCAAATAGGGCTTCACCGTCGGAGTTTGTTAAATGGAAAGGCTTGACCATCCTACAACGCAAGAGCAAGATGCCTCGCATTGTAAAGGGAGAGGGTATGCAAGCTTGTTCTTCAGTGAAGGCTAAATTAGTGGAAATAAGTGACGAGGAGACTCCAGTAGAGAGGACAACATGTGAAGTAGTTGATCTAGAATGCGACAAGCAGACTTGTGAAACAGCATCGAGCATAAACTGTTTCAACACAATGGGGCTAGTGAAAAAGCGAAAGATTCCAGAGGGTCAGGGAAGTGGTGCATCGTCCTCAGTGTTGAAAGAGAAAGGGAGTGGAGGTGGTGGTGGTGATAAAAAGGAAGCAAGTGCATCTGCATTTTTGAGTCAAGTTAGATTCCCACCACCCTCATGTTTTTTGCTTTTTTTAATATATCAAGATATTTTTGTCATTGCAACTGGTGATCTGTAACTCTAGGTCAAAGAAAAGCTAAACGCAGAAGAGTACAACAAGTTCATTGGATACATACAAGCATTGAAGAAGAAAGAGATAAAATTAGCAAGCGTGATGGAATCCATTGTGCAACTGTTCTGTGGGAAAGAGAGAGATAATCTACGCATGGGGTAATTAAACTATAATTAATAATAATAATGTCTTTTGTGTGAGAAATTTCCTCTAATATGTATAGCTTTGCCTTGTTTTAAAACAGATTCAAGGACTTCGTGCCAGTAAAATATCGTTCTGCATATGAGGAATGCATGAAAACGACGAAGAGAGATGCCTTATGATAATCTTTTTGTATTCAAGTCATGGTTGAATAGTGTAATTACTTTCTATCGGAAGTTAAAGCTAATTCATTTTGAACCATTAGTTTCTGTTGTTGAGAGCATTATTATTACATTATAAGTTTATCTTTCTTTGACATTAACATCCTTTAATAGGAAAAAAGGCAAAAAGTCAAAGATGCGGTTTTAAACTAATTTACCTGTGTATTTTAAAATTTTAGACACCTATTGTGTATCTTCTCCATCCCGTGTTACGTTATGTGACGTGAGGATTAGGAATGATAGTGTAAATTAGAGGGAATAGAGGAGATATATTCTGTTTTAATCAGAGTGTCATCTCTTGTTGCTTGCGTACTTTATCCGTAACTGATAGTGTGATTTAAAAAGACATGTTATTATATTATGATTTAGTTTCCTTCTGTCATTGAGTTATGGTAATATTCCTTTTCAATTTGTGAATATTTTCACACATTTTAGTAGGAAGTTTAAAATGTGGTTTAAATAAAAAGTGAATGAAAAGTTGTTCAAAAAAAAAATATATATATATAGTGAGTGATAAATAGGCTGGGCTGCCGAAGCTCAACAAAAGTGTTTATCTGATTCACCCAGAAAGGAATATTCAGAGATGACGCTCTAATATATTTTGTTTTCTATTGGTCAACAAATAAGTTAATCTTTAATTCGAAAGAAAAAAGGAGAGAAAAGAAAGGAAAAAAAAAAAAAAAATAAGGAGTCACGGGAGATTGGATAATGGGCGACACGATCACTCGTACGCGTTGCTCCCTGTGTGAATGCGACACACTCAATACTTTCTCTCCCGCATATTATATTATTACTGATTTTTTTCACCTTTTTTATATTTAAAAAAATAAACAAAAAGAGGGAAAATCAGTTTTATACTCTTGTACGTATTCTCTCTCTCTTTGCTACTTAAAAATCACACAGTACCACACCACAAGAAAGAAAAAAAAATAATAATAAGGGAGAGAGAGAAGAAGAAGATAATGACGAGGAGAAGAAGAAGAAGGGGCCCAATATAGTCATCTCCGTCCCTGATTCTTGTTCAATTTGATTCAACTTGTAGTAAAAAGATAGAGCACCTGCATTTGGCTTTCCTCTAATCTGGACCAGTTGATCAAACACCCATGGTATCAGCTCTTTTTGACTTCAAAATATTCCGATTATCCAAGTCTTCTTTTAATTGATCATTGCAATCGCTGTTTTTCAACCGTTTACTTGAAGTGTTACAGTTGATTTAAGTGTTCCATCATCCACTTGTGTAGTTTATTATTATTCATCCATTAGTAACCCTACCAAGTTTGTGTGTGTGTGTGTGTCTGATCTGAAACCAGTTTTAGATGCTCTTGTGTGGATTGAATGAAGCATATAAAAGATGTGACATTTCAGATGCCATTTTTTTGAACCAGATTCAAATAGATTCTGTTTTTTTTTTTTTTGGTTCTGTTTTTTGATGAGAAAGTATTGTGTTTTTTTTTTGTTGTTGTAGGAATGAATGACTTTGTTGTAGTAAAATCATCCACACAAATCTCATCAGCTTAATAAATTTTATTTTGGAATGGCTGAGGCTGATCCAGACTCCTCAGATACTTCTGATCTGAAACCCATTAGCAGCAGCGCCCCACTCTTTAGCATCCCTCGCTTCTTTGTCGCTAAAGAGTCTGATGCAGCAGGGAGGAGTCCTACTTCTCCTCTTGATTTTACAATCTTTGGTGGCCTCTTTAGCCCCAGGTCTTATCCAGCTGCTCCCTCATCTCCCAGATTTCGTAACAGATGGGCTTGTGACAAAGTTGGCCTCTCTCTTCTAAGCTCCAGCGTTGGAGAAGAGGAAGGCCATGAGGAGGGTTTATTCAACATCGTGCTTGCCCCTCAAATCAAGCCCAGGCTGTTTGGTTCTTGTGTTAAATCCTATTCGTTGCCTAAGAACTATGCTGCCCCTTCCATGTCTTCTGATGCGGTTAACATTGAAGAGGAGCTTAACATTCATGACTCAGAGGAACATAACTCCCCAAGGAGATCAAGCTCATCTCCTATGGATATTATCTCCAGCCAGGCTTACTCTCGCTCGCTCTCTGCACGTGAGATGGCGCTCTCTGAGGACTATACCTGTATCATTTCTCATGGGCCAAACCCAAAGACAACTCATATTTTTGGTGATTGCATCCTGGATTGTGACCCCAATGAGTTGGGAACCAAGGATGAAACTGAGAAGCCAGAAGGAGATGATGATTCTTTCCTCTGCTTATGCACCGACAAACCTCAGAACCACATTCATATGCACAGGTCTGGGCTCATACTTGAATGATAATGATAGAAAAAATGTGTGGTCTTAAATTAAGAGAAATAACATTTCTTTTTTTAGCAGCGAGACAGCAGCAGCAGAAGAGAAGGAAAGTGACAAGGGAGGTGAGGAAGATTGTTTGGAGATATCGCCTGGAACAAGTTACAACGAGGATCTGTTTCCTATGGCCTCTTAAACCAGGCAAAGCTGTTCATTCTTGAGGCTTTTTTGGGGGATCTTGTGTGAGTTTAGTGTTTGTTGTAAGGTTTTAGTTTTTGTTTTTTGTGGGATTTTTGCGTGCTCAATAAAAAGCTTGTTGATTCAAGGAGGGGTGGTGAGTTTTGGTGTGGCCTGATGCCCCCGGCTCATCTCTTCTCTTTTGTTTGTTGTACCATTTGTATTTGCGACTTTATTATCATTTGAAGGGGAACCATATTTGTATTCTCTTCCAATTATTATACCGACTATGTAAACATGTACTATTGGAATTGAATGAATAATTGTGAGGGATTCTACAATTTACAGTATTTCATTTTTCTTATAATGTTTTTGGTTTTGGTCCACCACAACCCAAACACACGCGACCAAAATGAAAAAAAAACAAAAAAAGACGACCACAGTGGGAGTCGAACCCACGACCTTTTGATCCGAAGTCAAACGCGCTAATCCACTGCGCTATGCGGTCTTTACACAATATTCCTAAAATGAACGCTCTTAAACGTTTGATAGGTTTCTGAACGATCTGTTGCTGGTGATAGATACCAAGAAAGGTTCCTTTTCTCTCTCTCTCTCTCTCCATCTCTGCAAACTCGTTTCCTATGGATCATCATCGTACATCGTCATAAGAAGGGATCCATCTGACGCTAGCTGTGCCGACTCAGCTGATCCCTATTCTCGTATCCAGAAATTTTGTAGATTCCTTCCCAAAAAAGTAGATCTGGGAATTGTTTAGAAATTGCTTGTAGATTTGATTACTTCGCACCAGTTTTTAGAGGATTCGTTCGTGTAGGTAGCCATGTTCTATGGCACAGCTGTATGGGACCCTTGGCTTATCGTTGGCCAGATTATCTGCCTTCAATGCTCCTTCTACCTCTCTCTCGGAGTCTTCATGATCCTCTTCCTTGGCCTTCGCGTTCCTCGCCTTAGTCTTGTCTACTTCTTCGATTACGCTACTCTCACTACTTCTACCGTTACCGGTTGGTGTGTCATTGCTTCTTTCCTCTTCACTTCACTTGCAGGGTTAGTTAGTTAGTTAGTTAGTTAAGAAACCTCTGTATATATACATTTCAATAGTGTACTGAAGATTTGATTTGATGTGATTTGATTGGTATAACTCAGGGCTGTGTACATGATATTTGTGGTGGAGCGAGCAAGGAAATGCCTAGATTTCTCTGCGACTCTCTATATCATACATCTCTACTTGTGCATCCTCAATGGTGGATGGCCTTCGTCTATGGCATGGTGGGTTGTTAATGGCACGGGGCTTGCTGTTATGGCTTTGCTAGCTGAGTACCTTTGCATTAAACGCGAGCAGCGTGAGATCCCTATGGATCGTTTCCATTCAAGTAATGATACTCTATCACTCTTTTCTTTGAAATCTCCCTTAGTTTCTTAATCTGAATATAGAAATCGAGTTCTAATGAAATGATTGTCTATGCACAGGGGTTTGATGAACAAAGTGATGTATGTACAGAGATGAGAATTGGGCAAAGAAGAAGTTCAGCCATGTTGGGCTACTACCTCTGCCTGCAGCTTTTTTTTAGTCACTTTGAAAATTTTAACACACGTTTCTTTGTTGCATTTTCAATTATATGGAAAAAAACAAACACCATTAGACTCTCGAATGAATGCTTTAACGTTGCTTCGTGCGTGAACCATCCGACAGTTTGTTATCGTCTCATTCGTTTTTTTATACTGGATACTTGTCCCCAATCAAGATATTGCTTACTTAGTGTGCGACTTGCTCTTCAATCATACTCTATTATAATGTCAATTGAATCCTCAAACGTCCAATTTACTTGCTTCGTTTATAATCTTGACTTGTTGATTGTACAGTATTAGATTTGTGTGATTCAGCCAAATGTTGGTAATATACACGGTCGTCATGTCTGGGTTGGGTGAAATAACGCGTGCGTGATTTGAAAAAGCAAAACGACGTCGCATGAGTGAGAGAGAGAGAGATGTTCAGATCCAAATCGGATCACCTCGCTGCTAACAACACGCGCACTGGAATGTAGAATCCTCTGCATCCCCTTATCGTCGTTGCATTACTCTCCTTCTTCCCTGCCGATCTCCGCTAGAGACATTCGTTTCGACTTGCAAACATGGTTAGTGACATGATCTCTCTCGATTCTCCCCCTAGATCTATTTCAGTTTTTTACTTGGAACATCATGATCGTCTCTCGACGAAAGAGTGAGCTGCATTGCACTAAAAGGTCCTCGCGGATCGAAACAAAAGTTGGATCGATGAGTTTTTGTTGTAGTTTGCTTGTTAATACTCTGCAGAAATGAACCAATTCGTTACTTTGTGTGTGTTTTTGATTTCTCGAGAGAATTAGAAGAATATCATCAACTTGTACGACCTCTTTTTCTTTTTCTTCTATTTCCGATACTAACTTACATTTTATGCTTTTTTTTTTCTTTGGAATTCTTCACACACAGCCTCTGAGACTCGAGATCAAGGTAATGCTTCGATTTGGACCTCTTGCAATCTTATCTTTCCTGATTTAACTTTTTCCCGCTTATATGTTTTGATCAGCGTAAGTTTCTTCAAAGATCAGAAAGAGTCAAATCTGTAGATCTCCATCCTACCGAACCATGGTAATTTGAATTCACCTCTCCATTTCGTTGTGTTGAGTCATTCTCAGAGTTTTTTATTTGGTTTAGGAAACATTAATCTATTAATTGATACAGGATCTTGGCAAGTTTGTATTCCGGAACAGTCTGCATCTGGAATTATCAGACACAGGTAAGTTTGATAATTGATATCTTATACTCTTCCTTATTTATAACTCGTGACACTTATGTGCTCCTTCTCCAGACTATGGTCAAATCTTTCGAGGTGACTGAATTGCCTGGTATGATCAACAGCCTTTCTTCTCATGCTTGCACACATCATTCTCTGGTCTGGCATTTTGTTGAGTCTACGTCATCGTTGTGCAGTTAGGTCAGCTAAGTTTGTTTCGCGCAAGCAGTGGGTTGTAGCTGGAGCTGATGACATGTTCATTCGTGTCTACAACTACAACACGATGGATAAGATCAAAGTCTTTGAGGCTCATGCTGATTACATTAGGTGTGTTGCTGTTCATCCCACCCTTCCCTATGTCCTATCGTCATCAGATGATATGCTCATCAAGCTCTGGGATTGGGAGAAGGATTGGGTTTGCACTCAGATATTCGAAGGTCATTCACATTATGTTATGCAAGTGACTTTCAATCCCAAAGACACCAATACTTTTGCTAGTGCATCGCTTGACCGTTCCATTAAAGTGAGAGATTTGTCTTTGACTCCTGAGATACATGTTTGTTTATTCCCAGCATGAGATGCTAAACCTTTCTCCTGTTTTTGCTGTCTTTTTTTTTTATCATCTAGATATGGAATCTTGGTTCTCCGGATCCAAATTTTACTTTGGATGCACATTTGAAAGGGGTCAATTGTGTTGACTACTTTACTGGTGGGGACAAACCATACCTTATCACTGGTTCTGATGACCATACTGCTAAGGTCTGTACTCATATGTCTTGCTTCTTTGCAATTCGTTTGCTATATATGTGTGCTTGTGTATTTCCATATGTATTGCTTGCATAGGTTCCTCCAGGATTTTCTATTGCTTATGAATGTCTTCTGCAAGCAGGTGTGGGATTACCAAACAAAGACTTGCGTTCAAACACTTGACGGTCATACACACAATGTTTCTGCAGTGTGTTTCCATCCAGAGCTCCCAATAATTATTACGGGATCCGAGGATGGAACTGTTCGCATATGGCATGCCACCACGTACAGGTAATTCGTATGATATATCTATCGGAGCTAATATTGGTTCGATCTTATATGTTTCCTACAATTTTTCTAAAGTCCTCTAAGTAGTTTCATCCAACAATTTTACTTAATATTTGATCTTTAGGCTGGAGAATACATTGAACTATGGCCTTGAGAGGGTTTGGGCTATTGGACACATGAAAGGTTCACACCGGTAAGTTTCTGAACTCTTACGATGTCAGTACTTATGCCCTGCCAAAGGTACACTTATCTTCACATAAGATTCTTTGATAACACCATATCATTTTCCAGGGTTGTAATTGGTTATGACGAAGGGTCCACAATGGTGAAACTTGGCCGTGAAATACCAGTGGCTAGTATGGACAACAGTGGGAAAATTATTTGGGCTAAACACAACGAGATACATACTGTGAACATCAAGAGCGTTGGCACAGATGAGGTTTGGGAACACGTTTTTTACACCGTTGTTTTTCTTAGATATAAAAACTAGCTTTGGCAATGTTTATCATTTGGTTGTGGACTTACTTAGGTCACTGATGGTGAGAGACTGCCTTTGGCTGTTAAAGAGCTAGGAACTTGCGATCTTTATCCTCAAGTAAGTGCCATCCTTCTAGTTGTATACGTTGTCACTTGCTTTAGGTAATGGAGGGAATACAATTTCGCTTCTGTAGCTTTTTTTTTTCTACGCTTCTGTGGCTTTTCATTTTCTTACATTTGTTGAAAATTTAGTGATTATGTAGTGCCAATGTTTTTCTTTAATTGCTGCTTGTAGTTATTTTGTTTTTGGGCTATTTGATGGATTACTAGTATTAGTTGAAATATGACCCTAGTCGTTTTTAAAGCTTGTGATTACTCACTGTCATTTATGTTTCTGTTTTCCTTTTCAGAGCCTGAAGCACAATCCTAATGGAAGGTTTGTAGTTGTTTGTGGAGATGGTGAGTATATCATTTACACTGCCTTGGCATGGAGAAATAGGTCGTTTGGCTCGGCCCTGGAATTTGTTTGGTCATCTGAGGGGGAACATGCTGTCAGGGAAAGCTCGTCAAAGATCAAGATCTTCAGCAAGAACTTTCAGGTTTGTTATTCCGTTTGGCACGTTCTTTTCCCACTTATCAGCTTTAAAACTTCCTTTGCTGTGTGTCGGATTATCTAAATGACACTAACATACACTGACAGCTTAGTTTGATAATGTGCAGGAAAAGAAGACTGTGAGGCCTACGTTCTCAGCAGAGCGCATTTTTGGCGGGACGTTATTAGCTATATGCTCAAGTGATTTTATCTGCTTCTATGATTGGGCGGAATGTAGATTGATTAGGCGAATAGATGTTACCGTGAAAGTAAGTGCTTATATGCCAGAAATATCTCTATTAGTTTCTAGCAGCAGAGTGGTTTATAGGTTACAGTTTCTGAAATATTTTCTCGGAGAAATAGAAGATAGTATCCTATTTGGGCTTTAGCGCAAAACCAGATTTATAGTGCTCTTTCTGCTACAGAATCTCTTATTCATGTATAATTTCTTGTTTATTGTATTGTCTCAGAATCTTTATTGGGCTGACAGTGGCGATCTAGTTGCAATTGCCAGTGATTCATCATTCTACATCCTTAAGCTCAATGTGAGGATATTTTTAAAGTTTGGTAGTGTACCAGAACTCTGATAGAATTTCGTTAGTTTGTTCTCCTTGTCCGGTTGCTGTCCGATACATGGCTTTAAGATGTTTTATACTTTTCTGTTGTAGCGCGACATTATTTCCTCTTATATGGATGGCGGTAAAGAAATTGATGAGGAAGGCATTGAAGATGCATTTGAGCTTCTCAATGAAACCAATGAACGTGTTCGGACTGGCTTATGGGTTGGTGATTGTTTTATCTATACCAACTCTTCTTGGAGGCTTAACTACTGTGTTGGTGGTGAGGTAAGGCTTAGTTCTAGGTTTTTGGAAAAAGTTTTGATTTTACTGTAAATGATGTTCATCATTCCTCTTAAATTACAGGTAACGACAATGTATCATCTGGACCGTCCTATGTACTTGTTGGGTTATCTCGCTAATCAAAGTCGAGTTTACTTAATTGACAAAGAGTTCAAGTAAGCAGATGTTTTACAGTTAATATTGCTGACCAATGTTATTGTTGTACCTTTCTGACTTCTATGTCAATTTTATTGTTTACAGCATTATTGGTTACACTTTACTTTTAAGTTTGATTGAGTACAAGACTCTTGTCATGCGTGGAGATTTGGAACAGGCTAATCAAGTCTTACCTTCAATTCCTACGGAGCATCATAATAGGTATGTGAGTGTGTATTCCTTCGTATTATTTCAGTTATAATTGCATTATCATCTTAGTGAACATGCATCCAAAGGTCACACAATGATTCTCAACTTCAAAAATTTGTTCATGTTGTCAGTGTGGCGCACTTTTTGGAATCACGTGGAATGACAGAAGATGCTCTGGACGTAGCTACTGATCCTGATTACAGATTTGAGTTGGCCATACAGCTCGGTAGATTGGAGGTCGCAAAGGTCAGTTTGTCGCTTTTACCATTGGAGAAGCTTTATTCCATGACTTACCAATCTGTTGTAATAAAGTTTCTATATTTTCACAGGACATCGCTGTAGAAGCACAAAGTGAGTCTAAATGGAAGCAACTTGGAGAATTGGCGATGTCCACTGGGAAGGTGACTCAGTTTTTTAACTGCAACTAGTGTTCTACGTTTTTCACAAAGATTAGAGCTAATATGCATTTCTTTTTCAATTTCCTTCCCATGCTTGGATCACTTAGCTGGGTATGGCTGAGGAATGCATGAGGCATGCTGTGGATCTGAGTGGTCTGTTACTGCTTTATTCTTCCTTGGGAGATGCAGAAGGATTGACGAAGCTGGCAGCACTAGCTAAAGAGCAAGGAAAGAATAATGTCGCCTTTGTTTGCTTGTTCATGTTGGGTCAAGTAGAAGACTGCCTGCATCTTTTGGTGGAAAGGTATGTCGTTACCGTTCTTACATTGTGGACATATATACATGCAAGTAGTTGCATCTATGCTGATATTTGTCTGGTTACAGTAATCGGATACCTGAAGCTGCTCTGATAGCACGATCGTACCTTCCGAGCAGGGTCTCCGAAATAGTGGCATTGTGGAGAAAGGATTTGACCAAGGTTCGTGTTAGACACTTCCTATTCATCTTCTGATTAAATATCCAAACTTTGCATGTTGAGAAATCCACAGCGTTTCTTGATCCACTAATGATCTGCATGTAGATAAGCCCAAAGGCTGCTGAGTCTCTGGCTGATCCTGAAGAGTATCCCAATCTGTTTGAAGACTGGCAAGTTGCCCTATCCCTTGAAGAAAGAGCTGCAGAGACAAGGTATCTTTCAGACGCTGTTGGCGTGATTAGCTTCTTCGTAGAAACAGTGCTTATGGGGACACTTTTAAATTTAATTGTTGGACTCATCCATTTGGAGCCATGTTTCGGTTTGAATCAGTACCCCTTTATGAACATACCCCAACGTTGTTTTCATTATCCCCGCTAATTTGAAGTTTCCAGGATCCTCATAGACAAAGTACTTGTATTCATTTATGTTGCAGGGGCGTCCATCCTCCTGCTGGGGATTATGGCAGTCATACACACAGAGACTACACAACTATGGTGGAAGCTTTTAGAATCATGCAAATTGAAGAAGAGGAGAGGCTTGAGCACGGGGATGTTCTCGAGGAGGTATGCATAGTTGACGTTGCGTGCCACTGAGGGCGATGCTTTTTTAAAAACAGATGATGTCCAGTCGCTAGTTTTTTTTTGTAAGTTAGACCGTGACGGCTTCATAAGTTTGGTACTGCCTGTGTGTGAACAGGTTGGGGGAGAGGGAGAAGAGGAGAACCAGGAAGCTGAGGAAGAGAGTGGTGATGGGAAGGAAGAGAATGCGGAAGAAGAGGGTGTTGTGGTGGACGCTGACTCTACAGATAGCGCTGTGCTAGTTAATGGGAACGAGTCTGAAGAACAGTGGGGTATGTATGATAAGTGAAGGAAACCCATCCGTCTAATAACATTTTTGTGGTGATTAATTGATTATAAGATATGCTGCTTGCTCTAGGACATTTAGGTGGTTTGCTTCTAAATGCATCTACAAACATGACATATCATAGGGCTTCTGTTTGCATCTCCGTTCCTTCAATTTGTTTGCTGATCATATATGTTCGAGGATGGGGTGTTTAGTGCTTCCATATTTATTTGTCAACGGACCTGTTTAAGACTGATCAAGAAAATCTTTTGCTTGGTTGTGGTACAGTTTTAACACCACCGCAGGAGTAGGGTTCGTGAAGACGTATATTCTTGGCACTGAAGAGGGAAATGAGGAGCAGCAGAGAGGAGAGGAGAGAAGAGTTTCATTGTCAGAAACTGATCTCGGCTATAGTAAAATAAAAAAAAAACATTGGTAATATGGGTTTTAGCCCAAAAACAAAAACATCACCCTCTTAATTTCCAAACATTGGTAATCTCCATAACCTCGTGTATAATACTTTTTCCAAACTTTTAAACAGTCCATGAATGTCTCGTAGCCAGGTCAAAAATGGTATATAGAGGCCAAGTCAATTTCGCTAAATCTTGCAAAACTCAACAAGATACTTAAATCTTGCAGATATTATGAAAAACTTGGATAATATTAGTAGTATGTACCAATATTTAAACGAAACTCTCTGACATAAAAAAAAGAAGTTACTACCCTCCGTCCCTCTCATAACTCAAGCAATCGCCAGAAGAAACCAATCAAGGGTCTGCGTATCTCTTCTCAGTCGTGAAACCAGATTCCCTTAATATCTGGTATCCTCTCTCTCTTTCTCCATCAAATCGACGACTCTGAGGTCTTTTGCGGTGTTCTTCTTTCCTTAAGATTATACTTGTTCCATAATTCTTCTGCAATTAGTGTCGAGTGAGGTTTCGGGGTTTTTTTTTTTACTCACTTATTGCTCTATTAAAATTTCTTCGTCTATGGTTTGGTTTAGGAGGAGGTGGCGGTTAGAGGATTATGGCCCTAGATGGCGTAGAAGAGGCGGACTATGAGAGCGACCCCGAGGAACTGAAGCGCTCCTTGGCTGCAAGGAGGAGAGAAGCTAGCGATGATGAGGATGAGAACCGTGGAGAAAAAATTCAGAGTGCTGACATCGATTCCGATCAATCCGATGAACAGAGTGCCATCGTGGAGTTTGATGACGATGCAGATGAAGGATTGCACATAGAAGGTGACGATAGCTATGATGAAGAGGATGAAGAGGAGGAGGGTGATTATGGAGAAGTTGATGACAACAACATGGAATACAAGACGACAAGTGTTGCTGGCGAGGCTGAGCCTAAGGGAGTGGAAGCTGAGACGGAGGACTCTGTTGTGGATGGAGAAGAACCAAAGCAGAAGGAGCCTTTTGCTGTGCCAACTGCTGGAGCTTTTTATATGCATGATGACAGGTTTCAGGAGATGGATACTGCCCCAAATAGGTATTACTATATGGTTTTGTTTTTTCTCCACACTAGTTAGTTACTAACGGAACTATTATTATATCATGCAAATGTATGTATCTATGGAGGGAGAGTATACTAAAGAAACTACTTTCTGTCATGAACTTTGATTGTGAATCGTAACGTCTAAGTCTAGCCTATTTGTTAGCAGAAGATAAGCACTGCTATTTTATACTCTACCGAGCTCTTCCGTTCTCCTCTTGTTTAGTGTCTGTGCAAACAAGTTACTTAGTTATATCCATTCATATTGGTCTTGATTTTGCTTGTGTAGGCGAATGCGTGGTGGTAGGAGGCTCTGGCCATCCCGAGATGAAAGAAAATGGGGACATGACAAATATGATGAGATGAATACACAAGAAAAGCAATATGATGTAGTCATCTCTCTCTCTCCTATTCATTTTTTTTTTTTTTGACATTTTTCCTCTTGCGGTGTCAATACATTTTTCATTTCTTCTCTATCTCCTTTTAATTTTCAAGCTGATTGATAAAACTTTGTGAACATAGAAGAGGAGTTCGAGAGGCCAAGCCAGAGGACGTGGTCAGGGTAGGGGTCAGGAGCATGGATATTCTCGAGGGAGTAATTCTAAAGTGTTTACCAACAATGGACACCAAAATCAGTATCCTAAGGCTGTCACAAGAGGGAGAGGGCCCAGACGAAATGAGGTCGCTTTGAGAAAGGGCACTCAAGCCCCTTCTGTGCAAACCAAACTGTGAGTCTTTAAGTTTTGTTTTTTTTTCTCTAGTTAACACACGAATGTTCTATCTCTAATTTTAGTGTTGCTGGATCTGTAGGTCCCAGAATTCGTTTGTGAAAGTGTCACACGTTGATTCAGGACGTGCACCAACAGAAACAGACATCATAGAGACTGAAGCCAGGATAAATGTAGTTGCTTCGAGTTTAAACTCAGCTTCTCCTCCATTCTATCCTTCAGGTTCCTCCAGTAACTTGGCACAAAAGGATTTACAAGCAGGCATGGGTAGACTGCACGTTAATGGAAGCCCTACGCCGTCTGGAAAGAAGTTTGGGAATGCAAAATCTAGCACTGCGTGGGTACGCACTACCCCTTCTCAGACTACTAGTCAAGGTAGAGGTGCTCCTCCCCCTGGGAAAGTGCTTAATCAAGGTGATAATGTTTCTTCGCCTATGCAAATCCGGGGAATGCCAAAAGGTACTTACCAAAGCTGTACTCAACCTCCTGATCAGGCTTGTGATCAACATCTAGCTTTTACTAGTTTGCTGCCTTTTTCTCCTCCGTAAACTGGATCATTAAAAAATCTTTATATTTCTGGTGAAACAGAGTCAGCCACAGAAACTGGTGTTTTACTGGCCCAGGGAAAAAGGGCTCTCCAGCCTAATGGAAGGGGATCTTTTATGTATGGAGGGACACAATTTATGGGTCCAGACGGTGGCATGGCAGCTGGTCATGGCAATCCCAATTTCCCTGCTTTTCTACCTGGTAAGCTGTTCTTGAATGTCACCACCGTTCATCCTTAGTTGGAATGGTTAAAAACATCTTCAAGAATCAGTTCATGCTTCTAATGAAATTAAAAGCTAATAATGCTGAGCCGTTTGGCTTCCTTGCCCATGTGTAGAGCTGCTTGCGATCAGTTCCTGCTGTTTGTACTGGTACTAATATGCATGTCTGATAAGTTTTATTTTTAATGCTCATTTTTTTTTTCATGTCCAGTCATGCAATTCGGTGGCCAGCACGGTGGTGTTCCGACCTTTGGAATGGCTCTTCCAGGATATGTCCAACCAGAACATGGTACTGGAAATCCCGAGATGACATGGTATGCAGTCCTTTCTTATTGCTGTACTGCATTTACGGGTGTTAGTTTTGAGTTTCCTTAACTGTACGTGTTTTGAAAAGTCATATACTTCATATTTGGTAGTTGACTTCCTGCATGCTTTGTTATTTGTGATGATTTAGTCTTTTGCTGGCCCAACAGAATCAGAATTGTTGCTTTCATTTGTCTGCTCTTTGTTAGTTGTTTGATTTCCCTAGCTCCTTACCCTTAGCTAGTTCCTGATTACTACGATTTTTATTTATATTATTGACAGGCTGCCAATTTTGACTGGCCCGGGAGCATTGGGGGCTTCATATCCTCCACCTTATGCTGCAATTGAAGGTTCTTACCAAGCACACAAACCAGGATTACCTTCCTCTACAGGATCCTCCAGGTTTATTAATTAGTCGTTTTTATTTTCTCATTATTGCTAATCAGCCTGCACATTTCCATATGCTTAAGTGTTGACTCTTAATTTTATACTAGAGGAAGAGTATTCTTACAATGTAGCTTTAACTAAAGAAACCGTATGTGAGATTTTAGATTTGTGATTTCTCATATTTGTTGCCCACTGCAAAATGCATGTTACACGCTATAATTGCATTTCCGAAATGTTCGGATCAGTAGCGTACTTTTTTGGTTGGAACTCATGTAACTAAGTCGAACTTCTCTGATATATGAGTGTGGCGTGAAGCATTTACCAGTTAACATTTTTCTTTTGTTTGGCAGCCAAGAGAACAGTTCGAATAACCCTAATGTTGAAGAGAAACCCATGGAGAGAACTGGTAAGTGGTTTTATTTGACATCAGATGTTTACTGTATCTTGTTTTGCTGTATAGTAGGGGAAGCATCTGGCCTTTAAATAGTTTAAGGAGAGAATATGAAAGATTATTTACCTTGATATGATTGGTAACTGGTACAAAGAAATGAATATGTTCGATATGATTACTCGAGCGTTGTTTACGTTCTTTAGTAATAGATTATATGATTGGTAACTGGTACAAAGGAATGAATATGTTCGATATGATTACTCCAGCGTTGTTTACGCTTCTTTAGTAATAGATTCAAAGTGTTGTTTCGCATTATTACATTGACCAAATGAAATAGAGTAACAAGGGCAAGAGAGATTGATTGTTTAGCTCGTTTAGGTTTGAAATTAAGCCAGTCTCCTTTGGATGTAGAGGCTAAAAACAATGGGACAGGACAACGGTCGAACAGCAACCCAAACAAGCAGCCTCGTAGGTGAGTTTTGAAGCTATATCTTCGTAACTGCTTTTTAAATTGATCATACTGAGACATGAAACCACCTTGAATTGGGGGTGCAGAATGTATTAGGTCTAGTAGGTTTCAAGTAGTAGTTGGGTACCAGATATTGCGAAAAAGAAAATGTGTAATCCATATGTATTATTGTGGCAGATACTCGGAGATGAGCTTAAGCAAGTGAGTGCGCGTTGTAAAGAAGGCAAAAAGGACCCCTCTTGTTATAATAAGTAGAGAAAGGAGGTTTGCGAGAGAGATCCTCCTTTGCTGCAGGTTTCTGTTGCTTCTCCACGCTGGCTATGCGGAGCACTTTGGGCTGCTATTGTTGCCGATTTTTCTAGGTAACGCAACTTTTAAGTTCTTACTATTCATTCAAACATAACATGGAAAAAGGAGATCAAATTGATTTGGCTAAGACTAGTGTGTGTTATTTTCAGGAGGTGGTTGTGCCTTAAAAGGAGTTTTTTCTTTTGTTGAGATTTGAGCTGTAGCTTCCTTGTTCATCTGTAATGTCTATTATTTTGTTGCTTTTGCTTGATTTGTAATGTTGATATTTGTTTTGTTTTTTCGTGGTCTTAATACTTATTTAAGGTTCTGTCTGTGTACGCAGTACGCGAACTCCCGCGCCCATTTTGTGTTTATGATCATTTTGGAATTTGATTAGTATTGGTTTGGCTGGCTCCTCTTGCGTATAAGATTACCATCACATACACCAACTTCCCGGAGAAGATATTGTTTGTCCTTAAGAGAGGATTTTTGTTTCAGTGACAAACAATAGATGATAGATCTCTAGATAATTGTTATTGTAAAATTGGAGAAAATGAAGGTGGAATCATGAAAAAATAACAACGCAGCAAAAAGAAATTAAAAATTGTAGTTATCGACCCCAAAGTTACAATTTTGTTTTGAATGACCCCCGAACTTTCGAATTAAAGAGGGCAAAGGGGTCAAAACTGTTAAAACAATTTCCACAGACAGCTTCCTCTCCAGCGCAGCGAAGAACGATGATGAGTGGTAATAACGTCTACTCTCCGCCCGACCAATCTCTCTCCCCCAACTCTAATCTTTGCATCACGGTTACGTCCTTTCTCTCTCCCTTGTGTTTGCCTTAGATTTTAATTATTCGAACTTAAGGTTAACCTGATTCGAAATGAACAAACCCTGGTTGTGATTTCAGATCGAAGAGAGCAGCGAGCAGCTGGTCGTAGTAGAACAAGACGGAGACGACGACCTTCCAATCGTCGGAGCCAACCCTCCCGACGACCTCCACGATTGCGATGGATTGCTTGATGACTTCCCACCTCAAAGCAACGAATCCGAAAAGTGTTCGACGGCGTCTCCTCCACCCGCTACTGGAATGGAATTCGACTCCTACGACGCCGCCTACAGTTACTACAACTCCTACGCGAGGGACCTCGGTTTCGCCATCAGGGTCAAATCCTCATGGACAAAGCGTAACAGCAAGGAGAAACGCGGCGCTGTCTTGTGCTGCAACTGCGAAGGCTTCAAGACTGTTAAAGAACCAAACAGCACAAGGAGGAAAGAGACACGAACCGGTTGTCAGGCCATGATTCGCCTCCGGTTGATTGAACTCGATAGATGGAAAGTCGATGAAGTTAAACTGGAACACAACCACTCCTTTGATCCTGAACGAGCTCATAACTCTAAGTCTCATAAGAAAACGTTTGGTGATGGTGCTGCTGCTGCTACCAAGAGAAAACATGAACCGCCTCTTGATGTCCAAGTCCGTACCATCAAGCTGTATAGGACGAATGCTGTTGACTCTAATGGGGAGACGAGCGATGATCACTTGCACTCTTCGAGGCGTTTGGATCTCAGAGGAGGAGGAGGGTTTAAAGTCTTGCAAGACTTCTTCTTCCAATCTCAGCTTACAAACCCAAACTTTTTCTACTCCATGGACCTCGGCGACGACGGGTGTCTCAGGAACGTGTTCTGGATTGAGTCTCGAGCCAGGGCGGCTTACTCTCACTTTAGCGACGTGGTTGTCTTCGACACGACGTGTTTATCAAACGCATACGAGCTCCCACTCGTGGCGTTCGTTGGAATTAACCACCATGGAGATCCCATCTTACTCGGATGTGGTTTGGTTGCTGACCAGACCCCCGAGACCTACGTCTGGCTCTTCAGAGCGTGGCTTACCTGCGTGTCGGGCCGTCCCCCGCTGACCTTCGTCACGGAGCATTGCAAGTCGATCCAGACTGCAGTCTCTGAAGTTTTCCCTAGGGCTCATCACCGTCTTAGTTTGACCCACGTCTTGCAATGCATTGTTGGGGTGCAAGACTCTGAGTCGTTCCGTATGGCGCTGAACAGAGTGGTGTACGGTTATCTCAAGGTCGAGGAGTTTGAAGTCGCTTGGGAGGAAATGATCATTCGGTTTGGGCTGACGAATCATGAGACCATCCGGGGCTTGTTTCAGGATCGAGAACAGTGGGCTCCTGTCTACCTCAAGGACACGTTTTTGGCTGGGGCGCTGACTTTTCGACTGGGGAATGCAGCGGCTCCGTTCATCTTCAGCAGCTACGTCCACCAGCAGACTTCCTTGAGAGATTTTCTCGAAGGGTACGTATCTTTTCTTGATAAAAAGTACACAAACGAAGCCTTGTGCGATTTAGAGTCGTCGAAGTCGATCCCGGAGCTCAAAACAACGCACCCGTACGAGTCTCAGATGGCGAAGGTGTTGACAAAGGAGATATTCACAAGGTTCCAAGAGGAGGTAGTGGCGACGTCTTCGTGTTCGGGAGTAACGCAAGTGCACTCATCAACCGGCTCGGCCTCCTTCTCGTACGTGGTGAAAGAGCGGGAGGGAGAGAAAGTGAGAGACTTTGAAGTCGTCTACGAGACAAATGCAGCAGCAGGGGTACGTTGCTTCTGTGTCTGTGGTGGTTTTAGCTTTAACGGGTACCAGTGCAGACACGTGCTCCTCCTGCTCAGCCACAAGGGCTTGGAGGAAATCCCGTCTCAGTATATACTGCAGCGTTGGCGGAAGGACGTGAAGCGACTCTATGTTGCGGATTTCGGGTCAGGCGGTGTGGATGTAATGAATCCGGTTCAGTGGTACGAGCATTTGCATAGAAGAGCGATGCAGGTTGTTGAACAAGGGATGCGATCGAAAGAGCACTGCAGAGTTGCCTGGGAAGCGTTTAAGGAGTGTGTGAATAGAGTGACAGAGAAGTCTTCGTAGGTACCTTTTTTTTGTGTTACCTGCTACTGTTGTATATGTTATGTCTTTGTACGACCTGATTGAAATTTTAATAATTATTAGGGTCATAGCTCATTCCTGTAGGATCATTAAGACTACCTTTCTTTTTTTGTCGGTGAATAATTCATTCAAAGGTTTAAGCCAAATAGGCTTGAGTGACAACCAGAATAGAGTTCAAAAAGAGAGAACAGAAAAAGACAAAGAGACATCATCAGTAGATGCTAAAGAAGAAGCCTTCACAGAAGAAAGATAAGAGACCCTCAACCCTCCCTGCCAATACATAATTAATGCAATTCAAAAATGACAATGCACAACTAAAGCTAACCTCAGCACAAGAAAGATAGTCTTAGTGGAGAAGCCTTCATATATATATGACTACATGATTAATGTAGTTCAAAAATGACAATACATAACTAAAAAGTTAAACAAAATATAAAATAGTTATATATATATGACGATGATCGATTGAACTCTACGGGGTGCTTTCAGATATCGAAACGATCTCTATGATTTCTTCCTGTTGTTTTACTTTCATCAAGAGAGAATTTAAAAGGCCTGCGAACTTATATGCTAAGGCCTGCTTACATTCTGGTTCAAGCTTTTGTATCTCTTAAACTTTAAATTTAATGAATCTTTGTTGCCAAAAAAAAATTATATTTTTAAAATCTTTTATAATTAAAATATTGTAAACAAAAATATCAACAGTTATATTTTTAAATTACTATTCCATTCCACATATTAAAAAGTATACAATTGATAGTTAGTTTATTATTATTATTATTAATTTTTTGTCGGCAATATTATTTAAACATACTAAATAAACTTAAGTATATTTTTATAAGTTTGGCAAACTATATAAAATTATTTTGGTATGTTTTTTTTTGGTGTATCATTGTTATGAACCAATTGGTTTGTACGTATTATCAAACCTAAGTATTTATAAATGATAACATATTATGGTTATAATATTGAAAATCAAAGATGGCCAAAAGTTATTAAAATACGGTGGACCAGTAAAAACTAAAAACTATACATTGGATTAGTGAGAACTATACTATTTATAGAGAGTGCAATATATTATTTAAGATATAGTCTCTACTATTGTTCACGTATTAAAATATTATTTCCTTAAAATAAATTAAACACTCTATTATGCTTTCAAATTTGATATTTCTTTTCTTTATCATTTAATACAAAAAACAAAAAAAAGTCACAATAAGTGTCTATTTTAAATAGAAAACAAAAATCACAAAAGGTCAAATTTGAACTCGTGTATCTTAATACACTAAAATTAGTTATTTACAAACAAAGCTACAGCAGTTTAGTCAGTGTTATATATTAAATAGAAAACAATAAATATTGAAGGAAAAAATTATGCAATATTTTGAGAGAGAGTGAGGATGGTGGAGAAGACATGACCGTGATTTTTTCGGAAAAAGAAGATGACTGTGTAAAATGTATATAAGAATGTATACTTTTATTAAATAAAACAGCCATCAATAAAACTTAAAAAAGAATTAAATCTTTGAAAAAAATATAGCATAATTTGGAAATATGATAAAGAAAACACCATAAATTTAGAAAAACATTTAGCAGATAGCTTCGACGGCGAGCCTTCTAGCAGCACCAGTGCAATCTGGTGCTCCAAACTTTTCTGTTGAGACATCAATGGAACACTTCTCTTTTCCAACACATTCTTGTGTGAGAATATCAACCGTGTTATTACTTGATTCACAAGTTCCTTTTACAAAAGATCCGCAATTGCCATCTGGGTTACCAAAGGATGCAAATTTGATGGCAGAAATGAGTTTTCTATCGCATGAAAGCTCAATAATATTTTTCTCGTAGACGTTAGCACATACACTTCCCACTCTAGTAGTTTGAAAACTGACAAGCGATGGGTTTCCTCCCATCTCCTCAAACAAAACTAGTGTGTTATCTCCTTCTGCATTCAAGAAAGAACGAGGAACATGGTACCTGTTCAAGAAAAGAACAAAGAAAAAAAAAATCTCAGTAAAGATTCTCAGGTTTAACCTTAACATATTTGATTCTAGAACCTAATAAGATGTGGAAAATGTACCATCTTTGTGTGGGTTCACCACAATTGGTCAGACATTTTTCAGCATGATAAGCACCTCTATAATTACAATTTGCATCACAACCATTTTCGCTTGAAATGAATGCCGGCCAATAACGTCCAATGTTGTTTCCATTGACCCAAGCTGTACCTTTTCCAAGTCCCATAAGATCGACAACAACCGGATCATTTCCCAAGGGAGACTTGAATGTAGTCTGAAAGAAAAAATGGAATGATGTGATATGATATTAAATCAACAAGTGTTTGGTTTGTTATCTTATAGATAATAACATCTCTTTACCTTATACCATGTCATGGTTCGGTTAAACGGTACACTTTCAACTGACCATTTAGACATTGATTCTGTTCTAAAGAGTTGGCTCTCAAACCCAATTAAACCGGTTTTATAGCTCCATTTATGAGCAGACAAGTCTTTAACTATAGTTTCATCACCATTTCTTCCAGTAATAAAAATGGGTCCAGTGATTCCAGCCGGCTTACTTTCAAAGAAAGCACCATAGTTCTATCCAAAAAAAGTTGACAAAATTTTATTTTCAGTTAATTTTTTTTTTTAAAAGAGTTTTAACTTTAAAAAATACAAGAAAAAATAATATCTAAAAACTTACCGCAAGTCCCACAGTTATGCTAAGAAGAGCAATGACATTACGGCCAGACTTAAACTTCACATCTTTCTCAAATACATAGTTAAATTTATCATTCTCAGCGTGTTGACTACCTAAAAATATAAATCAAATACTTTTTCGTAAGTTGGTGTTATTGAGATTTGTAAAACGTATATAGGAGATTCTTACCAATATGTTTTCCATTGACAAAAGCGTGAAGGACATGAGCAGTACTGTTGACGCGAAGAGACATGTTTTTACCCAAAAATGGATCTCGTTTTTTAAACTTAACGGTAGTCATGTACCATAGATAATCACTTTGGTCATTGGTTACTACTTTCTGATCAAATAGTTGTGTCTGTGTAGATTCTCCTTTTCCTTTCAAAAGGAAGTTGTCCATGTTCTCTGGTCTCCATGACCATTTAAGAGTTGAAGGGGTATCCCCAGCTTCATTTGGCTTCTTAACCATCATTGAAGTTTGAGTGGTAATCTGAAAATATTAAACCAACAAAAAAATGAATTTTGGTCACAACTTTAAATGAATAATGGTTGTTAGTATGAAAAATTTTAATCCACAAAAGAAAATGTAAAATATAAAACCTTTGCGGTGTTATAAGCCTCATTTTTGCAATCCGGTAAAATGGTAACAGACCAAGCCGGGACAACGTAAGATTCTCCTTGGAAACTAATTGTTGCATCTGATTTTTCATTTCCATTTCCAAAAAAGCAGCTTGATCCTTCTTCAGTTTTATATATTGTTGCCTATGTAATATTTTCATGATAAGTAACTAGTTCAAGAATAACATGTACAATAGTGATAAAAATAAATAGCAATAATATTACCGATGCAGAGTTTCCAAAGTCAATGGTGGAGATGTTTCCGTATGTGAGAGTTCTCTCCATAGAGTGAAGAACATCATGAAGTTGTTTCAAATGCCCGTATTTTGGTTGATTCAAGTTACCTAATCGATTTTCCCATGTTAGTAAAAATAGAAACTTCTAAAATATTTTTAAATATGAAAATACTTTAAATTTACCATATTCGTCAAGGGGAGCATCATAATCATATGAAGTTGTGATGTATGGACCACCTGCAGTTCTGTCAAAGTTGGTGCCTCCATGGTACTACAATAATAAAAACATTTCAATTACTCTTTCTAGTTAATGTCGATTTTCTGTAAGCTTATTTTAATAAATAAATTAAATTTCATTATTATAATTTACCATATAATAATTATTAAAAGTTCCTCCTCTTTGGAAGAATCTTGCAACAGAAAATGCAACATCTTCGGTTGTTCTATGGGGATTTTTGCCACCCCATTGCTTAAACCTAAACAAAGAGAAGACAAAATAAATATATTATGATAAAATATTTACAAAATAATAAAAATATAATCATACTGAAAATAAAACTTACCATCCGGTCCAATTCTCAGTCCACATCTTAGGAGTGTTGGGATTGTTTGGTACAAAATTGTCACAATAAAATCCATTACATGTATTCAACTATAAAAACAAAAACGATTTAAAATAGTTAACCTTTGAATATATTAAATAAATATTCATTATAACTAGACTGATCTATTACCATAGGCTGAGGAGCATCATTTTGTTGACACATTATCCATGGAACACCAACATCAAGAGACTGAGCCATGTTTGCACACCACTTAATGTATGCTTTACCCGATTCTCCATAGGGTCCCATTACATTTCCATACTCATTTTCTATCTGCAAGATTATTAAAACAAAAAAACATAAATATTGTTAAGAATTATATATAACATTACAAAACACCACATAATCTATTTAAAAGATTAAATCAATTACCTGAGCAAGAATAATTGGGCCACCTTGTGATGCAAATAAATTTTCTTTCTTTACCATGTCTACTATCATAGTTGTGAAGTTTTGCATCTCATCCTATACATAAATCATTCATATAAAATCTAATTAAAAATTAACACCGCATATATGATCAAAAGAATATTGATTATCAAGTAAGACTACCATAAATGCTTTATTTGTAGTTCTGAACACCATTCCAGGCATGTTGTGCAGCCAAACTGGAAATCCTCTGTTTAAAATTATTAAAAAGTTTGCAGGTCAAAAAAATTACATGAGAAACAATAATATCATCAAACAAGAAGGAAACTCATTATGATCATCTATTAAAAAATATACTATAGTTAAAAGACTAGTACTCACATTTACGATACATAAGTTTTGGTATACTGATTAATAAAATCAATTCATTGGACCATTTATCGACCAAAACATTGTATGGAAAACCGTACTATCACCATACAAGAAGCTAACTTATTATGAAAATGTATTAAAATGGTATATATTGAAATTAAAGAGACTAGCTAAATCCATTTTAGTATATTACCCGTAATTCCACTCAGCACATGCATATGGTCCTATGCGAAGAACACCATACAATCCTTCATCTTGAATGGTTTTCAGGAATCGAATAAGATCTAATTTTCCAGAAAAATCATATTGACGGCGAGTAGGCTCATGCGCATTCCAGAAGACATATGTTTCGATCGCATCAAGACCTCCTTCTTTACTTTTTTTGATAAGATCTGGCCACATCTAAAGATATTAACAAAAACGATTATAATTAGTAGTAAACATAAAAGACTAAGACCACATGCACATACTGTTTGATGTAAGGTAGAATTAAATACCTCAGGAGTGCTTCTAGGATAATGAATCGAACCAGAAAGGAGAACTCGGCGGTGACCATCAATGGTAATGGCTCGGCCATCATGAGAAACGATTGTGGCATAGACATTACTTACGAAAATAAAACATAAAAGAAATCGTAGAGAAACCATATTTACTTAGAAAAATGGTTTTTGAATGAAGAAATATGAAAGGAAACAAAGCTTTTTATAGGAGTATAAAATCGTTACCTAAAGATAATATGTATAATTATAGATATTCCGAAAAAACAAAATTGTAACTGTCATATTATTTAAAGTATAAATTTTGTTTGTCTTTTAACTAACTTTTTGAATTTTGTAACCAATAGAAATTCATTTATCCTGATTTTCAACTTAAATTTGATTTGGATAATAACAGATTTTATGCCAAAAATCTGAATCGATGTAGCTTGGTTGTTGAAATTTGTTTTCAATTCATTATATTTTAAAACATGTCTGAACATGAAAAAATATTTGTTTTTTTAAATAATGTAAATCTTAAAAGAATCATAGTTATTTATATGTTTTCATTTAATTTTTAAACCAGTTTAAGTCTGAATAAATGTTATCATAACACTTGAAACTACTTTGACTAATATATTATTAGTCAACCTCCAAAATTTTATAAGTTATATTTTACATATATAAATATTCGCTTTTCCTTAATATTCAGTTAGTCGCACGAACTCAGTTGGTAAATATCTAATTTTGTTGTGATACCTTACAAGAGTTTGAATACTTAGTGTGACATTATTTATTTGCATTTAATAAAACTATTAAATTTTCTTATACAAACAAGAACCACTATCCATCAAATCCTTATTTTTCAAAACTCTCAAACAACGAAGGCTAATTTCATCATCCTGAGTTTCTTAACTGATTTCTCTAATCAAAACATAACCACACGTTTGATTTGGTTTCATCGTCTTCGTCGAGAATTTTCTCTTCTCTGCACCTTGTTATTCATTCTCACCGAAATCACCGTCGTTGGAAAAACTTGCCAATAAGAAAACATCTTCGAGTGTACCATTTTCCATACTTAGAATCTGTAATGTTATAATCAGCATTTCCTACCAAAAGTGAAAAAAAAATCTATTGAAATCTACATGAGTAATGATCATCTTATTAAGAAAAACCATGGGAGATGGATTCATAGCGTTTGATCGCTTGTTTATAAAGAGAAACAACATGATGGAAATGGTATTCAAAGTAAACTAACATGAACCAATCTTGTTCAACTTTTTTTGCCCACCTCGATCAAAGTCCTTGAAACCCCTTTACAAATCTAAAATAAACCAAACTTATGTTCATCCTTGATGTGTTTGTCTCTAGCATCTCACCATTGGTAACAATTAATCATCCGGATCACAAGGCGGTTCAAGTCAATCTCCTCCACCATAGGTAGAAGCGGCAAACAAAGGACTGAAGAAGAAAGTGCTTCAATCTCTACCAAAGCTCCATGTCTCGGCGGAATCACCTTTGTTGGAAAAAACTAGCCGAGGGTGGCGACAAGCTCCAGTTCATGTTTGTCAAAGAGAATGGGGAAGAAGAAGGGTTAAAGATTTTAGGGTAATTACATTGTATATCTCAAAAAAAAAATTATAATTCATTTTTCTATCTAAATAATATAAATTGATAGCATATACCATGTATTTTATTTAATA
This sequence comes from Brassica napus, assembly GCF_020379485.1. Lineage (NCBI taxonomy): Eukaryota > Viridiplantae > Streptophyta > Magnoliopsida > Brassicales > Brassicaceae > Brassica > Brassica napus. The sequence continues at coordinate 18,977,481 of NC_063440.1, forward strand.
ACACAATGATATCATTGTATTAAGCTTGTGCAGCCTGCAAAGAAAAAACAGTTTTAAAATTAATATTCAGTATCCGTAAAAAGTAAAATGTGGTCCTTAGTTATTCACACAACTCTCACAACGTAAGTTTATGTAAAATATCTGAGATTTCTCAATTTCTTCTTGTTTGTAGCCAAAACAGAGGGAAGACAAACAATCAAATTGTTTTGAATTTTTCTCATCTGAATGAGGCTGGAAGTTCTTCATGAGTTTTCCCTTGGTCTCAGAAACTCACAGAGTCATATACACCACTGTGAAAGCACAAACCCCTAACTTTCTTCCTCTTTTTCTTGTTCACATTCCAGGACTCACATCTCCCACATCCTCTGTATTTGACATGGAGAGATGCACCTTCTTCTTTGCTTCTGTCACGTACACGCCACTGTCAGTTAGTAGAAACGATCAGAGAAAATGAACATTTTTATGTTCTTTACAATTGTATACATATAGAATAGAAATGAAATGCAATATATATTGTGTTTGCTATTATTCCATGTGTAAAATCAGCACTGCGACTACCATCGTCACTAGCTGTTTCATCATTACCACAACCTTCTCTCCACTGACGTCTCCACGCATTTCTCTTCATCCCATCGTCACTTCTTCTTCTCCACCTTGTGTGGTGGTTTCTTTTCCACCTCCATCAACTCCGGAACCAGTTCTTTTGCAAATCATATATTCTCATCCGTCTCCTCATTCTTCTCCTTCATTATTCCATCAGCTTTACATCCTGTCACTCAGTTGCAGTGTGTTATTGGTATTGTTATATTATATTTGACGAAGTAGAACAGAAATGCGGCTGCACAGAAAATAAAGATTTGGTATGTTTTGTTGTTGTATCATTGTTATGAACTAATTGGTTTGTACTTATTATCAAACCTAAGCATTTACAAATGATAATATACTATGGTTACATTATTGAAAATCAAAGATGGCCACAAAGTATTAAAATACCGTGAACCAGTAAAAACTAAAAACTATACATTGGACAAGTGAAAACTATACTATTTATATAGAGAGTGTAATATACTACTTAAGATATACTCTTATATTCTTCACTTATTTATATATTATTTCCTTAAAATAAATTAAACACTGTTATGCTTTCATACTTGATATTTCGTTTCTATATCCTTTTGTGTGACTGGTTGTAAACACAAAATTTTATTTAATACAAAAAAAATTGCATAATAAGACTTGAAGTTGTGTATCATAATACACTAAAATTAGTTATTTACCAACTAAGCTAGCGCAGTTTAGTCAATGTTATAAATTAAATAGAAAACAATAAATATTGAAGGGAAAAATTATTCAATTTTTCAGGGAGAGTGAGGATGGTGGAGAAGAAATTACCGTTTTTTTTTTTTTGGAAAAGGAAGATGACTGTGTAAAATATATATAAGAATGTGTACTTTTATTGAATAAAACAACCATCAATAAATCTTAAAAAAGAATTAAATCTTTGAAAAAATATAGCATAATTTGGAAATATGATAAAGAAAACACCATAAATCTATAAAAACATTTAGCAGATAGCTTCGACGGCGAGCCTTCTAGCAGCACCACTGCAATCTGGTGCTCCAAACTTTTCTGTTGAGACATCAATGGAACACTTCTCTTTTCCAACACATTCTTGTGTGAGAATATCAACCGTGTTATTACTTGATTCACAAGTTCCTTTTACAAAAGATCCGCAATTGCCATTTGGGTTACCAAAGGATGCAAATTTGATGGCAGAAATGGGTTTTCTATCGCATAAAAGCTCAATAATATTTTTCTCGTAGACGTTAGCACATACACTTCCCACTCTAGTAGTTTGAAAACTGACAAGCGATGGGTTTCCTCCCATCTCCTCAAACAAAACTAGTGTGTTATCTCCTTCTGCATTCAAGAAAGAACGAGGAACATGGTACCTGTTCAAGAAAAGAACAAAGAAAAAAAAATCCCAGTAAAGATTCTCAGGTTTAACCTTAATATATTTGATTCTAGAACCTAATAAGATGTGAAAAATGTACCATCTTTGTGTGGGTTCACCACAATTGGTCAGACATTTTTCAGCATGATAAGCACCTCTATAATTACAATTTGCATCACAACCATTTTCGCTTGAAATGAATGCCGGCCAATAACGTCCAATGTTGTTTCCATTGACCCAAGCTGTACCTTTTCCAAGTCCCATAAGATCGACAACAACCGGATCATTTCCCAAGGGAGACTTGAATGTAGTCTGAAAGAAAAAATGGAATGAGGTGATATGATATTAAATCAACAAGTGTTAGGTTTGTTATCTTATAGATAATAACATCTCTTTACCTTATACCATGTCATGGTTCGGTTAAACGGTACACTTTCAACTGACCATTTAGACATTGATTCTGTTCTAAAGAGTTGGCTCTCAAACCCAATTAAACCGGTTTTATAGCTCCATTTATGAGCAGACAAGTCTTTAACTATAGTTTCATCACCATTTCTTCCAGTAATAAAAATGGGTCCAGTGATTCCAGCCGGCTTACTTTCAAAGAAAGCACCATAGTTCTATCCAAAAAGAGTTGACAAAATTTTATTTTCAGTTAATTTTTTTTTAAAAGAGTTTTAACTTTAAAAAATACAAGAAAAAATAATATCTAAAAACTTACCGCAAGTCCCACAGTTATGCTAAGAAGAGCAATGACATTACAGCCAGACTTAAACTTCACATCTTTCTCAAATACATAGTTAAATTTATCATTCTCAGCGTGTTGACTACCTAAAAATATAAATCAAATACTTTTTCGTAAGTTGGTGTTATTGAGATTTGTAAAACGTATATAGGAGATTCTTACCAATATGTTTTCCATTGACAAAAGCGTGAAGGACATGAGCAGTACTGTTGACGCGAAGAGACATGTTTTTACCCAAAAATGGATCTCGTTTTTTAAACTTAACGGTAGTCATGTACCATAGATAATCACTTTGGTCATTGGTTACTACTTTCTGATCAAATAGTTGTGTCTGTGTAGATTCTCCTTTTCCTTTCAAAAGGAAGTTGTCCATGTTCTCTGGTCTCCATGACCATTTAAGAGTTGAAGGGGTATCCTCAGCTTCATTTGGCTTCTTAACCATCATTGAAGTTTGAGTGGTAATCTGAAAATATTAAACCAACAAAAAAATGAATTTTGGTTACAACTTTAAATGAATAATGGTTGTTAGTATGAAAAATTTTAATCCACAAAAGAAAATGTAAAATAGAAAACCTTTGCGGTGTTATAAGCCTCATTTTTGCAATCCGGTAAAATGGTAACAGACCAAGCCGGGACAACGTAAGATTCTCCTTGGAAACTAATTGTTGCATCTGATTTTTCATTTCCATTTCCAAAAAAGCAGCTTGATCCTTCTTCAGTTTTATATATTGTTGCCTATGTAATATTTTCATGATAAGTAACTAGTTCAAGAATAACATGTACAATAGTGATAAAAATAAATAGCAATAATATTACCGATGCAGAGTTTCCAAAGTCAATGGTGGAGATGTTTCCGTATGTGAGAGTTCTCTCCATAGAGTGAAGAACATCATGAAGTTGTTTCAAATGCCCGTATTTTGGTTGATTCAAGTTACCTAATCGATTTTCCCATGTTAGTAAAAATAGAAACTTCTAAAATATTTTTAAATATGAAAATACTTTAAATTTACCATATTCGTCAAGGGGAGCATCATAATCATATGAAGTTGTGATGTATGGACCACCTGCAGTTCTGTCAAAGTTGGTGCCTCCATGGTACTACAATAATAAAAACATTTCAATTACTCTTTCTAGTTAATGTCGATTTTCTGTGAGCTTATTTTAATAAATAAATTAAATTTCATTATTATAATTTACCATATAATAATTATTAAAAGTTCCTCCTCTTTGGAAGAATCTTGCAACAGAAAATGCAACATCTTCGGTTGTTCTATGGGGATTTTTGCCACCCCATTGCTTAAACCTAAACAAAGAAAAGACAAAATAAATATATTATGATAAAATATTTACAAAATAATAAAAATATAATCATACTGAAAATAAAACTTACCATCCGGTCCAATTCTCAGTCCACATCTTAGGAGTGTTGGGATTGTTTGGTACAAAATTGTCACAATAAAATCCATTACATGTATTCAACTATAAAAACAAAAACGATTTAAAATAGTTAACCTTTGAATATATTAAATAAATATTCATTATAACTAGACTGATCTATTACCATAGGCTGAGGAGCATCATTTTGTTGACACATTATCCATGGAACACCAACATCAAGAGACTGAGCCATGTTTGCACACCACTTAATGTATGCTTTACCCGATTCTCCATAGGGTCCCATTACATTTCCATACTCATTTTCTATCTGCAAGATTAATAAAACAAAAAAAAAACATAAATATTGTTAAGAATTATATATAACATTACAAAACACCACATAATCTATTTAAAAGATTAAATCAATTACCTGAGCAAGAATAATTGGGCCACCTTGTGATGCAAATAAATTTTCTTTCTTGACCATGTCTACTATCATAGTTGTGAAGTTTTGCATCTCATCCTATACATAAATCATTCATATAAAATCTAATTAAAAATTAACACCGCATATATGATCAAAAGAATATTGATTATCAAGTAAGACTACCATAAATGCTTTATTTGTAGTTCTGAACACCATTCCAGACATGTTGTGCAGCCAAATTGGGAATCCTCTGTTTAAAATTATTAAAAAGTTTGCAGGTCAAAAAAATTACATGAGAAACAATAATATCATCAAACAAGAAGGAAACTCATTATGATCATCTATTAAAAAATATACTATAGTTAAAAGACTAGTACTCACATTTACGATACCTAAGTTTTGGTATACTGATTAATAAAATCAATTCATAGGACCATTTATCGACCAAAACATTGTATCGAAAACCGTACTATCACCATACAAGAAGCTAACTTATTATGAAAATGTATTAAACTGGTATATATTGAAATTAAAGAGACTAGCTAAATCCATTTTAGTATATTACCCGTAATTCCACTCAGCACATGCATATGGTCCTATGCGAAGAACACCATACAATCCTTCATCTTGAATGGTTTTCAGGAATCGAATAAGATCTAATTTTCCAGAAAAATCATATTGACGGCGAGTAGGCTCATGCGCATTCCAGAAGACATATGTTTCGATCGCATCAAGACCTCCTTCTTTACTTTTTTTGATAAGATCTGGCCACATCTAAAGATATTAACAAAAAAGATTATAATTAGTAGTAAACATAAAAGACTAAGACCACATGCACATACTGTTTGATGTAAGGTAGAATTAAATACCTCAGGAGTGCTTCTAGGATAATGAATCGAACCAGAAAGGAGAACTCGGCGGTGACCATCAATGGTAATGGCTCGGCCATCATGAGAAACGATTGTGGCATAGACATTACTTACGAAAAGAAAACATAAAAGAAATCGTAGAAAAACCATATTTACTTAGAAAAATGTTTTTTGAATGAAGAAATATGAAAGGAAACAAAGCTTTTTATAGGAGTATAAAATCATTACCTAAAGATAATATGTATAATTATAGATATTCTGAAAAAACAAAATTGTAACTGTCATATTATTTAAAGTATAAATTTTGTTTGTCTTTTAACTAACTTTTTGAATTTTGTAACCAATAGAAATTCATTTATCCTGATTTTCAACTTAAATTTGATTTGGATAATAACAGATTTTATGCCAAAAATCTGAATCGATGTAGCTTGGTTGTTGAAATTTGTTTTCAATTCATTATATTTTAAAACATGTCTGAACATGAAAAAATATTTGTTTTTTTTTTAATAATGTAAATATTAAAAGAATCATAGTTATTTATATGTTTTCATTTAATTTTTAAACCAGTTTAAGTCTGAGTAATTTTTTTAATACTTTCCATTTTTTACAAATGTGATAAAAATAATTTTCTTGACGACCTCTCTTTTTATATAACAAATATCTTCTTTGTGTTAATCAATTTGTGTATGAGCATTGAATAAATGTTATCATAACACTTGAAACTACTTTGACTAATATATTAATAGTCAACCTCCAAAATTTAATTATTCCCAAAAATCTACTAATTATTTTGGTTATACCTTATATTTCTCTAACTATATAACATTCAATGCATTTAATTAGTCCTAACAGCTTTTAATTAGTACTCGACTAACTTAGCTTTTTAATTATTACTCGACTAATTTTTGTGGACCAAGTTTATAAATCATCTGTTGGACGTATACTAAGTGGACCAAAGAATTATACATATGTACAAATCCAATATACTAAAATATCATCATCTCTTCGGAAAAGACCCGAAATACCCAAAATAATATCTAAAAATATTCAATTAGCAAAACAATTATCCAAAATCTGATCTGAGGACTCGAAACAACCAAAACATTTCCCCGAATACCCAAATTATATTTGTGAAAATATGAAATTTTACCCTAAACTCGAAACCATAACCACAAACTCTAACCCAAAACATAAAAAGTATTCGTAATACCAAAAGTATACTATAATACTCAAATATAACTAATATATACTAGAAATTTTGGGTATTTCAAATATCTGATGGGGTCTTGGGTAGGACATAGACCCGAAACAAGACCCGTAGGTCAATTTTTTTACCTGATAGGTAATTTAGCCTAGACTTGAATCGAGCCTGTAATTTTTGGTCTGTTCTGATTCAGATTTTGTGAGAGTAAAATAATCAAGCACATGAAAAACTACATGTATTTATATTTTTTTAATTATATTTTATAGAATAAACGCGTGCTTTCAAGCCCGGTCAACCAACTTAAATGAAAAGAACGAAATTTTACATTTTAGCCTTAATAGTTACTAGAAAACAAAAAGAATAGTTCGTTCAATTTAGAGGAACTGTTGCAACTAAATATCTTTTTAAAAAATAATTAATCATTTTTTCTCAATTCTTATACCTAAAATTATACTCACTATGTTCCTAAATATAAGATGTTTAGGAAAAAACACACATATTAAAGAAATTGTTTTTTGTCTTGAAAGTACCATTAAAAGTATAAAATAATTGTATTCAACCAATTACAAAATATATTATTAAATATAATTGGTTACGCAGTTTTTAATAAAGTAAAAGTTACCAAGAAAGTTGAAAACATCTTATATATTGGAACATCAAATTTTTTTTGGAACATCCTACATTTAGGAACAGAGGGAGTATGTGTTGTTCAAAAAATAAGACTTAAAATTATATGTCAATCTAAGTTAACAACATAATTGTAAAGACATCTTAAATTTTATACCAATGAAAGTAAAACATTAATCAGTTATTGTGATTTAGTTATTTATAAATATTTAAATATGTATATGACTTTTTAGATATCACTTATTATTTTGGTTGATGCAATTCTAATTAAATTAACACTTGGTTTTTATTTTTCTACTTTTTCCTATAAATATATAATTAATTATACACATGTTATAAAATATATCTACAAACTACTAGGATGAATCAAATTAAATATATATATATATATCTGAGTTTAGTTTATTTAAAACAACATAAATTGTGATCTAATTCGAAAATAAATACAAACTAATATATCAAAAAGAAAAACTGAACCAACCTTAATTATTATACATGAAATCACATATTTAATTGAGATAATTTAAATACATTATTCTATTTACTTTTCATATGTTTAGAATATAAAATGGTTTAAAATTTATCAACAAATACAAATAGCAGATTAATTAATTGTAGTTAATTATTTTATAATATATGTGTATGATTGTATGAACATGGAATAATCACCTCGTATAAAATTGATTGTAAAGCAATTATGAAGACAATACTCCTCATCCCTTTGGCTCCGATAATCGAGGAACTATATTACTCCGGAGTAAAATTGTTCTTGTTTGTTGGAAAATCGGAGAGTTAATTCACCTTGTTTTGGTTAACGTAGCATTATGACCACAAAACCACTGTTTATGTTGGGTTTACGCAAAACCATTGGATTGGGCATCAACACAAAAATGTGGAGTGGATCATGGGTTTCAGATTCGAAAGCCCGTCCACGGAGAGCCTCCGACCTTGTAGCTTACCGACACCCCCTCAGCTCCTTGTTCTTTCGTTTACAAGACGTGTTAATAAGACGTAAGTTATTTTTCTTTTACATGAATTCTGTCATCTAGAGGATATAGTTTCGATCCTTATTGTGAATTTTGAAACGTAGTTGTTATTGGTACGTAGACAAGCAAGCGTGGAACCATAGAATAAGTCTTCATATCACAGAGCAGAGCAGCATCACAACCAAACAATAAAATCAGCGAATGCATAATAATTACCGAGTGAAATAGGGCAATTATCGAATGATTGGAATTTACAAGGAATGGTGAAGACGAAAGGTAGAGAGACCAACAAAAAAAAATCAGAACCAAAGTTTACTTATACCAGCCCTATACCCACACGAATTCTTGATATTCCATCAGGATTAGACAAGCATCACCAAAGTATAAATAAAAAAGACAAGGAAAGGAAACATTTTGTTTTTCTGACTCGACTTGGGGACTCTACACAGCAAATACAATGCAAAAGCATTTCTCTTGTGTTGATCATCTCTCCTCTACTTGTTGCGTTTATATTGATAGATAGTCCTTCTCCTCCCCCAACTGCCCTACTTGTTTCTCTTTAGAAGACATCCGGATTGAATCTTTGCGGCATCATAGAGCTGCCGTGTTCCATTTGCTCCAGTTGCAATTTCAATGCGTAGTTGTTCACCTGCATTTTGTAACTTTCTATTATCATTCCACTCTTTAACCATAGGAGACCATCAAAAATAGGGAACATTCACCAATCTGACAGACTTTAATATTGCTCATTGAAAAAGAAAAAATCTTAAATTCAGGATGTGAATATTCAACATATACATGGCAATGCAACCATCAGTATATAAAAGGAGTATCTCTATGGCTTACCTCCAAATTTCGGACCTTCTCCTGGTACTGAGGAATCAGCTGCTTAAAAAACTCTAGCTGCTGGTTCGCATCTTCTAACGCCTTCTGCCGCTCATGCTGTATAGCAACAGCACGTTTCAGCACCGTGTTGTCCTTCATCAAGGCTTCCACTTGTTGCTGCACTGCCACACTCTCCTGCAAAACCAGAAGAGGGTGTTAATTTAACCCCAAAAAAAAAAAGACAAGGACAATCTTCCTTGGTACTACAATAGTCAATGATGGTTCAAAACTACTACGTCTTAACAACAACACTGACTGAACTAGAAACTGTCCTCCTAATACAAACTATACGATAGTTTAAATGAAACTTAGCTATAGTAGAATGGCATTATACCTCTTGGAATTTTTTACCGGCTTCTTCGTGAGCACGTGCGCTCAACGTCTTCTCTAAAGCCTCCAAGACTCTTTCAGCACGGAACTTGGCATCATCTTGACCACTAGATTGCGTAACTTCCCTCACTAACAACGCAACCCAGTCATCACCACTCGCTGTAAAAGTCCCAGTCTCCTTATTAGCAGCAGCCAAATCTTGAGCTCTCTTCTCCTCCTCAGCAGATACCAAAGCGTACAAACTTTTCATAGCAGCACTCAAATCACTCCCATGTTCTTCCAACGCCTCCACAAGTACCTAATTAAAAAAAAAACCTTCCGAATCTAATTAAATTTCAAGAATCGCCAATCCGATTAAACTCAATCTAACATACTTAATTGCAAAAAGGTAAAGCTAGATCGAAAGGAACAAAGGCATACAGTGAGTTCAAGATGAGGAAAGGCAGCGCGAAGCTGATCGAGCGATGAGGAAGGAGAGGAGGAAGACCAGCTCGGAGAATTGGAAGGGGAATAGCATCGGAACCGCTTCGAAGAGGGAGGAGGAGAAGGAGTATCGTCGAAGTACGATCTCTTACTTCCGCAATATACCGCAGACATGGCCGATGATTCGATCCGAATCGAGTCCTAAATCTCAATTAACCTATTAAGTTAGGGGATTGGAGATGGATGATTGAGTATAGGCAAAGGCAACCTCAGATCGAGATTCGGGGGAGGGGAGCGTCCAAGTTTTCTCTAAATCTATCAGGTTAGGTTTTTGATGGGTTTTCTTTCTCAACAGGCGAGGCCAGGGATATAACATTAGTTTTTTATATAGCGTTCAGCGTTAGGGGCTCTTTCGTACTTTTCCTTTTTCACTTTTGCGCGTTGCGCGTAAACCTGCAGCCAACGCTTCTCTTTGTCTATTAAAATTCCATTTTTCTCCTTTGGTTAAGTTTAGAGATCACAAAACCTTAGAGCATGTTTATAGGGGTTGCTTACCCTTGGTTTTATAACCAAAAAATTAATTAAAAATTTGTGGGCCCCACAGAAGACACAAAAGACGTTGCTTGTGTATGCAAAAGAAGGGACGTTTTCGTTCCGTTGCTTAGACTGTTTTGCGGGCCCCACAACACGTGGCGGTCCGCGATTGATCTTTTTTTTCTTTTTTTTCTTTTTTTTTTTTCTTTTTTTTTATCAGCCAAAAAAAAATAAAAAAAATTTTAAGAAACCTAAGCTAAGAGACAAACTGATAAACATGCTCTTATCATCAACAAGTAATATTGATTTATTGTAAACTAATCACATTTCTTAACATAACACATATTCCAATCCAACAACCAGATCAACCCAAGTCAACACTGATGAAACAAACAAGCTTTGAACAATGGATAGCAACCGTACATACAAGGTAGCTTGATATTCCACATGGAGTTTAATAAGGTTTAAACAATTTTTCGTTACATATTAATTTGATCAAACCGATTCTATTATTGCCATAACCGTTGATATCTTGATAATACATCAAGTTGGAACTTGAAGATATAGAAGGAGTCACGGAGGTGGTCACTTCAAGTAAACACAGGCTTAAAAGGTTACTTCATCTAACTGGCTAGGCTCCACCAGAACGTACAATGGCTTTCCCTTTAGCTTACAATGCCCCTGCCATCTCACATGGAAACTAGTTATATTCATCATCTTCAATGATATTTAATGGGCCTAAAAGACCAGTAAAAATCTTAAATATCGTTGGTACGAGCTTTAAAGACGAGATGTTTTTGAAGTAATCAAATACCTTGAATTTAGGCAAACCAACAACGCAGGCACATTCCACAACTTCGGCCCCAGCACGTTCTAAGGTGCATATAATTAGACTCGTTAATCAATTACTCGATATTGTATATATATACGATTCATGTATTTTAAAAGTCGTATTAAGTTTTTTTATTTAGATAGTATTATTTAAAAATGTGTATATATATACTGTATTTACCCAAGAGGTTAATGGAAGCGGAGAGTGTTCCACCAGTGGCAACTAAATCGTCGATGACAAGAGCTCTTTCGTGGGATTTGACGGCCTCCACACTCATCTCTAGACGATCGTTTCCGTACTCTAGCTCGTACTCTTCGCTTATCACTCTCCCTTTTTAACACCACCACCCCCAAGCAATTATATCATTTAACCGTACATGTTGTTATCCCAACAACACTTTTAACTAGCTGTAGTATGTATATAAGTTAACCGTACCGGGTAACTTTCCAGGTTTACGTAGAGGGATGAACTTGGCACCTATGGCTAATGCGATGGGAGGTCCAAATATGAATCCTCTCGCCTCTACCCCTGCACAAGTCCCATATTATTTTTATTTATCTGGTTTATATAATACTTGAAAAATCGATTAAATATGAGCATATCTTAAGTCTTTTCTATTGAATTCTTAAAAGGTTCACAATAAGACAACAAAAATTTGAGAAGGACTCCGATTATAAAAACACTTTTTTAAGGGATAATAATTAGTGACCAACCAACCACACTAGCTAAGCTAGTATGTGAGTGTAAAATCATTAATCCATTAAAAAGTTGTCTATTGTTTATTCAATCTTGTCATATTATTGCAAGATTTGATCGCTTCGGATTCTATCATTAAGGAGTTTAATATATGCCGTAATATAATACACAATGAAACATTAAAAAGAGCAATTAGTAGACAAATGAAACATTAAAGAGAGGGAAAGGTGAAAAGAACCGGCAACGAGAGAGATGTTCATGTGCTTGTAACGATCTACGAAGATATCAACGACATGTTTGAAGGCAACTGGATCCAGCAGCAGCGTCGTTATGTCTTGAAACATGATTCCTGCAACACAAATACGTTTGTTAATATTTTGTAGACTAAAAAACACGAGTTAATGATGAAATTATAACTTGAACAAATAAAGAGAGAAAAAAAAAAGTAAGTTGGACCAGTCTTGGGGAAGTGAGGGATGACTCGTATGGCGTCGGAGATGGCCTGTAGTCTTGGGTCTCCCTGCAACCCATTCTCCACCGCAAACATTTCTCTGTCTCTCTCTCTTTCTTTCACTGACTCGTGCGTGTTAAATATAAGAGGAAGATAGAAAGATGTTGAGTGTATTTATAGCATTTATTTATTTATCACCCACTCATCGTACGTTTCCATCCCAAGCTACTATTTTTATTTTTTGTTTCTTCTAAAAGATAATGAAAATCAAAAGCAACCAATTCATGGTGATCATATTCAATGTGTATCTCAAGGTTACGGTGTTTCTAGTTGTGCTTTCATGATTTCATTATGGTAAATTGGGGTTTTGTTCTTCACTAGCACACGGATTAGTATATGAGCCATAGTTAATGGCCGAAATTAAAAAGCTGGTGGGGAAAAGATGGCGGCATGAATCAAGCATTTTCAATATAATATATTAATTTATTATTAAATAGATTATTAAAAAATAAAGTTCAAATTTACTCTAACTCTATTGTATAGAGTAAGATAGATTGATGAATAACTAATTAAATGTAATGATAAATATTATTGTTTCATTATTGTAATAATCTTACTTTCTATTTTATTTTAGAATATAAAATAGGTGTACTTAAGTTATAAAAAGAAGTTACTATAAATAGAGTAGGAATAAAGATGTACTCAATGTCTTTCCCTGCACAATCAAATTATAAAGAACGTTTTTAGGAAAATAAACTTTATAAAGAACGTCAATTTGTTTACAAAACGTGTGATTCAGTGGTAAATTTGATATTAAAATAGGCTTTTTTAACAGAGGATTAACATTATACTGCCACAAACAAAGAAAAGGGTGAAAGAGGACCCACTCGATGGTAGGAGGGATCAAACCGTACGAGTGGCTATGAGGGCGACTGGTTTTCCCGCTACCACCCGCAAACGCAGCTTTTGCGGTTGGTAGCGGTTGTTGGCGGTTTGCAACAATCACTCAAATCGCTCTAAACCGCTTCAAACCGCTCCGAATCTCATAAATTCAAAAGCTGGCTCCAGCTAGCGTTTGCGGTTGCGGACGGTTGCGGGAGGTTAAATTTTTTTTTCTTTTAAAAAAAATTATATATATACAAAAGTAAAAATATTTAATAAAAAATTTAAAATTGAAATTATGAAAATATTAAAAAATATCTATTATATTTTAATTAATATTATAAAATTTTATAATAAAAACAATTTCAATAAATTTTCAAAAATTAAAATTATAACTTTCTAAATATAAATTTTATATTTATTATAATTTTATGATTTTTAATATTTTTATAATTATATTAAATGTAAATATTGTTAATTTATTATTTGATTGTTACTGCATTTGGTAGTTAACCAGTCATAAGTCACCCGCAAACGCACCAATTTTTAACCGCAGTACCAGTCGTACAAATCTCTTAAAACCGCTAGAAACCGCAACCGCCCGCATCCACAAACTCCCGCAATCGCAACCGCAACCGCTGCGTTTGAACCAGTCATGCCCTATATCGACTGTTGAACCGCACGCCTACGCCAGCTCACTTACTGTTTGTATATCATCCTTTTCTTCTCTTTTCTTTTTTTTCCCTTTTGCAAATCATTACTTTACTATTGTATTTGAGGAATAATACCAAATTTTATTAGCATCATGTTCTGATATATTGACTCTATCTAAATCAAATTGATTCAATTAAATTTGTATTATATCTCATCAGAAGAAGAAGTTGATTGGTTGGATTTAGATTTCGGGTACATATTCCGTTTGTCGTTTTAAGCTCAGCACTACTACATACTTCTTAGTTTTTTTTTTTTTGAAAACAACATACTTCTTAGTTCTTACCATATCAAAGAGATAAGAGATTACATCACCAAGAAGAACAACCACTTGTTTGTCCCCCCACTCCCTAATTAATTCTGAATAATCCTATTACACATAAAGAGGACCTATGATTAATTATCATTATTCATTTGACAAAAGATAACCAAAACAGGAAAATCTTAATTTGTTAGCCTTTAAAAGGAAATTTAATATAATAATAAAGCCTATAAAAGACACATATGAGAGTAGTCCATAATAGGATTACTTTTACAAATTTTCACTGTTGTATATTTGACATGAATTCAAAGAAATATACCTGAGAACAGATGAAGAAGCAAAATCAAAATCAGTCAGATGAGATTATATCGTCTCCAGTGGTCAGTTCTGAACCAAATATGCGTTCATGATTTCATCTACTGTTGACACTCTTGTCTTATCTAATAAAATGACACGGCACTCACTCACTATGGTCCTTCAAATCCAACTTCAATATAAAAATTGATACAACAAGTAAATATGTATGTGGCCAAGTCAGATCCATTCGTAGAGGTTTAGAGTATCCACTGTGGTGGTCTCTAAGAGGGGTTCTCACCAAAAAACAATAATGAAAATTAAAAAAAATATGAAAGAGAATTTAGAAAAATGGAGAATGGTTTCTTCTTTGAAAAATTATGAACAGAAGGTGAAACATTAACTATTCATTTGTCACATTTTGAGTAGTACACCCATTTTCTAAAATTAAAATTCAATTATATAATTCAATTACTCAAAATATTAATAAATAATCACAAGAAACTCACCTTGAAAAACTTATTGACGTTGATGCTCTAAGAGACATCTGATTGGTTAGGGCGATTTTTTTCAGGATCTTTCAGTTTTACTTCGTTGCAAAACAGCTAAAGATAGAGTTAAAATATCCAAAAGGAATTGTAAAAGATGGTGAAGTTTGAAAACGAAAGACAAAGGAGTGAGTACCTCACAAATATCTTTCGTGCGGTTAATTTCAAAAGAGACAGAGAAGGACACCAAATCTTGGGAGGACTATCTTACCAAGATCTCCTCTGCCTATTTCATCCACATTTTCCTCTTCTTTTTTTCTGATTTGAGGGGAAAAACAAAACAAAAAAATGACATAAAGAGTTGAAGGAGAGGGACTTGACCATGTGACTATGTGCTCTCCTCTAACAGTGACATCAACTCTAGTCACCAAAATCCCACTTCCTTTACGTTTTTACTGTTTCTACAGATAGTGCACGTTACTGTAATGCACAGCGCTCTTCACCTTTTAATGCTACAGAACATACATGACAAAGAGACTATTAGCACGTCCTATATTAGGACCCACGTACAGATATCTTATCAGTCATGCCTAGGGAAATTCTTATAAACGTGAAACATGACCCGTACAAACTTAATTCAGGATTTGTGGTCTGGTGGTGATTAACTTGAGGTAAAAAACCCAATATGGTGAAGCCACCAAGGTTCGAATCCCGGCCACTGAGAAATTAACATTTTAGCATCGCCAGGAACAGGGGACCGACACATGGCAACATCTGACAAGTTAGGACCACTTCTGTGAAGCAATGATACCCTGTATAATTCAAAAAAAAAGAAAAGACATATAAGAACCTGAATGCAGTTGTGCCTTAGAAGTTTATTGAGAGTTACCAATAGGGAAAAAACAATCCAACAAATAACTAAAAAATTTAACCGGCTAATGACTAGCCTATTCAGCATATTTGGATGACCGCCTAAACTTTAGGACAAAACCCAAAAAACTGCTTGGACAAAACCGAAACCCGATTGGGACCCCAAATGTCCAAGCATAGCCTGAAGCTTATTCAGCCCGTTTGGATAACCACCTACAGGCAGCAATCCTCATGGCTATCTATGAGAAGATCAAATGCTATTGAGTAACCGTTTCCTCGGGTTTTAGATGGTAAAGAGTACAGTAATAGTACCTTGCTCTAGCTTTGTCCTTGATGATATAACGCTGATTTTGATAATTGTTGATGTGATAGGTTCCTGAGAACGGACCGTGGAACTACAACTTTAATGGGAGTTAAGCACACGATGAGCATGAAATACAGCGTCAAACTTGGATCCCCAAAGGAGTACTATCACGAGAAATATCGACCCACTGATCATTTCTTGGAGTTAAGCAACATGGAGGAGGCTGACATCGCTGAGGAAGATCGTGAGGACAACTTTGCTTGAACATTATGTTTTTAAAACTTCCTCGTCTTATTTTGCTATAGTCTTGTAATGTCTTATGTACTACGCAAATGAGCGACTGAGTTTTACTGCATTGTGCGTTTATTGTGTGAGATAAGATTGTAATGTCCCTAAATCTATTATAACATCTTTTGCCAGTAGAGCTAAATCTTTTATGTAAGTACACAATCGATCATATGCAATGCCAAGAAACTTGTCTTTCAGAAACTAAAATGCTATTTGAAATCTTTAGAGGTAAGAAGTCAACTTTCTTGTAACAAATGAGGGAAAAAGGCTTCGTGTTTTAGATTAAACTTGGTTATGATAATATATTCACAGCAGGTTTGTTTTAAATCCCTTCACTTACAAGAAAGTAGCATATACGCGTAACTGAACACAACAAGAAATGAAGATAGACCAAAGAAGCCCAATGACTTGGAACCGCTTGACACGTACGTAGCTCTGTCCACCGTGACATTGCCGCCACCTGCTCCAGATAGATGCTGGACCGTACCGGAAGGACCAGGTCTCTTCGTTTCTCCTTCACACAACCTGACACCTGAACCGGATGTTGAACCGAAGACACCATCCAAGTTACTCTCACTGTTAACGCACAAACCGGCATTGTTATACAGCCTCAGCTTCCTCCTCATTCTCCACACTGTGTCTTTCTCTAACGGTACTGGCCCCGTCAGACGGTTATCGTTTAGCCTCAGCTCGCTTAGATCCTTCACGCCCCGAAACTCCATAGGAATCGACCCGGTCAAGTTGTTGCCCTCTAGATGAAGGACACGGAGACTGGTTAACCGAGTCAAAGATCCCGGTATTGAGCCATGGAGATTCATATTCGAGAGAACCAGAATCATCAAGTTCTTGAGCCCCTTGAACACGTTTTCAGGAATAGATGCTGCGAAGTTTGTATTCCCTTTGAGCACCAAAGCTTGGAGTGAGTTTAGTCCTTGGAGAGAAGACGGGAACGGACCTGATAACCGGTTATAGCTCAAATCAAGAAGCACTAGTTGGTTGAGCCGGTTAACGGAGTCGGGGATAGGACCAGTGACTCGGTTATGGCTAAGATCAATTTTGATCAACGAACCACATGTGGAGAGTGTAGATGGGACCGGTCCGGTTAACAAATTATGGTTCAAGTCCAGAACGTTAAGATCCGGAAGAAGCAAACCGGGAATCGAACCAGTCAAACGGTTCACGCTCAGATCAAGCGATCTCAAACCGGATAACCGGTTAAGCGACAAGGGAATCGAACCGTTGAGGTTGTTTTTATGCAGATCAAGTACTTTCAAACTGGTGAGATTGCCCAATTCGTCAGGGATTGAACCGAACAGGCCGTTCTCCCTCAAAACGAGGGTCTGCAAACTCGAGCCCAAGCGGCCCAGAAACGAAGGTATCTGCTGTGGGGCCCGGCTCAAACAGCGATAGAAGAACAAGGCTTTGAGGTGTTTAAGTCTGGTGAGGGACTCGGAGATGTAAGAGCGTTTCGGGTCACAAGTAGGGAACGCCGTGTCGTCTGAGAGCGCTCCGAACGACAGGGAGACAACGTGGTAGACGTTATCCTGATCAGGCATACACTCGATCCCATGCCATCTGCCTCGACACACGTCTGGAATTGCAGCGGCCCAGTCGTTGCCGGTGGCACGCATTATGTCGTAGACAGCATCTTGCTCGTCGGGCTCTGTGTGTGCGCCGTCTCTAGTCATCGTGAATCCTGTTTGTGGTCCGTCAATGAGTGCAGACGGCGCGACTGTGTCGGAGGTGATCACGGTGAAAGAACTGGTAAATGGACATATCATAGAGAACACAAGGAGGATATGGCAGTAGAGACCATAGTGTGCCATTGTTGTTGTTGTTGTTTGGTTCCGGATTCAAACTGTCTGTGTGTGTATATATCGACATTAAATTTTTTTTAAAAAGTTGGATGGGTCAATAAAAACGTTCACTATGTCATTATGGCTATCACGGGATAACTCTAGGAATGAAATTTATGATCTTCGCTTCCTGCATTTATTGGTTTCACGAGATATTCACCTTGAGTTGGGATCTAGATTCAACCCGTTTCGTAAACGGGTGGGTTTTACCGGGTTTTACCCTAATTCTCTTTAGCTCGTTTGGTTAAGTTTTTTCTATTGGGCCGAGACCTTATTCTTTTTCACGAATCAATTTTTCTTTCCACAAACAATCATAAGGACTTTATTAGAAAACATTTACTCGTTGCCAAACCAAACTAATCTATTCCTAACCATTCGGTTATAGTTTTTATCAACTCAAACAGTTCGGTCAATTGAAAAATTAAAGAATATTCAATCAGATTAACTAAACATACTAACAATATTAAATTTTAAGATATTTAATTATTTAACCTAAACAACTAAACATAGTTTTATACATGTAAATGCAAAAATACTATTAAGAATAAAATAAAAATCCATAACTTTCATACACTATCTTCAAAACCAAAAATACCTATGATAGTTATACTATGTTAGAAGAAAATGATATAAAATTATTAGATTACCTTTTTTATTGTGATGTTATTACATTTAAATAATAAGAAGCTAATGATTAAGTGATTAAATGATGATTTGTTTAGGTTGTGTAAATTATATTTTCTTAAATAAGCTAGAAAAAATTAAAATCATTTCGAATTAACTAAACATATAACAAACCAAACCAAACCGAATACAAACCAAATCAAACCAAACTAATTTCGGTTGCTTTTGGTTGAAGTTTTCTTATAACTAAACAAACCAAACCGAACTCAAATTTAAATCAAACCCTAGATTTAGCATATTATTTTTGAGTTTTGCATGTGGTAAGAATACAATTTATTGCTAACATAAAGAATACAAATAGAAAAGATAAACAAGGAACAAGAAAATAATAAGGTAAAAACAATGATAATTTGTAAGTGACACTAAGAGCAACTCCATCCATGGTATGAGGTTGCTCTAGTATAAGCATAATACAATTTGTGAAGTGACGGTTCACCTAAGGCTGGCAGAAGAAGATAAATCGGATGGTAGCTGGGAGGTGAGTTCGTCGTGAATGTTAAGCATTTCGTTCTCTTCAAATCAGATAGATAGAAGCTGGAGGAAGAGCTTGCCGATGGCTGTAGTAAGAGCAAGATGTCACGGTCTAGGTCTAGGAGGTGGGTTTTGCCAGATCCAATATGCTATATTATCTATCCTACACATCCTTTGAAAATTCAAAGGCTGAAGAATAAATGGTCATGAGTCTCAATCCGCCATCGATCTGGAACTCCTAATTTCCTCTTCTCTCATTGTATTATTGCATTCTAACAACAACAAAAACCATTTTAGAAGAACTACATTCACACTTTCATTTCCGCTTTGTGTATTACTTTCATCGTACGAATGTTGACAATTATGTATCCCGTAAGGAAAATGATGTTTGTTCGGAATTAAAGGGAGAAATGACGAGCTTGTTGCTTGGCAGAGACGCTATCTAGACAGGATTTTGCATCATTTAGAATTTTTGTAACAAAAAAGATCAAAACAATCATACGAAAATTTTGTAAAAGAAAAAACAATCATACAAATTATGTAATAATATCGAGAGGATAGAGTAACTAACTACTAGGGTACTCGAGCGCGGGGCGCAAACAAGTATGGCATACGAATAAGACAATTTCTTTGATATTTTTGGTATATCTATAATCATAGTTTAGTACTAGTCTTAATCGGTAATATAAACTTGAAAAGCCTCCACTCATTATGCGCTCCACTTTAATTACTCACTCTGATAGCCTGAAAAAGAGTGTATATATATTTATACTTGTTTGTTCCGTTTCCAAGCACGCCCTTTGCTCCTTTTCAGTATTTCTACTTGCATTTTCTCGAAAATGCGACTCCAGTTACACTATTATATAGCTATTACATGGTTTCATCTATTGATTATACACTAGGTCACAATAATTACTTATGAGCACGCTTTTCTCTATTCTAAAATCTTTTTTTTTTGAGAAATATGTACCTATGTTCTAATATCATTCTTCGTTAATTATCGCTACTCTCTATAATTATATACTTTTTGGTTCAACGGACACTCATTAAGAAGGATGATTAGAGCCATATTTATACGTGCCATATTTTTTTGTTGATATTCATATGTCATGTGTTATATATGTATATCTATGCAATCATCCATTACCCTAAATTATGAGAAAAACTCACCTTACTAATTTGGTTGAGTACACTATATGGAATAACGTACGTAGCATATTTTGGTCAACAAAACATATATGTCGGGACTCAACTTTTCCATCATTCTTTCATGTTTAAACTTTAGAATATTGACCAAACCATCTAATACATACGACAATTGTTGATTGCTATTTGTATGTTACAGACATTTTCCTGTCATACCGACATATAGAAAGGACTTCTAATTGTTGATGTTTAACTACTGCTCCATTTACCTTCTTTGGGGGAAACAATTCACGCATGTTTCTGTGTTGTGTTGTGTTGTGTTTCTTGTCCTCTTATGCAGTTTCTAGAAAAATATACAATTCATATTTATTTGATCGAGAAAGGGAGAAACCTTTTTAGGATTAGAAAAGGATGGATTGAATTTGAAGCATGGAGAACAGCGAACACTCACTGCAAAGTTAGTGGGAAAGCCGCTCGTCATACGAGGGAGCAACAAAGTGTGGGCTTTTCTTTTACAGTCTCATCAGAAACTAATGCATGCCCTCATTTTAAACACTTTTAGTACAACTAGAGCCGGTGTCCGCGCTTCGCGCAGATTACATGTGTAATTAATGTAATGTTTTATTTAAATTTGAAGTTTTAGTTTCTGAAAGTGTGAGTTAAGTTTTGTTTTTTTTTTTGCATGTGAAGACGTAGGAACAAAATAGTTTGACAGTAGAAATAAGTATTCCAAAGGGAATAGAATCTGGTAGATAACGAAAAAGAATTAAAATAAAATAAGACGTAGACGTCTGCGAGGTATATTGTGAATAGTCTTGTAGAGCGGCCACTTTCTTTCGCCATGATTAGGATATAGAGCTAGCGATCTGAGGTAAGAGAGATAAGGGTATGATCTGAGGTAAGAGAGATAAGGGTATAAATATGGATCTAGATATAAGGCGGAGGGGAGATATGGAAGGTCGGTAAGGATCTTGAATGGAGGCTTTAAGGGAGAACATTGAAGTTCCAGCCCTTTCATCGGAGGCGTTTGTGGAAAGATTTGGGGGAGACAAAGAAAATCGCCGTGCGGAAAAAGAAATGGGGGAGACGGCAATTAGGGTTACTGAGAGGATGAGAAAGCCTTAGCTTTAGTTTTACCAATACGGCGATTAGGGTTAATGGGCTGGGCTGCGAGAAAGTTATTTACCTGGCCCACCGGCAAGTGTTGTGCACATCTATACTATTATTTGCGAAGTAAATTTTTGGAATCGAGGTCTCACGTTAAAAGTTATAGTGGTTAATATCATTTATACCCTTAATGAATAAAATGTATAAATAAATTAAAAAATAAAAACGAAATTTTAATTGATTTGATTAGATTATTGATTAATAATATTAATAGTAAGAATTATCCAAAATCTGAAAATATACTTTAAGAAAGTGATAATTTCGATATATATTATATTGTTATCTAAAAAAGTCTTTTAGTAAAAAAGTAAAAACATGAAATTATATAACTAAATATTAATCAAATAAAATTATTAATTATATAATTAAAAATAGAATATTGAATTATTCAAAATCTAAAAATATAATTAAAAAGATAATTTCTATATATATATATTGTATTGTTATCTGAAAAAGTATTTTAGTAAAACGTTAAAAACATAAATTATATAATTAAATATTAATCAAATAAAGTAAATTTTTGTAATCGAGCTCTCACGTTCAAAATTAGAGTGGTTAATATTGTTTATACTTTTAATGAATAAAATATATAAATAAATTAAAAATAATAAAACCAAAATTTTAGCTGATTTGATTAGATAATTGATTAATATTAATAATAGTAAGAATTATCCAAAATCTAAAAATATAATTTAAAAGGGAGATAATTTATGTATATATTGTATTATTATCTGAAAAAGTCTTTTAGTAAGAAGTTAAAAACATAAATTATACAACTAAATATTAATTAAATAAAAGTTTTTAATTATATAATTAAAAATATAATATTGAGTTATTTTAAAATTTATTTTAGTAATGAATATAGTGTACAAAGAACTTTTCAAAAATTTATGAAAATATTTAAGTCCACGTCGCGGACAAAACATCTAGTTTATTAAATTAAACATTTATCTAATTATTCTGTATTGTTTTACTGTTGTCGTCGTTTAGCTACAAATCGAATAAATATTTAGTAATTAAATTCTTCACTACAGAACACAGGCGTGTAATCCAAGACCTTGAATCTAACCATGCTATATTGCTTCAATCGTATGCTTCTGGGCCCCACATAAACCGCTGTGTACAAAGCCCAAATGTTTTATTGCAAATGAAACCCGAAAGTTTTATTGCAATTTCAGGTGGAAGCCCAGTCTCAGTGACATGGCAGTATGATAGGTGGGGATTATTTTGTCCATGTGGCATCCCTTTTAGTCTTTAAATTAGCTTCTTTTATATAGTAGGATATTATTTTCCAGTGTTAAGACTCAAGAGTGTATAATTTATGCTATAAATTATAATCAGAATATCAGATATTAAAACTCTCATAATACATATCAGTTATATGATTATAACAGAATAACTTATAAATGTTAGACTGATTTGTTTTATTTTAAAAGATACGGTAAAAAGTTAATAAAGGAACATACAAGTTCTTGATTGAAGGTTTAAAAATGTAGTTGATTTAGGGCAAAGATAACCTAGAGGCTGCGGGAGGTGTAACCTGGTCTGACCGGTTACAGGTAGTTGTCGGGAGAAAGAACGCCGCAATTGGCAGTGTCACGCGGGGTAACTGGCAGGGGCTGTAACCGGTGACTCAAATACAGGTACACACGTCTCTGGGACGGTCCCGTTTATCCCCACACCCTCCTCGAAACTTACCCCTTTCTCCCACTAACCTTATTTTCACACACGCGTGTAATTTATATTTACACTCAGAATTAATTTAATTTAAAAAAAGAAGATGAAGGAAATGTTGATCACGCTAAAAGTGGAAGAAAGGTAACCTGGCTGACTGACTCTTGCAAGTTTGAATAGAAAGTGGGTCACCTCACTTCAGCACATGTATAAATACACCTCAGGAAACGCAAAGTCTTATCAAAACTTAAGCCCTCTAGGAAGGAGTTGAAGTAAGCCCTTCCCGGTCATAAAGAGAAGAAATATCAGTATCGGAAAACCGAACAAGACGGGTGTGCCGTTGTGGATGTTGGGGTTGGGTGTGGACCGGCTTCAAGCCGACATCAACCGCCTTCTAACCTCCCTTTTCCATCAGGTTGAACTTACTATGTAAAACTATCTCTCCATTCACATTTTCTTTATTTATGTGTTGGTTCTATAATTAAAAAGGGATGCTGGATATTACATGTGATGAGTGTAGGGAGTGCTGGACGAGCAGTTCTTGCAGCTGCAGCAGCTTCAAGATGAAACTTCACCAACATTTGTGTACGATGTCATTAATATCTACTTTGACGAATCCGAGAAGCTACTCCGCAGCCTTAGATTATTGCTGTTAGTTCCATGATCTGTCTATCTTTTTTTCCTCTGAAGAAAAATATTGCGTGTCGAAAACTATTAGGTCCAAGAATATGTAAATGAATATACAAATGAATGAACACAGGATGGATAGAGAATTCTCCGACTACAAGAAGATAGGATTGCATCTGAATCAGTTGGTAGGAAGCAGTTCCAGCATTGGTGCTCGTAGGGTTCGTAACGTCTGTGTTGCCTTTCGCTCTGCTTCCGAGCTTAACAACCGCCCAGGGTATACAAATTATTAAACGCTATTTCATTGTACTTATATTACATACAAAAATGTGTATATAATTAATGACTATTTTCAATATCATCATGATACATCAGGTGCTTGAGAGGTCTGGAGATAGTAGAGCATGAGTATCATTACCTCAAGAATATGATGCATGAACTCTTCCAGGTACGAGTTACACACCAAAGTACAGTCTATATATAACTTGGTCGACCAACCGTATATAAATAAACATGAAGCAAACATATATCATGGTAATTATTGATGTTACACTAATTTTGTTGGATTTAATCTGAATATGGTTGCAGCTGGAGCAGCAGAGGCTATTAGCTGCAGGAGTCAGATATCCAATGTAGATTTTATAATTACGTTCTATCATAAAATTCCGATAATTAATTAATGACAGATATTTAGTGCGTGATGTACTGAGTTGTAAGCTAGCCAAGCTTTTCTTTTATTTTCTAATGCATTGTTACTACTCTCTTCAGAAAATTTAAATTACAATCGCTTTATGTATTTGTTTCCCAGTTCCTTTTTTTGTGAAACTGTTTCCCAGTTCCTACATATTGTTTGTTACACCCATCTTATAGAAACATAGAAAACTACTTCAGTTAGAAAACTACTATAAAAAGAAACTGGGCTGTGGAGGACGATAACGATAAAAGAAAAAAAAAAGGCCCCCAAGCATCATATAACGTAACTTTTAGTTGCAAAAGAAAAAAAATAATAACGTAACTTTCATATTATTTGAACAGTATTGAAATTTCAGGTTGTCCAATGAAACGATAAGTTCACTTTCTTGATAAAGCGTAAACAAGAACAACACAGATATATATTGTCACTTGAGAGTTATAAATAAATGTGGACAATGTGGTTACTTACCTGTGAGATGAAATGTGGACAAGTAAGAAAAGGAATTTGTTAAATGAAATGTGAAATGGAACTAAAATCACCTGTGATTGAATTTCCTTTTAATTTTGTTAGAATTCATTTCTTCTTGGATTTTAAATACAAAAATTTTGCTTAATATTTTAAGGAATTCATATCTATAATATTTAGAGCACGAGAGATATCTCATATGTCGATAGGGGAAGTGAGATTTTGACTAAAAAGAGAAAGAATACACTAAGAGCACCATTAATCCTAGTTTTTAGTCATGGATTTTAGCATAAGAAAAATTAAAAAATCAGTAGATCTCACTTTTTTTTAAAGAAATGTCTCTTCTTCCTCTTTTGTAAGGGCCGAATATTGGGTGGTTTTTGGACTGTTCGCGAGTTGTGACGGCCAACGATTAGTTTTTTTTTAATTAATTTTGTTTTATCAAACGAAAAAAAATTTAAAAACATACATATGAAACCGTGCATGGTTTAATGATGCTCTAATAAAAGATGTTTGCAAATTCTTCCACACCTTAAAATCCGTGTCCAAATAATAATTATTGTCAAAATAGAGAAGTCTAAATTGATTGTGTTATGTTACCAATTTGGTTTGATTTATTTGGGATGTGCAAAAACAAA
The DNA here is from genome assembly GCF_020379485.1 of Brassica napus. NCBI lineage: Eukaryota > Viridiplantae > Streptophyta > Magnoliopsida > Brassicales > Brassicaceae > Brassica > Brassica napus. The sequence goes on from NC_063440.1 coordinate 19,003,342, forward strand.
TTCACCTTTTGAAAAATCTGAAAATAGGAAGCTGTATCAATAGGTTGAAGATGATTCAAAACAGTTTTTGCTGCATTCATACAAAAATTCCACTTCTTAACTACTTGATAGACTAAATGAAAATTTATTTTAAAAACCTCAAAGTTTTTTTTAACAAAAAAAATCCATATCAGTTAGTAAAGTGAATTACAAGTAAACCCACCTGCATTGTAGTGGAATCATAAAATTCGATATAAATACACTCAAACTCTAGTTACTTGCTTTTGTCAAAAAAAAAAAAAACAAAACTCTAATTACTTGACTTAATTTGAATTCTTTAAATTCTGTATTCAGTAACACTCCAGGGAAACATGTATGACTTCATGGCCCAAAACACAAGAATTTTAAGTTAGCAGGCCTATTTAAATAACATTTGGGCCCAATCACTGCAAATTTGTTTGTTCATTCTCAAAACCCAAAAACCTTAAACCTCCGTCTCTCTCGAACGAACCAGTTCCGTCGATAGCCTCCTGCTAATCTCCGGTCTCAGGGATCCTCCTCAGATCGAAATTTCTCTCCTCTCTCCGATCACCGCTCCGTCTTACGATCATATCCAGCTGAGTTCAAGCTCCTCTCTGTTAAGTTTATCATATCATCCGTCGGCGCGATTTTCTTGGAGATGGTTGTTGCCGTTGAATCGCATTACGTTTTAGATAATTTCGCTTGAGATTCCCATTTGAATCTGGTTTTATAGATTTTAGATGAATCTCCCTTGCTAGGTTAGGCTTCTGAGGGAATGATTGGTTTGTAGATCTTATCTGGTTCACTATAAGGGCATGTTTAGCCTCGAGGAAGGCTCTGGAACATGCTATCTCTGCCACCCGTTCGCAGATTCTTCTTCCGTTCTTGTTCCTCTATAGCCACTGCTGTTGCAACCATTCCAGCTGAATCCAATCAAAAGGAGCTTACCCCTGCACTTGTGAAGCTTAAATCTGAGAGAGACCCTGAGAAGCTATTCAACCTCTTTAAATCCAACGCCACTAACTCCTTAGTCATCGAAAACCGTTTCGCCTTTCAAGATACAGTCTCTAGACTAGCAGGGGCGCGTCGGTTTGATTACATCGAGGCACTTCTCGAGCATCAGAAGGCGCTTCCACAAGGTCGCCGCGAGGGCTTCGTCGTTAGGATTATAATGTTATACGGTAAGGCTGGAATGACCAAGCACGCGCTGGATACTTTCTACAATATGGATTCATCCAAGAGGACTGTTAAGTCCTTCAACGCCGCGCTTAAAGTGTTGACTTTGAAACCTGATCTCCACACCATCCAGGACTTCATTGGCCATGTCCCGTTCAAGTATGGGGTTGTAATGGATGTAGTTTCTTTCAACATTGCTATTAAATCTCTTTGTGAGATGGGGTTTCTTGACAAGGCGTCTCTGGCGATGAAGGAGATGGAGAAGTTTGGGTTGAAACCAGACGTAGTTACGTATACTACGCTTATATCAGCTTTTTACAAGCAGGACAGGTATGTGATTGGAAATGGACTGTGGAACCATATGGTCATCAAGGGATGTAGGCCTAATCTCACTACCTTTAACGTTAGGATTCAGTTTTTAGTGAACAGGGGACGAGCTTGGGATGCTAATGATCTGTTGATGCTGATGCCAAAGCTCAAGATGGAACCGGACAGCGTGACGTATAACATGGTGATCAAAGGTTTTTTCGTAGCGGGGTTCCCTGAGATGGCTGAAAGAGTTTATACAGCGATGCATGGTAAGGGTTGCAAACCGAACGTGAAGATCTACCAGACGATGATTCATTATTTGTGTAAGGCGGGGAAGTTTGATTTGGGGTATACGATGTGTAAGGATTGTATGAGAAAGAAGTGGTATCCGAACTTGGACACGGTTGGTGTTTTGCTGGATGGGCTTGTGAAAAAGGGGCAGCTTGATCAGGCTAAGTTGATTATGGGGTTAGTTCGGAAACGAGTCCCTCCTTTCAGCTCAAAACAGTTGCTCTCTCTGGAGTCCGTTTTGTAATGTGTTTACATGAAGTTGGTTTCATTTTACACGACTATGGGGGTGCCAAAAGGGTTCTCTTTTTTTCTCCAGACTCCAGAGCTTCTCTTTTGTATAGTTGTGGTGGAATTGGAAATGGATGTGGTCTAATATTGGGAGGCACACTAGTGTGACCAATGTTTCGCACATGTTCTGGAGAAAGACACGGATATGAAATTTGTTTGGTGATGCACATTTGCACACACACTTACGCTCAAACAATGAAAAAGCCCTGGAAAAGGTAGGAATCTTTAAACAAGAGAAGAAAAGAAGAGCTGAGAAGGCAAGAAGAAGTTTTAGTTTGTTAATTTAGAAGATGATCCACAATCTGTGTGTACTGTGGGATCAACAATATTCTTTTGATTACCAAAATATAAATGCATACTATTATGTCAAATTTTTTATCCCATTAATGAGAAAGCAAACAAAATTTTATACGGTGTAACCTTTTAGATTTGTTTTGAAACTCCAGAGAATTGTTGCTTTGATTGGACATGATAACAGGGACATGACTTTGAATCGTTAAGGACACTACTTTTGACTCGTGGTAACATTATGATATTAAGAGATGTTACAGTATAATTAAAAGCGCATAAGCATGCAAATCTAGGTTAAATATAGATAGTGTTATGGAATCACACATGGGATTCTTTGCAAGTACATCATGTTATATCAAAGACCTCCTCCTACAGGGAAAGAGTGTTATCACACTGAAGACGAAGCTGTCGACGGAAGTTTTGAATGAAAGCTTCTGCGCATTTGTCCACGTCATGATAAATCGTTGGTTTTCTGCTCTCTAGCGTATTGCCGTTTGAAGGTGTTGTCACCAATCTTATCTTCTCTGTAACAACCTTGGCTGAGTTGGTACCATTAGGAGAACACTGCAGAGCATATGAGCTCATCTTACTCGTTGTGTTACAGGGCTAATCTGATAATTGGATAGTGTGGTGATGAGTGTTCTTTTTTCATTATGAGGGTTTATTTATAGGATTATTTGTTATCCTATCCCCTTAGTCTTTTTGGTCCTTACGGAAGGAATAACTTGACGTTTGCCGCTAATGGATCAGTGAAAATCATATAATCACTTATCCACTTCAATTTATTGCCGTTCGAAGTTACAAATATTTTAATAGTATACCCGTTAGATCTTATGTTATATACGTTTCTATATTAAACAGGAAATTAACACACCAAATCTAAGATTCTCTTCGAAAAAAGGAGAGGCATACAATAAAATCTAATCCAACAACTGGATTAGATTATTCATATGCTATAAGAGATAAGCCACCGAAAGGCTTTGCCCCATGACGGTCGTTTTCACCGCTCCGATAGGCTTTTACTTTTGTTTTTAAAACCAGACCGAAAACCAAACCGGATAATCATTTGGGTCTCAATATAGTTCGATCGGATCAAACCTGGTTTAATAATTAATATATTATTAGTGTATAAATATAAAAATAGTATTAATAAATATAATACATATTTAAAATTTAAATGAATTAAAAATATAAAGCATTATAAATATAAATTAATTTTATGTTTATATGGATAATATATATATTTTGATGGTTTAATTCGTTTTATCAATTTAATAACTTTGAGATCTAATTCGGATACGAAACCGGTTTATGGTCGAACCGATTATTAGACTTAAATCTTGCTATGTGGCTGGTTCATGGTTAAACCCAGTCCAACCATCGGATCGGTCCGGTTTTGAAAACAGTGGCTTTTACAAAACGTTTCCTTAAACTTTGTTTTATTGCAGATATTTCTCCCTATTGTTTGTTTTACTACATAAAACTCTCATAGTCATAGTATAGTTATTACATATCCCTTATATATTAATTGAGGAACATTTGAAAAGATGTAACCTCAATTTTGTATTAATTAAAAGAGGCCCCAATGCATAGGTGGCACTCAATTAGGTAGTCAATTACATTCAATTGAAAAATAAGTAGGTCCACATTCGATTTTTATATGTTGTTAGATACATAAGTTGGTCAAACTATATGATATAATGATATGATATGATATTTTCTTTCCTTAAATAAAACCTACGGAATTACCATAAATGTCTAATATATATATGACAATTAATGAGTTTAATAATAAAGATTTGATAACAATGTATATCTCCTCCATCATTTTTTGTTTAATTTTATATTATTAAAATAAATTAAACAATCAAATTAGCTATAAAAATAAAATTTAGATTTTTTCGTATATGTTATATTTTAAATTTTTAAAAACGACAATAAATGACTAAAACTATTAAAATTATTATGTTAAAAATTAATGATCAATGGTTTAACATTTTTATTATAAGAAGATACACATGATTTTAAAACCATATGAGTAAAAAATATTATTTAATAATAAAATAAAAAAATATATATATATATTAAACACTATATACCATAAGATTACATAAATATTTTAATATTAAAACTTTCAATGAATTTTCAAGAACATTTATAAATTATAAACTTATTAAAGATTTCAGATTGAAAATTTTGTTATCGATGATTTAAATATTTTGTTATAAAACGATACGAACGATCATAGAACCGTATGATTATAAATTCTTATTTAATAAATAACTATACAAAATATACTATTCCTAGAAAAATAGGTTGGTCCATCTTAACTTATATTACATTTTTTATTAAACTAACTATCGAATTGATAAATAACGTACCAAAAAATGTTTTGCACTTTCCTTAAATAAAAGCTACGAAATTACCTAATATGATTAACGTATATGTGAAAATTAATTATAATGAATAATAAATATTTGATAACAATTTTTGTATCTTAGTTCTTTTTTTTATATATTATTAAAATATATTTAAAAATCACATTAAATATATAATAAAAACATTTATAATTTTTCTTATATGTTATATTTTGAATTTTTCAAAACTTCTATAAATTATTAGAAATTTGAAGATCCCCACTCTGAAAATTTTGTAATCAATAGATTATTTTTTTTGTCATAATAAGTTACAAATGATCATAAAATTGTATTAATATGAACTTTTATTTAATATTATAAGAAGATACACATTATTTTAAAACCATATGAGTAAAAAATATCATTTAATAATAAAACATATATATATATATATATGTATATATATATATATATAGATTATACTATATACCATAAGATTACATAAATATTTTAATATTAAAACTTTCAATGAATTTTCAAAAACATTTATAAATTATAAACTTATTAAAGATTTCACATTGAAAATTTTGTTATCGATGATTTAAATATTCAGTTATAAAATGATATGAATGATCATAGAACTGTATGATTATAAATTCTCATTTAATAAATGACTATATAAAATATACTATTCTTAGAAAAATAGGTTGGTCCATCTTGACTTACATTATATTTTTTATTAAACTAACTATCGAATTGATAAATAATCTACCAAATTTTTTTTACACTTTCCTTAATTAGAAGCTACGAAATTACCTAATATGATTAACGTATATATGAAAATTAATTATTATGAATAATAAATATTTGATAACAATTTTGGTATCTTAGTTCTTTTTTTTTAATTTTATATTATTGAAAGATATTAAAAAATCACATTAAATATATAATAAAAACATTTATATTTTTTCTTATATGTTATATTTGAATTTTTCAAAACGTCTATATATTATTAGAAATTTGAATATTCCCACTCTGAAAATTTTGTGATCAATAGATTATTTTTTTGTTATAATAAGTTACAAATGATCATAAAATATAATATAATTTTTATTTAATAAATATTTATATATATATATATATATATATATATATATATATATATATATATATATATATATATATATATAAACACTAATGATTTAAAGCAACAAGATTGGCTGATCAATTTAGTCGCCCAGTTGAAATCTTTCAAAAGTATGTGAAAGACTAAAGTCAAAGTAAATATGGATTTAGAATAGTAGTTATATTTTACTAACCAAATACCGAAAAAAACCGTACCGAACCGAAACCAATCCGATATCCGGGTTGAACACCCGTAATCCAAATGAAGCCAGACTATTGTTTCATTCTCTAAAATATAATAAAAATAATAACTTAATTCCGCGCAAGGCGCGGGTCTTATCCTAGTTATAATAGTATTTTGGTTCGTTACATTACATATGAAATTGTTTTGCTTATTACATCTGGCACTTTATTGTTTCGGTTATTTGAAAATTTCTTCTAGAGTTTTTGGTTACTCTTAACTGATCCCAAAGTTTTGACCTTGTTTTTCATGTAATAGGTCTCTCTTGTCAATAAACTATGATCTCCCCAACAACTGTGAGCTATAATTTGCTTACAACTCGACGATAATGGGATATAGTTTGCTAAAACATGATATTCAATATGCGTGGTAAATCTTACAATCTAAAAAACGTGTTTTCAGAGGTATGATACAGATGTAATGATCCCAGACCGAACCGACTGTTCCAAGAAGCTTTCGTCACCTGAAAGGCATGAAGGAGGGTACACTTGACCCGAACTCGAACCATACGCTTCCCAACAGAAGGACTCTGTGTAACCATCACCCTTTGATGGTTCAAGATCAATGTCTTGTAGAACTATGTCGCGACACGGCATAGCATCACTGCAAGAGATCTTGATCGCTTGTTTCGTTGCTGAGGTTCCATGCACATTAACAAATGATATTTTCTCGATGCTAACAGCTGATGTCTGTAACAGGTTTCATTTTAAGGTTCAGTATCTGAGCTACTGAAGAAAGAAAATTCACAAGTTCTTTACCTGATTCGCACAGGGTTTCTTTGAATCGCAGTAATACTGGTCGATGATAATGGGGTTCGACACATTGTTCATGTTGATGTTCCTAAAGATGATTTTTGAGACCAAACCACTTCCTCCCTGGTAAAAAAGACAACAAAGGTTATAAGTTGTTTCATTAAAATCTCAGAAGGTGAAATGAAACTTTGATTACCTGCCATGTTTTGATCCGAACACCATTCGCAGTGTCAGAGATGAAGGCCGTATCAACCGTTACGTCTTTCACTTCTTCCCAAGATTTCGATTTTCCTATGCTTCCAATGCTACAAAAAAAAAACAAGTCTAACTTAGATTATGCTCTTTGTGTGCAACCACTGTTTTGTTGTTTACCTTATGCCATGGCCAGGGCCACATATAATGTTGCTGATGGAGATCTGTGACGAGTTTTTCACTATGGAAACACAATCATCCCCTGCACACACACACAAAAAAAACAGATCTCAATAATCAACATTGAGAGGATACTAGAGAGAGGACACGAACCTGTACTGACTGTGGAGTTGTCTACCACAATACCACGAGAGGCGCTTATGTGGATTCCATCTGTGTTGGGACTACTGCCAGGAGCTATGACCTTAAGAGCAGAGACGGTGACACGGCGACAGCTGGTGAAGGCAATGTGCATTTGCTGACTATCGATCACACTGAGGTTTTCAACTCTCATATTCTTGCATTTGTGGAATGTTAACGCCTACAAAGGAACAGAGTTTTCACTTGTACCAACAGTAACCACACCCACCAAATAAATAAATAAAGAAACTAATAGGATGATTGCTTACCGTTGGGGCGCCTCGACAAGGCTGCAAAAAAAAAAAAACAGGAGATAGTGATAATCACCTTAGATATCTGAAGCCAAGAGAGAACAAAAGAGGCAAACTTTACATTGGAATGATTGTGTTTGCAAGATCTTCTCCACCATTCTTGACCCATTCCATTAACAGTGCCGCCTCCTTCAACCGTAAAGCGGCTCACGCTGTGGAAGTATAGCCATTTCCGAGGGTTTAGACCTTCCCAAGCATCAGGGTCATCAGGAGCAATGATTGTACCAGAGATCTATAGTTGATGCAAAACAGAACACACAAGGCAATAAAGACAATCAATACGAATGACATAAAATTATAAATACAGAAAGAGGTATTGCTGGAAGACCTGGAGAGTGAGTCTAGCTTTACAAGGACCAGAGAGATCAATGGGACGAACAAGAGACGTGTAGTTTTCTGGGACCAAGACTCTGGTTTTGCCTTTAGACGAACATGCTGTCTTCCAAGCATCTTCGAACGCCTGTAATACATACCATGTTTTCACAAATTTAAATCATCCGACAAAAAGCTGTCTGAATTCCTACTTGTCTAAATATCCTCATCAGTAAGAATTCAAATTGAATATTCAAGGAAAAAAGTGTTTTTCATCTATTCATGACTTACTTTAGTGTACTAATCAAAGAAAAGAAAAAAAGACTTACTTTAGTGTCGTCGGTGAAGCCATTGCCTTTTGCTCCGAAATGGCCAACGTGGAGGAGCCGTTCGGATCTGGGTCGGGTTCGGGTCGAACGCAGAGGTCTTCGCGGGAGCTGGAGGAACGATTCGAAAGAATTGGCGTTTGAAGCGGTCAGAGAGAGTGAGAATACGACTAATAGAAGCAAACGAGTGACAACAATACTGCATAAATAACTCATTGATTTCGCGTGATTTTTGGAATTCGAGTTGGGTTTTAGTAAAAGGATTTACACAGGACGATGAGGTGGGCACGTTGTAGCACAACAGACGCATAGTAAACAGATGCATATGTATACATTCTATTTATAATCGAATTAAGGATCTAATCTAGATACCTTCAAAGTTAATTTTTCGTGATTGTAGTGATGGTGAAATGACTTTTATGTTTAGCCACAAAGAAAAGAAAACCATGCAAGAAACCTTCTGATTTTTCAAGGTTTTTAGTAATGATGCCCTTTGAATTTTTCCCCATCTATTATTTTTTCTCTTGATTAATGTTAGGTAATCAATCATATAATTCGAAATCTGCAATCTTTTTGTGACCAAGAAGAAGACGTATCTTTATAGTTCGGTATTAATTATGAGAATTAGCATGTTTACCACTTTTTAGCTACCATTCATGTTTATCACCGCTAAAAAAATATTTTCAAAAATATATTTTTCATTAAGAGGCAAATGATTTTTATACTACTATTATCTCTATATATAATAAATAATTTTTTAATATTTTTTTAATTATGTTTTTGAATTATACATTTTCAAATTTGAACATTATTATAAATTATTTTTCCAAATTTTTTTTTGAAATTTCTTTTTGAAAATCAAAAATTATTTTAAAAACTATTTAAAAAATTTTATATACATTTTTAAAAATATTTATTTATATATTTATTAGAATCCTACATTTCACATTCCAAAAACCCTACTTCATCTTCTTTTAAACTCTAAATCTAAATTAGTTAACCCTATAGTTATAAGTATGGCAATATAAATGTTTAAAAGTTTTTTTAAAAAAAAGTAGAATCATATTTTATTTTATTTTCTAGCTACAGTTAGAATACTCATTCTAGTCATCTATTTAGTCTAGAAATCGGATACTAAGTTTTATACATAGATATATCTTGGGTATACAACGTAAAGTAACATTTCTTATATATTCTAACCAAGCTATATTTCGAAACGTTATAATCAAGAAATATGTCTTCAGTATACCTACAGCTTGATAACGACATATAGCCACAACGCACTGATATACCTAATCTATATTATGTACCATAACATGTTCTAACTTTTACCTTATATGGCGCTTAAAGAAGAATATGTTTCACATCTACTCTACTGTGTTCTGAGTTAGTTAGGATATATATTCTACGTGAAATCCGAAAAATATGGAAACTTTCATATCCGGTTAAAGATGTTTCCTAAATCTAAACTAAATCTACCCTAAATCTCTCAAATAATATTTTCTCCCACGTTTTTCTCCTCATCCTCATCCCACTCCACGATCTTTTTTCTCTTCGTTCTTAGTGTTTCTTTCTTCTTCATCCACATAATCATATCTTCTCTATATCAATACAACATGGTATTAATCTATGCTAAATCTAAATAGTTTGATTCCTGCTGGAAAAAAAAAGGACCACGATTCAAGTGTTTCTCATGTATTTATACGCAAAAATAATTTACCAAAAATAATTGGGTTCAAAGTGTGACATAAGCAGAAGCTGTAGCAGGAGATGCTCATGTGTTCTTGCTAATCATTTTTATCTTTCTCTCTTCTATATACAACAAGTCTCTCATGCCTCTCCCAATATCTATGTACTTTCAAGTGTCTTACAAGCTTCTTTTGGGGACAAATTTGATAAATACATAGGATTATGATGTCACAGAAAGTGGCTCAAATTTACATGTCAGATTTAAGATATGATAACTTACAACAATGTTAACTCCTGAATACTTTTAACAAGAATGTTTTCTCGTCTTGTAAGACCTTTAACTTAGAACAATTTGAATTCAAGATGACTGCCTATGGTTTTGCATTCAAGATACCTATTATAGTTGCCTCCAGGTGAACCTGAGCCTCTGGTTCACCGTCAAACTCATTGAAATCCAGCAGCTTAGGCAGTATTGCACACCGGATTAGAGCCCAATTCAATCCTTCAAAGAATTGATGTCGTTTAATCTCTGTAGAACCTTTCTCTGACCGAGCCTGTTCTCTGTCTCCTTAACCAAAAGCTCTCTTATGAAGTCCTTTGCCTGAAGACTGCCAAGCGGGCTGAAACACAACATTGCACAAAGTCTTGTCGCTGCTGTAAACTTCTTTTTGAACAGAATATGCCAATGATCTTTTAACCTTATTTTTGAAGGTCTTCTTCAGATATATATCTTAAAACAAGTATCAATGTAAAAAAAATCCAATAGCTCAATGTGAAAACAAATCCAATAGCTTGTGCGGAAAGTAAACTAAGAACTTTGAGTCTGTAACAAGTCGAAAACATATTGGTCTTTATGAAGTTCAATTCCTCTGATTCCCCAATCTCCTTAGAGAACTTTATGAACCCTTTACTTGTTTGATTGTAACCCTAAAATGAAAGATACTTTTCAAAGAGATACGAAACAGATGAATAAATTGAAAAAAAAACTGAAGAGTAAGATTGAAGGTACTATATAGATCTCTGAAACTTTTAAAATCCTAGTTTTCTTGAATACGAAGAAGATGATGAAACAGTGATGGATGCGATCATGAGAGTGGAGAGATGCCATTGAAGGACTTTGAAAGCTTGGCTGCGGAAGGATTGATAACTGAAAATAAAAATTAGGGTAAACGTGTTTCTACGTTTCTTTGTTTTTTACTTTTTTCTAAAATTTAATTAGTATATATTATATATTTGAATTAAATTTAATTGGTTTAATCGAAGGGTAATATGGTATTAATATTAATCTAAATCCTATTTTCCAAAATAATCATGAGAAAGTTTTAAAGGGACAAACCTAAGTTCAATATGTCCTATTTATCTAATTTTCTCATCATATAATTCGAAATCTGCAATCTTTTTGTGAGCAAGAAGATGACGTATCTTTATAGTTAGGTATTAATTACGGGGAACTAGCATGTTTACCACTTTCTCTTTTGTTAAGAGGCAAATGACTTTTATACTATTATTTTCTTTTTATATATATATAATAATAAATAATTATTTAAATAAATTTAAAATTTAAAAAATATTTTTTTGAATTATACATTTTTAAATTTCAACATTTTGTAAATTATTATTTTTCGAAATTTCTATTTGATAATCGAAAATTATTTTTGAAACTATTAAAAAAATTATATATTTTTTAAAAAAATATTTATTTATTTATTAGAATCATAAATTTCATATTTCAAAAACCTTACTTCAACCTTTAATTTCTAGATTAGTTAAATCTATGTTTATAAATAGTTTTTTCGCTTTTTAAAATTTATAGTAAAAATGGTTAGTGTAAACATGAAAATAATACTGAATATAGTATTTTAGCAATTTTCTAGAGCCTAAACGAATAATCTATAAGTAATGATTCATTTCAAGAAAACAGACTAAATACTCTTATCATCATATGAAATCTTACAAATTATTACGTATCACGCAATAAAAGATAAGTTTGTTTGAGTATGACGTATAGCTTAATAGCGTGTGCTAATATGAGTCTGCTAATATTATCCTTGTGTTATCATTCATGTTCAACGTACTCCCCCATAATTTACGTTATTACAGTATAAGATGCTGCTTATGTATTGGATGCAAAGCTTAGTATTTTTTTCGTAGATCTTTTGAAACACTCTGGTAGCATGTTCTTTCGTGTCATTAGCCCTTTGATTGTGTTTTCTTTTTCTTCTAATGGTTTTACGTATACGAGAGGAGCCAACAAGTGAAAGGAAACTGGATACCATTTTTTTTGTGAAATTGTGTCAGCCTATACTCTTTTTGTTTCTGTTTCTTTTTACGTTGACAACTAAAGAGTAAAAGATACCTCAATAAGTTGCACAATGTCAAGCTCACCATCACTACAAGCTATTATTTTATTTGACGGTCCTTTGTTTAATCGATAACCATTTTAAAAAAAAAAATATTTTACGGACTAAAAAATTAATAATGTATCAATACGGTCCATAGCTACATGAATAATAAGCGTTCAACAAATATTTATTGTTAAAGAATTTGAAGGCGGAAAAGTAATAATACAATGCTAACCAACGTAATCACATTATAGACTTATACGATAACTTGATCCAATTTATTGTTGGTCTAATTTTATTTTTGGTTGTCATTGACAAAAACTTTGTATCAGTTAAAAGATCATTGTATGCAATTTATCCGTTAACAAATTTTTTAAACATTAACATAAATATCATTAATGTGCATTAATGCTAAAAATATTAAAAAAACATGTTATTAATTTGCAGTATGTCACATATATCTGCTTATGTTATAAATTGTATCTTATGGCTCTGTATACGATTCTGTAACACTAATTGTACTTTGGTGTAAATAATAAAGATTTGATAAAAATTAGTGTATTTTCTATCATATTTGTTTAATTTTAAATTAATTAATAAATTGAACAATTACATTAACTATATAAGAAAATTTTAAATTTTTCTGTATATATTATATTTAGATTTTTTAAACGACTATAAATTACTAAAACTCTTAAAAATCTAGCATTCAAATTTTTGTGATCCATGGTTTAAATTTTTTTTGTTATGATGATTACAAAATAGAGAGAAGAGAGCCGGTTGACCAAAAAAAAAAAAAAAAGAGAGAAGAGAGCCGGAAATGTACGGGAGAAAAGGGTATCAGCTGCCGAAAGATTTTGCCAGCGGGGAGAAGGGCCACCTCAAACCTTTCAATGTAAGGGAGCAGATAAGAGAATGGTAGATTAATGTTTTCATGTCGCGGCTTGTTCAGTCACTAACTCTTTGTGTTTCAATCAAATCAGAGCAAGCTCTTTGACGAGACTATCGAGGAATGCGACCAGAACCACCATCTCATCCAGTTTCTCATAAGGCATCTCTCTCTCTCTATATGTATATACTTTACAAACAAGGTCTTCTGTTTGATTGAGGGTGTTGATGTTACTAGGAAAATGGAACAAGAAGGGTTGGATGTTCACAACAACAGAAACGCTGACCACTATGGAGCACTCGTTCATCACCTTTCTTTGATCCACAACAAGCGCTGCCTCATGGCCTATGTGTCAGTGAGATATCACTTTTCTTTTTGTTATCAGAGACTCTCACAGTTTGTAAAGAATGATATTGGTGTCGGTGTGTGCAGGCACAATAGAGCAGACATTGTGCGTGATTTGGCATGGAGAGTTGGCCTTGAACTTCTCGACCTTCCACCTGAAATCCAAGATAAGCTCACCACACTCGAGAAAAGAGTACTTCAAGAACCATTCTGTAGCTATCAAATCGTACATGGGAAAAGTAGGAATCGAGTTGAATGTCGTAAGCAATTTGGATTTAATTTTGCTTGGTGGGGGCTATACTACACCACAAGAGTAATTAATTCATTCTTTTTTTTTGGATTAATTTGATTCTTTTGTGGAAGGATATGGTGCCTCCAAAAGAACAACAAATTTCACCCGTCACTCTATGCATTTCCTCAAACGAACTGATGCTGAACTCTACATTGCTCGGGTCATTTCTATATATGTTTCCTCCCTAAAACCAATAAACTTATCCGCCTTATGAGAAGATTGAAAAATTACTGTAAGCAAGCAATAGCTTATTCAAATTGGTAGAAACAATGAGGATTATGGCCTCCTAAAGATGAAAATCATACCTAACGAAATGGGGGTACTAGAGTTTTCTGAATGCCTTAATATGATACAAATGAAAGTCATCTAACAAAGGCATCATGTTACATGATTACATGAGTTTAACGTTAGATGCCTTAATATGATACAAATGAAAGAAAACACAATGTCCAAATAGCTCAATACACAAAGAGTAAAAATGCATTCGATATTATATTGCCTCCCTCTTAGTCTTAGGATCCTCTTCTGCTTCGGCTGCCAGAACCATGAACCAAACGAGATGTCCCTCCACTCGTTTCCGGTCCTTTAAGTTTCTGTGCTTCCAGACCTTCAGCTTCACTCATCAGCATTGCTAACTGCTCAACACAACAGTTTTTTTCTCAAAACAACAAACACAATCAATATCCATTAGGAGAATCATTCATACCCGGATCTTGTTTTCCCTCAGCCTATCTTGAAGTGCGTTAACCGCAGGACTCAAGCTGCAAACAAAAAAAATAAGCCTCTAAAGTATGTTCATCCCAACAAATAACAAAACCCAATATCAAATGTTTTCACTAACCAGTACTCGATCAGCTTGCACATGGAAGCCTGATATGTTGATGTGTTGTGAATGAAAGCAAGGGGATGAACTTTCCCATTTCTAGAAATTAACCAAGAAGGAGCTTTTGCAATAAATCTCCATGACTAAGTTAAGTATAAACAATAAGATGATGAATCTTTAAGGAAACCTCATGCTTTGCAGGACTGATTGGTGGTACGCTGCTCGTTCCTCCTCGTAGAGCACTCGTTGTAGATCTTTAAAAGAGGCTAAAGGTGAATTGAGCTGAAGAAGTGATGAAGTCGGTAAAACATGAAGCGGGACTTCTTTCTTAACGTACCCCACACCACTGCATGTAAAAAAAAAAGAGTCTTTAAGCATGACTCATTGCCTAGTATATGAATGGAGCGCATGTTAGAAAAAAAAGTACCTAGTTTCCAAGTTGGAACGGAGCATGGCTTCTTGCATGCTTTCAGACATGTCCATTGAATCAATTTCCACAGCTGAGCTGTAGTTTCCACTCGTCCCGGTGGCTTTGGCCTCAGCATTTTTAACAAAGAAAGCCCCAAAATCTGAAACTCGTCCCCCACCCTATTCAGGCATATAAATAAACATCAATAAGTATATATCAACCAATGGTTCAGTCAGAGAGAGAGGTTTTGAGACCTTAGGTCCGGAAGATGAAGCTGTATCAGTTGTGTCTTGGTCATGATTGTGTCCCTTAGCAGAAGAGGAACTCTGGTATACTGAGTCTGAAGAGCTTAAAGAGGACTCTAGATCGATGACAGAGTCTTTATTTGAAAGAACCAGGCTCATTGATTTAGGAGGAGTGTTGGAGTTCCCATCAGAGGACTGGAAAGCGATAACTTGGATTCTACCAATCTAATCAAAATATCCAAAAGCTGTATTTTTTTTTTGTTCTGAAAAGATTCAACTTTACTAATCATTTTATATAGAGAGAGATCAAATACTAACCTTGTTAGCATCTTCACTAAAACAGGAGAAAATGAGGCCAATAAAACCAGAATCAAGAAGCTGATACATTGCTTGTGTCCGAACATCTGCCATCAATAATCATATGCACACTATTTAATTAATCCTCATAAAGTAGCTAAAAGAAGTTGTGTTAAGATGGGGGGGAACATACCGACATGGGAAGGAAGGACGGTGATATGAGGATGGGAGTGATACCATCCAATCACACGTGTTGTTCTCCCCGTTGATATGCTCATTCTGTGTCGAGTTTTAAGTCAAGGAACTCTCTATTCTCTTTGTAATCTAAGCATATACACACAAAATAGAATATGGTAATAATAGCAAAAAAAAAAAAAAAAGGATATCTCAGCCTGAGCAGAAGCAGCAGCCAGCTGTTCAGGGTTGGTTTCTACACGATCCTTCTGCCTATCAGACCTTGACTGCGGCGATGCTCCCCATATCATAGCCGTCGCGCTTCCGTTCTTCGAGTACTAATCAATTATCCCCCAAAAAATACACAGTGAATCATTACTGATCGAACTGAGAAAGACAAAGGCAGAAGAGATTCGAAATAAAATGCACCTGGATGTCGCCGAGGAGGAGACCCATGATCTCTTCGGTCTCGGTGGACAATGCGTGAGTCAGGCAAGTTAACCACACATCTTCCGACATATTCACGCATGTCAGAGCCATTATTATTCCCACCAGACAGATCTCTTTCGATTATTTTTCCCAGTTACTTCGATCTTCTCGGGCGGAACACGAAGGAAGGAAGAAGAAGAAGAACTTGATATGTTTGGAACTTGCAACTAAGGAATTTCGCAGAGTTCGCGAGTGTATCGTACGCGCGGTTGGTGTAATTGGGCCTAGCCCTACCATATAGAACGCATGATAACAATACATATTAGGCCTCTTAATGGGCTGTTTAGTTATCTGATTATATTATTTCTTTCTACTTTACCATCCCAGATTATTCCCAAGTCCCCCAACTCGTAATGGCAATGTAGGAAATCGCTATACGGTCAAACTTTACTACATTTGGGATGCTATACTTCCTTATACTTAGATTTCTCACAAGTTATAACTATGTAAAAATTTTAACTGGTCAACTTTCCAAAATATGAAGATTTGTTACCTAGTTTGACTAATGTCCACGTCTTACTATGCCAGTTAAAATATATTATAGTTTTTTTATTAGTATTAATGTTGTATTGCCCCAACTAAAAAGCAGGTTAAATATGTATACAAAATTAAATATTTTTTTAATATGTATGCATAAATCTTAAACAACACTTAAAATGAAACGAAAATGAATAATTTTAATTAGTCCAAGTGTTATATTCTCAAAATTCAGTATAAATAAAATATGTAAGTGATATATTTTACTTTCCAAGTTTTACTAGTGTTCGTAAATGTCGTGTCACTCGAATAATAATAAAGTAAAATATACTTTATCTGAACAAGAAAAATTGTTGCCTCTTATCTTATTTAGGATATGACTAATGAGCATCAATATATTTTCAATGAATTTCTTAACTGTAAGATCAAAATAAAATTATTGTTTACTTATCTTATTTAGAGTATGAGCATTGAAAATCTTCAATGGTTTTTCTAAACGTTAATTAAAAGAAAATAGATAAAATATAAAAGAATGGAAAATAGTCTCAAATGAAAACTATGAAATGTTTATGAGAAAATTGCATGTTATGTGTTCTTAATTCTTATATAAATGATCTAGACTTCTTATAGATATTAAAATTTAGTTAGATAATTCAATTCTATTCAAATTATATTTTTCTGAAATTGGATACTTACATGAAAAACTCTATAAATGTTGATGTTTTAGTGTAGAGCATACTGCATCGTTATTGTTTATCGTTATTGTTTAAAATTTGTTTATTTTATTAAATAACTAGTGTTGGTGATATATTATCTGAGTGAAATACAAATAAAACATGATAATAAATAATAATTGTTTTTCTTAATTTTCTAATAATGTTGAGTAATGTTTCATTTATAAAATTTTGACTAGTGTCAATGCAATCATCTAAATAGAAAAATAAAACATATGTGTAAGTAACAAATTGTCTATGACCAAAAAGTAATAAATCGTCATTTAATAATTTTAGGTATTATCGGTGCAGTATTAAAACAAATTAAAACCATTTAATATATATATATATATATATATACATATATATAATAACATTTTTAATTTTAAATTTGGAGATATTATGATTGGATATTTTTCTTCAAAATAATTATAAAAGTGAGATTTGCAAACTGTTGGATTTAATTATCCAGAAAAATTATAAAAGTGAGATTTGCATACTTACTTTTTAGTCATTTGTTTTTACATAAAATTATATGACTATTTTGGATGATGTATTTATTTAAGTGATGAGTGAGTTAAATATAATATTTAAGTAATAATGTTTGTTTTCGAGAGTTAACTAGTGTTGGTACATAATGATCTAATTTAAAAAGAAAGAAAGAAATATTGAGTAATGAATTGTTATTTAGTAGCTTTAACTTTGTGGGTGCTATATTAAAATAATTCAAACCAATTAAAGTATATGTGTAAATAGTTTAAAAGATCCAAACTTAAATTACAATAACTACAATTGGATTTATCTATCAAATTTATTAAAAACTAAAAACTGAGATTTGTATAGTTCCTGTTTCTTTATGAGTTGTTGTCAGATTGTGTTGTGAAAATTTCTGGAACTACACTATTTTTTGTTTAAAAAAAAAACTTTTCAACTTGTTTGGAAACAAGAAAAAAATGATTTCTTTGCCTTTTTATCTCACTGAATCCATAATTGTCAAGAAAAGAAACTTTGGTTTCCTTAACAAAGGAAAGGCGAAACGGTTTAAAAAGAGAGAGGGGGTACAATGGTAAAAGTGACGGACGGGCACAAGAGAATAATAGCTTATAAAATGGCCATTAGACGATCACGCAAACAGGCACTCGCTTGATATCTCTCTCCCCATCCTCACCGCTTCAGACCAAAACTCTCTTCTCTGAAAAAAAAAAAAAGAATTTATCCGACCAAAGGTAATCTCACTTTCTCACTGGTCTCTGGGTTTATCCAATTTCTCTCATTATCAATAAAGTTGTATCCTTTAAAGCCTTTTTTCTGGGTCTCTGATCAAAATGGCCATGACCAAATCAGATTGAACAATAAATCCAATAGTATTATTCTGTATTGGTCTGATTCTGAATTAGAACGCAAGATTACCGTAACCTCGTTAATGAATAATGATCGTCGAATCAATCTGTTTTATGCATCTCTCTGCACTTGTTGTGAATGGTTTTCTTTTGTACTAGTAGTGTCAGTTACATCCCCAAGTATCAATCAATGTCGTGTCTAAGATTTGATTCTGAGCCTTTTTTTGAGATTTATTCGTTTAATAAAACGTTTTTGAATTTGATTTTCATCGTTTTAGCAGGAGAAGATGGCTAAGCAGAGGCGTGTATTGTCAGTTTCAAGCAACAGGACCAGAGTATCACCGTACCCACTTCGCTCTTCAAGGACCAAGAAAGAGAAAGAACCTGAGCTGCCTATCCAGACAGAAGGCCCAAGCCAATGGGAAGACGTCCGGTGTGTAATCTGCCAAGAACCGCCGCACAACGCCGTCCTCTTGCGCTGCTCTTCCTCATCCACCGGATGCCGTGCTTACATGTGTGACACGAGCGCTCGTCATTCCAACTGTTTCAAGCAGTACCGCTTGAAAAACATGAACCGCTTGACCAAAGCCTTCAACTGTCCTTACTGCAGAGGAGAGGTCCAGGAGACGATGAAGGTGTCGGGCGCGATGAGATATCTGAACGCTAAACCGAGGGGCTGCGCTTTCGAGGGCTGTGTCTTTTCGGGGAGCTATTCGCAGCTTAAGAACCACTTGAAAGCTGCGCACCCTGGCTTCACCGGACCCGTGGTGGACCAGAGGAGACATTTGGCGTGGGAGCAGATGCAGAGAGCTGCTGAGTACACTGAAGTGATGACTGCAGCTGGTATTCCACATAGCCCCCAGGTTGTGCAGCGCTACAGTCTTGCTTCTTATCCGATTGAGGTCAATGGAGTAGCGCATGACCGTATGCCGTTTAATCTCCCTCCAAATCCGGTGATTCGTCTCAACATCAATGGAGTGGAGCATGATCAGTTTCCGCACAATCTTCCTCCTAATCCGATGATTCGTATTAGTATCAGTGGAGTGGTGCGTAACCTTTCTTTGGGGGTCAGGTAAAAGGAGCAGCAAACTGGCCATGACCATAATTCATAGTTGAAGAATCCTAATTTGTTTAGGGAACCTAAAGATTTTGAATATTGTTCAAAGTTTTTGATGTCTCATAGCTTTTTTTCTTCATGTTTCAATAGCATCCATAATGTTTAAAATCATCATTATCATTCTTTAGGTTACTTATATATGTTGAACAAAAAAAAAAAGTTACTCATATATATGCAGCGGTTTCAACCCAAACAAAGTTGTGTATACAAAAATATTTTATAGCTGCTAAGCTCATTCCTCCCTAATCTCATTCCTCCCTAAGGTGGACATCAAATGGATTTGATTCGATCTCTGTGACTGGAATAAGTAAAACACCAGTTGAATTAACTGAAATGAATATAGAATGTCGAGTTCTCACGTCGTCTCTGGGGTCTGCTGTGGGCTGTCAATGAAACAAACTGGCGATATCTCTTAGGAAATCTTAAGCACGGGCAATGCCATCCAGAGATGGGCTTAAGAGGCAGCGGCGGATGTAGGATTATTTTTTGGTGGAGGCAAATCTTATATAAGATTTTGAATATTGTTCAAAGTTTTTGATGTCTCATAGCTTTTTTTCTTCATGTTTCAATAGCATCCATAATGTTTTAGACCATCATTATCATTCTTTAGGTTTACTTATATATATGCAGCGGTTTCAACCCAAAAACAAAGAAGTGTATACAAAAGTATTTTATACTCTCTCCATATTGTTTATTTCACTATACATTTTTCAATAACTATAGACCAATAAAATTTAATCAATTCAAATACTTTCAGTTAATGTTTTTTGAAAGTATACAACTTAGCAACATTACCTTAAAACTATATAAAATCTATTATTTTGGAACAAAAAGGTCATATTCTCCCAAAGCTTTGATTTTTAAACATCAGTCCGTGGAATAAGAATCTGTTCGCCCTAGCCGTCTCTCCCTGCCACGGAAATCGAGGCGCCGTTTCTTCTTAGTTTCGTCGACGCCGGCAGCGACCTAGCTCGCCGGCGTCGTCTTCGTCCGTCTCCCTTGATGCCTCGTTTCAAGTCTGCTTCTCTTTCCATCGCTGCTGCTGTTCCGTTCATCTCTGCCGCGACTGCTGCTCCGTTCGTCTCCGACGCGACTGCCGCGTTGTTCGTCTCCACCATTACTGCTACTGTTTCAAATCGTTTGGGTTCAAGCGTGCTCCGGAAGTCCACCGTCTCTTATGCTGTCCGCTTATCTGGGGATTCCCGGAAAGCAATGTCAAGCGGGTCCTCCGCTCCTCGTATTCCTTGCCGCTGCTCCTCCGTTCTGCGTGTTCCTTGGTGCTGTGGCTCCTACTTCTGGTGCGTCAGATCTGTAACTCAAGGCTCTGTGTTCGTAGATCCTCGCCGGAAACCGCCTCCTCTTCCATCCAAACCTTTTCCATTTCATTTCTTCACCGGTGCTGCGAAGACATGTGCTATCGACGAGACCCGCCACTGTGGCGAAGTACTTAAGCTATCTCCGACCTGTCCCGCCAGATGTGCTGACTGCTCCGGTTCACCGCCTGATGCTCCCCCGTTCTCAATCGTTGGCCGTTTGGATACCGCCGGCGACTTTCCACAACCGCATACAACCGTTCGTTGGCTTGTCTTTGGGTTGCTAATGATAATTTTTTGGGCCAGGCTCACTATGATTACTGCTGATATTATCAGCTCACGGCTTAGCTCAGGTAAACACAGTTCAGAAATGGACATGGTTTCATTGATTTTGGCTAAGTCGCAAAGGAGTTCCGGTGGATTCATTGGTCCCTTTGAATTGCGCATAATGATATATCTTTTAGTTATGAAGAGTTTTCCGTTGGATTCATCGGGAACATCTTGGTTGCTTGTTCTACCCTCCTCTCATAAGGAGTGGATCTCATACCTTCTTTCAATGAAAGGATATACTTTCTCGGTTCTATTGCTGAGTTCTGGCTTTAGTTTCTCTACCAGTCTGTCTTCTTGTGTAGCGGTTTCTACGGGACCTGAAGAGGCAACCGAGATTACTTTTGGGTTTCTCGTAGGTGAGAGCTGGCTTTCAACGTCACATTATGTGACTATCTTTCAGCTGATCTCGAAGGTTTTATCGACGCATTCAAGCTTCGTCTCGAATTCGCTGTCAACTTTTTATGAAGATTTATCTCATTTAGCTTATGTTGTTGTTTATCTTTTTAATCAAAGAGGATGTTTAATTCCCTCTAGTTATTGTACTCATGCAAGTTAATGATTAATGAAAACAAGTTGTGTTCAAAAAAAAAACATCAGTCCGTGGTCTGAGGCCCTAATGCCCATTGAGAATATAGGTGGACATCAAATGGATGTGATTCGGTCCCTGTTACTGGAATAAGTAAAACACCAATTGAATTAACTCAAATGAATGTGGAATGTAGAGTCGCTGCAGAGATCACGTCGTCTCTGGGGTTAGCTGTAAATGAAACAGACTGGCGATATCTCTTAGGAAATCTTAATCACGGGCAATGCCATCCAGAGATGGGCTTAAGAGGCAGTGGCGGATGTAGGATTATTTTTTGGTGGGGGTAAATCTTGTTTAAGCTTAAAAACTATAGCTAGAAAATGGTATTTACTAAGAAAAAACAACTAAAATTTAAGCATATTAAACAAATTATGAAAATTTCATGGTAGCACTTGCCACAAATACAAAGAGCAGTTATACTGCATTTGTGTCCTCTTTAAAAAGGTGGTGGTAAAACATAACCCTGAAACGTTCCAAACAACTAAAGCAATACAAACTCAAGATTGTTAACCAAACATGGAACCAGAGAACAAGTATGATCTTGAACAAAACTCTTTAAGATTTTGCTGCGTACCTTAACTTTGTTATCATCAGTCAGCCCCAATTGCCAATTACTGGGAATCTGGTGTGTAAGCAACACAGTTGACATGGAAAAAGTGTCCTGGTTGCTTCAGTTATAGCTTTCAGATCACCATTCCCAGACTAATAGCTGCCCTAACCAAAGTTCAACAACCAGGTACCATGCTCGTTTAAAGACAGTTGTTGTCTTCTTCTCCTTAGAAATGGATATAGGATCATGTTTATTATGTTCATTGTATATCCAGTTGCTAACTTGTTCATAAACTTTGTAAAAACAGATTAGATAGTAACATTACATTTATTATATAAATTTTGGAACATAAATTACAATCAACCATTAATTGTACTATAGATATATTGTAAATGACCACTTTGACTTAAAAGCAAAAGCTAAGAAAACTCCGGTCTTAACCTCGGAGTGTCTTAACCGCCACCAGCCTTACGTCGTCGACGACCGGACCACAAAGCGAGCCAGAGTGATCATTCTTCATATGGTAAAACGTGCTGAGGAAAGTGACTCGAGTCCTCGCCGACACCGCCTTGAACACAAGCCTTCCCCGTTTAAACCCGCCTTTCCCCTTAGACACGTACTCCACCAGGGTCTTGCCACGTCCAGCGAACGCCTCCACTGCCATGGGTCCTTCGCAAGCGTCTCTGGCGTCTCCAACGTTGAAAGTGAGGGCGTAGAATTTGTTAGGTGACGTCCTCACGATCTGAGAAACGGCACTCTCTTTGCCTCCAACAAGCTCGATGGCTCTGTGTCCCTCAGGGACGAAGAAGTGTGCCTTGTCCACGTACTTAACGGCCTTGAGAGACTCGATTATCCATCCAGGCAAAGGGCTGTTGTCGTCCTCGATGAAAGGTGGTATCAGTACTCCCCACTTTGCCGTGGAAAACACGTAAGGTCCTTCCTCGAAGTTCCCGTTCTTTATGAGATTATCTAAAATAACCAAATACACATAAACCAAGATGTTTCGGTTAGAGAAATTAAAGAAATTTGTTTGAAATTTGTAATCAAAAACCTTATTCCTGTTTCGAGTTGTTATTTTATAAAATTTTAATTAAAAAAAAATGTTTCGGTTTTTACTCAACACATATGATGTGTTTACGGTTTACTTACATCCGGAGAATCTTGGAGGGAACAAAGCCTTGATAGCAACAGCGTCGATCAGCGGTC